>NC_061775.1:12907505-13507505 GCF_022458985.1 Mugil cephalus
ACACTAAAGTGGGCAGTGTCTCCCCTCCAGGCCTGCCACAAATGAAATAAAGTGCCCATTTCCTGTTATTAAAGTTGCAGTGTCAAGCAGCTGCGTTTCATTATTTCCATTGCAAGTAAACACCAGAAGCATTTGTTGTTTACTAAGCTCAACTTGAGCCTAGATTCCACTGACATACATGCACGAAGGGAACACCAAGGCAAGAAATGAGAGGACAACTTTCATGCACTGCAAGAAAGTCTTTGTTTAAGCTCAAGTTTACAACCAAAGACGAAGCCCTAATTGATGCAGATTGATATTGGTAGACAGGATGCAGTGGGACTCAGGGTGGGGGCACAACACAGGAAGCTTTGGCTCCTCGTCACCCTGGTTCCTTTAATGGAAGGTGGAAGAAAGGAAAAGGGGGCTGAGAACTGAGATGAACAGATGGGAAGAGAGTTAAGGCACACCGTTGTGATATTGTTCCTCAACTGAAGTTATAATAGCTGCATTACAAGTAACTTCATTTCCAGTGCAGTTGGAATGTTTGCACAGGTATTTCATAAGCGTCTCGCACTGAGTGCCAAAAAAACGTCTGGAGAAAAACAGAGGTAAAAATATACAGCGTCTTGTGGGGTGAACAGTACTTTTACTTTGTATGTGGGTGTGTGTTTGCGTGTACTGCAGGTGCATTCATAGGAGGGACTGTGCGGTGAAAACAAATTTGTCTAACTTTAACAGATTATTTAGCCCATTTAGACTTCCACAAACTACGCTGGCAAATCCAGTATTTGTGGTGATCTCTGTGCTTTCAAGTACAACTTCATAAATAGACCCATTTAGAAATGGTCAGAAATATCAACCTGGAGAAACAGGGCATTCAGACCAATAACAAGTGCTCCGCAGTAGTAATTTCAGGCACTGAAAAGATAAACGAATGATGAATGATGAAGTTCAGCACCCATTAGTTCATACACCAATAAAGGCTACTTAAGGATACTTAATCTGTAAATAAGTAAAGAGTTCCTGAATCACAAGGCCTCAATTCAATTTGGTAAACAATATCATTACATTCAGAGATAGGCTCCAGCAACCTCATAAGGACAAAAGACATAAAGACGTCTTACAGTCTTACAGTAGTCAGTCACGTTCCATCTTGTCATTTAAAAGAATGAGGAGGATGTGTTTTGTCAAGCAGTTCTTCTGCCAGTCTGAACACAGCATTACCACCTACCTCAATTATGTACCATAACAGCTTTGTGTTGAGTAATATTGATAATCTTTTTTTTTTTTTTTTACATTTTGTTTTAGGTAATGCAAGATAAAATCATATGCCTTCCTCAGAGAATATCATCACCCTCAGAGAACAGAAGTGGAGTGGAAGTGAAGTCACTGTTGCCCCTGCAATCCAATGCCTCAGCTGTACCAAGAGAAATGACGGGCCTCAAAACCGACCTGGATCTTCAGCAGTACAGTTTCATCAATCAGATGTGTTATGAGAAGGCTCTGCATTGGTATGCAAAGTATTTTCCCTATTTGGTCCTGATACACACCCTAGTTTTCATGGTGTGCAGCAACTTCTGGTTCAAATTCCCGGGCTCAAGCTCCAAAATAGAGCATTTTATTTCAATGCTTGGCAAGTGCTTCGACTCTCCCTGGACCACAAGGGCCTTGTCTGAGGTGTCGGGAGAAAATCCAGAAGAAAAGGACCAGAAGAAGAGCGGTGCTCCAAGGTCCAACATTGCTGTGTCCCCTGGAGAAGGCAGTCTGGAGAAGACGCAGTCTCTCCGTTCTATCCCAGAAAAGATTGTTATTGACAAGCCGTCGGCAAGTGTTCTTGACAAAAAAGAGGGTGAGCAAGCTAAAGCTCTTTTTGAGAAAGTGAAGAAGTTCCGTTTGCACGTCGAGGAAGGGGATATCCTCTACCTCATGTATGTTCGTCAGACTGTATTCAAGGTGTTTAAATTCCTTCTGATCATTGCCTACAACAGCTCTTTCGTGAATCAAGTGAGGAATAGAGTATCATGCAAAGTTGAGATACAGGACATGACAGGCTACAAAGACTTTGAGTGTAATCACACCATGGCTCACCTGTTTTCTAAGCTTTCTTACTGTTACCTGTGTTTGGTGGCTGTTTATGGATTAACAAGCCTTTACACCTCCTACTGGCTGTTTTATCGCTCGCTGAAAGAGTACTCCTTCGAGTACGTGCGACAGGAGACAGGCATCAACGACATCCCAGACGTCAAAAACGACTTTGCGTTCATGCTGCACATGATCGATCAGTATGACCCGCTGTATTCTAAACGATTTGCTGTGTTTCTGTCCGAGGTCAGTGAGAACAAACTGAAACAGCTCAATCTCAACCACGAATGGACCGCGGAGAAATTGCGCCAGAGGCTCCAGACTAACACGCACAACAGACTTGAACTTCAGCTGTTCATGCTCCCTGGTCTGCCCGACACTGTCTTTGAGCTGACAGAGCTGCAGTCACTCAAGCTAGAGATCATCAACAATGTCACCATTCCTGCCTCGATCTCTCAGCTGGAGGATCTCCAGGAGCTGTCTCTTTACCAGTGCTCTTTAAAGTTGCACACAACTGCTACCTCCTTCCTCAAAGAAAACCTGAAAGTGCTTCGCGTTAAGTTTGACGATAACAGGGAACTTCCCAACTGGATGTACGGATTGCGCAACTTAGAGGAGCTCTATCTCACCGGGTCACTCAGCCCTGATGCCTCCAAGAACATAGTTCTTGAATCTCTGCGGGAGTTGAAGTGTCTGAAAACTCTCTCCCTCAAGAGCAACTTCACAAAGATACCCCAGTCAATTGTGGATGTTTCCAGCCATCTGCAGCGGCTGTACTTACACAACGATGGCACTAAGCTAGTTATGCTCAACAACCTGAAGAAAATGACCAATCTGACTGAGCTGGAGCTGGTGCGTTGTGATCTCGAGCGGATTCCACATGCAATCTTCAGCCTGACGAATCTGCAAGAGCTCGACCTGAAGGAGAATAACCTTCGCTCCATAGAGGAGATCCTTAGCTTTCAGCATCTTCGAAAGCTCATTTGCCTCAAACTCTGGTACAACGGCATCATGTACATCCCGGAGCATATCAAAAAGCTTGGCAGCCTTGAGCGCCTGTATTTCAGCCACAACAAGATTGAGATATTGCCCTCGCACCTGTTCCTGTGCAACAAGCTGCGCTACCTGGACCTGTCCAACAACGACATCCGATTCATCCCTCCGGAAATTGGAGTCCTTCAGAGTCTGCAGTACTTCTCTGTCACTTGTAACAAAATTGAAAATCTACCAGATGAACTGTTCTTTTGCAAAAAGCTAAAAACGCTGAAGCTCGGAAAGAACTCGCTGTCCATACTCTCACCAAAAATTTCCTACCTAGCTCTACTGACCTACCTGGAGCTCAAAGGCAACCACTTTGAGATCCTGCCTCAGGAGCTTGGTTGCTGTCGTGCTTTGAAGCGTAGTGGCCTTATAGTGGAAGAGACACTGTTTGAAACTCTGCCTTCAGATGTCAGGGACCAAATGAAGGCAGAGTAAGGTGCCTTATTGCAGCCACAGTGCCTGCTGCTTGTTCTGTCTACCATTTCAAAGCATTTGCTTTATATGAAGTCATTGTCATACTGTACTACACTACTGTTGCAGTTATTAGGGTTTTGTTAAGTTTTCTTGAAGAAAAAATGACATATTCATGTATTGTCACATTCTGTGTGGCTACAACAGGGACATAATCCATGACCACAGCTCTTCTTAAAGGTATAGTTCAGCATTTTGGGGATGAGAAGAGTTCTGGGAGAAGGTTCTTGTCATTCTCCCTCCTGTACATTGAACACAAACTAGTCGTCACTGGACAACACAGTGTTAATGCTAAGCTAACTGTCTGCTGGCTGTAGCTTCATACACATACATCAATCTTCTCATCTGTCTGTTGAGTTGGATTTTTTGGGATTTTTTTTCAATAATGTCAGACACATTTCCTGTCACAGCTACATTAAATAATTTGATTATTGAATGTAAATATAAACTGTAGACCTCTCTTAAACATAGGCCAGTAGCCTTATGCTGTATTTATATGTTGCTCTTAAGAGACTGTTAGTTCACATGGACAGAAGCAGGGGAAATATAATACAACAACAGACATATCTTACATAAGTACATGTAATTACTTGGCTATACAATTTTGTATCGTAGAATGCTGGCATTTTAAAGTGCATTAAACTTAAAGGACTATGTTACGATGTTGTCTTTATTTAATTCTTAAAATATGTATGTGGACACTGCAGTCCGTGGTATAAAAACACAAATGGAATTTGATTTATTTGCAAATCTGATTTGTGAGATTGGAATTTTAGGAAGTACAAACATTAAGGAGAGCAAAGTGAATTAAACTGAAATTATTTAACCAATGCAAACCACAGTGCTAAAGGGTCAGAAGGTCTCTGAAGAGTCTGAAAGAGGTAACTGGACCATGTCCTATTTCAGTTGTGTTGTGGGATATGGCCTGCTGGCTGGTGAGGATTAATAAGTGCAAAGAAGATTATTCTATTGTGTGACTATGAGGCGTTGGTGATCACATAAAGTTGGTCTGAAGTGCCTACAGTAAAGTAAAAGTTATTTTTTTAACTACCTAACAAAGTGCATTGTATTCTCAAAAGAAAACAACTAATGTCAAGTGTCAGAGGTCAGCTTGTAGCAACTTCATTCACTTCTTCAATAGCAACTAAAGATGAGACACTGAGGTAAATGAATGTGATATTCCCCAGTCACTCCTCCAGTTTACCTAGTAGAAAGTTGTAATTTACAAGCCAAAGCAGATCAGCCAATACATTAAAACCACTAACAGCATAATAAAAATAACATTGACCATCTTGTGACAGTACAGTGTTCTGGGAAACTTCCTGCTGGCATTCCTGTGAATGTTTTTTAGTCATGTAACACCCACCAGGACCAGATCAGGCACCCCCACCCTACAGCAATGACACCCCTTGTCAGCAGCCATCCCCAGCAGGATGCAGCCTGACACACATGCAAAAACAGTTAAGGAACAACTGAGAAAACAGGGAAAAAAAGCACAAGGTGTTGACCTGGCCTCCAAATTCAATACATCCCAAATTGATCAAGTATCTGCAGGATGCACTGTAACAAGCCTGATCCACAGAGGCCCCTCCCCGCAACTCAGGACCCAAAGATACCCACTAATAATAGTCTGGGCCTCAGAAGGCCTCAGAAGGTCCATGTCCCTTCTCTGATGAGTCACATCTGTTTCACAAGGGAGACCTGCACAATATTAGGAAGGTGGTCATAATGTTATGTCTGATCGGTGTATAAAACAATCTAAAGCTACGGATTTATTGAGGATTTATATTTTACACGCATAAAGTCATGCAGGAACAGCTCCCCTCTAATGGAGCAACACCCACTTTACATACTTCACACCAATAATATTTGCAGAGACGATTGATACATAATGTTCAAACGGCGTTTGCACTTTTACGACGGTCCCTAATTTCAGGGGGTAATAGTCTAGTTCACTGTGTATTCGAGCTAGGTTTTCGAAACTATCTGTGCTGAGCATCATATAGGTCCTTGATGTGTAAAAAATAAATAATAAAATAAATACATTTAAAAAAAATTGTGCAGCATCAGGCGAGTTTTCAGCTGCGCCCTGCAACTACATCCGTGTCAGGTGTCGGTCCGGTCCTGATGAACCTTGTGGAGGATCCGTCTCTGTGAATGTGCGTTAACGTCGAGGCGGGTACACCTCCAGCAGCTGGTGCTGCGCCGCCAGTCAGAGGCAGAGGACCCGACCATCTGAAGCGGAGTGGGGGTAGTCAGCTAAGCTGCTTACAGTCCTGCCAGCAGGCCCACGGTTGAACTGGTGAGAAGAATGGACGGCTTCATCACATCAGCGGAACATGGGCTGTAAGAAGGAGCGCTGCTCGGTTCCGCTGGCATCCACATAACTGGATCAGACTCCCTGAAGGTGAGTATCCGGACGCTAGAGTTAAGGTCTTCTGAAGTCTAGAGATAATCACCGCAGTGCTTTGGCCCACTCATGTTAGCGGGCTGCGTAGCGTGGTGAAATGTATTGGCACTGAGCAGTGTGTTGATTAAACCGATACTGGATATTCTGCTTTAATGTGAACGCGTCGGGATTTTCTGCGGCGGGATCTGGACCGTAGTGCTGCGTTTAAAGGCTTCACGGATATCTGCTCCACCTCTTGTTTTGCGTCCATGGATGCGCCTTTGCTGCTGGAGCCGGTCTCAGCCTGATTTGCAGACTCAATGGAAATAGTGACCTTCATGCACACAACGCACACAATAGGCTCCAATCGCACTGACACAGAAATTCATATTTTCTGCTTATTATTTGATAGATAGATAGATAGATAGATAGATAGATAGATAGATAGATAGATAGATAGATTATACACAACAGCACTGGAACAGTTTGATGTGTATACTGACTGAGTCCTCCATATACAAACACTACCAGTATTTACTGTCAACACACCCAGGCTTCACTGAGCAAGTATGTACAGTGAGTATGTGAGCTGTCTGGGTACAGACTGTAAACCGTTCTAGGCTCATGTGGAGTGAGATGAGGAGAAAAGCACACCACACGGCAAAGACACAAGATTGATGAAACAGGCTTTGAGCTGGTCTGGCATACACACATGGTATGTACACACACACACACACACACACACACACACACACTGACAACACATGTCATGTGCGGTGCCCTAGTTCAAGGGCGGCCCTCTTTTTAAATCCATACCAATCTCACAAGGCTTTCCTCTCTGTGCCTTGTCTAAATGATGCCAGAGAAATGTGTCCTTGCTTGAAATCTGAAGCAAGAAAAAAACAACAACAACGTATACACATTTTTTCTGGTCATCAGTATCTCCAAATCCATTGTTCATCACAAAACAGATCAGCTAAAATTGTTTTATCTATTTCAGTTATTCTCTTGATGATGCCGTATTAGGTCCACGTGTAATGCATCATTATGTAATGCGTGCTACAGATTGTAGTTTAAAGAGATGCAATGCAACGTGACTCTAAACAACACAGCAATTACAGTAATTCACACCTCTCTATTTGTCTTTGAGGTTCATTAAAAAAAACAAATGTCACAAAAGGCATGATTTAGGGAAAGGTGTTGTTGTGTTGGATTACAGTGGATTACAATGGACACAGCCCTTCTATCCCTGAGTTCTCTAAACTGGACCAATGAACAAACCCCTGCAGGATGTGAATAATGGATTATGGCCAGACGTAAACAATGTGGCCTGGATATGTTCCTCATCATCACATTAATTAACGCATCATTGAGCTGAGCATTGGATAATGTACATGACATGTAATGTATTCAGAATTCACAGTTCAGTGTAAACTTCCTGTGGTCGTAACTTTTTATTTTGTTTACCACTTTGCCCTTCTTTACAAGTTGGGAGGGGCTACCGCAAAACACCGGGAATAGCTCTAGGGAACAGCTGCTTGGGCCATCGAGTATGTGAGAATGCAAGGGAGCAGTAACAGTCCTTCCTTTTGAGTAGTAGTAAACAGTCTTGTATTTGTGCAGTGCTTTTGTACCTTTTTTTGTACCTCCCACATGGATTCCCTGATCGGTGTAATTTCCCTGACATGATGTAGGGATAATTCACCTATGCGCTTCCATTAACGATCATGTAACAACACATTTGATTTGTTTGATTGAAAAAATGGACAGCAACCTCTGCCCTTCAGAGATCAGTCGCTCTGTTTCTGAGCTGCTCACAGCCCTGGAGCTTCTACAATGACGCAGTCTGTCCGGTGACAAAATTAGAACGTGAAAGGCAGGTACATCAATGTCATAAAATCCTGATGTAAAAGGGGATTTACTGAGCTATAGCTGCCGCCTTATAGGGCGAATTATAAAAAGTAGACATTTTGAGGAAGCACCTTGGTAGGTCCATGTAATCACAAAAAGTACCAGCCAAAACGACTCAGATCAGGTCCTATGCATAATTGCTCACTGATAATTTCAAACATGTTAATTGATATTCTCTTTTGCAGGAATGTTCACCCTCACAGAAGTAGCCTCCCTGAACGACATCCAGCCAACGTACCGCATACTGAAACCATGGTGGGATGTCTTCATGGACTATCTGGGTATTGTCATGCTGATGTTGGCCATCTTTTCTGGAACCATGCAGTTAACCAAGGACCAGGTGGTTTGTCTCCCCATCCTGGAACAAACTCCGGAGGGTGCCGGGGGCTTCTTGGAACCCCAACCCCCAGAACCGACTGATGGTTTATGGAATAAAGAGAGCGCCATTGGGGAGCAAGCTGCTCCGCTAATGGCTAAAAGGCCTCCCGACAACATCGCCCCCACAATACACTTCACACAGTCACCCGCTCTTGGACAGCCCCAGCCTACAGGAGTCAGGACCAAGCTGGATTTTCAGCAATATGTTTTTGTCAACCAGATGTGCTATCATGTTGCACTTCCTTGGTACTCCAAATATTTCCCATACCTTGCTCTAATTCACACTATAGTTCTGATGGTCAGTAGCAACTTCTGGTTCAAATACCCAAAGACGAGTTCAAAAATAGAACATTTTGTTTCCATACTTGGAAAATGTTTCGAATCTCCTTGGACTACGAAGGCACTGTCTGAGACTGCGTGCGAGGACTCGGAGGAGAACAAGCAGAGGCTAGCCGGCGCCTCCTCGCTCCTCAAACATCTGTCCACAAGCAGTGAGGAGGGGAGTCCAAACCAGTCCGCCCCCATACTGACTAAAACTGGGGTCACCTTTTCCGCAGAAAAGCTTGTGAGTGAAGTTCCCTCCATGACCATACTGGACAAGAAAGACGGCGAGCAAGCGAAGGCCTTGTTTGAAAAAGTCCGGAAGTTCCGTGCCCACGTGGAAGACAGTGATTTGATTTACAGACTCTATGCCATTCAGACAGTCATCAAAACAGTGAAGTTCATTTTGATCCTTTGCTACACGATGACATTTGTTGCCTCTATAGATTTTGACCATGTGTGTGAGCCTGAAATAAAGCATTTGACGGGATATGCTAAGTTCCACTGCACACATAACATGGCTTTTATGCTGAAGAAACTCCTTGTCAGTTACATTGCGCTCATATGCGCTTATGGTGTTATCTGTATATACACACTGTTCTGGCTTTTTCGGCGACCACTTAAGGAGTATTCCTTTGAAAAAGTCAGAGAGGAAAGCAGCTTCAGTGACATTCCCGATGTTAAGAATGACTTTGCCTTCCTCCTGCATATGGTTGATCAATATGACCAGCTGTATTCAAAGCGTTTTGGGGTTTTTCTTTCGGAGGTGAGTGAGAACAAGCTCCGGGAGATCAGCCTCAACCACGAGTGGACCTTTGAGAAGTTGAGGCAGCATGTGACACGCAATCCTCAAGAAAAGCTGGAACTTCATCTTTTCATGCTATCTGGAGTGCCAGATGCCGTGTTTGACCTCACTGACTTGGAGATACTGAAACTAGAATTAATCCCAGAGGCCAGGATCACAGCTAAGATCTCACAAATGATAAACCTCCAAGAGCTGCACTTCTACCACTGTCCCGCCAAAGTTGAGCAGACTGCTTTCATTTTCCTTCGCGATCACCTTCGGTGCCTTCATGTCAAATTCACAGATGTCGCTGAGATTCCTAGCTGGGTGTACATGTTGAAAAATTTAAGGGAACTGTACTTGGTGGGTAACCTGAACTCTGAAAACAACAAACTGATCGGACTCGAGTCCCTGCGAGACCTCAGGCACTTAAAGATTCTGCATCTCAAAAGCAACCTCACAAAGGTCCCGACGAACATAACGGATCTGTCGCCACATCTCATCAAGCTGGTCATCCATAACGATGGCACAAAACTCTTAGTGCTGAACAGTCTAAAGAAAATGATGAACCTTGCAGAGCTGGAGCTTCACAACTGTGAGCTGGAGCGCATCCCGCACGCCATCTTTAGTTTGAACAACCTTCAGGAACTTGATCTAAAATCCAACAACATTCGTACCATCGAGGAGATCATCAGCTTCCAGCACCTCAAAAGACTAACGTGCCTCAAACTTTGGCACAATAAGATCATCACCATTCCAGTGTCAATCAGCCACGTCAAAAACCTCGAATCGCTTTATCTCTCGCACAACAAGCTGGAGTCTCTACCCTCATCGTTATTCACTCTTCTCAAGCTGAGGTACCTCGATGTTAGCCATAACTCTATAGTGACAATACCACTGGAGGTGGGCTTTCTGCAGAACCTCCAACATTTTGCTATCACGGGCAACAAAGTGGAAGTAGTCCCCAAGCAACTGTTCAAGTGCACCAAGCTAAGGACACTATGTCTCAACCACAACTGTATCTCCTCCATTCCTGAGAAGATTGGTCACCTCTCGCAGCTCACACATCTGGAACTGAAGGGAAACTGCCTGGATCGTCTCCCAGCTCAGCTCGGCCAGTGCTGCCTCATCCGCAGGAGCTGCCTGATGGTGGAGGATCACCTCTTTGACTCGCTCCCCATTGAGGTCAAAGAGAGCATCAATCAGGAATCAGCCGTGTCTTTTGCAAACGGGTGTAAGTGTCTAAGTGAGGGACGGTTGTAACATTCTATGTCAGGCACATCATCATAGTTTTCTATTTTGTTTTGTTAATTTGTTAGTTTTGTTTTTTTTTGAAAGCAAACCATTATCATTAGAAATAGTAGTTTAAAGTAGAGTACACTTCATGGTCTCGTAGCAACAATACAGTGATCATAGCACAGCACATAAGGTTGGCACCACTCACGTATTTCTTAATGTTTTATATGCACAAATACTGTGGATTTGGGTAAATTTGTATAATTTTTAAACAGTCCCTTTTTATTGTCGGTTTCAATTAACTTCAGACAGTTGACTGCCATGATACAGAAGTATTGGCTTAAATAATGTATTCCTAGATTTGTCAGTTTGGCAATAGGCCCAATTAGTTATTTACACCTGCTAAGAGTTAGATGAAGAGATCGGTACCACTGTTAAATACTCATATCTAACCATCAGATATGAATCTACAACCAGGAGAGCCTTAGCTGAGTATTAAAAGTAAAGACGAGCATCTTGTTTGTACTAAGTTCTGGCTGGTGGGTCTTTGTGCTAAGCTCAGCTAACCAGCTAATTGTAGCTTCATATTTAGCATACTTGAAAGCGGTATTAATCTGTCCATCTAACATGAGATGAAACAACTTCCCAAAATGTTAAACTATCCCTTTAAAGGGTCAGTGGACATCTAACTAAAAGTTTAAAATCGAATACGGTACATGACCAAGCATATTTGTTTTATTGTTAATTTGTGGTGGTTGGTACAATAAGCATGAACGTAAGTCAGCTAAAATATCTAAGAATCAAACAGTATCATGAACCCTCAGTAATTCAGGCCTTGTTGCTTTTTTTTTTATTTTCTAACTGTTTTCTAAGCGAATCAAGGCTAGCAGCTGTTGTTTTTTTGTTTTTTTAAGCGGTGTTGCATGTACCTTTTTTCAACATAAAATAAGTTAGTTTAGAACCAGGATGGAGAAAAATATCTCAGAGACAGATTTCTCAGAATGTCAGGAAATACAATCAAGTGAAGTCGAATTTTTCCTCTCCAGCCATTATCAAGAATGACCTATAATCCTCAACTTTTAAAAGCTGTTATGATATTTGTAAAACCATGATTATATACCACAAATCCATGATATAATATTAATAAACTCATGCATTCCACGTTCAGTATGCTCGTAACATAGTTTCATGTTATATACCAAACTGACATAAAACCATTTCTATTTTTTCTTGTGTCTTCATTCATGCAGTTATTTTTCATACCGTAGATTTTCTCTAGGAAGTGGGGAAATTATGCTTTTAATTAACTGTACTTTTGCTGTTAGGTTTAATTATTTTTCATTCTTGTAAACAATACATATTTACTGTCTTGCGTGCATTTTCCACTTGTCTTTTATGTGTTCTTTCAGCACAGCAGTTTGTAAAGCTGTTTTTAAGCTGTGTTACATGAATAAAGGAATTATTATAGACACAACGCTGAAATTGCATCGCAAACCTATTCATTTGTTCATTTTCTGTAACCGCTTGTTCTGGAGGGTCGTGGAGGGGGTGGGGCTGGAGCTTATCCCAGCTGTCACAAACCTATTTTTGAACTAAAAAAAAAAAAAAAAACATTTTCAATGTGCTTAACATAATTGTGCATTTATGGATGTCTGAAAATAACTGGGTGTTTTAATTCTATAATAACGTCTTTTATTCAATTTATTTGTTTCTTCAAGCAAGAAATTACATTTTTTTTTATTTAGTCTATGCTAAAATGTCGTTTAATGACACAACGTAATGGCACATCTGCACGCCATGTCCTCACCACGTTTTGGAAAATTTAACATCACAATTTTTTTTCCAAATTTCTACTACAGCTTTAATGATATAGTATTCCAATGGCACAGTATTCATGAGTGTCTGCAAATAGTTCATTACATCAAAAATAACTTGCACTGTCTTTACAACCAATTTTCATGTTTTAGACTAATCAGATCATAGTAAACTCACCACCCTGTCTATCCTCTATCTTTTCACAACAGGAAAAGATAAGGGGGACAATTTCATTTTGAATCAACACCAGTTTTTTTTTTTTTTTCTTGAAATCTGTATCGTTGGATTGTTGCAACAGTGGGAGCATCTCCTGACGGACATTCTAATGTTATTTTTGTATTTTAAGTTACACACAAGATACAAAACTCAAGCTTCTCAGAAAGAGTTGATTTGGTGAAAGACTAAAGCTGCGGAGAACTTGTGCCCATTAACAATCCTACAGTGCGCTTCCCTCTTGGTCCCTCTTTGAGTGAAATTGAAGAACTGATCATGTATTATCGCTTGTTATGTTACTGCCTGAATTTGGGATTTATGACTGAAGACCATTGTCATTATTAGCTTCAATATCAAAATTCACCAACATATTACTCAATGAAGAAAATAAAAGTAAACCTAAACCAAACTAAACCCATTTCTTGTGGAGTGTCGTCCTCTGGTGGAAATAAAGTGTTATTACATTCAATCGTGACTCAACATGAACAGAACCACTTACAAAATATAGAAAATATATAATAATTTGTTTTAAGTAAATGGTAGGTAATAATTTAGTAATAAATAATTTTTCTCTATATATAAATGCACCTCCCTCGAGAAACCTTAAGTCAGTAACTGTACTCAAGGATTTAAAATAAATAAATAAAATAAAATAAAAAGCTAGAAATAGACATAAATTTAGGCAAACACATGTTTCAGACAGTGCTACCTGACAGCCTCCAAACTCTGGTCAGCCCTATGAAACTCTGACATACGAAAACTCATCCAGCATCACTCAATCTTCAATATCCCATCTTCAACTACTTTGTTAATATTCATCAACACTTGAGTCGGGGTTAACTGTAGAAGTGAATTTAAAATCACGAGAACTGAAATAAAGTGTGACTATATGTGTGCAAATCCTTCTCTACAGGCTGTCAGACTTTCAGGTGGTCAGTGCCTGGGATGAGATTAAAATCTACCTTTTTAGTCTGGCTTCTGGCTTTATTCAGGGCACAGAGCTTTAGGGCTGCTTTAACATGAAATTACTGTTTCACAAAGTTATCATTTGGTTTAAAAAATAAAGAAAAGAAATTACATTTAAATGAAAAGATGAAGTAGGAACAACAGGTGCAAAACAAACCACATACCTTCATCATCTTGTCATAGAAAAACTTTTTTTCCAATTCTTATTTTTAAGAAATTGTCCAGACACGCCTACGTTTTTTCTTTTTCAAAAGGTTTTGGCCATGACTTAAGTTTATTTAATTTTAATCATGTATTTTGTTGTATTCTTGTTTTAAACTGTTAATAAGTGAGTAACCTCTCATTATTGGCATCATTTACAAAACTCTACAAGGAGCACCTCTACAAGGTAAGAACTGAGTCAATAAAGTCTGAATTCACACAACTTAAAGATACTGATGTTAACTAAAAAGAAAAACTAAAAAGCCAAAGAGCACAAATACATGTGTGCAGCATATCTGCCATACGTGTGGTGTACAAAGAAAGCATTCACTGTTTGCTATTTAGTGTAAATTAGTTTATGAGACTCATCAGTTTGACTTCGGTACATGGTAGTAAAATTCAATTAAAAGATTTGATTCCAAGAAAAGAAACAGGGTAAAAGTCCAGTCAAGAAACTGGGTCTTTCTATGTGGATGTGTGTAGATACGTGACAACAGGTCACCATTATAGACATTACATTACATATTTAACTGACTATTCTTGTCACACACATTCACCATCTGTGATTCTGCACAACAGGCTACATATGGAGGCGTGAAGAGGCCACAAAATAGATTTCAGTGAAGGAAAAACGGGAATGCATCGAGAAGAGTTTATAACATCCATATTGGAATAGAAAGCGTTTAGTTTGTAATGTTCTGCCTTCATTCACACATGCAGTCATACATAGTAAACTGTGCTACCACATTAACTGTTTTTACACCAGTTATACTTAATGTGTGGAGTATAATTTATGATACACTCTACAGACCTGTAGTTGTATGTAAAAACTAAAAAACAATCTAAACTTAAAATGCATTTATTTTATACTTACATAAACAGTACAGTACAGAGTATAATATAGTTTTTTACTATGTGGCATTAGTCTATAATTATTCCAACAGCACACTCCAGTTCCTGTTAAATGATATTTATGTTTTCACTCCAGTTTCATCACGTTTTAATTTTTCCCTCTCCATTTGTTTGTGTATGCCCACGCCTTTCACCACTAGAGGGCGTTTCCGTTTTGTCCCAGCATGCTTTTGGCTCATGTTCTATCAACCGTACACACACGTGCAGACAAGCGCACAGAAGGCGAACAGTATCATCGGAGCCGACTCGATGGTGACCATTGTGCCATTTGGCTGCTGGGCTCTGGGGCTGGGAGGGGTAAATAAATGTCATGGTGACTCCGGGTGCATCCTTAGAAAAGGATGCGTGACTTTAAGCCGGCCTGACACTGGGGTTGTTATAAGTCGGCCATCAGGTGGATGAGGAAAAAACACATGGCCTGCAGTCCAGCCTTCATTACTTCCTTGGGATCAAGCAGTGGCCTTAGCACTCGTCACAAACACTTAGCGTGTACTCCCCCCGCCCCCTCCCTGCTTCCACTTGGAAGTGGTCATCATAAAACATAGGATAGCCATGCGGCTATATACCGCATCCTGAGGACAGAGCTAACGTGATGTCAATTTGAAACGTTGACTGGCTCCTCGGTCCGAGCATCTCAGTCCTGCGCTGAGCGCGCGGTTTGACGGGAGACAAGTTATTGCTGTAACGACCTGCTTTTTTCGTCCTTGGCAGGCAACATATTCTCAACAAATGCAGGTGTTTGTTGAGAATAATAAGCGCTAACGTGCCCGTGTTACGGCGACAGGAATTCATTTGTGTTTGGCCTGTTGCATCCAATCGATTTTTTTTCTCTGGTACCTCTGGTAATAAGACATGAGCGTTTACTGGGTCCAAATGCGGCTGTGCTGTGAATTTTGGATTCGTACGTGGCCCGCTGCTCGCCCGATGCCCCCGAGCGGCAGATCTTCAGCGACAGCACTTTGCGAGCACTTGCACAGCTGATGAGCTGTAATTATGCTTTAATTATTTCTGTGGGGCATTATTCTCTCCCGACGTGAAACCACCACCGCCGCCGCTACCCCCTCCCCCTCCTCCCTCCCTCCCATCCTCCCTCCCCCCCTGCAAATTAAGACATTCGGTATTTTGAAAACATTTGGTGATGAAACTCTCTCCAGTGAAGTCCACTAATTACTGCACAGCCTCGTGTCAGCATCCATAGAAGGCAGCTTTGATGTCTACTGCCCAGGATGATAATCAAGGGCACAGATCGCATGTGATTGGCTGTAATTGGGACAAGTTGTTTTTAAAAAAAAAAAAAGAGAGAGAGAGAGAGGAAAAAAAGGGCACCACATGACTTTGACGGCTGCTTTGCACAGCCACAGCTCCGAGACACTAACCCCCACCTCCCCCACCCCCCCTCCCTCCATCCTGTGCCCACGGGGTGAGGAAGCCTTGTCACTTATTAAGGAGGCTGTTGCCACGAAGTGACAGATGTCCTGATGTGATCTGTCTGCATCTTTGGCCTCCATCTGTCTTGTTAGTACACATAGTTAAGGATGGTGTGAGGGGAGAGAGCGGTTTCGCCTTTCATATATGTTAAATGCATTGGAAGCTCTGTTTTCTGGGAGCTAAAACCAGCTCCCTCAGCAATCCCCAACGACGATCTCTCGGCTCTTCTCTTCCACCTCTCGTTTCCAAGGTTTCCCTGCCTCCTCCGCCGCTTCTGCAGGCCCCGATGTTCAGGGTTCAGTGCCAGTGAACCATCTCCAAATCTCCATTTTTGCTCTGCTTTGCTCCCTGCTTGGCAGAGAAAGATTAGGGGCTCGGGTCCTGGGGTGTGCATCCCACCCTCTCTCTTGTCCTCACACCCTCTCCCCCCCTCCTCACCCATCCTGGGAGATTCAAATCCTTTTAGCTTCTTCCTCAGGTAAAATTGCCAAGGACCTTGTGAGCCCTAGGTTCCCCTGGAGGTAAAATCTATAATGGAGTTTTGATATGAGCAAGAACAGCCTTGAAAATGGACTTCTTTAACTAGCTAGCTGCCTCGCAGAAGGTCAACAGATACTCCAGGTGGACACAACATGCCACACCGTTGTTAGAAAAAGGCAGAACAAAGGAACAGTTTTACTCCAAAGAAAGTGACCTGTAGAACACCGTTGTAAATAAAAAATCAAAGCGAGGCGGCGCTTTTGTTCAATCTTTTTTTTTTTCTTTTTTTTGTCCAAACTGAATCATTCAGCATCAACAACAACATCACCGTGAGCTTGTACATAAATATGCATCCGTGGGCAGAATAATCTTTTATTCAATCTCACGTCCATCACAGATTTATGGCTGTATGTCACAAAAAAAAAAAAAAAAGACGAGAGTTAATCATAAATGAAATTGTCAAGAAATGGCTGATGAGTTAAAACCGAGTCAATAAGGGTTGTGAATTTCTTTGAAAGACAGAGGGCACCAAAGGCTCAGATTTGGAAAGACTGCTGCTGGAAGATCAACACAGAGGATTTGAAATGCTTTGTGTGCTTAGTGGTTAGTGAATATTGTAATTTAATTATAGCCTTGAAGGCTAGCCAGAAGGCTGGGATGATGACGATGATAATAATAATAATAATAATAATAATAATAATTGTTATTATTATTTTGCACAGGGACGGATATGTTACATGAATGCGACCAATCTGCAGCATTTACAGATTGAAATAATTTGTTTTCAGTTCAAATAAAGTGGAACAGATTACAAAAAAAAAAAAAAAAATACACACACAACTAGACACGCAAGTTCTGATGAAACACGTTGGCTACATGACATGACAAACACCGGAGGCAATTAAAAACTGCATTTAAAATCCACACTGTGGATTGGGGATTGGAAATATTCTATTTTGGAAGAGCTAGTTCCACGACATGGGAATGATCCGGCAGCGACTAATAATAACCAGAGGTTAGGGTTAGGGGGTCAGGGTGAGCGTCGGCTCTTGGGTCAGATATCAAAATAACACGACGGAAACGAGGGTAAATATTCTGAATGGGGGATGGAGCAATTATTAATAACAATAAGCAGCCGTGATTAGCTGTAGCTGCAGGTACAGTAGTAATAATAGATGCCGTAAGCCGCTGGGAGAGTGACAGAGTTTGAGAATTAGGAATTTCACACAAATATGCCTCATTACCACTTTATTGATGTACCCTCTGCTGACTTTCAATTATTCATCAGCCACTCAAAAAACTGTTTGCTCTGCCTCAATTTATGCTCCGTATCAAAACAGAAACCACATCCCTGCTGCAGCCATAATCTTAGTTAATCAGCATCATTTAATGCACTTAGCAGCAGTGTTTCAAATTCAAATGAAACACTTGTGCAAAAGCAATCGCTGTCTGCCCTAGTTCTCATCGATGGTGGGTTTGTCAAAATGATGCAATTGGTCATTACCTCACATCAGATGCCTCGGAGACATAATTCTGCCTGACAGTTGGATTCTGGCTTTGACAGCCTCAAACTTGTTGAGTTTTCTCTAAATACTTGCCACTGCAATGAGTTAAACATCCCCTGGAGGCACCGCAGAGTTTTCCTTTTGAACAAACACCCGAGGGACGCCAAGCTGGGACTGCACGAGGAACTGGAGGTCTTACGGAGAGGGCTGTTTGGGTTTATCTAATGCTACAATGGATAATTTCTCCTGCCACTGCAGAGGGAGGGGGGGAAAAGGAGGGATGAAAAGAGAGAGAAGGGAGTATGTTTAAGAGAGAATCTTTATCTGGGCTTAATTTC
Organism: Mugil cephalus; assembly: GCF_022458985.1. Taxonomy (NCBI): domain Eukaryota; kingdom Metazoa; phylum Chordata; class Actinopteri; order Mugiliformes; family Mugilidae; genus Mugil; species Mugil cephalus. The sequence goes on from NC_061775.1 coordinate 12,925,959, forward strand.
CCATGCTCAAGCAGAGTGGAGGATTTTTTGCTGTACAGATCTCTTTTGTCAGATCCTACCTACCCATGGAAGACCCAGGGGCACTCTAAGAACATACGCATCACCTAGATTTGCCTTCCAGCCCACTTCTCTCCAGCGATTGCACCCTCTCCCCGCTGGCTTCTTTGTGTAGAAGAGAGGAGCGAGCATTTTGGAAATCAAATCTCAGTTTGTCAGAGTAAAAACTGGAGCACGCTTCAATTTGAATAGATTTATTTCTACATAATTGTTCTGAGCACATGCGTGCGCGCGAGCCCCTCTTTGTCTGCGCTCTGCCGGGGTTGTGATGCAAAGTGAGGCTGATGCGGCGGGCGTCTCTTCGGCTTCGCCGTCGGAGATCCCCCTCCAGGATAGAGGCATCTACTGGGCTTCGAAACTTAAACATCGACCGGAGCCGCAGAAATTACCGCGCGAAGGGCGCGTCGTCCCCCTGCCAGTGTCATTACAGTCTGTTTGTTTCCACGTGGTGAAAGTCTCCCAACGCCCTGAGAGGCCCGAGCCCTCGAAAACAGAGTGTGGCTGGTCTCTGAAGGCCGAGCCACTTTGCAAGGGAGAATTCAGGCAGGTACAATAGTCATCATTGTCAAAAAGGGAGTGCACAACACTGCTGGGACAAAGGAAGGTGCTAGTGAAAACATGAGGTGAGTGAAGCGGGCTGAGGTGGAGATGGGGCGGGGGGGTGGGGTTGGGAGGGGGGCAGAGGGAGGGATTGGGAGGTTCAAGAGAGTCCCAAAGCTCCCTGCCAGTGATGACCAGAGTGTCCATCAGCGAGGTCTCACGGGTGCCCACTGAAACAGCAGCGCTGGCAGAACTAAAAAACACCCACCCTGGGAAAGTGCTTTTTCTCCCGCCAGACGGCGAGTGATGGATTGGGCCGGCCGGTGCACACAATGCATTTGTGAGGAGAAACGGGGGTGGGGGTGCGGTGCGGTGCGGTGGGGTGGAGGGTGGAGGGTGGAGGGTGGTGGGGGGGATGCGGGCAAGGTCTGTCAGAAAAACACTTCCACTTTACTCCTAGAATGCACTAAAATATTTAAGGGTTCGATATTTATTTCATTATTCCACACATCAGATGTGAGAATGGACATACACACAAATGGAAGTGTGCAACAAAAGGCTCAGAGTCACATGCTGCACTGCACGCTCAGGCGGTCCGGGCGAAGACAAAGAGAGGCCCGGGCGAACGGAGGCGAGTGCGGCCGGGCGCCCGCTCCTAAAAGCAAATTCGGAAACGGGCCGCGATTAAACAGTTCGAACGACAACCGAGGGCCTCGGAAAGTTGGGAGTAGATTTCCACAGCGGGCACGTTGAGGTTTTCTTCCTGAATGATGGAAATGCTTCTGCTGAGAGGTACACACCAACCACACCTGCCAACCTCAAGAGTCAACAGTATTGATTAAACCACCGCATCCTCTCAAATCCATCTCCATTTCCTTTGAAGGCAAAAATCATCCTTGATATCTGCCAACAGCTTACTTACTTAGGGATTTCTTCCTCTCCATCTAGGTTGTATTAATTAATGCAAGCTTTTCTTAAATTAGCCCTCCGAGGAGCTATAACTCAAATTCCTGTATTTATGGAAGTAATAGGTTGGAAAAAAAAATGCTAAACTGAAATAATTATGCAGTCCAACACTTTGCTTTGAGAATAAACTGCAAGAAACCTGATGAAATATGAATGTGCATTGGGTGCAAAGATAGTTAAATATTTACAGTCCTGTGTTAGTCCACAACCCCAGTAAAGATGCTAGTCAACTGCAATAATTCCTTTACTGCAAAACTTTGCGCTTGATTCATGGATTCAGAGGGCGTTATACAAGTTCAGAGCGCTTTCCCTTTTTTTAAACGCACGGCCATTAAATATATATATATATATATATATATTTGAAATTGCTGGTACACCCTGTACAATTGTGTGTACGTTCTGTTTCTCTGCTTAATGTAATCGGGCAGGTAGTTGCATCTTAAGCAGGAGCCCATGTTGTTGTTAGGAAAGGGCACCGTGCAGTGAGATGAGGGCGTGATGGGGTGTTGGGGGGAGTGGCCCCCTGAGGGACTGATCTTATATCAGGAGACTGTATATTCCTATGCTAAAGAGGCTATTCAAACCCACAAATTCTTGAATTATTAAAGACACTGTATGTTTTTCAAAGCCTTGATTTAGCTTTTTTTTTTTTTTAAGGGGTGGGATAGGCGCTGTGTTGCTCGTGGTGTGGCCAGGGGTTGGGGATAGTGGGGAGAGTAGGGAGGGAGGGAGGGAGGGAGGGAGGGAGGGAGAGTGGGTAGTTGTGGGCTATCAGAAGCTGGATTGTTTCTGTTTTCACCCCTACCACCGCTGGCCTCGTCCGCTAAAATGGCCTTTTACTTTCTAAGCATGCTTTTACTGCCTTTGAAGAGTTATTTTTGTTGATGAAAAAGATATGCCGCCCCGGTTAAAGCGAACCCCGGCTATTCACAAGGTTGTTTAATACTTTCCCCTCAGTTTGGCTTATAAATTTATCATCAGTAAAGTATACCAGTGGTCTCATGCCGCGGTACAGGCTCCAAGCTAAGTGGCTGCGGTCGAGCGGGCGGACGGAGGACAGAGGTGGAGAGAGGGAGAGGGAGATAGGTGGAGGAGCGGAGCACGGGGGGAAAGAGAGAAAGCGGTTCAGCGGTGGCTGATCCTTTTCTGGAGCGGAGGAGTGTGTGCTCAAGGTTTTAAGACGTTAAAAGTCTTAAATTGGCTTTATCGACGGCTCTCTTGATTCCGAGATACAGTACAGAGGCCTCACTTGTTAACAACTTGTATGTTAATGACTTGTATTAGAACTGATCAATCTACTTTGGATGCGAGCGTTTCCCATCGCTTTGAAGTGAACGCATTGATTGGTGAGAATATAACAGAATTAAACAATTGGTCCTCCTCAGCAGTGCAGAGTGGAGCTGTCTGTTCTAGAAAGCCTGTTTTCCTTTCTATTAATAGATCGCATGGAGAGAAAAAAAAAAAAAACGTAGGACACAGAATACCAGACTGGCATTGAGCTGCAATATACAATTCACTATATAGTAGAAAGTATGTTTGGACAGCCAGACATTACACCATGGGCATTCATTTGCTGCATGAACCTTTCCATTCTGACAGGAGCATTCCCAAATGTTGATACAGGACAATTGTTTAGAGCGATGGATTATTTATATCGTCGTCTTCACAGTATCTGTGTGTGACAACTGCATGGAATGGATAGAAAGTGCTTGTTGTAAAATTAGCCAGCACTAATGTGAGAACCACCTTGGAAACTTTCGGCACAATGACATGAATACATAGAGGCCCTCCTCCAACTGTTACTGTGGAAGTAAGTAACATGGACCATCTCGCGACAATTCAATGTTCTGCTGTGGAACGTTAGGACCTGGCATTCATGTGGATTTTACTTAGGCGTGTGCCACCCACCTAGACCAGACCAGGCACCTCCCAACGTAATAGCAACAACAACTCAAAAAACATTAAAAACAGCACAAGGTGTTGACCTGGCCTCTAAATTCACCAGATCCCAAACTGATCAAGTATCTGCGGGATGATCCACAGAGGCCCCTCCCCTCGACCCATAGCACCTATAGCACCCAGAGGCCCCCACTTACACCCTCAGAAGGCCCATGTCCATTCTCTGATGAGTCCCAAGTGTTTTGGAGGCACAAGGGAGACCTACACAATATTAGGGAGGTGGTCATAATGTTATGCCTGATCAGTATATATATCCTTCCGGAGACCTGGCGTCCTCCTATGGGGACATCATGTTATAGATTTGTTGCAGCTTATTCTGCTTCATTTAGACCTGTTGTCCTCATAAGGAGACATGCTTTTGTGCTGTTAGCAAAGGGTCAATGCACTTGTTTATTTATGTTTATTAACTTTTCTAGTTTGATAAATGACAAATGCTCGTTTGACGACACTGGGATTTCATCATTTCCAGGTTTGTGTTATGGTACACACTGGTGACTTAAGTTGTAATATACACAGAAATAATCCCCGTGTCCACATAATTTCTTTCAAAAAAAAAAAAAAATAAGATAATGCTTATTTCTTTATACTTCTTAGGTCCTACTAATCCCAAATACCTAAAGATCTTAATCTTATTTTAAAGAAATTAAGATGAATTCCAAACAACTGCTTGGGTCTCAGGAGGATATACCTGAAATATACCTGTTTGCTAATATTTTTATAATGACCACAGATCACACGGCTGTGGGAATTCTATGGTGCATTTCAGCATTTTTCAGATAATTGGTACCCGTTTGATAACCATGAATAAACATAACCTGGCCTGTACAATGTCCACGCATTCACATTTGTTTAGCCATACAGAGGTTTCTTTATAATAATCTAATAGACAAATCTATCCCAATATCCCCTAGTTTACAATTTTCTTTTTCTTTTTTTTTTTGGTGTGGACCTGATTAAGCCCTTGGGCCAATCAAAATTATTTTTTTTGGAGTGATGGACAGAAGAGTAACAACGGCATAGTCGTGCGTGTCATCTGAGCACCGTGGAGCTGATTTAGTTTACAAAAAAATTACTAGACCTAACCACCCAACTGCTTACAGAAGTATTTTTGAGTATCTGTATCGGCTGACGCATAATAAAATCCCAGTGGCGCGTTAGCAGACTCATACTCCGATATGAATCCGGTCTGGCTACACGGGGCTACTTCTCAGGTACTAGACTGTTCAAAATCTTGAGGCGAGTTATTTAAAACCTGTCATAAGTGGTGATAAAACTGTCATATCCTGTGCATATATACATATAACCTGCACCATCACCACCACCTCTACACTCCGTCCCCTGTGTTTTAGCACCGGGGGATAAAAAAAAAAAAAAAAAAACAATGAGGGAAGGCTGTTTATGGATGCTATTCCAGGTGGAGTATTGCTGGTGTATTGCCCACCAAACAGATGTCTCCCCTGAATTAGTTACCTCTGGCCCCTCCCTGAATACCAAATCAGGGCAAACACACATGTTGTGCCCAATTCAGATTTATTCATCAGTCTATACCTCATGCCTAGACAACAGCATGCAAATCAATGGCATCTGTTACTCATTCATGGCGTATAGTGTACAGCAGAACACTATATATCTCACTTTGATGCTTCATTGATTTGTCTCCTACAAGGATATCATGGATTAATAAAAGATACAGCCTTGAATTTAAAGGTGGTGCCGCCGTTTCTGACACCACCTCACTGCTGGGATTTAAATGGCTGTGAGGAAATCTTCCGAGCCTCTAAACCAAACACGGGTTGCAGTTGTATTGCAGTGGCATGACGAGGTGGTCTAGGTTAGTCTCTTCGATCACAGTTACATCATTTCCTCTCTTAAAACGGGAGGGCACAAAACAAGTTGAACTCGCGGCATCGCTCCGCTCCTCTAACCCACCGCCAGCCCCACCACCCTCCTCCTGCTCATTTAGCCGACCACGCGGCCCAGCCTTTCTTTATTGATGGCGGAATGCTTGACAAAGCAGGGTAATTAAAGCAATGGTGCCGGTTGGGTTTCATTGATAAAGATTGGAGCCGATGCACCTCTCTGTGGTGTGTCAGCAGCGGAGAGCTCCCGTCCCCTGGATCCCTCGTTCGCCTTTCATCTCCCCCACTCAGCCATGAAAAATTCATCCAAGACCTCCAGAAATATTTATTGTAAAATCTTAGGGAGAAGTGGTAGCACTGAAAAATTCATGGCCTTATTCCCCTCCAACAGCTGTGGACCCCTTAATTAATTTGATTGCTCACATTACACAATAAATTCATTTATACAATATTTATCTGTCCTCTTCCTCAACTTGGTCCAACCAAACAGATATACATAGCTTTTAAAATAAAAAAAAATCTTTGCTTCATATATCCCACTGCATATATTACTATTTTACAGGAGCGTTTCATTTGATTATCCAGACCTTTTTTTTTTTTTCGCACAATGCCACTGTGTTGAGGATCCTATAGTACAACTGTGATCCAGTGTATTAGAGGAGTACATGTTGTTTTAATAAGGTCATACGATGCAGCCTAATTAGAATGAAATAGTTTTCATCATACATTTTATTATTGGAAACTAAATAATAAAATGCTAATGCTATTGTATTGGTATTAAAAGAATATGAATAAATAAATAAAAAATGTTTTAAGCCAGGAACACCCCCACTTTTTTTGTCTCATCTGATTATTCATAATTTAAAGACTTAACAGTCCAGAGCCATGCTGACAATAGTGAGAGGCCTTGGGCTAAATGCTAATGTCAGAATGCTAACGTGATTTCGATGGCAGTGGTAATGTGCTAAACCAAGACAGAGACACAGTCAATCTTATACCTCATAAACATCATTAGTGAGCATGCCAAAAGCCTAAACTAAGATGATGTCTTAAGAAAACAGAATAACGTTAGCATGCTAACTTTTAGCGCTAGGGCCAAGGTGGTGGAAATTGCCAGTTTTTCACAACATATGTTTTGACCTTCTACGGTGGGCAAAGCACATGTGGCCCAGTTCCAAAAATAATCCCTGTGACTTATTATAAATACACAATCAGCCACAACATTAAAACTACAAGTAAATAACATTGGCCACCTTCTGACAACACATTGTTCTGCTTGGAAACTTTTTTTGACCTGGTGTTTTTGACCACATGTTGCATTCATGTGGATGTACCACCCACTTGAACCAGACCAGGTAAACCCAATGGAGACCTACACAATATGAGGAAGATGGTCATAATATTATGTCTGATCTTGATATGACCTGATCATAACGCTTAATGAAGAAAGAAAAGCACTAAATGTATTTTACTCCTTCCTCTTTTACTCCTTATAGGAGATCCATCCAGTATCTGGAGAGGTTTCTCACTCGATATCCCAAATGTCAACCTTATTGTGTAGTTAACAAACAGGGGATGATCAGAATTATTAGGCTTCCTCCAATGGGAACCACCAATGTCAAAACTGAATTGCGATACTTGCAGCAGTTTTGTGTATGTGGTGAAAATGATCTCTAGCAAAGCTAAACAACACCTGCCAGGACGTAACTGGACCATTTCAATAGTTATTTGTGATTTCAATACAATTTAACATTCTTTGACAGATTGGTTGAGGAACTGTCATAATGGCCGTCAGTGCTTTATGCTGCTTTCTTCTGGACAGTCCATTATTTTGCGTTTTTTTTTTGTTTTTTGTTTTTTTACATATGAATCCTGACACAGATCAGTGGGAAGTCGTTATAATGACAACTACTGACAGTCATTTTCCTTTGTTGCCACACAAATATGTCATCACAACTCATTTAATGCATATAATATATATAGCACATACAGCACTTTAGCCCTCCCGCCTCCAAGCGCCTAGAAGAAACACCACAGCCTCGAACAAAAACTTCATCCGAAACCCCTGTAATTCTTTTGCCTCTTCACAATTTGTGGCATTTTGTTTCTGAAACTGGGATGAGGGCGTACGCAGGCAAAAATGATACGCTTCAAGATTAGGTTAGTCATATTTTTCCACGCATTCATTTGAGCAGCAGCCAATCTGCAGGACGCCATGACAGCTAGTAACAGCCCGTAACGGCTCCATGTGACAGGTGTCTCCTTCCAATATGTAATCACAATGTGAGGACCCATGCTGTGCACAACACACAACAACAGCTTTTATAATGATGGGATATCCACAGTATGTGTGTGCCTCGGGTGTATGTTTGAATAACATTCGCAAGTCAATAGCAGCGGCAGGAGAAGAGCAACTTGGTAATAACGCACTGTCTTCTAAAGGTTGAATTTACAGTTAATGAATTGTAGTAGATGAGAGATAATAGGTTCTATCTGACAATTCATTACCTGCGGACCCAAGTATTCAGTCTTGCTGCCCACTGAGACTTGGTACCGGTCCAGTCCTTCACCAGATGTAAGCCTGAAGGGAGTGCTGGGTCAGGGTTAATGGCTATAGCATAGTATCATGTTCTGCTCTGTTGAAGTCCACCCTATCACCCTGCCAACAGGGCTAAGAGGTCAGCGGGGACATTAGTCTCAGCCCGATTCTTCATTAGCCTTGCTAATTACAGGGGCTCCTCTGCAGGGATGGCAGCTCATGCCTGAGACGAAACCGCACTCTTCTGCCTCCTGCCTCTGCCTTACGCCACCACGGGCCCGGCCCTACCTCACACAGCCCCGCCATTTTTCCGTAGTAGAGACACCTATTCTTGACTGAGTTCCTCTCCAGCCAGTTTGGACGCACGGCCTGTCAAATCAACACATGTCCACACCCATGATCACACAACGGATTACGGCCTCTGACATGAAGCCCTGGAATTTTGCTCGCTGACAGGCTCCATTTTCTGCTACGAGAAATCTCTCTTACAGGTCCTTTGCACTGTTATCGATGGAGGTGCGGCCTGTGACATTGCCTTTGGCCTCTGTCACCTGTTGTTGTTATGCGTAAGACGGCTCTCCCAGCTCTGGCGGAGCTCAGAGCAGCACCACCGCTGGGCGAGGTGTCAGGATGATGATTGCTTTCTGACCTTGGCTGGCTCTCCATTACATCCATAATGAAAGCTGCACTTCCTATACAGCTGCCTCTAAATGGTAAAAGGTGCCTCGCTGTCTGTCTTTGCCTTTGATTTCACATGGTTTCTGGCATTTGATCCTTAACGCGTTTCCACTTTTGGTGACCATTCACCTCTGAATGCCCCCATTCATTCATCTGTGGCTTTGTGTGTAGCTCTTTCATTAGACCCAGTGAACAAGTGGAAGGGACCTTTAAGACCGCCTTATCTCTTGGTACTTAGAGAAAGCCTGTGACCCTAACGTTGAACACTAACCTTGCTATAATTTAAAGATTTTCTTCTTTCACTACAAACAGACTTTAGAAATGTCAGCTGGTGCTGGCGGTGTCAGTCCTGGGGAATTAGCTGAAGAAAAACTGTAAAAGCAGTTGTCGTGTACTTACCATAATGGGAAAAAAAAATAACAAATTTAGATTGTAAAAAGCAAATTCTTAGCAAATATTCTCAATGTATGACAGCTGCTTGTTGTTTTTATTTATTTCAGTCAGTTGGGTAATAAGTAAACTAAATGATATAAATGGAACATTTAGTATGACATATTCAAGATAAGATGGCTCAGTGTGTCTTATAGGGATGTAATGTTCATATATTGATTTTATTTCTAAGTCTATTTAATGTGAACAATGCACATTAGTGAAAGTATCCACTGGCTTAATTTTTCCCACGGAGGTTACATACCATTAACACCAATGTGGTACTGTATTTATTGAATATAGCATGCTCATTGGAACGAGTTAAACTCAGCTGGCGTCTTGCAATTATGATGATGAAACACATATCTCCGACTTTAGTTGGTTGAGCTAAAGTTCCTAGATTTTAAAGCTTCATTGAAGAACGTTTGTCTCCCCCTTCTGGCAGTGGGAGTAACTACTGAAAAACTATTTATTATCCGTTATTTTGTAGCGCTAAAATGCTACATAGTCAACTTTTACTATATCTGCCCAGTTCCTTATTCCTACAGCATTATCCAATAACCTTTATTTGTAACCTGCCAACTGTTTTTTTCCCCCCTAATTATTTTAGAGTAATCTTTCCTCTGAATGTGATTTCCCTTTTTACTGGGAGCATCAGAAACTTTTCTTTGACACTTCTCAGATTCTGTTTCATTCATCCTGACCAACGGAGAGGTTGGATTCAAAGAGCTAAAGCTGCATCACATTCAAGTACTTACCAAACAAGTTCACTTATGCAATTAAGATAAAAACAGTATCTCTATTTTCCTGTATATTAGTAATAATTAGTAACAACGCTTGTTTTTTGATGACAGTTCCCAGTCTGGTTTGTTTTTTTTTTTTGTTTTTTTTTGCTGTTCTGTTCAGTTGCTTCCCAGTTAAAAAATGGTGGGTTGTGGTGCTTTTGTGTAAGAAGGTCCTTCCCCAAGGAGGCTGTGTACTGTGTTGACTGACACTGCTTTTTTTCACTTTCATACATTGGATGGGGTTTGGAGTTTATTTCCCTATCCGACATCTCATTTGCTTGTCATAGAGCTCAAGAATTACGTCATTAAAAAAAAAAAGTGCAAAGGGGTACTTTTTTATAAGGTAACGAAAGTCCACATTTTCTACAAATGAAACAGCTCATCAAATCATTTACAATGAACATCCCCGCTGCCTTTGTCGTGCCTCTATGAACCATTGGGCATGTATGATGGAAGGCTTCAGGATCATACTTTTTTAGCTGTCCTCAGCTATCCTTCTTCTGGGATGACGATGAAGATGTTCAACCATGTGTTGGTTTCTGTTTGAATAGGAGACATATGTAAAACAATGCTTCCAGACAGTTTTTGTTTCCTTTTCGTCGCCATTATACTCAGCACAGAAACGTCGTTGCTTCGATTCCACTGCTTACCATGTTGAAGCAATGTGTGAAATCTAACACCAGTATTGTTAGCGTCCAACTTCCTCCAACTTCAACGCATAGTGATTGGATATTTCCTCGTGGAGAGGCATTACCTTGTCTGATTTAGAGGCAGTTTGAAGTGATACATAAAGCGCACTAACTAGTTTCTTCTTAAGCACATATTGAACCATAGCAGCCATAATGAACTATATCTTATACTGAGAAGTCTGTCATCCCTTTAAGCAATGTGTTTCATCTAGCTATGATTGATTTACCAGAACTGAAAGAGGAATCGTAGCTGAGATGAAGTAGGCCACATCTGAAAGTGTTGAAGACCCAATGCCGGAAATACCTAAGAAACCTACAAGAAAAACTTGCAACCATAGCAACGGATACGTAGTAGCTTACAGCATCCTATGGTTAAGAAAGAGTTACTGTACATAGTACAGTAAAGTCCTACATGTCAGCTATAAGGTGCTGCCTCCATTTGTGAATCGTGTCATTTTTCATTCTGAACTTTGAGAGGAATAGGTCACTGACACACTGTGTATCGATCATATGTACAGGGCATAAAATTTTAGTGAAAGATTCAAAGTATAGCCAGTAGTTACTCACAGATATCAGCTAGCTGGAAAACTAGCTTATCTGAAGTGTTTATCCTGACCAGAAAAGTCTGAGTACTCTAGTTGTTTGTTCTGAAAGCTTTTGAAAAGAGTTAACGATGGCTGGTCAAGACTGTCCTTAGCAAGTAATAACCACCAACAACGCTTTAAAAGAAAGATCTTTGCAACACTATTAATGCTTTTTTTCATGCGTTTCAATATAATTAATCAAAGCCTGTTTTTCCCCTTCCACTAAAGCATTTGTTTGTTGTAATTATGGTATCCTTAAAAAAAAAAAAAAGAAAAAAAAAAGAAACACTACCGGACAGCAGATTATTTGTGGTATGTTGTCATCTTCAGCTCTCGAAAGCTGAAGGAAAAGAGAAAAGCGGTTATTAACAAGTGAGAAAGTGGAAAGGGGAGCTTTTGAGCAGCACAGAGGTACCATCCCATAACTTCTCTGCACACAGGCCTGTCTGAAAAGTCCCATTGATCAGCCGAGAGTCTCTTGTTCAGCACTAACCGCTATCCCTCATCCCAAACTGTCACAAAGCCATCAAGATCAAATCCCGCTCCTACATGGCAGGCCTGAGAGTGCGTTTCCCTCTGATACCATACAACCCCAATAGACAGGGGAGCAATAGAAAGAGCCCAGTAGAAAACTAGAACTGCTGCCACATCTTTGGCAACCATTACTGCCTTTTTCTGTGACACGGTTTTTGATATGTCACCTTCTGATCTGATGCGGGTTTCTGCTGGTCTCGCCTCAAGGGGTCGGGGGTAGGCTGCGCTTGCAGAAAAGTCGGTGAGAAAACGAGCACTTTGCATTCAATTGCTCCCCGTTTGGTGCTTCTTTCCCCGCCACATCTGAGGATGAGAGCAGACAAACAGATATCCAGAGGAGCTTTCCCTCCTTTTTCATCGCCATTGTCAAGTTAATTTACAGCGGAATCTTCCCGGATGCAGGATGCCATGTGAGTTATTGATTATTTTCCTCCCGCTCTCAGAGCCATCATCCTGAGCCTTGATGGAACAATGAGGGAGGGTTGGGCCCCAGAGGAGTGGTATGTACAACTCTGTACACGCCACTTTACACTTGTAGTCACTGCCGGGAACATACAACAGAATTCAATTTACACTGCTTTTAGACAAATGTAAACATACCGCATGCAGCTCACAAGTGCAAATCTCAGTAGTCTGGGGTCATCAGACGCAAGCAGGCAGGAATGTGATTTGACTTCCACTAAAGGATGTGTAAATTACAAAGGAAAAGATATGTTTTATGAAAAGTACATTCTCAAAACAACAGCTGTGAAAACACTTTGGGGCTTGACAATTTCTACCGCAAAAAAAAAAAAAAAAATATATGATAACAGCAACGTGACTACAGTAAAACTGGCATGCATTATTAAACCGTCACCGCAGCTCAGTTCTGCCTTTGAATTACTGTTAATTTAACGACACGTGAAGGATTTTTTTTTTTTTTCCCTTTCCCGGAGAATGTCAGGATGTGAGAGTATCTGGGGAAGAAGTGAAGCTGAGTTTTCTGGAGGAAAGCGAGTAGGAGTGACCCGGTGGATCACTGTCAGAAAGTCAAAAAGCCTCCCTGACTCGACTAATCCCTCCGACTATGAAGCTCTCCCTGCTGTGATTAACTGTCTAATGAACATGCACAAAGAGAGACATGAAATAGGTCAGAATAATGCTTCCTAGGCAGTTTGCTGAGACTTTTGTCCTCTGATGTTGTGCAGATTGAAAATTCTCCCTCCACTGCCCCAGAGCCAAACATTTAACCAAAAGATTAGTGCCAATAATCGATCATTAACTTTTTTAATCTGCACATTCTTGTCCTTTTGGTTGAGGTTTTACCTGGAAACAGCGGAAGAGATTTTACTCTTCAGCATCAGATGTTGATTCTATCTATTTGCACGCCCTCGCTTTCACCAGATTAACCAAACGGTTCGTCTGTACACTGCCGTATAGCACTTCTCCTCTCAGTCTGCCGTTTACATCCGTGTTTGCTAACAGTTGGCTCAATCAGATTTATACTGTGTCATCAAAAGAAAATCAAACAGAGGGATTGTTGCTTTTGATGTGAACAGATTAAACCATCAAAGATTTTAATTGTTTCTAAAACGCTTTCAGATCCTCGGTATTCCCTCTGCTGATTCTGTCTTCCATCTGTCTCCCAAGCGCTGCGCCGCGAAGGGGGATGCAGCCACACACTGGCATACACACAGGACAAATGTACTGCTCCGATAATTATGCACAGCTCATTCATTAGAGAGCAAAACTTATGGTGCAAGCATTAATTTTTGAACTATTCATTTATTATATAGCCTGAAGATCAGACGATAAACATTTAATCTTTAATTAATTCTTGTCACATTAGCGCGGTAGTTGATGATGCTCCAGTGAATATGACCACCCTCTTGGTATCTTAAAGTTTAGCTCACAGTTTACGTCAAAGAATCCTAATGCAATACACTTGCAATCAAGCATTCTTGGATGTTTAGGTTTGGGAGCTGCAAAGTTGCACTGGAAGTCTTGATGTGGCATAGATATCCTTTGTGTGTACTACGGATGCATCTTCACACATCCATTCGCATAAATACAGTACATGCAAGTGCAAAAAAGGTGCATTTCAATCCATCTGTGACTTTTCAGTTTGCACGTTAAACATTTTTTTTACTGGAAACATCCCATAAAAAAAAAAAGAGGAAGAAAAAAGCTAGTCTAAATACCCCCACCTTTTTTTTTTTTTACACTTGACTGAAGTGGAAAAGTTGGCACATCCATAAAAGCAAAATGTGACAAAGTGAAATGGAAACAGTGAATAATGACACACTACATGAAGCATGTGACTTCAGCTGGGGAGATGGAGAAAAATAGCAGCAGACAAAAGCAACAAGTCGTTAGGGATGGCATGTTTCCTTATTTCCTCTCCTAATTATTTTTCATTATTAGATTATTTGGATTGACTGTCGCTCTGTCAATTACTATACGTCGTTATGTGTTCCTCTTTTGCTGTGGAATGATGGAATAATTCACGTTAAAAACAGAAACCTGCTTTATTCTGTGGATTATCCACATTATGTGGATTGATTTATCTGATTAACACAAAAAATCTGTAGTGTTTTGACATATAACCTGCAACAAAGAAACAGTTTGGGCAAATTAGTCTATTTTTCGTTCGTTTTATCAATAAAAATCTATATCCCAGTTTATTCAGGCCAATAGGTATTGATTTTACTTTAACCTTTGATTCCTCTTCCAAATAAAAATTGAGGATTTGTTAAGAATCTGTTGCATTTCGTGTATATTTCACAATTAGTAATGATCGTTAAGCACGTTTAAAGAGCGCAGTGTCATCGGCATAACGTAACTGTAAAACCAGTGGTTGGTGCCAAGACCCATTTGCAATATACACATCTGACACTGATTTTGCAAATTTTACTCATGGGAAAAGAGCAAATAAGAGCATTTCCTATAGTCTGGAACCGCCCCCGGTGTATGAAAAAAGACACACCTTGACTGTGTTGTCTGCTGCCCTTTCCCACCTCTAAATATAGGAGCCAAATTGGGGCAATTAGGAATGTAAAAGTTGCTGGAGTGGTAGAAGTGCCAAAACTTTGCGCTGGCAGTAATCTCGCCTTCACAGTGGGTCTTGGCCCCGGCTTCAACCCCTGCCTTTTATCTTGCCTTTGTCGGTGGAGCCGCGTTGAAACAGAGACTCCGCGCACGTCTCCTCCCTCCTCTGGTGTGGCTCCACAAAGATGATTGCCTTCTAGTAACAAGCCTCTGCCCCGCACCACCGCTAACATCACCACTATACCTCGCCCCACATCTTCCCCCCTTTCTCCTTCTTCCTTGTTCCCTAGCTCTATGCTTAGCAAACATCAAAGGGACCTATCATACCCCAATGGTTTAAATCTTTTAACAGGGAATAACAGCCGGAGTACATCCAGACCCCTCGCGTCCCACAGTCATGTCACCATGTGTTCCCGCAATGATCGCCAGGGGAGAGGCTCTGGCCGGGGTGGAGCTCTTTTCTGGTGGTGCATGTTCTCTCTGCAGGACCATGAAGGGGGGCCCCGGTACTGTGATCAGGGGCCAGGCCAAATTCTGTTTGAAATGTGAATGGGCTAATTTTCATCAGCCTCCCTCATGCTAGGGGAGGTCCCAGGTGCCACAGCATGCCAAGGGTCATCATTAGAAGACGGCTGCCTTCAAAAAACAAAATATATATATATATATATATACTTATATATATATATAGGCAGTATCTTGTGGCAGTATCTGTTTTATTCTTTTATTATTTCTCTGTTAAATTCATAAACATTAATTAATAATAAGAAAATTCATAAAGCCCACACGCTTCTGGCTCCCACATCTTCACTTTTTCTTTATCATATTTCTTTCTTTCTTTTCATTTCACCCTCTTTTTTTTTTTTTTTTTTTTTTTACTCCCCTTTGCTGGTGAATAAACAAACAAAACAGTGACTGAAAATGTGGAGACGACCTAGCTCGAGATATTGGGGTGGGGGGTGTGGGGTGTTCATGTCTGATTTGAAATTCAGACGGATTCCATGATCAAAGGGAGCTCAATATCTCTCAGCTGTTCAAAGGGACTCGTATAAAACAAATGTGATGTGACCAAGTGTAGGGGAGCGCTCATTAAGAGCTAAAGCAGATAATGACAGGTAAGATGAGGAGATGGCGCCGTGCTCTAATTCTCTCCCCCCACTGAACAGGCATTTGTTTGCTTTTGCGCGTGTTTTTGTGTGTCTTCCGCGCGCCTGCGTTTTTGTTGCTTTTGATATTGATTAGGGAGGGAATAGGAGAAGAGGTACACGAGGGTTTCAGACACCGCTATCCTGCTCCCTTTTGTCAGAGACAGCCCTTGAGTTCTCGCTGTTGTTCTCTGCCATGCGCCAGCGCGGGGAGTTTGGGTTGCTTTGCACACAAAGTCACAAGGAGCTAAACGCCTCCCTTTAGGGTCTGCAGGGTATAAACCACCCCATTGTTTTCTCTTTTGTGTTGTTAGGAGAAGTGCGCGAATATGAATTGTACACCCACCTTGTCAAGGCTTTCTATAATAAGTGCAACTTTATGCATTTACTACTAGGAGAAAAAAAAACTAAAAAAAAAAATACATCAATCTAATGAACGAGCTCTGTCTACTCAGGAGAGAATGGGCGTCTCGGGTGCTCAAAAATAATAGATGCACTTGATGTTCTCAGCTGTAAATCTGCAACAATAGAGATGCAAAACAAAAGATGGCAATACTGTGCAGCATATACTGTATATATATATATATATATATATATATATGTACTGTATGTCTGTGTCTGATGTTTTGGCTTTTCCTCATAAAAGCCTTTTGCTCCTGCCTTTCTGTTTTCAGGTCTTGACCTTCCACAAGCGCACGGCTCCAAATGAGCTGGGTCAGTTTTGCAGTCTTTTTGTGCTTGGAGGAGCCATGAAATATTCAGGCTTAGTGCTTCCCTGAGACCAGGCTGGTGGCTGTGGCTTTGTTAGCACGCCTCGCCCTGCACTCCTGTCCGGTGTCCACTCCTGCACCTTGAACCGCCGGTCTTTAGGGTGGGGTGGGTGGGTGGCTGAGGGGTAGGGGGGGGTCCATTCGCGAGTCCGCGCCCTCCAAACCTAATGTCCCAATTTCTGCTCATCTTCACCCAAGGGTTTTTTTTATTTATTTATTTATTTATTTTTACCCCCCCTTCCCTGCTCGACGAGAGTTTGCCGTGCCGTCGTACAATTCCTCCCACCTCGTTGCTGAGAAGTAGCGTATCTGCTGTATGGCTATTTCCAGCAGGTAAGGGTGCGGGATATAGCTCTATGTGGACTTTGTCAATTCATGACCAATGGCGAGGTCCTGCATTATACACTAAGCTGAGCAGGAGAGCAGGTTTGTTTTATTCACAACCTTGTGGATTCAAACAGATTGCTCAGACTGGGGAATTGAAGCAGATACTATCATACAGGTCCAAGACATGGAGAGAGAACAGGTAGGAATAAACTATGTATAAAAGCACTGGTAAGCTTCAGCCTCAGGCAAAGCTACATGGGCTACAATGTTACCCTCCCCAAAGCCACAATCAATTCTTGGCTTCACTGTATCCAAATGTTTATTTTTGCTCAGCCGAAATATAATGACAAGTCGTTCTGAGATACAATTGTACCCCTGGCTCACAGCGGTATTACAGGCGCCTTGTAGGTTTACCTTGGTCTGGGATGAGTTCAGAGCTGATCAAATCTAAACAAGTTCTAAACACTGACAGTTACAGCCTTCACTGTCCATTACAAATAGAAAAAGTCAGGGATTCACGTGGTGTCTTTTTCGCCAGCTCCAGAACTGAGCACACGCACTGCATCGCCGGATATCCATCAATTTCAATGATTCAGATCACACCACGCCCTCCAAATCCTGAACTAACAGCTGTAACGTATTACTGCTTGGTCTCCTCCCTCCATAAAATAATGCCCCATCACATCCAAAAATATTATCATCTCATTCAAATTCACAGCGCTGATGGCTCTCGAGCATCATCTATATAATCCTGGAATAATTTCCCCATATTTCCGTCCCACACCCGCAGCCACAAATAACTGTTCCATGACAAAATCCTCCTGTAAAAGGGCAGGATGTATGTGTCGTGCCGCGGCGGTGTGTCCGTCCCGTGTGATGTATAAACCCGGCTATCTGCTCCGTCTAGCCTGACATGCTCTTAATCCAGCCTGACGAAGGGATGCGCTCTGACAGTTAGTGGAGGCTTCACAGAGGCGGGCGAGCAGCACCGCGACCCCAAATCCCACCTCCACCTCAATCTCTCCCTCAGCTTCAGACGCACCACATCCATAAGTATTCCATTAACCCCGGTCTGAAGAGCCGAACATGGACAAATCAATGAGTATGTGTGTCTGTGTGTGTCTTTGTCAATTCATCATACCTGCACAAACGGGAGCATCTGCAGCACCTGCCCGCTCATCATTTCACTTCTTACATTATTGCTGATGGCTCTTTATCGGCACTGAGAGCCGGTCGTAAACAAGGTCCGGGTTGCTCATTAAAGTGTTCATTGGCAATAAATGCACACACACCTATGTCTTCGCTTCTTTACTGCAGGGTCCCGTAGGCCCTTTGCAGACTGCGGCCGCCTGCAAACCAGCATGCGATCTCATCCTTGGGGTGAGGGATGTTTACCTCCGTGGGACCGGCACTTCTTTAGGAGTTTGAGGGTGAAGGAATACATTACAAAAACACAACGGCTCATGCGCACATTTTGTATCTGCGTGATGGCAAACAGAGCACCGTGGTGCAAATTCACAACTTTTATTCCGCGTGCGACCCTAACCATGACCTCACCAGTGAAGACAAAGTGCATCTTTCGCTGAGTTTGACTGCACTGAAAGCAGATTTGGGGAAAACTATTTGTCCTCAGTGAAACCGGCTACTCCCCTCACGAATGATTTGAATCCAAAGAAAACATTGTTAGAATAGATATGTTCAGAAACACACACGAACAAACAAACAAAAAAAAAATGATGCTTGTGAACAATAACACATTTTCCTTAATCTATGCATTGCATTCCTGCCACAATACATCTCGGAAGTGAGGCGGATTCTCCCCCAGGAGCAAACCGCCAGGCAGGGCCTGGGCCCTGATGCGTGGCAATACCCCGCACGCGCACCAGGGGGCAGTATGTGACTTAAAAACATGCACCGATGAGACCAAAGCTTTGACAGGGCCACGTGCCCCGCTACAGAAATTAAATGAAAATTTAAAGTCAAATCGATGTTATCCTCTATGAAAGCAATCCTTACAGCACACATCAGCAACAGTCCTACCAGCCATGCATACTGCGTGCGAATTTAGCCACCTCTGAACAATCGTATGTTTCTCAATGAGGCTCTGCGAATGCACACGCCTCTCAGAGTGAAGCGTGGCACCTTAACGGGATTAGTGACTGTACTCACTTGTTTTCACAGAGCACATCTACAGACACTCACTCACTGTTGTGCGGCGAGATTCATTTCTAAGTAAATAGTCTTCCTACACGCAGTTCTGCCGGATTACGTTTTGGATTCATACAGTGGTACATTTACAGTAATGTCTTTAGATATAGAGTAACGTGCACTTTTATGCTGTTTTTATAAATATAGTTTTAATTAGTCTGGTTGTACCAGACGTCTGGACCTTTCACACAACACTAATGTCGTGCATTTAAGCGTACAGCACATAGCCCAAAGAACTGACTGCAAGAAATTCCCTTTACGTCCCGTTTGTTAGGTAAAGGAGTAATATAAATTACTTCCATTTTGAGGGAATTAACCATTTCTTTACCTTGTCCAGTCATGCAAAGCCTGGCCAACTTCAATCGTGCGGAAGAACCGCAAATGATGAATGGCACGAAACATCCGTTTTACCTCCCCATTTAAAATGCAGGTGGGCACGACCACGGCGCTGACACATGCACCGGCCTATGAACAGAGTCAATTAGGAGCGGCTGCAGATTATTTGTTAATTAAATAGGGGCTACCTTAACCACAAAGGTACAGACGCTCACACCTCACAGTGCAACACTAACAGCTGCCAGGCCTTGTTCTGCCGAGAGAGAGGGGGCTGTTCATTAAGCAGCGCTATCTCTCCTGGGCTTGTCCACCTGCCTTGATCACGTTTGCATTAATAATGCATCGCCGAGTGCAGTAATACAACCATTACATTCGCTGCTCTTCTCAGCCTCTCGCTGGCAGCTCTGCCACCGCAACATGGGGGGAAAATTGTAATCTTTTTTCTCCTTTATCCGGGGCCCTTCTTATATTGCCACCCCAAAGAACACATTTCTGCTGTATACACACACCAAAATGGCTTTACCCTTTCCCTTTTGGGTTCACTACACTTCGAAAACAATACAGTAGACGCGGCTTCCGCCAGATGAAAGTTGACCATTTGGAGGCACAGTCTGAAGAATGTTCATTCCTCCGCAATTTCTTATCCGCCAGCGCCACGCTATAGTGTAGCACCTAAAGAACAAGAGTGTTTGTTTGGCGGAGGGAGAGAGGCGAGCGCCGAGCGGACTCCCAGCCGCTGACGTGCCTTTCAAGGTGACCATGGATTTTAGCTGAATTTTACCACACTCCGCCCGATGGGAATAGATTGGAGAGATTTGCATAGATTTCAAACACCTGTAATTAAATCTAACTGTGGCACGGCCTCTCTCTCAAGCAGCGGGCTTTCCGTGCGAGGCGACCAGAAAATCTCGAGGCGAAAGACGCCATTTCCGTTCTTGTTAAAATTCACAGAATAATTGTCTTTGTATAGGAGAGCAGTACATCCAAACAGTCAATAGGAGAAACTGAAGCGGTCGCGGAGCAGGCGCGGCTGCTTGCTGGTAGGGTAAATATTACTTATTATTTTCTAATGTAACACTCCTAAGCCCGAGCTCAGATTTCCATTTGGAAGCAAACATTAAGGAGATTCAGGAGCCATCCAAATGGCCAAGTAATTAATGTTACCGCGCACGCCCAAGATATTAGAATGTTAACAGTGTTGGAGCCATGTGATTCAGAATACAGAGTGAGGGCTTTATTACTACGGCCCAGACAGGGGGTGACATCCCTCCTAATTGGGGACATCAGAGTTCCTGCTGCTGCGTCTTATCCTCAGTTCAGATCGCTTCTTTTTTTAATTTATTCACTTTCCTTTCTACACCCCCTCCCCTCCCTCCCTCCCCCCTTCTTTCTCCCGCTCCTTATCACTGGGATCTGCTCTCATTAGCAGTCGGCTGCGGACCCCCTCGTTTGCATTTCAAGTGGCGGCGCTGTGCAGGAGCAGCCCTGCTACTGTCAGGCAGAGAGAGAGAAAGAGAGAGAGGGAGAGAGAGAGGGGAGGCAAGAGCAGGAGCCATTGCAGTTGATGCTTCATCACGGTGCAGCATCCCGACATCTGGGGCCGTCTTTTTTTCCCATGAGCGCCAGTGTGTCATTAACAGGATTAATCTAGGCCCTAATTTCCTAATGATCGCTGTTTTAATGTATGTGAACGAGTGCAGTCTCTTGACTCATTACCGCCAATTTGCCTGAGACACACATAATCAGACTCTCTAACAACCCACCAACATTTATTTTTGCTAATATGATTTTTTTTTTCTCTCCTTCTTCTTCCTTCCACTGTGGATAGAGCAAACACAGTTTAGTTCTGGCTGAGTGGATTTCCAATCAGTGCTTGCTATGCGCTTTACCGACGCCATGCAAATGAGCAAAATCTCATTTATCTCTGGATGTGTGGTCTGCCGTTACTGTGTCAAGTCAAACAGAGGCCGCTCTGCACGTTTCCGTACATTACGAAGCGCGTCGGATCCCGGCATAGCAGCACAGCAGCGCGGCTAAATATCACATTACTTTCTTCAGTGGAGTTGGAGTCAACAAAAACTTAGTGAGTAAATACGTCGGCCTGCACATCGCGGGTGAAACGCAGAAAGCTGTCTTAAACATTAACAACAAGTGTACCGTCGACTGAAGAAAGGGTTGTGGTTTTGTGGTGGAGTTACCGCACCATCTTATAAACACACAGATGTATTCAAGCCCCGGGGCAGCTGCAGGGCAGACCTGTGAAACCTGGCCACGTTGTCCTGGTTTAAGAAAAAAAAAGAAAAAAAAAGCCACAGAGGATCCTCACCCAGGAGGATCCTCTGTGGCTTCTGTGACAGTTGACCTTTAACCCCACCCCCGGGCCACGGCGGTGGCTTGAAAAAAAAAAAAAAAAAAAAGTGGTTCAAGTTGCATCTTTGCAGGTCAGCGGCCTCTGTGTGATTCCATAAAGCCGAACCTAAACAGAAAGTGAGGATGACACAATCTTTAATATTAATGCGTGATGGATATAACACCCAGCCCATAAACACTGTAGTATTGAGTGTTCCCATACTGATGTAATAACGATTAGCTCTGTGCGCGCAGCCACTGGTGAACCACAAATGCATTCATGTATTTTGCAGAATGGGTCACAGTGTAACAGTCAAACACACGGACTGGTGTGGACGTGCAAACAAAGCACAGTTCTTCAGCGTGGAGGACTGAACCTGGCATCAAATATACAGCGCGCACTGGCTATAGAAACACACAGGTTTAATGGCCTCCCTCAAGAGAGAAGGGCTCTGCTTTTTAAATTATTCAGCTGAGAAGAACATTTGATGATTTGATGGGCATATTTTACAGTAAAATACCCCAAACACCTTCAGGATATATATAAAATAAGGCTCTTTAGGTCAAGCATGGGGCACATGGTATCTATACTTTTTCAATACATTTCCAAAGGAAGAAGATCATCAAAAGTACTATCAGAAGAGGAAATAAAGTGTCTACCAGAGAAAATGTACCCTTCCAAGTTACATACTGCTGCTTCCGTGTTACACTTCATGTTGGGATAATCTGATTGACACCGTAAGCAGCTTTTATGGTGTAACATATTCACACAGCGTACTGTCATGGTGATTTGTAGAATGTAAACAATCAATAGTCATTTGGGTCATTCAATATGCACCGTATTGTGTACGTGAATGGATTGAGGACAGCGGCTGTCATGTGAAATCCTTATTATTATATATTACGCACAAAATACATACAATACAGATATGTCGTTTCTAATCATTTAAAAGAGAGAATAAAGTTATAAATGCTTAATTTATAAAACTATGGGGCAGGACATAAATTGGTTTTCTACTGGGTATACTGCTACAGAATGGCAACAGAAGACATATACGATATACTCATATTTATATTCACACATTCTACTCTTTCATCTGATCTGCTGAGTGATTTCCAGCCATCCCAGCCAGAACATATGTGACAACTTTGCTACTGCGCCACGTTCTGTGGGGGCAAGCGCGAGGTGTCGGCGGAAGCTAAATCTGTGTCTCCAACCCGCTGACACGCGCACATCTGCCGCTAACGCAACGCCGCGGACGAAGGCACGAAAACTTGTGCGAAAAGGCATTTAACCGATTTCTGATACCATCTGCGACATCAACTCAAGTCCTTTAAATGCCAGTCTGCTAATTGGTTTGCACCTGCAGACGAGGAGTGCGTTCCATGATTAATATTACCCCCGACTCACCCCAGCTATCCCCGATAAAAACTCCCGGTACAAGTAGAGGAGTGCAGGATAAATATTGAATCTGGGACTAAACTCCTGCAGTACATGGTGGAGCGGGGAGAGAGGATGTGTGAGAGTTGAGGAGCTGTCCTAATTAAGAAGCTGCAATCAGGCCCGGAGCTAAGGGGTAACTCCCTGGGTGTCATTTGTGATATTAAACCGCGCCGTCGTCCTTCTGTTTGTTGTTCTTCACTGGCTGGAGCTAATCCCCTTTAATATAGCTGCAAATATGCAAATGGCCGTTTTAATATACCAAACCTTCGATAGCTATCCTCTTTTAATTCAACAAAAGTCAAGAGCAGGACCTTGTCAGTCAAACTCCCGTTCCCCTCATAACAATACTAATTTTTCCCCATTACGCACAGTCCAACTAATTAGGGGGACATTTGTGTGGCGAAGGATTTGCGGCTCCCCAGAGAATGAAGGACACGGCTTTTTCCACTTCTCGAGGGCAGGCATCAGGCAGACCTGAAAGTTGTTTGCTCACGCTCTGCAAGTCCTCATAAAATAATGTAAGAATGGAAATGCACATAACAAACAGTCCGGGTCCGGTCGAGACCGGCTCCCCTGGCAGATGCGATGCACTCGGCGCGAGCAGCCTTGGAATGAAAAGCTCAGCACCGCTGCCTGTGAATAGATGACGCAGTTTGTGAGCAGGGGTTCGAAAGGCCAAGTACCCCACAATGAGATAGCAGCATTTATATCCTTGCCACACAATTCATAAATAATGGATGAATCTGTAGATCTCTAGCACCCTCTGCATCTACATGTCACAAGTGACTCAATGATGATACCATAAAGCAGAGCTAAAGTGGTTTAAGGTCTATTCTGTGGAAGTCTCAGGATAAAGAGGGCTAAGAGAACCAAGGGACATACTTCCACTAGTATTCCCGTGCCGCCTATGGGGAATAGCACAGGAAGAAAAACTGTGCTCTCAGCTGCTTAACCTTCCGACTAAAAGCAACCCAAGAACGCCGTTACTGCCGGCTGATGGTAGGAGTTTCACGAGCACTCGCCGGTGCTGCTGAATTCTCGGCTCATTTCAGTAACAACGTCACAAATAAACAGGGGCCTGAAACTCAACATTAAGTCCCTGAAGTATTTCAAAGCAGATCAGTCAGCCCTGAGCCGTAGGCACAACATAAGGGAGACCTTGGTTCTCTGTTGTTTACGGTGGCCCAGAGAGCTCAGTGTTCTGCGGCTTTCAAAAGTAAAAAACAAACAACAAAAAAAAAACATTCGATAAGAGATGACAACATCTTCCAGTGCTTAAAACGCATGCAATACAGGTGAAACAATTTGACACACTAAAGCAGGGGTCTTCAACGTTTTTCAGGCCAAGGACCCCCAAACTGATGGAGAGATTAAATAGGGACCCCCTACCTATTATATGTGTTCTACATTAAACTCTGCCTAGCCCATTTATAAATATACATTACTGCTACCATCTAATCATTTAATCATTTAATATCAAGCGAGATTAAGAGAGATCGATGTAATCGACAGATAAAGAAAATAACTGACAGATTCAAGTTTGTCTTTAAACATAGCTTAAACGTGGCTAAATGTAGTAAGGACAATGAATCACCAAGCCACTTTGGCTTCAGGAAATAAAAATATATCAAAAATATCTCATCAACCAAAGATTTCGCGACCCCCCTGCACTACCTCTGTGGCCCCGATTATATACCGATTATAGAACACATCACCTACAACAAACAGTGCAAAGACAAAGACAAAGTGTAATTACACAACACAGAAAAACTTCATGTGCTCAAGGTGAGTTCAAGTCCGAAGGAAAAGGTGGGAACCTTGGAGTGTCATATTTGGAGGTTTCAGTGGGTGCCTTAACATGAACTTGAACAAGTGGATAATGGCATGATGGAGTGTCCAGCTTCTGTATTTGTACATGTACGCATCATGGCCAAACTTCAGAAACCTGGATAAGCCCTTATCATGGTTTTGAGAAACCCGGTTGTGCGCGTTGGAGTACTGTTGCACGTGCAAGTGTGATCTCAGCAAAGTGAAGTAGCATGAAAAACGGTGGCAATTGGGAGCCTGTCACTGCTGGAATGATCAAGAGTTTAAAGTAATTCGGTTACAGGACACCAGTTTTCCAGCACCTCCAGCGAAGTCTGAGTCACGACAAATGTTCTGTTAGATATCTGCGTGTTCCATGAAAAGACCATATCCTGTTTATGATCAAAACCAGGGTAAGCCAACTGGGATACTTGCACCCACGCAAACTAAAGTCATTGCTTCTTTGTTCTGACTGCATGATCCCGTTATTGTTGCTGATATTTACTACGCACCTGGGGCACGGTAAGCAAATCCTGAACAAGGTACAGGTTAACTGATCCATAGACTAAGCAGCGACTTTGCAAAAACGCAACAATTCAAATACGTTTTTGAATTGTAAAAAATTAAAAAAAATTCTTTTTTACTGTATGTGCTTGTGTATTTGGTTGTTTGACTTTCCACCGTTCGCGTGCTGTGAATTCAGCACTTATCTCACAAAATCGACGCAGGCTCACAGCCTCGGAGTACGATATGATCTGATAATGGTTCAATTATTATTTGCGTACTTGTTTTTGTGCAATTACTTGTGTAATGCACCGCATAGCTGCAAATCTAAACTGGGTTGTCTGTTAGCTGCAATCACTGGGAGATGTTAATAGGCATTATGCCTGACTTGACAGATGCTTGAAGGTGTTACCTCTCGGTGAGTGCAGCGCTGATCTATGACCTCTTGTTAATAGTAGTCAGATGCATCCCTATAGGCGCGAATGAGGTGAAAATGAGGATTGGACAAAAACGGCTGAGACTGTGTATTTGCTGCGTGTTTTTGTGTGTCACGTGCCGCTCAAAACAGATTGAGTGCAATATGATCAGTACAAAAAAAAACATGGGAACACTTGCTTCTTCATCTTCCTCCACAGAAGCAGCAGCAGCAGTAGCTGGATTCAGTCTAACAAAGCTCTTTCGACATGCATTTTAACTAGCTGGGTAAACTCAGCCACCCTTGTGCCCCTTCAAATAGCTGTGGAAAAAGCTCCTTCAGTGGCTGTTCAATTATTGATTGACAGTAAAAAGCCTGTGGGTTCATTAAGATCATAGATGCGCTGGGGGTAACACTCTAAAACTGGGGTAACTGTACAGCACTTAGTCACAGATGGCCCGGTAACTGCTCAATAGCTGGGAGGAAGCAGTGCAGACAGGAGCCCTGGTATCACACTGAACCTGGTATTGGTGTACCATTAAACACTGAGCCAGACTCTTTCTGCTAAGGATCTGTGTATCTGCTGGAGGGGAGCTCAAAGCAACAGCCACAGACAACCTCCTCAAGGATGCCACGTAAACGTCACCTCTTACTCTCGTTAGAGGTGGTTGGGGGGTGGTGGGGGGGTACCCTCTATCTCGCGATGCCGCATGCGAATTAAGCCCGCCGCCTGCGAAAGCACATGAATATCCATACGGGGCGATCGAATCAAAGAGCAGCCGAAATGCTAACACGGAGCGGGAGCGTGCCATAGCCAACACACTTCTACGCCAATATCTATACTAAGCAGCAGCAGCAGCAGCAGCAGCAGCACTGAATGACATTATCTGACAATCTTGTCTGATAGGCACAGACACTCTACCTCCAGAGTCAATTTATTGGGGAGTTTACATTTCAGGGAGTCAGGGTGAAGGCTGGCTGTGACACAGTGAAGCCAGGTAATGGGTCTCTCAGTGGAAGCAAGTGGAATATAAAACATGAGACTACTTCATTAAAAAAAAAAAAAAAAAAAAAAACCTGCTATCTAGGTCACTCCAACTAACTGTATAAAGATCTCTGAATTATTAAGTATAATTGGGGCACCTAGTTGAAAAAGAATAGGAATCCTTAATAGTGCGCCAAAAAAACAAAGGTTTCTGTTTACACTGCAAGCACCAATTAAGGCACAAAACATATACATAATAGAATAAGCTACAGAAATGCTTCTTTGGTTCATTTTCTCCCATTAATTTAGCG
Organism: Mugil cephalus; assembly: GCF_022458985.1. Taxonomy (NCBI): domain Eukaryota; kingdom Metazoa; phylum Chordata; class Actinopteri; order Mugiliformes; family Mugilidae; genus Mugil; species Mugil cephalus. The sequence continues at coordinate 12,953,202 of NC_061775.1, forward strand.
ACAGTATACATTATTATCTGTATGAACAGCACAATGATTGTTGTTTCCTAGGTGCCAAGCCACGATCAAAATGCTAATATAAAAAGATTTTCTCAACTTGCAGCACTGTATGTTCACAATTAAGTCAGACGGAGGACTTTTTCATCCCCCCTGAGCTGGACCAGGTTAAATTGAGTTGAAAATGAGATTTTAGCATCTCCTGCAATAATAGCGGGGAGCTGAACTAGGGCATGATCTCTGTTAATAGAGTGAGAGCACAGGAGAATTTGGTGTTACACTGTGAATAGAGGCAGAGCAGGTGGAAACCAGGATCCTTTTCATGAACAGGCATGAAGTCAATTAGACAGGAGAGAGGGAGTGTGAAGAGAAGAGGGAGGAACATGTGCTTATACAGTACGGGAGGAAGGAATCTGGAGCGGTAGTTAGCGACGCTGTTGGTAGACGTGACATCACGTGACGAGAACAACGCAGACGTGACCCAGAATTAACATTATTAAACTCATTTTACTTCAAAATCAGTCTTTTTCACACACAAAAAAAATATCTTACCAATTAGGTTTTAGTTATTTAATTGAAAATGAATAACGTTATCGGTAATACTGGGGCTGTTGTGAGCTGATCCATCCACATTGTGCATTTAAAGCTTTTAATACCGTGCAGTAACTATAACCTCCTGAGACCCAAGCATTTGTTTGGCATCTTTATTTCTTTAAGACAAGATGAAGATCTTTAGGCGTTTGGGATTAATAGGACCTAAATGTATAAAATAATAACCATCATCTTTGAATTGGAAGTAGTTTTTGAAATAAATGATGAGGACACAGGGATTATTTCACTGTATATTACAGTTTAAGTCCGCAATATGTACCAAAATATAAAACTGTTTATTTTAATGCAAAAGCGGAATTGGAAACAATGAAATCCCAACGTCCTCCAACGAGTACTTGTGGATTTGTTAAATATGCACGTCATATAAAAACTAGAAAAGTTAATAAGCATCAGTTAATAAGCATAAATGACCCTTTGACAAGTGCATCTTCATGAGGACAACAGGTCTAAATGAAACAGAATAAGCAGCAACAAACCTAAAACGAAATGTCCCCATATGAGGACAACGGGTCTCAAGAGGATAAAGTAGTCAATGAAAATGGGGAAAGCTGGTGATTTTTAACAATTTTCTTGCTGCCATCATGTCTGTAACAAAAACAATAATTGGTTAGTCTGCTCTCCCGTGGCTCTGTCCCAAATGAATGAATATGTAGGTTTAATACTTTAACCTCCTCTCAGAAAACTGGACACAGGGTATGGTGCTCTAAACAGAATATTTTGGGCATGGTTTAACAAGACAAGGCGGGGGTATCATTGAGTCATTCCTAAGACTCAAAATAAACTGCAGCATGCGTGTTCATGGCACTGAACATACGCAGTGTAACATTTACAGCATAATGTGTTAGACCAGCTTGTCTTCACCTCTTAGTCCCGAGCCTACTGGTTGCTAATGAAGATTTACGGTGAGCGTTCAAAAAATTGGGTCACTAATACACACTTTCATTTTTATAAACGGCTAAAAGAAGGCTAGGCACTGTTATTTTTCCTCAAAGGTTACAGGAGTAAATGCTTTATTTGTGTAAATATGGGTTAGAAAGGCGAATCACTTGAAATAAATAAAACACAGAGTTGTTGTTCATGCTAATAAAGAAAAATGCCGGTGTAACATTAGGGCTCGCAAATATATGTGTTTTTTCATAGTTTTTAGAGAGAGTGGAGGTTGACAAAATATGTTAGAGGATCAGTTCATGGTTGGTTTGGTCATTTTGTTGGATTTATAACTGCAACTGACTGATATTCTCCCTAGGTCCACCACCATCAGCATCTTTATCCTTTAGCTGCGCTTTTTTTTTTGTCTTCCTTAAACTATAATTATACAATATTGATATTTATGTTGCAGTAGCATAACATTGCACCACGAATTGACATTAACAAACAGACATTATTGCGTTATTTTGTTTACAAACAGAAATTACAACGGAAGCTTTAGCTGTATTGGTTGGTAGCTGGACCATTGCAAAGGGACTGCTGAATTCATGGGACAGGATAGAAGAAAGACAAGACCGCAAAGCTGCAGCCCCGAACTTAACGCGAGGTAACCCTGACGAGCTGTGTGTGTGAGAACGTAAATGCCTGAATCAGCTGAATCACCCTAAGGTCTAGACGTGGCGAACACAAAGGAGGTACGCTGCGAGTTTTCTTTTTTAACCTGTATGTACTGCAAATAGTAATAATAATAATAAAAAAAAACCCTGACATATAGATCAAAAAATGTTCAATGATTTCCAACATTGCCATAGGCTAACTGAAGATGTGTTATTAGATACACACTGTGTATCATCAGTCTCCTTCCTTGCAGGTGTGGTGGGTACTTCGGTCATTCATATTATGCATGAATACACCACAAATTGACACAAATTCATACGTACATTATTAGCAGAAATATGTAATGTTGGCGCTACGTTGCCCTCAGTCATTTTGTTTGTACAATTGTGTTCATGAGCGAAAGCGGCTCCTCTCCCATCTATTTGGATATCATCAGCGCTAAATGATTCAGGGATCCAACCCTCATCATCTCCGAGGCAGCGGCACATGTGTGCAGACGAGATTGTTTACAACTCCGGCACTGCGGGGGTTGGAGGGTGTCTTTCAATTAAACCCTGTTGTCTTTAACATTCCAAATACGCAATTAAGCTAATTGGTAAGATGACACTGTGTGATCCGCTGTGGAGGATGACGAGGGGCAGGCCTCGCCAGTCCCCTCTCAGCCCAGTTCGCTGGCCTTTCGCTGTAATCTGCTTCACCAGTCGCACTCTCGCCCTCCCCATTAGTAGCATCCCCAGTGGAGGGCCCTTTTTCCCTGCATTACACTGTAACAGGCTTGTTAATAATACATTAATGAAGGGGCTGCTCCTCCAGATTAGGTGGTGGCCCCTCTGATAATGGGGAGCTGGAAGAGGGCCAGGGAATCACCTCACTGTTGTAATCTAACCTTGGGTTAAATAAGCTTTTGTTAGTGAGAGAGGCAGTGTGAGAGAGAGGAGGGGAGGAGGTGGGTGGTGGTGGTGGTGGTGGTGACAGAGAGCACTCGCCCAAGGAAATGTAAATGACTCTTTTGTCTCAGACGTGGCTGCAAATATGAAACGGTGAGGAGGCAGAACTAAAGCTGGCTGCTGTTTGCGGCCCCACCGTACATAATTGCGCGGTGGAAACACAATTACCAGATACTTTGGGAGCTGACAGGTGATAGCTGCTCTCCGCCTGTGAAGTGCCGCAAACGGGGCGAAATGCAGCACCGTCAGCAAAGCGCATGGCGGGGATCCGTCCCTCACATGTCAAGTTTCTCCTGTTCTCCTCGAGCGTGAGTCCACGCTCTCGCGCGGCACGCACCGCTCCGGGTTTGGAATCCCTGCTCCTCGCAAATGTTTTCTGATGCCGGCAATCAACAAACAATAAACAGCCCCCCCAAAAAAAAAAAAGAAAGAAGAGAGTTTGGCTTAAATATTTTAAATACCCTCCGCTCTTTTTTGAATGGGATTTCACTCTCAGGATGTATACACTTGTCTCGTCTGCCTGCCTGTTTTGGCAGCCTCTTTCCCTCCTGTCTGTCTCCTAATAGAAATCTTGATAGAAATATCAGAAGGAGATTTTAATCACAGGGGTGTTGTGCATGCTTACTTATCCGAGCCACAAAGGGAAGAAAGAATTTGCAGCCGACGCTTGTCACCCCTCTCGCACGGCAGCCTCTGTCAGGCAGAAATGTGCCTTAAGACACGTCTCCCATTCAGCCTATGTAACACTTGCCAAACTGCAGCAAACTTAACAGCAGCCGAGAACAAACGGAATGAGGAAGCGATAGGAAAATAAGATCGAATGAAATGTTTCCTAGAGTCAAATACAGTATGTTAAAGGAGAGCCTTGAGAGAAAACATTCAGGGGGAGAAGGTAAACACAACCATTAAGTTTCTAACTGAGACAGAGAGCATGGGGAATTTTTGGATGGTGCTTTTGTCTCCTGTCCCCCCCCCCTCACCCACCTCTTCCTCCTCCTCCTCCTCCTCCTACAACAAACCGCGTCTTTGCTTTGTTTCGCACCTCCGGCCGTTTTGATGAGGACAAATTTTAATATCCACCACTTAAACGTTTAATTCGAACTTCTGAAGATGAAGCGCAGCTGGCAGTCTGAAGAGGTGAAACCTCGCCGCGCTCCCTCGACCTACGCGTCACCGAAGCATTGTGGGGCTTGAAAGTGCAACGCTTCACGCTGCGGCCGCCCCGTAAAGTCACTGGCAAGAAACTCGACTAAATCCGTGACACGTCTTCCACTTTTGTCTGTAATAAATAAATAACGGCACAAATAAAGCGTCGGGGAGCGGATTAAAAATAAAGAGAGGGGGGGCTGCCGGAGTAAAGTGAGTCACGTTCAATTAGGTCCTAATAACTAACGTTCTTTCTAAAGTTGGGGTAATTTGAAGCTCCCTGATGTTTTCATACAGGCCTTTTCTACTCATCTCCACATAAAAAGCGCAGTTCAGAAATTGTTGTCTCAAAGTAAGTTCTAAAAGACCTTCAAATCATTAAGTATGAGTTTTCAAAGAGCTGCCGATTGAAAGCCAATGGGAAAGTCCTCACACTTTTATCTAGGATGTTAAAGAAAAAGATGAGGATCTTGAGCCTGGGCCTTTCAGATAAGTGAATATATTTAATTTTTGAAAGAATCACAGAGTTGGTGTCTTTGGTCCTCATGCCTACTGGGACCAAGGCGTGAAGAAGTCAAAGTTTTTTTTTTTTTTCCTCTCTCTTTCTCCCTCTCTCGCCATGCTGTACTCATAAAGAGGAATAGACCCTGAAACCTCACTGGGCCTCTAAGTTGATTTATTTATCAGGTCTACTCTGCTCCCGAGTGATGGCTGTGTGTGATGGATACCCAGGGGTGGGTCTTCGCAGAGCACCCCCCTCCCACCCCCCCATCTCTCCTCCGCCTCCACGCCCCCCCCCTCTCTTCCTCCACGTTCCCTCTCGTGGCATCAGAGCTCACGCCTGACACCGGGGCTTTCATCGTGGGGCAACGGCTCAGGCCCCTACGCCTAATGAATGCCGAGCGGTGGGGCTGCTAGCACTTGCAAGAACGCGGCTGACCAGGCCATTAAACACAGACAGGTTAGGTTTCACATTCCCACAAGTCCCGCATCCCCTCCGCTGCAGCGGCTCAGACGTTCTGTCGCGCTGTACGTCCCACCCATATGCTACAGCTGTTTGTTTAGCCCTCGGAGAGCTCCCTGTCACCCTGCCAAAACCGCACTCCGAGAGACTCCTGGAAACCACACATGCAGCGCACCCCTCCCCAAAAAAACTCCCTCATTAACCTGCTACGGAGAGAAAGACAGACACAATAAAAAAAAAAATAAAAAAAAGGTATGAAAAAAACAAAAGCGCACAACTTTGAGGCCTCCTGCTGTCAAGAGCCCCGAAAAGTCCTTTTGTTATTTGTTCCAAAATGGCTGCTGTTGGTAACAGAAAACACTTGTTTGTTGTTGTTTGGTTTTCGTTGCCGTGTTCCAACATGTTAACGGCGCGGGGACCCGCTGATGGAAAGAACATCTGGCTTTTGTGCATAGCTGAAAGAGTACACATATATTATACATGATGTTCTGTACGTCTGCCAAAGAGCCAGCCTGTACGTTCCTCAATCAGTGCGAACACACGAGCGCACGCGCTGACACACATACGCACACGGCAAGGACGCTGCATCATATTTTGATTTTTTGATTTTTTATTTTATCATATCACAGTCTGATTTTACTCTGGGAGGAAACTAAATTCTTAGCTTGGTGCATTTTCTGTTGCACTTAGAGGCACACGCAGTTAAATATTGAGTTTCCCAATTAGGGAAATTCTCTGAGAAAACAGATGGATTGCCAGTGGTGTTACAGGCAACACCTGAAATCTGTCAATGATTACACCGTGCCGGGTTGGGAGGTAAATTAGCTGAAACCATCAACTCCCTTGACATAATACGCACCTCTCTTATCTGTGGAAAATAAACCGTGGTGTTACATTCTCCTGTTGTACTGTACTGTATTCTTGGTTAATTAAACTAAAGACATGTTCACCAGCTTTTCACTTAACTTCAAAGCCTATGGCAATGCACAGTTGTTTACATCAATTATCTGTCACTCAGGGACCAGGTACACATGAATGGCCACGCAAAAAGAGAACAAATGTTGCACGGTCTATGAAAATGCTTCACATTGTCATATTCGAAGAAAAAATGCTCTGGTGTCAGATGTATGCCAGCCATCCGAACGCTCAGCAGCAATTCCTTAGAGGCGTGGGTTCATGAGGCTGCGCTCACCATCTGTTTCAGGACTGTTAGGAGTACAGGAACTCTCCCAAACTAAAGTAAACTAACCAAGGCAGATGCTACTTCACCCCAGAACTAAGATTAATACTGAACTCCCTTAAGTCGGGACAGGAGGAGGCTAATGTTTCATGGTTATATTTTCAAAAGGTGTATTTATCTCCTGTGCTGCAGCCATGGGCTGGAACTCGGCCTGTCCAGAGTGAATGCCGACTTCTCTGAGCGTGGCAGAAAAATAATGTAACAGGACATGAATCGCGAGAACAACCCTGTTCTGCAGCTCTGGGCTTAACTTCAGGTAACCCTGATGAACTATGTGTGAAAACGTAAATGTCTGAATCAGCTTTATCAGTGTAAAATCACACAGAACTTAAAATGATTGCAAATGTAATATTAAAAAACAATACTGGTATAGTATGAAGGACAGTTGGCTGATTTCTTTCATTGGACTATTTAACTCCCAGGAAGTAGAAGTATTAAAACTCCATTTGTGCACCTGAAAATGGCATTATCAGTATCTGTCTATAGTGTATTAATTTATTTATGGTTCAAAAAACTAAAAACTAAGACTAAAATATTTTAAATTAACATGAAACAACAGATAACATCCAGTATACATGCGCAGTATACTCTGTAGTTAACACCCACCCCCATAGGTGACGAACATTAGCATTCTCTACCCTGAGTCTCTCTCTAGAAAAAACAAAACAAAACACATAAAATACATTACACTCGTGTGTAATACACTTTTTTCTTTCTTTCTTTGTTTCTTTTTTTTAATATTTTTCATGTTGCACTCTCTCTTTGACTGGTCCATGAACCCAGAGAGCAGGTCTCACAAAAGTCAGAATGATCAACCTACATTAAATTAAAACCCATATTCCATTTCGGTGTTTTCTTACTTGGTTCATCACCCCCACTCATTCATATATCCCTTATTTAGTTGATATAAATTGGAAGGCTAACTACTTAGCTACTAGCTAAAGCAGCTTGCACGTGTGTGGGAAGGTGTCAGACCGGCCGCCTATCATGAAAGAAAGGTCATGTCACTGTATTTTACATTAACCAAGTGTCAAATGCCACAGCAAGGACAGATTTTTTTGAATGGTACGTGATCTACCCGCTCTACCTTTGGGATCCTTTGGTCGATTGCAATTGACTTAATGGACGCATCTGTCAGAGAGGTTAAGCCTGGTTCCGTCAAGAAAACATCTGGCCCACCGCTGCCAGGTCAGGGAATGTGGTAATAGCCAATGCAAAAAGCCGACATTTGATTTGGTCTACAGGGAGACAGACCGGCCTATAAACTATTTCTCTGTTGCAAAGACAGGTTTAGAGTGGAGTCGTCATTAAGTTGAAACAAGAGCAGATCCTAACACCTAATGAACACGGTTCACAGTTGGGAGATTAAGTTATTTTCATAATATGGCACCTACTTGGGGTTTTGGCACATACAAATTTGGTTTATTAGTTGACAAAGCAAAAATTTTCACACTTTGTCCCAGCAAGAAACGTCACTAAAAACTGTCTTGTAGATTTTCTTTTCAGGAATAGAACAAGCAGAAACCACAAGCTGAGTGCGGGCCGATAAATACGGGATGGTAATTCTTTCTGTCTGGTCTGTACAGTCTAATATTACTTAGCTTATTAGCTCCACGTTGGGCTCTCGTGATGGTCGTGTTGGTCGCTAAACGCTACATTAGGTTCTCTGGCTTGATGCTAATTGTACCCACTAGTCCCCAGTGCACAGTGGGTGTACTAGAGCTTTTTCGACTGTTGCTGCGGACAGGGCTAACCACGGAGGTATATTATGCTGGAAAGCAATAACATCACACGAACAAACATATACACACACAAATACAAATGTTTGTTGATGTGAATAAGCTTTAGTGAAGCATAGCTACCCCTCAGCAGTAGCTTTTAGCCTTAGTAGTAGCCTGGTGGGCTAACATTGGAGGCATATACAATATCACATTACTGTAACTTGTACGTGTTTGAATTCTATAAAATAAGGATAACAAATGGCAAAAAGAAAATGGAGCTGAGTATACATTAACTGTGGTACAGCAGATAAACGGTCAAGGGTCACCAGGTTAATTAGCCGTCTGAAAACCATGCATATTCTTAGCTTCATCTCTTTTAACCTGGCCGGTATCATATTTGGACATGTAATCATCGTCCTTAGGTGACTGATGCTGCGAGCGGTGTAAAGATCAACCGCTACACACTAACCGAAACTACGTGAGACGCAACGTAAAGTTCTGACACCGTGCCACTGCTGAGACACCCGCTGATTACCCACTAGCATAATTTGAGATTTTCCTCATGTGCACACGACAGGACTAATTAGTGGGGTTTGTTCAATTGCTGCCACCGCTTTGTGTAAAAAAAAAAAAAAAGTATACAGAGGACTTCCAAGGTCTGTTTAATATTCAGCCGCAGCAACATTGTCAACATCCTCTGTGAAGCAGTCAGAAAGATTTCTTATCGATCCAGCGCATGTGATACACGCAGGCCCCATTGTGAAGCCACAGTGCATTTTATACAGATGGATGATTGACAGGCAGTTGTATTTCCTCAGAAGAGAGTGAACCAGTGAACCTGGTTAATAAAACATTAGAAGCGCCTGAGAGGCCCGGCTGAAACGAGGGGTGGGGGAGAAGGGGTCACTGGTGTTCAACCACCATCACGGCCTCAGAGCGAGCGCAGGAGCTCCCCATCCTCCAAAGTACATCACAGGGGGTCCATGTGGCCTCATTAAAATCAAGGAGATCACATGTAAGGACCAGAGGAAGAGGGCTAGTCCCAGCTCAAAGCGCCCGGACTCCCAGGGCATTACTCTTTGAGGAAGCGCCACTGGAGAACACAGGGATAAAGCCTCAAACCGTTAAAACAATGGACATTTAACACAGCGTCTGCACTCTCCCTTCTCCAGGACTCATTGGGCTAATGCTTCAAAGAAAGTGCCGCTGCAGCCGCGTAGTTACCCAGGCTCGGATAGGGTGTGAGCTATGTCAAATTCACCTGATTTGATTTCTTAGATAAACTTGTTGGGTGTAGAGATAAAAGCTGCCAGCTAGCTGCGTTACGCGGTGGTCCGAGCCCCTCTTTACTTTGGATCTCCTCCATACTCCGAGACACTCCAGGATCCGTCAGATCTCCGCTGCCTTCCTCATAAACAATAGCCTTTTTCACTCCATTCATTACCAGGGTGAAAAAAACACTGATATATGCAGCTAAACTGCATAATTGGGCCTTGGCGGGACCCTTTTCTTTTTATTGAACTGTTTATTTTTCATGATATTTCAATAATTTACATGGCTGATTGTGTAAAGAGCGGGGGAAGAGGGAGCTGTTAGGCCCATTTTCTAAGTCGCTGCGTTTGTTCAGCTGTCTGCCTCACTGTCGCGCGCATTTCATCTTTCTCCCCCTTTATTTACTCTGGTCTTTGGACGCCTTCCTAGTCATGTATTAAAGCTTTGCAGCTTGGCGGCGACAGTGCGGCTGTCAGAGTGGGGGGCGCCGGCGTGCATCATCACTGCCTTTAATGGCTTGCATCAAGTTCTGACAAGGCGACTTAAAGCAACGGGCTTAGCAAAATGAGGGGCCGGGCGGCTGGTGCACCTTGGGATAAATAAACCGCTTATATTTTGTTTTAGTCTTATATATTTCCAGGAAGCAGAGGACCCCTGTCGTAGGTCGTACTTATAGCTGACTTTCCTGCTTAAAGAAGAGGGTCAGAACCTACTATACAAGACAGTATTGTTAGAGAACATTTACCATGTTGAGATGTCATTAAAAAGCTGCTGTCAGACTCAGGGGCACTCTCTGACCAGGTCTGTAGTGAGAAGAACACCCATAATGAGTGGGTGGCACAGGGGAGAGGAGGAGCTGGTTTGTTTATGGATACAGTCTAAGAAAGCTCTTGTTTGGGGGACAAGGGTTCACGGCGAGCAGAGGGTAATTATGCTCCATCCGGTGGCTTCGGGATGCTTCACAAAGCCTGACACAGGAGGGCAGGCGTGCCAGGCGAACGGGGGGGGGAGGATGGGATGGGTGGGGAGGGAGGCAGGAACAAACGGTGGTGACAGTGATATTATGGTGCTTGCAAATACACACACACACACATGCGCGCGCATACACACACACACATAAACACACACCATCCGTGTAACTGGCATGTGCCCCAGGAAGGCAGGGATGCCAGGGAGAGAGGAAGCAGCAGAGAGTTAATTAGGGCTTGGATACACACTCTTAGGGCTCTCACACCTCACTCACCTCCAGCCTGCTTCCTTCCTGTCATTGTTCCCTGCAGTTCAGCCAGGGAGACACACACAACAAGATGGCCCCCAAATAGCTGCTCCCTCTATGACAAGTTTACCTCAGTAGTGTTGGAAGCGTCTGAGAGGACTGTGTGTCGCAGTGTGTGTGTGTGTGTGTGTGTGTGTGCGTGTGTGTGTGGGTGCGTGCGTGTGTCTGTGTGTGTTTGACTTGGCAGCCATGTGAACGTTCACTTCTAGTCGTACATTTAACCATTTTTACTCAAAGAGCCAAAACACGGGGACTCCAGCTGTTTATTTACTCATTATCCAATTATCACTCTCACGGCTAGATGGCATGGAACAGTGAAACTTTCCTGTGAGAACAGAAGTGCGGATCATGCTACATGTTGAGTACACACTTGCCCCGGTTGACAGCAAATAGATGTGACACGTAAGGCAAGAGGTGTGCTGCGTTATGTCGGGAGACAATGTGACAGATTTTGGACTGTGAGCCAACAGTGAGATGCATTACTCAGTGTACTGAATTTACCATATCTATTTAGAAATTGTATCGCGTGTACATAGTGTGAGTACGGGGTGGAGGTGGGTGGTGTTGTCTGTAGCTCTGCCTCCTACAAAATGCATTTATATACTGATCATTTGCTTCCGGATGGGGCCTAATTGCTGCATAAATTAAAACATTATTCACATGCCATACGTACAGTACATACAGTATTTTACTGGTAGCTGTGATCTTTATTTATCTCTCTATCGTCAACATCATCTACATTCAAAAATCAAAGTTGATGCAAAGCTGATATGAGGCTGAGCACACTGAACTAGCCAAATTAAGGTGGCCTCCATCTACATCCTGGGAGATAAACAGGATTCTTCACGCTGGTGTTTTGTGTGACGCGTCTCAGCCAGAATGTCGTAGGCTGTGTCACGACTCTCACCTATTTACTGCCCGTCACCTCGTCTGCGTCTGAATCCCGAGCGAGTAAAGTTATTCGCTGTAGTGCCCTCAAAAGTTCCACAATAGAACATAAAAAAGTTCATGGCAGGTACAGTGCTCTCTGCTAACAATCCCACAATCCAATGCGATGCAGTCTTTTACAGATGATGAAATGTCACGGTGGGAGACTAACCTGCTGACGGCGAGGACGCAAAATGACAACTATTAACAAGTGTCCAGAATCTCAATTCGCTGCACGCGCACTGTTGAACCAACCGGTGGTTGACGCACTGAGGCCCGTGGGCCAAATCTGGCCTCCATCAAATATATTTGGACCTGCAAGGAAAGCTAGAGTTTTTACTTTTACTTTTACAGTCTGCATCACAAATATTCTGTACAAGGCTGTAAGCACAAAATAAAATATGCTACATTCAGTAATATCAGAGTATACTAGTAAATAGAAGGCAGTCTGTTATATAGGTTGACTTACATTATACAAATTATACCTGCAATACTAAAACTTACTAAAGAAGAAATAAAATACTAAGAAAAATAACCCTAACTCATCTGGGCCACTTCTGGAGTGGACTACTGAGTGGCTGTCATAGAGTATACAGTGAGATGACATACCCACAGACAGAAGATATTAGTTTGTAAACTCAGATTCACTTAGCTTAGCCACGTATTAGCTATCACTATATGTTCAAAAGAGAATCCAGAGGAAACTGAAAGCTACAGCTCCTGATTATAAAAAGTTTCCACGGCTAAAAATACATTTTGTAGAGACGGAGCACTCTGTCTGTGAGAATACACCAACCAGCCTTGACGCAGGGCAAGTGTAAACATTTTATGATATATTGACATATTATCCTACACTGTCTGGCCAAAAAAAAAAAAAAAAACTGTAAGGATAGTGGGGAACCATCTTCTTTGAGGAAGAAATATGGCTGGGAAAAAATCCTGACTAAATGTGATTGGCGATCAATTAAACATTTGGTGAAATCGAATCAAAGAAAACCAACAGTGGAACTCAGAGCCATGTTTAATAGTGAAAGCAAGAGCTTTTCCACACGTACATCATGAAGGGAACTCAAAGGATTGGTACTGAACAGCTGTGTAGCCTTAAGAAAACCACTAATCAGTGAGGCTAACCGGTAAAAAAAAAGGCTTCAGTTTGCTAGGGAGCATAAAGATTGGACTCTGGAGCAATGGAAGAAGGTCATGTGGTCTGATGAGTCCAGATTTACCCTGTTCCAGAGTGATGGGGCATCAGGGTAAGAAGAGAGGCAGATGAAGATGCAGACGCCCCCATCATGCCTAGTGTCTCCTGTACCAGCCTGTGGGGGCAGTGCTATGATCTGGGGTTGTTGCAGTTGCTCAGGTTTAGGTTCAACAACATTATGCCCAAAGAATGAGGTCAGCTGACTACCTGAATATATTAAGCGACCAGGTTCAAAACAATTGCACAGAGAATGTGTACTGTAATTAAAACTAAATATGAAGTTGCTATCAGAAGGAATTACTAGCGTTTTTTAATAGCTATCAGCTCCCCGATGTCACCAGACCTATGCAATAGTAGGCAGGAGGTCATAATGTTATGCCTGATCAGTGTATGTGACCTAATAATGTGCAAGTGCCTAAAAAAAAAGAACAAATGTTAATGCACACTACTCAAATCCTGATGAATAAAAACCATTTCAGCATTAAAACCATTAACAACCATTAAAAACCGAACATTGCAACCTTTATGAAGGCAGGATTTATGGCAGAACACCGTATTAGATTTAGCGAGGTCAATCTATTCCTGTGAATTAGCATCATTTTACATAAAGTTTTTATTACAAAGCCACAGACTGAAAAACACCTAAAACTATTACAAGGATGGTGAATACTCCCTTACATACCGTTACCTATAATAAATAAGTTACATATCTTGGGCCCCGAAATCAATCCGGAGGTGTCACCCGTCTATATCTGTTCCAGTCACAGCATTTCTTTCCCAATTATAACAACATTTGAATCTGCACAAGTCATTACAGCTCACCTAAAGCGGCAGCACCGAGATGAGGAAGGGTCGCACACCTCGACACCTGCTGTAAATCTAATTTCATTTCATTCATTTCTCCTGCACTCTGCGGATTGGGTCAGCGAATCCGCCGCAAACCTCATATTTTCAGTTGCTGTTCTAAGTGGATAAACATAAACTTAAAGACGCACGGAGAGTTATTGCGCTCAGCTCATCTCCGTCCTTTCCTCCCCTTCACAAACACTCTTCTATTTGTGTGTGTGTGTGTGTTGTATGCCACTCAATATGCAGCTTCTCCGGTCCTAACTGCTGATAGGTTCAGTTAAATCTGAAAACCATGGCCGTAAACACACGAGTACAAACATAGTAGGTTCGATTTTGTTAAAAGAAAAAGAACTCTCTCTGTCTCTCTTCTGGAATAACTACAAGTGGGGCTGTGAGTGGTATTTTTAGAAAGTAGCACTCATATTTGATTAATATGACAAACAGTCATAACCTTCGGTTGATGCTGAAAGAACATTTCGGTTCCTGAAAAAATAATACATATAACATATCCAGCAAATGTGAAATATGTCCTCACATTTAAAAAAGAAATAGGGTCAGAGGAAGTGAAGCAAACACTCAAAAGAATAAATGTATTCTAAAGAGGCCATAATTTGCTTGATTTGTTCTACTGTTCGTTCTATAAATATTGCAGGCAAAGTAAACAGAGGAGGATGACAGTGATGGTCAGAGTGTTTACATTTCTGCTCCTCTTTTCAAATGGACCCTCAGTGAAGCACAGGAAGGACCTCTCTCTGTGATGTGTCCCACAACATCGCTGTGAAGGGCAGACTCAGGAGAGGAAAGTGACATTTAGGAAGAGCTAAAACAATGGAACACTAGTGCTTTAATGTCTCATAAGACGTCCTCTAAACATGGCTTTTCCATCTGAAAGCATCTCCATGCTGAGTCAAGTGCACTAACTGTGCATGAAAGAGCTCGGTCCCCGAGGACGAGGCAGCCTGATACCCGCAAGAATAAACTGGCCTTTAACTGCCAAGCTCTGCACAGCACAAGATACACAGACTAATGCTCAGTGTGCCAAGGGGACTGAACAACACCAAAACCACGGCTTCCAATCTGTGAGGACCCCGCACTATAACCCCTGCCAACAATCTGAATAAGACCACCTGACAACTAATGTCACACAAGACACACCTGCAGGCATAATTTCCCTTCGTGGCAATGCGAAAAGATTTAAGTAAAATAATAAAAAATATGCTTCACATTTACACGATAAAGGGTTGATAGCAGCACTCTGACAAACACGACTAGACCAGCTCACAGTTAATAACTTTGCAGGCAACAATTAAAAAATCTAAAATTTCCCAATTCAAAAGTCAAAATAATAATTCTCTAATTATTACCTAAATATGGTAAGATATCTGCTAATGTATGGTAAAACAGATGAGACAAAATTATGCTCTGTCCGAACCCATATACCTCACAACGTACATCAAAACATGAGATGGAAAGAAAACTGACTTAGTTATGTTAAATGATAACATAGCTGTACTATTTCATATTCATTTGAACTTCATAGAGTATTGACAACAACGTGGTTAAAACTGTATGGAAGCCAATCTGTGCCATAAAAAGACTAAAATAGAGTCATGCTCTAAAAGCAACGAGATAGTTTATTCTCACAGAATTAAATGAATAATATCTTACAATTGTAAATAAACTAAATCTTAACTACCATATTATTATTTTATAAAACTTACTTTACTTTTTTTGTTTATCTTAATATTATTTTCTTGATTGGAGTTTCTGAGACTTTAACTCATTTTTATTAGTGATAATAAAACAGTACATTTGAAATATTAAACAAAAAATCTTTAAAAAATCTGAAAAGATATGAGGAAAAAATAGTGAAGAATCAAAACAAAACAGCATAATGTTTTAGAACTATTTTACACCTCTTATAATTTTGTTTCTTTTTATATGACTTCATATCAGTTGACTTTGAGCATGAGTAATTCATTCAGTTTGTCTGCTAACCTGTTCAAATTTAGCCAAAGTAAAACTTTAACCATGCTGCAAAAATGTGACGTAGAGTAATTGTTGTTCCTTGACTGATTAAATAATCATTACCGATTATTGAGACTGATTATCTCCAAAGTATTTTTGTTTTTGTCCGAGTATTACCGACGTTTTTTTTTTCTTTTCTGAGCAGTAATTTGCTTCCATACAGAAAAAATCACTGTGTACGAGATGAATAAAAGAGGTCACGATCCAAGCGTTTAATGACTTGACATCTGAATTATAAACACACCACAACAAAGATTTGTTGCAATTTATTTCAGACACACTCCACAACTAAACTAATGCATTCCAAGACCTGCCTTTTCTCAAGGTGAGATTAAAATTCATGGAAAAAAAAAAAAAAAAGCGTCACCTCCACGGCCCCGATGGGTCGAACAGTTTGGAATGGGTAGCTCAGGAAAACAAATATTTTTTGCCAAGTGGCAGTGGTTGAGAAGTACATACGTCCCGCAGCTCTGATTTTACATCCTGTCACATTAATGATTCAAGGCACTCAATATAAATATTAAAAGTAATAGCTTCACTATTCAGCTATTACTCCATCATTCCCTGAAATCATCATAAAACATTCAGAGCCTTTTAGAAAATTTACACACTTGAATTTGATGGCAGGGAGAGGAGGCTGTCAGAGTGCGAGGTCCTGGAAGCTTAAATAATAGTGGAAAGCTGTTTATGGAACATGCTTTATTTATTCATCGTCTCAGAGTAAGGACTTCAGTTTAGATGGAGAAACAAGAAACAGAGGAATGGTGAGACAGAGAGAAAGACATACAGCGATGGAGAAGGAGAAAAAATCAAAGGGGAGACCTATCTGGGAGGAAAAAAAATAGCTGAAACATAACTCTTCCCACAGTGCAGCAAAAGGGAAAAATGCAGAGTCCATGAGATTCTCAGCACAAGGTCAATCAATGGAAGGACTCTGGGTCCGGGAGCAGCTAATGGATTGTGAAGACGCGTAGCAGGGTTATGAATTTTTAACCAGTTCCTCCTTCAGCCCAGACCTCCATAAATCAATGACGACTTATTGGAGAGGATCAATTATGCAAACTTAAAAACATTTAATGACAGATAATGAAGAGGTCCCTGGAGGAGGGCTGGCGGGGTGGAACCTGACTCTTAGCTGGGAATCATCTGTGGAGCAGGAGCCGGCTGATCTGGGTCTCTCGGCACAAGTGTCAAGGCCACAACCCGAACACCCCCGTTGGAGGGGAAGGCGTTAAAACCCGGCCGTGTTAAGAAACGCCGCAGTTTTGAACGTCGCCATCGCCTTCTTCAGTGATTGCTTTTATCAGTTTCACTTTGTTCGCGTAAAAAGATTTTCCCCCCAAGCAGCAGGAAAAAAAAAAAGAAAAAAAAAGAGATGGCCACCTTCAGGAGCTCAGCACCATTTTCCAAAGCTCATCATAAAAATGCCCTCGGGCCGCCCCCCGTGGTAGTAATCTCAAATCACTGAGCTCTAAACAATGTTAAGCACAAGCGCCCACATTAAAAGACTCCCTGCAAATCTGTCCCCTCCACTCACGTCGCACACAATGCCTCTGACCCTGTCACCAATGCTTTTATGTAGTCTGTGTCCTTCGAACAATTCATGTTTAATGTATCACTTCTCTTTTGCTTGTCTAGCCGAGCGCACAGGCTGTTCAAAGATTGTACAGCAGCTTTAGTGCTTGTTATATCCCTACGTGAAGGTAATAACACGCCATCTGCTTTTTTTTTCCTTTTTTTTTTTTTCTTAATTCTGATATTAGGGCGCCTTTAAACAGGTGTTCCGGCTCAGGTAGCAGCGAGCCATTCAGGCATGACGGTTTCCCTTACGCCGAGGCTGAATCCGCACAATCCGCGGGACTATTTGCCGTTGTCGACTTTCGCTCAGACTGTGTGCACACTGCTTAAGAAGCACACTGGAGGGAGAACGAGGAAGACACATATACAGGGTGGAGGGGATCAAAGCGGATCCGAGCAAATGCATCACGGCTCAGGTCATTTGTGTTTATATCACGGCGGGGAAATTCATTTTTTATTACTCTGGGTACTGTATCAATCCCACTGACGATTCTTTCCAGATGTTTCTGTGCATCCCAGGGGTGTCTGAGCGGCATCTACAGGGCTGATGGAGAGACTTATAACCAAGCTCACATCTGTCCCTCTCACCATCTATTTTTTTTCTTTTTTTTTTTTTCTCTGGGAGAGCAACCTTTTCATCACTCTGACAGTAGAAGAGAAAGTGCTTTCCGAGTGTACTGAATTCCTCTGTAAGTACAGTACATTCGGGGAAAGAAAAAAAAAATAAAGCGTGTGTCTTTTGTGAGTGACGTGTGTTTGGTTTGTTTCTGGCCGTCCATAATGCCAGAAGGTCACCCCCCCCTCGTCCCGCACCCCACCTCGTCTCTAGCGGCTGAAGGAGGTAAAGAGGCACTTAGCTGCTGATGGGCTTTACTTCAGACTGGCCTCACTGGTGATTTCTTTGCCCCATTTCCTCTGGATTTTTCCAAATGTACCTTTGAGACATGTAATTTTATAATTACATATCATTTGGAATGACATTTTGTTTACTCATTTGCCGGGCCACACGGCCATATATTCTATCTATCTATCTATCTATCTATCTATCTATCTATCTATCTATCTATCTATCTATC
Organism: Mugil cephalus; assembly: GCF_022458985.1. NCBI lineage: Eukaryota > Metazoa > Chordata > Actinopteri > Mugiliformes > Mugilidae > Mugil > Mugil cephalus. The sequence continues at coordinate 12,971,581 of NC_061775.1, forward strand.
TATCTAGACTATATTTACTTCTATTTCCAGTAGATTTGTACATGTGCAAATGTTCTATATAATTCCCTTATTCTTCCCTTTCCCTTTATTTGTTTCACAATTATTATTTTTTTTCCAACTAACTTACACCTATTTTTCTTCCATATGCAAACAGCTGTAATTGAGATTGGAATTGGCGGAAATAAAATAATGCAGACGAAAGCCTTACGTCCAAAGCGCTGCGGGCGAGTATATATCATAAATGAAATCAGCTTTCGTAGAGGTGGTGGGGCCCCGGAAGGAAAGTCTGAAGTGACTAAGTCGATCTTGGGGTTTGTGCAGGTACATCTTCATGCTCGGCTGGGTCTTGTCCAGACAGGAGAGATGACCCTGAGCCGGGCCAAAATGTTTACTGGCAGATGTGTTTTAAAGGAGCTCTCCTTAGCTGGTCATGGCAGCGGAAAATACCCTGCTGTTCGGTGCATCTGCAATTCGCTGCTCTTCCCAATTCCACCTACAAAATCCTGACCTTTTAAAGAAATGATGGACGAGCCGGCCGTGCTGCTGTTTTTCCCCTTCCTCTTTTTTTTTTTTTTTTTGGTCTTTTTTTTATTTTTTTTTTCCATACCATTGAAGATTGAAGCTCTGTCTATGTTAAGCTCCGAGGCAAATTCTGCCCCTCCTTCGCTCGCTGTTTCAGAATCACTTTTAAGTCTGTTGCTGGCTTTGGCCGGAGCCCTTTGGCACTTGGCTTATGTGCAGCGGTTCGCGTCAGGAGCTACGATTTGTGATTTGCAGATGACATGAGCAATGCCTCGCTTTTGGCTGTTGAGGTGGGTTTGCAAAGCTAAGTCGGTAATCTGCAATATGATGTGACCGGGGCTTCACATCCCCTCGACTGAAAAATTGATTTCCTTTCTTTTCTGTGGTCTATAATTTCTGCAAATGTGTTTTTGTTTAACAGAGATTATGCTCATCTTTTCCTATAGCTCATACATTTACGATTTTACTGTTGATCGTCAATGTCTGAGGTGCCCCCCCCCCCCTTCTTAAGCATCATGTCAGCACAATGTTGCAGATAAGGCGAACAAGCCCTTCTTCCTTCCTCATGGTTACAGAACAGGACGTTAACCATTCCAGAGCAATTCCAGGGTTATACTAAATAATAACTACAATTCCACTGTGCGTCATTTTTACATCAATATTATTTACAAAATTAATATCAGCATCACTGGACTTTATGTCAGCAAAGACTGTCTCTGAAATAATAATGCGTGTTTTTAAGGCCCTTCCAAGATTAAAAGGTAATCTTTCTGCGTGCTAACTATTGCCTCTGACTGCCCGGAGAAACTTCACACATCGATGAATATCATCATCTCAGTGGGATGAAGCGCTCTTGCTCTGCAGGTTTTTTTTTTCCACCAGCTGCAGCTTTCACCTGTTTTATTACTCTCCTGTTTGCTTTATTGTGCAAACAGGCAGCACAGACAACTGAGCTATGACAAATACGCGAGCATATTGTATAGAGCTGTTAGACTAAAGCTCCCATTTGAGAAACTACTGACAAAACAGGGGGTTTATGTTCTCGTATTTAAATACATTGTTTAACACTACTTATTCTTGGCTGCGCTCTTAAAGGAGTAGGTTGACATTTGGGAAAATAGGCTCGTGTCTTGCTGAGAGGTAGATGAGATGGTTGGCACAACACTTGTCTGCTAGATACAGCGTCGCTCTATCGGCAACAGTTACAGACAAATCCTCAACAGCTGCATGGGTGGTACGTTTCTACGTGTATGACCCATACTGCAGGACGGTCCTCTAAATTAGTGCTTCTACCAGAGGGAAACATACAGCACACATGCTGCATTTGATCAGGTTTGGTCATGGAAACGGTTTGGGAAAAATCCCCAAAATAACAGGCCTCCGTTTCCATGGTACAGTAATAAACACTTGATTAAGGAACGGTGATGACTGACAAGCAATCTTGACTATCAGTATGAAACGCTAAACCGGAAACCGGAGCGCTCATTTGCATCGGGTCTTTTAAATGTGGCTCTCTTCAGATCTTCAGACCTTGTCTGCCCTGGGCGATCCGGCTCCTGAACACACTCCTGGATGCATATGGAGGTGGTCTACGACTAGCATCATGCCAGGCCTTATTCATTCATAACAAAAACACAAGACGATCCCCTGAAATAGGAAACGCACTGTAAGTGGTGTCTGGCCATAACGAGAGCCTTTTAAAACATAGGTCTTCAACAGGGGGCCCGCGATCCCTAGGGAGTCCACGGAGGTACTGCATGGGAGGTCGCAAAATCTCAGTTAGACATATAATATAATATAATAAAATATAATATAATATAATATAATATTGAATGCAAAACCATGATAATAATTTAATATTATTCAAGTTTAATATAGAACACATATAGTAGGTAGGGGAGTCCCCACTTAATCTCTCCATCAGTTTGGGGTCTTTGGCCTGAAAAATTTTGAGGACCCCTGTTTTAACTGTGCCTTTGTGGTTTTAATTAGCCAAATAATAAACCTAAATCACGTGTGATTATGTCATTAAAAAGGCATGCGGTTAATTTTTGATATGATTATGTTGATGTATAAGGAGCTGCATGTAGTGCATTTACTCAATCAGTATCTTTATACATCTGGGGGGAGGTCAGTAAATTAAAATGAATCATTTAGAGATTATATCATTATTAGATCGACTGATCAGTGACTGAATATTATATGCACTCCAATTGATTTACTACGTACATTGCGCAAAACTGAGAAACTGGATCTCAAATGCTGTGGACGCACGTGGAGAAGCAGTTTAATATAAGGTGTGACCATTATTATTGCTGCCACGATGAAACCCAACCATTGACTATTTGAAGCTGCAAACACGGATGCCTCCTCCTCCCCGATATGTTCTTGAGGCCAGTTTTCTTACCAATGTGCATGCTCCAAAACAGTGTCATGTAGTCATGAATAAACATGCCGTTTCATGCATCTGGACTCCAGAAGGTCACTCTGCTCCTGGCTAAGGAATAGTCTAGGTACAGGTAAAATAATAATTTGCTCTTTTCCTGTTACTCTGCAAAACTAAGCGAAGTATCTACCAGTGTGTATCCACCATGCAAATATGAACTCATCTTTCCTCTCTGTAAGAAGGCGAACAGGGTATATTTCCTAAATGTCGAACTATCCCGTGCCAGGATTCACCGTTTCCGAAATTTACAAAGGTTTTTGATTCTTCAAATGCACTTTTGAGTACATGGATGTCTAACTGTGCTGTTCAGTGTTCACTATTCTGGGAATTGAAGCATGTCTTACTTTGGCCAACAGTTCTCCCGAGAATACAATATGCCCAGGGCATTGTTTAGTTTGGAAAATCCTCAACAAGAGCTTTTGCTGAATTCTGTTGGTCCCCCACTCAGAGATGGAATTGACAGAGTGTGCGAGAAAGAGCAAACACATGAGAGAAAGCCCTGCCAGTGTCCCAGACAGTCAATCCCCACGTGACTATGTCCACTAATAATTTACTTTTCAAGAGATGTGTTTACCAACGGTTACAATTGATGTGCTAAAATATTGATAAGGGACATTTTATAAGCTTGGCAAGAGGTGAGGTGATTGACCCTACATAAGGGCTCGGAGGCCACACAGTGTTAGCAGAGCCTGCTGCCATTACCGCGCCCCATAGGCAGAGAGTGAGTCCAGTATGCGTCCACAAGCTACAAGACGCATGTCACAGATCTACTTCTATATTGCAACACAAATGTGTTGAATGCAAAAAATGTGTGTACAAATGTTGAGTAAACATTTCCCTCCACCGGTTTCCGCGTCCATTTCACATTCACGCGTAAAAATGTAGAAGGGCTGAAAATGAAAAGTCTAAAAATTGAAAATAAAATTCTGACAAAAAAGGTGAAACAATACAATGGATACTGCTTCTGCAGATTGAAAGTGAAGATAAAAAAAATGAAAAAATTGAGGAAAATAAACCACATGTAATCGCAACATCTTGCTGCACCTTTTTCTTCTGGAAATGGGTGGAGATTTAGAACCATGAGCTCGTAAGTGTGATTCCCCTACATAACAACTTCAGAGGTGGGAAATGCATTACATTATTTTATGTTTTTCCTTCCTGGAAATCAGTTCTTCTGGATGGAAACTTATTTAATGTGTCTTTATATCAGCCATTTAAATTCATGTTAATATTCTACCACAGAAATCAATTTATAAAAAAAAATAATAATTCAAATATTTATGAGAACATCCCGGTTTTGTTGCAAATAAATGCCAAGAATGACCACTGAGTCAATGGAATTGTGCTTCTTTATTTATTTATTTATTTTTTTTTGAAGTGCAAATGTGATGACAAGGTGGTATTGATGGCTATGCTAGTGACACACGTGGCCTGGGGCTAGGTCAACAACAGTGAGTCCTTCATTGTAATGCTTGCTCTGCAGGGACCCTCGGACACATGCCTCTGCCCCTCCAGACGTTCTGCAGCAGCCGGAGACCACAATCCCTTCGCTGATGAGGCACGCACGCCGCCTCCTTTGTCCACTGGCCTTGTGGATCAGGAAGGTGTTATGTGGCTGTCAGGCGGGGTGAGCAATATTGACTTAAATAGCTTGACCCGGCTCATCCCTTATGGCTCTACCTTTTCACCCCGACCCCTGAACTCTTCCAGCCACTGCATCAGTCTGGTTTCTCAGTCGAGCTGGAAGCCAGCCCAGCCTGCTCGCCAGGGCTGCCCCCTGTCCAAATAAATTAGACCGCAGGAAGGGAAGCCGAGTGTTGTGGTGGTAGAGCAAGTAGAGAGGACCCATGGCTCGACAGTTTAATCATCCAACTCGGCTTTTTGAGGCCTTCAGAAGCAGGGTTGGATTTGGTCTCCTTTATCCCAACCTGCCATAAATACATCTGGGAGGAGGGAATGAGGAGATCACAACGTCCCTGGATTATTCCTGAGAAGGAGAGTGTTTTGACTGGTAACTGACATTTCCTACATAAAAAATATTAACTGTTGTTTATATTCATCATAATAGATAGTGTATGGACTAAGGTTTGGTTTAAAGTCTGATGCAGAAATCAGCAAATGCCAGGACGACTTTTATCCAGGTCGTGGTACATCTATTTCTACGGTCTAGACCAGGCGGCCGGGTCTGAATGAAGTCCATGTGGAATCCCCATAGATCCCCATGTTAAAAAGCCCAACATTACAGCAATAGTTTTGGTCTGAATAGTTTCTTTCTCTATTGATGACAATGGTGCGGGCAACTCATTTGTTTATTTTTTATTAAGGCTTAAAATTCTGCATAAGTAAAGACGCTTTAAGTTCCTGCTTTGAGTGGCAGGTGGTAGCCTGAGCTAACAGTTGGGCGGGTCTCAACGTCCAGGTCGCTTTAGCTCCGCCCCAACATGACCCCCATATCCATGTGTGGAGTATCCAAGTGGGGGCGGAGTCAAGCACATCCAACATGGCGACCACGCTGTAGGCTTCATTTGCTAGGTTCAGAATACAATGGGCGAAGTCGCAATGAGTTTGTCCATGGTTTATATAGTCAATGGTATCTAGAGCAGTAAGATAACAGAATAATAACCTATAGGTAACAACAACTCCAGACTTTTTCCATTTGTTTTAGTGCAAAGAAGAACAAGAAATGAGTTTGCGTTTAATGAACTATCTTTTTTTTCTTTTCTTTTTTAAAGAAGTTTCTTAAGAAAAATAAGTGCAATTTGGGCTTGTTGCACTCTGCTGGTCAGTCCTCAGGGCTGTTTTCTGTCCACTTATCTGACTGAAACAGAGGACAAATTGGGAAGAGCATTTATTTTCATTGAAAATTGTCGTCTTCTACGTAATTTTTATCACAAATCGCAAATTCATGCTGCGGGTCAGATTAGACGCTCTGGCGGGCTGCTTTTGGGCCACGGGCTGTATGTTTGACACCTATGGTTTGGGCCCTAGAAATGTGGATTCCAGGTGGGCACCACCCACAGATGTTTCCTAATAAAAACCCAATTCCCCACCAGCCTTTTAGAACCGAAGAAGCTACATAGATGAGGAGCGAAATGTCTGACAATCCAGTTCCTATTGTCCGAAAGAGGACAGTACTGACCTGAAACACAGAATGGGACTCGTCGGTGTAAAAGCTCCATCCATGAAAGAGCGTATGTCCTGCTGCGATGGATCAACTTAATGGAACGACTTGTGAATTTGCAACTTCGATCGAACACATGCCCCGTTTCGCTTTCCCCGCAATCAACGCAAAGAAAAGCCAGACCGAATGCTCGTGGGATGGCAGTCTCGTCTGCCACAGCCTCTCCAACACGTGTCTAAATCTGCTAATTTCATGTGTTCTAAAAATGCACATTTTAGATTTGAACAACCTTAAGTCACACTGATGAAGATATTTTCTGATTCTATTCAACTTTTAGGTAATTTCTGCTGAGTGCGGCTTCAGGACACCGTTAATTTTCAAAAAGTGGGGTTTACCATGTATATTTAATCCCCCCTCACCTTATTAGCGGCGTGATTTCATTGATTTCTTCCCATTTCATCCTCTTTCAGGGCCGACAGCCGTGTTTGCCAGGAAGCATTGCAGATGAGCTGGTAATAAGCTGAAGCATCTTAGGGATGCCCTACACAGAGCGAGCGCCGCAACTTTAGTCCCGCCTTGGCAATCTGTGAGAGGAGTACGCAGATAATATACCATGGAGATGATCAAAACGTCCCGTCACGCTCCCACGTGTCCCCTATTCTGTCGAGCTGCTAGCTCCACTGTGGGACATTAATGTGGCGAGCGTGTCAACATGGTCAGATGAAAAACAAAAATAGCTCCGCGTGTACTCGCTGTGATAATGACACATAAATTGGCGAGGCTTCTCTGCTGAAGGGACGTTTTTTTTTTTTTTTTCTTTCCTTTACAAAGCACAAGGGAGAGGAAAACTGTGACAGAATAAATTGGACATCCAAAGCGGTATTAACACTGATTTACTTTTTGAAGCTGCTGCACACGTGTAATATCAGCTGACATAAAACAGACAAGACAGGGATATCACAGGCCCATATGCAGCGCATATACGGTAGCTGTGTGTGTGTTCTGCAACGGCAATAATTTCTTTTCAGCATTATGCACACACATGGGCGTTGGATGGAGCTTGCACGGCGGCGTTCTTATGGCGATGCAGATATTAACTGCAGCGCTCCAACAACCATTCACTGTCTAACTGATGGGGTGCATGTGTGGACAAGCTTAGCTTTAGGGTCCAATAATTGTATCCTTGATGTGTCAAAACATGGTATGTTCTTTCGGCATTGTGCCGCGACTGAGCCGTCGCGCTTCAGATTTGCCTTGGCTTGCGAAGGCCCTGGGTCTTTTTGCGCCATGAGCTAATTGTGTATATTATCACACATTTTTGGTCTCCGTCCAGTCCACAGCAGCGAAACAAGCAGGACGCCTATCAAAACCATTATTCCCAGGTGTGAAAAGCTGTCACCTTCGCATGTGTCACTTTTGTCTCTCTGCCTTGTCCCACTTACTGGCCCATTTTGCCTGGGCAGGTGAAATATGTGCCACCTGCCACTGCTTGCCTGGCTTGGCTGCGGGATTGATGGAACACATTCTCAGAGAAGGTGATGGTAAGTGACAGGGTCTTTACATCATTCTGCGTGGAAAAAGGGGCGATGACCATTAATCAATACTATTTTCACGAAGTGAGCAGGAAGAGACAGGGATGATTCTATTTCTGAAAATTTGCCCTTTACCTCTCTCTCTCTCTCTCTCTCTCTCGAGCTACAGTAAACAAGCAGAAAACAGAGAAAAATCAATTTCATGAAAAAAAAAAAGAACTATTATCTCCAGCCGCACGGCTGACACGGACTCTATGGGCGACGAGGTTTTACAGCGCATGCCGCGATGAGTGATAATTAGCAGGCCAGTAATCCCCTCTCTGATGACAGGTAAAGCTTGTTTTCCTGTCACAACAGCTTCTAACCAGGAATCCAGACGATTTTATGCTACATTACATCACTGACTGACCCATAAACCGTGCGGAGAGTGCAGAGAGCCACCTGCCACACCTTGTTAAGCGGAGCTATGCACCGATGGGTGCCAACTTTCCATTCAGACCGCAATCTGGCATGCACAGCGTCAGCTGACTTTAAAACCATTTACTAACCGTGTTGACAGTCAGAGGCAGGAAATCTCATTCATACGTTATGGCAGGTCTCAGCTTTAAAAAAAAAAAAAGAAAGAAAGAAAGAAAAAAGCTCAAATATGGCATAAGTCTTTGAATTTCACTTAATATATATATATATATATATATATAGGGTTGAAGTGAGTGCAGCAGGAGGGAATTACAATGCTGAGCAGAATCCAATCTGTTGATTAATCATCTAGCGTTACTGGAAGATGACTTCCGCTCCAGCACACTGTTCATGGAAAAGCTTTTTTCATGCTTTATTTAACAGAGAGTCATTTTGATTAGCGTGGAAACATACTTTGAGAGGCACAATGACTAAATCAGAGCTGTCAGCGGCTTTTACTTACTGAGGGGATGATATTGACAAGAAAGGCGAAGGCAGCTGAGGAGGGCATCGCTGTGCACGGAGACAGATAACATAGCCTTGTCCTTTTCCGTACAGTAATGCAATTTACTCCACTCCCGTTTGCCTTTTAAGACCCATTTCCTAAAGTATCTTTAATGCATCATTTTCCTCTGCCTTTTTTTTTTTCACGTTTCCACTCCCACAAAATGCCTGTTAGAAAGGGGGAAAAAAAAGAGGGATTGACACCCTCCCTTAATATTTGCCTTTCCAACAATCAATCAATCCCTCCAACCACTACAAGAGGGCTCGACGTTTATGGGTTTTGCTCAGTCAGACGGCTTGACTGGTTGCTATCGATTCACACCCCAGACTCAAATGTCAATACCACCTCTTTCGAGTTGTGTCACTGAAGAAGGAAAAAAAAAAAAAAAAAAAAAAAATCATCTTCATTGATCACCGTGGTCTGTGAGCAGGTGGCTCTCTTGCAGTGTGCCACAACAATTGAAAACACCGGTTGGTACGCGTCTCGAAATGTTAGACAGGCAGTTCATGGTCCAGTAGGTCACCTGTCAGCCACCGACAACAGCTTTTGAAGACGCATCTTCACTGACCTGTGGCTGCCATTAAGAACAATGCACACGCGCGCATGTGCACGGGCGCGCGCACACTCGCGCGGCGTGTCCGCTCCAGTTGAGATGCGTTTATGTGTTTATTGAGGAAAGCAGTTGAGAAAAAGAGCATAAAAAGTGTGTTTGGTGATGAAAGGTCAAGTGAGGGCTGAATGCTGAGGTGAGTCGGAAATGTGTTCAGTAGTTGGTATGATTCCTCTGATCATTAACAAAAAAAAAGGGAAAAGAGTGAAAGTAATTACAAATAGACTGCATTTCTGTCCCCGTCCAGACTGTAGGAACAGTATTAAAGGCCTTGTCTGAATTCTTCTTTACATAAATGAAACATTCATGTGACAGAGTGATTGTATGTCCCATATTTATTTTCAGCGAGCTAACTTTGAATATTTATGGGGTCGCTCGGATTTAACGCTTAAAAGGCTATTATATTCCAACGGGCAGAGCCGCTGAAGCATTAGAGGATCAACCGGACGTGGTTCTTCTATTCCGCGGCTGGCTAATGAATTTAAATACGACGGGAATGAATTAAACATCGATTTCAAAGCAAATACCAGGCTGATGTAATCACTGACTCAAACCTGCGTCCAGCAGGTTTCCGCTCCACTGGTGACGTCAGTGATATTGATTTGTGGAAGAAATGAAAATGTCTAGTGACAGAATACAACTCTCAGAATATTATTATCTTTTTATTTTTAATGAGTTTGTTGGAACATCTAAAAAATAGATTAGTGCTTACAATTTTCTGTATTTTCACTAAACCCCTCCCATAAGCTGTGACTGTCCGGTCAAATTTAGCTGATTGACTCAACTAAAGTCTGGACATTGGCAATTTAGCGGCATTTCTTTATGTTAAGAGTTGTTATCACCTGCTTACAGAAATGAAATAAAGGACCTATTCAGTAGGTAGTATGTTGACAGTGATTGTGTCATGAATTTCAATTTAAACTGCCACGGGCGTATGAACATACAGGACGATGGGGTCAACAGGCAAGCTACGCTGGAAGTTACGTCCCGATTGGACAGTTTGCAAAAACGTAATTCTGTGGTTACCTTTAGTCCAACTGAGTTGTTGCTTTTCAACCTCGTTTGCCTTTGTTTGACTGGCTGCAGCGGACAGAGACAGCAACCGATGGGGCCGACGTACAACAAACACGGACTACAGCCTCAGTTAAAGGGGCGCCCACACCACCGGGTCAGCTAAACTTCAAATAATTCATGTATTTTCTTTTTTTAAACTTAAATTTAGGGAACTATTGCTAGCTGCAAGAGGCGTGTGCTGTTTTTTGCGTGCGACTTGTTTCCTACATTATTTACAACAGAGGTGACAAGTGCAACGTTGGCATGACCCGTGGAATCACACGGGTGACATTAATGGGAAATGCGCCAGGTTGAAACACACCAGGAATGTCCTCAGAGCTAGAGGTAGAAATTCTAATCACAGATTTAAATATGCTTTGACGGTTCAGTTCAAATATTCATAGACTCTGATGATGTGCTGGTTGCATTACAGTTCAAATGCACTTGAGTATTTACATCAATAAGTGAACACGCAACCACTGAAACGCACGTAGCACCGATGGGCTGCATTCAGGTGGTTGCTGGTCCATACTGGTATGTTTTTACACAACACTAACAACTCAGCTATGAGACTGTGATTGTGCCATTGCTGTGCCAACATTATGACATGCTGACTCCATGTATATCAATCAAAACAATATTTTTACTGATGAACACAGCAATCACATGGTGATATCACATAAGCCAGCAATTTAATTTTGTGTGCGGTCAATCACACTTAATTCTTAGGTTATCTAACAGTACAGTTTGTTTAATTCAGGTTTTCATTTACTTTTTAACCACACACCATTAAATGAAGTTGGCACATTGACATTACGAGCTTATTGACAAGTTAGTTTGGTGGCTATGTTTATGTATTTATATTTATTTCTATGTTTCTTTGAGTTGCCCGGCCATGGCGTCCTTCCTGGTGACCAAAAGTCATGGCTGAGGTCAGGCTGTACCATGGCACGGGGAAAATTTAAGTGCAGCTCGGTTTACTTTGTATTTAGTTTGCGTTTATTCGTCTACCCTTATGTGTGTCATTTGCTATTTAAGTTCCTCTGTGCGCCCTTGTGTTAGGTCAGTTTGCTCGGTTCACACCTCGTTTTGTTGTTGCGAAGTTGGGCTGCCCTCTTTTATAGGCCTACTTAACTTTTTTGCACCAGTGTCCCTGTTGCTTGGTCCCAAACAGGGACGTTTATCCCAGTGAGAACATACAAATACACTGTAATAAATACAGACATCAGGAGAAACCTGCTTTTGTCAGTTTCTGTCTGATACTGAAAACTCCTTTTAAAAACACTTTGGATTGGCAAAGCTTCCACGGTTATGAGGGCTAAGGCAACTGCTACTTGGTGATTACTGACAGAAACTAAACAGGTTGAAAAGATTAGATCAAAATGTCAGTGTTCTAGTAATCTCAAGGTGCTGCGTGGTGTATTCTTATTAATGTAGATAGTTTCACTGCGCCCTACTGCGAGGGGAGCATCACACAATCAGCAGTCCCTGTTATCACTATCAGCGGTATCTGGTGTTGTTGCTTTCTTGGGTGTTGGCCAAGTTCTTCCACTCCGTGCTAGGAAAAGGCAGAGATGGGAGACAAAGAGCCTCCTCTTCCTAATCATCCTGATAAACGATGAAAGCACTTTTCCCTTCCAAGTGTCATGGAGAAAATCTTTTCCACTTTAGATTGGGGTGTTTGAAGTCACTCTCTGTCTTCTTGTCTCATTAAACATAAAAGAATGAAATGAAATTCAAATGAACTGTTTACCCTGTTACTTTAAAATGTGTAATTTACCCTCACTCTGCGAGACAACTCACAATTACAGTGGGTTGGCTCTCCCACATCCGTTTAGTGTATTTTCTATAACAAACCCCTATTAATCATTTCGGAGATCAAAGTGACACTGCAGAGGAATTTTAAATATTAAATCTCCACTATTCAAATCTTATAGCAGATCAAAGAATCTCCCTTTAATTTTGCGAGGCACATTGCCAGCAGATACAGAGGCATACACAGAGATGCACACAAACTCCAATTAAATATTGCAAATTTCTGTAAATCTCCATACTATTTTCATATCTGAGCAGGCCTCACACTGGGTGCATCTGAACTGAAGAGGAGACAGCCACTGATTACTGCGGTCGGTCTTCAAATGTTATATAGATGACAAGCAACTTAAAAGTGCGCGCCATGTATGATGGCTTGACAGCTTCAGGGGGTGGCACAAATACACATAATATGTTATATGAGAAAGGTTTCAATGCGTCTGTGTCAAGATAATTCACAGTTTACATAAAGTAGGTGCATTTTCTTTACTTTGCAGCGCATATAGTTATTTCAATAAGTTGAATGGAAAGAATGAGCAGGAGTCAGGTGTGACCCTGGGCCAGCCTTTGTTCAAGAGGGATTTACAGGCATGATGTGTGAAGGCATCTAGTGTGTTTACTGTGCTTTATTTGATTAGTGTTGAAAAAATATTCCTAATGTAATTTCTGTAACTGCAACTTCGGTGACCAGATCTGCTGCAGCTTAAAAGCTCACATAATAATATATGTATTATGACTCTCTCTTGTGGTTTTAGATACGTAATACTGACTGTTTTGAGATATTATGAAGTAATACACAACGATCAGGCATAACATTATGACCATTTAAAGATGAAGTAATGTCAATGACCATCTTGCGACAATTTGATGTTCTGCTTGGAAACTTTTGGACCTGGCATTAATTTGGACATTACTGGGTCACCCCCACGCCCCGCCAATGACACTCTGTGATGGCAGCAGTCACCCCCAGCAGGATGCAGTCTGATACACACACACAAAACGGTTTAGGAACAACTCAAACAAAGAACAGCACAATGTGTTGACCTGGCCTCCACATTCACTAGATCCCAAACGGATCAAGTATCTGTGGGATGAACTGGAACAAGCCTGATCCACAGAGACAGTTGTTTTAAACAACAGACAAAACCAACAATTATTACTATTACCACTACTGTATACCTGACAGTTGTGACAGATGTGTTAAAATAGCACCAGAGACAGTTATTCTTATTCCCTGAAACCTGGGTGAACACACAGAAAAGTCTCATAGAAAAGTAGGAAAGCCACGATTAGACAGATGTGAAATGTGAAAATTTTGTATCTTTAAAAACAACTGCTTTCAATTAGTTGTCAAAACTGCTACAGATCAATTTTCTCTTAAATGACTAATCAGTTCATCATTTAATCATTTCAGCTGTAGCAATAGAGAGAGACATTCATGGGTGAAGGCTGGTAAGTCATTTATTAAGATCGTATTCTATTCTATTCTATTCTATTCTATTCTATTCTATTCTATTCTATTCTATTCTATTCTATTCTTTAATTAAGCTACAATGAAGGCATCATTGGTCTATAACTCTAAAATTCCGAATATACTCTACTAATGCCTAATTTTTTTTTGTTCAAATCCTATCTATTGCATTATTTCAGGAAGTGTGATGAATAGGAAAACAGGAAGTGATTGGTGTAAAGTGTCGTATTAATCCACAGACGTGGCCATTGAGGCTTTGGTTCCTGACGTTAATCAACAAACACTAAACACATAATAAATATTTCAAATGAAGAGAAACAGTCAGAGATACACGAAAAGTTTTCACTTAACCACTAAGCACTAATCTACCTTCAAATTGACTTCTTGTGAGATACACACACAGCAAGAAAAATGACTCTAAAAATGAAACTACTCCCGCTTTCTCAAACCACAGGCGGGCTGAGACTTCAGCACCTTGGACAGCAGCCACCTAGAAAACTTCCACGGCAGTGACCCAGCAGATTCCTTTAAACAGTGTTGATTAAGCTTTTATCAAGTGTTTGCAAGCACAGTGTACAAAACCAAGTGCTGACCACAAATGGAATATCTAGTGTCAGCTGTGGAAGAATTTGCATGTGACTCACACAGTGGACAGCACCGCTGCTCTCTTCTAGCCCTTTGTCTCCCCTGAGATGCATTTTACCCACAGGGGAAACCTTTGAAGATGACAAACCTCAATTGATTTCAGGTCACATACCAGAGAACACAGGAGCGCAGGATGTATAAATAATAAAACTAATTTCACAAACTGGAACTGAGTCTTGCCATTGCTGAGTGTACATGGAATATTCTGGCGTGTTTTGACAGTGAAAGTTTAAAGTTCAGGTTATCTGCCCACTTTGTCTCATCGGTTTTCCACTATTGGTCATAAGGAACAGATACATCTGCAAGTTCACGCTTTCTTTCTTTCCTCATGTTGTAACGCCGGGGAACTAAGGCTGAAAACCCTCAGAAGCGCCACAGTTAGAGTCTGGTTTATTCCCCAGAAGCTGTGTCTCGATGACGCACATTAAGGCGGACTGCTGATATTCCTGGCAAGGCGATCATCCATCTTCCTTGCCAGTGATCTTGCTTTCCCCCATGACGACGATGGAAGATGGGCATTAAATTTCCTTTCTGACAGTCTCACCTTCACCTCTGCACTCGTTCCTCTCCGCTGTGGTTGCTAGACGCTTTGCCCCGGGCCTGCTCCCAGCCTCGGGGCAATCAGCTGCTCTCAGACACAAATAAAATTTAACATAGACTGGTGCACAAATACTGCAGAAAGGTGGTTAAAGAGAGAATTAATTGCAGAATGACGGAAAACAAACAGCTGCGCGCTGCATTGAGACATCCGGTACAAAAATCTATAATCTTGTTAAATTAGACTATGACACTACACGTCTTGCCAAGTAATTGCTGCTGGTGTCCCCGTCAAGCTGTCTCATTATCGGCGCAAATTGAACGGACTTCTCCAAATCAGATTACCACAGAGTGATCAAACCTCTCAGAAGAAAGCGCAGGAGCCCGGCAGGTGGAACACCTCTGTTTGAATGCCACCGTGGCCAATGCAAATCAGTCAGCGGGCGCGGCGCTCGCAGGAGTTCCGCGTGAAAATTGCAATCGAAATTTTTTGAAATAACGGAAGCCACGACACCTCTTTGAAAAGCGCAAATGTGAACAGATGGATGTGTGCCACCAAAAAAGCTCTCGTTCCGGCGCCGGTTAATACCAGCGCCTTTGACTGCAACCCGCGCTTGATGTTGCCGGTTCATCTTCCTTCCATCGCGCCGTTCCTCTTGGAATAAGGAGAAGCATTTTCCCTGTGGATCGGGAGGTTTTTCATGAGCAGGCAGATGGAGAAAATATTGTTGACATTAAACTGTTCCTCTTTAAGGGAATTGTTGTGACAAGGTGGAGCTCCCATCACTCGAAATAGCAGCTGTGTGCTGTTTACAAAGGGGCCCAAAGCAATGTTTGTTTCCATTGAAACGGTGGCAACTTTTTCTGTCTATGTAATGAAGAAGCTTCTGGCATTATATGTTCCCTCTCACATCTACTGTCACCGTGATGCAATATTTTTGTAGCGACAGCATCGGTGTTGTTACCATGTATTACAACCTCTGTTGTTACACTGATGCTTTATTTATTTTTTCTTTTTTTAATTATAACCGCAGTCTTCTTGTGTATTTTCATTCTTTCTTAAAGAGCTTTATGAAGATTATTGGTGTGGTGTAGTTACATTCTCCCTATAATGTCTTAAAATAGTGATATATACCACGTTATTTTTTTTTAAAGATTAAATTTAGATTTGCCTTTATTTAAATAAGCATAAATACAAGCAGGAAGTAGAACGTAGGGACTGACAGGCAGCAAAGGTTTCGCCGGCCGGGAGCTGTGCTTTAGCCCATGTGCTCGGCCTTGACCCCTCTCTGCTTAAAAGTGACACAGGTCGCCACCTTTTTTTTTTTTTTTTTTTTTTCTTGTGATCCTTGCAGCGTCAACATTTTCAACACCCGCTCCCCCATTATCAATTTCTGTGCAGTCCATTACTGTCGGACTAGGTAGCTCTGATTTACTGGAGGCAAGTTTGTATTCCTGTTAAACTTGGAGAGTGAGATCTCAAGTGGGAACTTTAATCAATGATCTCACTGGTGCTCTTAGTTTGTTTATAGGGTCTGGGTCCCATCAGAACTGCAAAAAGCTCTCGTCTGTCTCAGGGCAGGTCTTTCACACTCCGTTGTGCTGCTCACTCCGAGCAGCTCCATTCAGATTTATTGTTAACAATGATAATGGGCGTAACTGAACATCTGAAATTAGCTCAAGGAATGAGACATGAGGATGAAAGATATTTTACATTTGCACGCTTACACCACATAAACAATGATCCTGTTTTAACATCATTATTTGAACTTCCAAACTTAATTCCTGGTGTGTTTGAATTCATTGTGTAATAATCCTTGACATTGTTCACATTGTGCTTTAATGTTGCTTGCCTCACAAAAACTGAAAATTACAGGTGTAAAATAAACGCATTAAAACAAACTCACAAATATTAATTTATATAATTTACCCAGGTATATTTGTGATCTGTCTGATAGTTTGCTAATGCTAATTGTTGCTTTCATGGCTCCATAGCATGTTAGAGTGAAAACTAGCGAAATACCGTCGACCTACAACAAACTGTGCGAGGGAAAGTTGGTTTGGAGTTACTCTCTTGTGAACTGATTATGCTCTTTCCTTCCAGGCCAAACTAATTGGATACGTAGAACAATAACTTAGTCATACATGTCATCGAAGCAACGTCGAGTAGAATTTGTTTACAACCAAACTCTCTGGTTGTACGACTGTTTAACTGTGTGCAGAGGTATTTTCTCTGTACTGAAACAGAGAGTGTTACCAGACTGATGTTTTTTCTGATTAGAACCGAGTCTGTCTACGCCAGGCTACTATGATATAACTGTTGTTTGCATTAATGTTTATTATCTTATACACAGACATTATTTGTCTACTATGTAACACAATGAATGTGTCAACCCTCCACGCCTGGAATCAATTTTATGACTCCTGCTTTTTTTTTTCTTTTTCCAGTAGCTGTACACAGAATGTGATCTGCTCAAGTAAGTACGACATCAGCTCTCCCGAGTTTCAGTTTCTCTTAGTTTCAGGTAAATTTTCACTGCATCCTTCCACTATCACACCAGCATTCCCACAGGAACAAAACACTGACTGCATCTAAATCTCACATGGACTTTCAGAAGTAACTCAGAGGGATACAGATTCAATAATAAATGTATGCGCTGGTAATAGGAGGAAAAAAAAAGAAAATGTGTTCAAAGTTTCACTTCAGCCCTCTACAGACAGAGCCTCGACTTAACCAGTTTTTTCTTCCTTATTAAAATTGTCCGTCTGGTGGCTACTTCGCAGGATTACTTTATGGCACACGATGAAAATTTCATGACCACTGAACTATTCCGCTTTCACATTAGGGCCCCACAAAGCTGAACCTGAAAGCACATGATGTGCACATCATCCGGCCTCATTAATGTATGCATCGGTCCATCGAGTGAGGGGGACGCTGGCTCTGTCTCTGTCTCTCACGCAACAGCACAATCCACCGTGAAGAGAGACCGTACAGTACACCCACTTGTAATGCAATCCAGTCCTCTGTTCTCCTCCTCGGAGCAAAGGAACGGTGGTTCAAACATGGGCTTTTGTCAGAGAGCAAGAGAGCAATTTTCTGTCAGTGGCCGCACTCAGTCTTCAGCTCGGTGATAGATTCATACTGCCGGTACTTTATAAATCAACCGTGGACATCATACTCATTTGTCTCCCACCTCTTCTGGACTAGCGCTGTGGCAATGTACCAGGGAAAATAACTGTCCATATTCACGCAACAAAATGTATGTCAGCGGTTTGGCAGAGAGCTGTTGCACATGCTATTCTTCTCCTTATTAAGTTACTGTTTAATATCCTGATAGCATGATCAGAATTTGCTTACTATTGGCCTCAACAATAAGATGAAATACACAATTTATTTGACGATAATACTATCATAATAATATTTAATTTTCATCACTTTTTGCAGTCCCTTCGAAACATTTCCATTCACCCATTCAAGTACACTTGTTTCTTAAGGACGACACATGGAAAACGAGAATATGAACAAACAACGGCATCTGGAGTGCGATACTGACTGTAATGTGTTCTGAAATGTCAAGAAGTTACACTGTATGTGAGGTACAGTGGGGTGCTGTTGGTCAGCATCAATGAACACATGTGTATGTGCATCCATACACCGATCAGCCACAACATTAAAACCACTGACAGGAGAAGTGAATAACACTGAGCATCTTGTGACAATTTAATCTTCTGCTGGGTTTTTTGGACCTGGCATTCTTTCATGTGGATGTTACTTGGACATGCACCACCCACCTAGACCAGACTAGACACCAGCACCCCGGAGCAATGACACTCCTTGATGGCAGCAGCCATCCCCAGCAAGATACAGCCTGACACAGACACACAAAAATGGTTTAGGAACAACTCAAAAAAACATAAAGAACAGCACAATTTGTTGACCCTAAACCCATAGCAACCAAAGACCCCCACTAACAACAATGACTCACAACGGTTCTGGAGGCACTAGGGAGACCTACACAATATTAGGAAGGTGGTCATAATGTTATGCCTGATCAGTGTACATATGTACACCCTGTTGCAATGCCACTGTAGCTGAGATCACCACCTGTTCAATGGTCTGTCATGTAGACTGCACTTAACACACGAAACAACCGTGTTAACACAACCAGAACAATGTACCTCATCACAAACTGGGCACAATTGGACCTCCTCGTATTAACAACTACACGCATTAGCAGGTTCATTACAGTGCAGAGTAATGAGTCAATGCCAGCACTAATATGTGGAGTGGTGTATTCTAACAACATTAATGAAAGCAGACTGCTCTCAATCCTAAAGGAGCCATTTATATGCTTAACATGAAAAAGTATCTTGAATTAACAATGTAAATGCATCATTAGCACATTAGAAACAATCGAGTGTAAGGGAAAATACCATGACTTGTTACACTAATTGAATTAGCAGGTCTGTTAATCATGCATAAACAGTGACTGCACTCCAAGGACAGCAACCGAAATCAAGGTAGTGATTCTCTTTGTTGTCATTTTCTTTTAGCGGGAGCTTTATCAGACAACCTGCTCTCATTTCACCCTCGTCTCTCTCATTAGCCGCTACCGCGCATCTCTACAGCTCCGTGCAGATGTAAGATTCAAGGAAAATTAAAGAATTTTTAACTTTTTCTTTTAATCTGCATTAATGTGTGAATGTTTTTAAGCAAAATTCTCATGGATTGTAAGTAGGAATGTGTGTGTTTTTTTTTTTTTTTGTTTGTTTTTACAATGAGGCACATAGAAGAAAATTCTGGTTTAATGGAAAAAAAAAAACATTCACTTCAAAGTGTGATCTATACAGTATCTTTTAAGGTGGAACTTCATGTCCAAATATCCTCCAATCAACGTCCCCCATGGTTCTTGTTAACGAAAGCTACATGTGCTGCAGACAGGATTTCAAACTCTTCAAAATTACAGGTTGTGGTCTGCACCAGTCACGAGGCCGTGCAGTCATGGGCGCAACAGGATAAAATGGGAGGGCCTGTCTTTATTTTAATAAGCTCGCGGAGTGCGGGCTGTAATTTATTTTTTACCTTTGTTGTATTATTTGTCAAAGAGGATTAGATGCCAAATCTCTGAATATTGTGCACAACGGCTCAATGGCTCGGTTTAATCACGTAGCTTTTGTCGGGGAAAACTGACTAGAAGAAGTGAAAGTTCTCAAATCGAATCAAACTATGACAGAAATGACAGTGGGCTTTGTACGGCTGGCAAATAATTTGAGTCGTAATTGAGCAAACGGAAATGTTGTCAGAGCCGATCAGTGATATCTTCACAAACAGTTGGTTGTGAACCGTCGTACATTTTTTTTTTGTTTTTTTTTTTTGCGAAGTTTGAGTCTTTTATTTCTGCTGCCAATCACCTAAAGCAGCACTTGAGTGAATTATTTAAGTGGTGTCATTATAAATGTGGCAGAAGATAATTAGATTTCTGTAATCCTTTAGCTGATCCTCATGGATAGACACCGTGTTTCTGTCAGCGGTTATGGACAGGCGTCTTATTTAAGTATTGAAGAAACTACACTATGTAACATAGTGTAACAACAACATATTACACACGCATACCACGGAATAAAAATTTTGAATAAAATAATTTGAGTGAAATATCTTGTACCAGAGTCACTATCTCATCTCCCTTTAGGGAAAAATTGCTTATGAAGCTAAATGTAATGCTCAAAGTGCAGTGATTTATATCAAGTGAACATTCTTCATTTCAGGATGTAAAGCCGAATGTTGCGCAACATGATGCTGCTGAAATGATGAAACAGAAACGGACACTGGTGGTTGACAAAATGGTTGAAGGATTACAAGAGAATATAGACTTCGCTGCTGAATCACACACCCCACCTCAAACACAATGTCAGAATTGATTGGCTCTGTTGGAGAAGTTGCGCGTTCCATAGATGTAATGGACGTTACGGGGGGCTTAACACCACCCTTTGCTTCAGATCAGGTGGTTTCCTCCCTGGAATCAAATCAAACCGGTGGAACCTTCTTACTGTGAGGCATCATTGCAAACCACCACTGTGTCACCTGCATTAATTTACATTGCAGTCAATAAATAAGCATAAAGATAATAACTAATGCAAACTGCTTACATGGTTTAATGCCATATAATACATCTAATGCATTCAGTGTTGTAAAGACCCTATGTGTTGCATCACACTTATGTCCTGATACTTTGAACCTCATTCAGTGAGATGTTCAGATGCACATCTACACTACATCACGCTTTCCATCCAGTGTTTTTCTGAGAATTTCTCGTGGTATTGTTTTCTTCAGAAAAGAAATAAATAAGTAAAGCGAATGTGGCTTTAAGCCTCAGACCCTCAATCACACGCAGCTCCTCTTTCGTTCCCACACGGTGCCTGTGGCATGCCCCGACTTGCTTTCTCACTGACTTCCACCAAACAGTGAAGGCCAGGGCCAAAATAATTTGTATCTGTTCAATAAAACATTAAAGACCATCATGCCATGTCCTGCTCTCTTTCCCTCTCCCTCTCCCCTTCTCTCCTGCTCTCAAAGGTCTTGTTAATGTTTCAAAACTGCACATAAGACAGACCAGCCAGACGATTAATTTGAAAGATACCCACAGGGTACCTGCAGGATTTTTTTCTTACTCCTCTTGCTTCTGTAGTGTTAACACCTAGCTTTCTTCAGGAACGATGAGTGGAGGGGCGGCAGGCCAGGGAGGGGGGAGTGAGGGTAAGAAGCGTACAAAGTGTACCCTGCAGTTATAAAACAGAGCGCTTTTCAAAAACAGCCTTTTGATATGTGAAATATGGTGAAGCAAAATGGGTTAAATGTTTTAAATGCAACAGTTTTTATTTGTAAGAAGTGTGACGGCTCACGGTATCCGCACCGTGCAGCACATTGCGTCTTCCACTTTATGTTATTTCCCCGTTTCCTGCCCTCTTATCGTTCGGAATAACATCACCAGCAGACTAATTTCCACAGTATTCATCTGTTTTAATTGGTTACAGTACACTTCACGTAGGCCGCTGCCCTACTTTCCGATGCGCGCTGTGACAACACTTTTGCAGAATAAGCTTACGAGTATTTGACCTGATTAAATTCAATGAGATTCAAGCAGAAGTCATCACTTCAAGCTGATTTGAATAGATATTCAGTCTTAAGAGTGCCTGCTGACTGGCGGGAAGCAGTCGTGAAATATTTAAGATAAACACTGCAGAGAAATGATCGCGTTAATGAATGACACACAGGTCAGAGGTGGTCGGTATCCTCAAAGAAAAAATTATGCGTGTTCTTCACCGATGCTTGGATGTGTTATAATATTTTATTGACGCTGCCTGTGTTCCTCTGTATGGGTGTGGTTATTCCACAATTCCTCCTTTTAAGCATCTCTAAATGCTGAGCTATGAAGACTAATGCAGGGTGCATTCATTTTAGATAAATAGTTTAAGCTTGGGTGAATAAATGATTTATTTAAACTCATAAATAATTTCAGCAGAATATCCCAAAGCACTTTTTGCCTCATTGTACATCATTTTCTTAGTATGCTAGATGAGCCCTCATTTATTTTCAACTATCACACCATGTCTCTTGTAAATATGTATACTGGTCTTTCTACTTATTTATTTTACAGATCTGATTTTAATATTTCATTCTCAGCATAAAGTTGTATTTGTTTCCAAGGGCATGATACCATGAAATAAATATCAGAAGTATAATTCCCAGTCTTAACATATTGGAGCGCATGAATCATTTAAGAGAGACAGATTTTGTACATAAAGCCAAGGCCTAATTTTCAGAGCAGCACAGTCTGAAAATGTTAATCAGTAAAACTCTAGCTTGTGTTTTAAAGGGCTGCAGCTTGACAGCACAGTTTAGGTGGATGACTGGAGGGTTGCAGGCTTGCACCATATGGTGACAAACCTGGCGACGGTGCCCCAAGCCAAGGATTTACTGTGGATTGCTTTGGTAAATATTCCTCTTAACTGTATAGTGATGCACAACATGGACCTAAAAGGAGGATTAACTGCTTGGACAGAAATTTAGCAGCCGGTTTCACTCAATTATGCACA
This sequence comes from Mugil cephalus, assembly GCF_022458985.1. Classification (NCBI taxonomy): domain Eukaryota; kingdom Metazoa; phylum Chordata; class Actinopteri; order Mugiliformes; family Mugilidae; genus Mugil; species Mugil cephalus. Next base: position 12,994,385 of record NC_061775.1, read on the forward strand.
AACCTGCTCAAAGCACTAGCAACGGCAACACACTGCAGCAGACTTCTGTGCAGGGGCGGATCTATGGGAGGGATTATGTTCAGTCTCGAGAACTGAAATGGTAAATAAAATAAAAACAAAAGACAAACTACACTGTCAGCACATTGTTTAAAATAACTAAAACAAAGGAAAAAAAGAGCCTTGGTGCATGAATTGTAAATTTTATTACCCTCTTGGTCGTATTAGCAGCTAGCTAGTTAAAACAGTGGAGAATGTGAACATTTGTGACGTGATTTCATTTTATTTTTCAGTTTGCTCTTAAATGCAATAACTGACAACTGCAAACGACTAAAACATATGTTAACAAAAATATGTATGCATCATTGACATACAGTTTGTTTAGACATAAACATCTTCCATCCAAAACAATACTAGATATTTTGCCAAGGAATTTGGATAAATTAAAAGTCTGCTAGTTGCCAGTTGCTACAGAATAGTTCGGAAGAGGATTGGGGCCACTGTTAAGAAAAAAGTAAAAAAAACAAATAAAAAAAAAACAAAAAAAAACAAAACAATCGGTGGCGAGTGGTGAGGTGTGCGAGCTGCACGCAAAAAGACATGTATCGTCCATCTTGGCAAATCAAACAAATCACAAATTGACAAGAAATTGAGATAAGTAATAATAAAACTCAACGGGTCCGTCGTGTATTAATAACTAGCTCATAGGGTCCTAATTCACAGAAATTGTGAAATACCCTATATTTTCCTCTTGTGTTCTTTGTTGCTAACTACAAACATGCTAGGAGCTAACTGAAGCCACCCCTAATGCTAATCAAAATAACACTTATCTCTTGTTTACTAACCTTGTGTTCTTCCATTAATGACACAAAACTCATGTAATTCTGACATCTGCATAGACTTCCCCTCCCTACTAGTGATGTGCGGATCGATACTGCAATGTCGATACCGCCTATACCAGATCTTTATGCTCTAAAATCGATTGTCAAATCAAAATATCGATACTTTCGATACTTCAGTCATTCGAGGTGATGTAGGAACACAGTGGAAAGCAACTAAACTATTCAGTTTTAGTGCTTGAAACAGCATTTTCACATATTTTGTAAGATTGTGTCCTCCATTTGGTTTTTCTGTTGCTGTATTAACTTTAATGAGGCCGCTACCTCAGTATACTTCCAAATTTAAAATAAGTAAATAAATAAATGATTGCGATGTCTTGTATTCTTTATGAGGCTATGATTCGAAATACACAACTTCTTTTAGGTTTACCAGACAGACACATTAATGTGTATTTGCACAAAGTATCTGTATCGGATTGGTATTGCCGATACCAGTCTGAATTTTAATCAGTATCGGATCAGAAAGGATGCAACGACTACACTGTGTGCAGATACCCATAGTTATGAGAAGACAGGATTCTAAAAAAAAGTCACACCAATACTTTTTTTTTTTTTCAGTATCTCTTATCCTCTTAAAACATTTGTGATAATATGCACCCTCAAAAAACAACCCCAAACCCATATAATAATCAATGCCTGGATATTAACCAAATTATGTCACACTAGGTATTCTGACTGTCTGGCAGTAAAAATTAAATATTTTGTATTGAAAATATTTAATATAAGGAAGAAATTACTGGGGACCAGGCAGAACTGACGACACGGACAGAAATTGAAAAGAAGACCAGTAGAGATAGAGAACAGCTATTATGGGAACAAAGGGGGAGATGAGGAAATGAGAAATGAATCCATTTACCCACAGGAGTAGACCTGTATTTTCCATTGCTCATATGCGACAGTTTTAACAGCTTTAAGCAAGGAACTGCTCATTGCTCATTTTGTGACCATGACCTCCTGTTACGATGTTCTTTTAGCAGACTATTGTAGACATATAAAGTAAGAATGTCTAGTATTAATAAGCGTAATGCCTCAAAGTCAGAAATGTATGCACATAATCCGTGAAGACATAAAGTCAACATACATTGAGCCGTATAGCCACGTAGCTGACTCTTCTGTTGAGTGAGTAGGAGGACGTGTTACAAAGCTAGCCTAAATGTCTGTGCTTCTCGGAGGCAGACATTTTTCCAGGCAGCTGATAACTGTATGGGAGGTTTCAGACAGTGAGTGGGCTGCTGGAGCATTAACACAAACTGTATGCAGAAAACAAGTGACAGGCTGCCCTGAGTGGGACACAACATCCATTTGACCTGTGCAGAAAGTGCTGAACTCCTTAAGCAACATGCCATGGCGGCAAAATGTTTAAAAATAGGCTACACAAAGTTCAACAAGTTTTTTTGAGAACTCTGATAAAAGGGAAGAAATGAAAAGATAATTTGCTGTGGCTCAAACGAGAAGATTGATATCAAGTTAAACATTCAGTACAGACATACTGTACTGTAGGTCTAAATGTCCAAGCTGTTAGCTTCTGCAGAAAGTCAAAACTGGGCTTTCGATTAAATCCAAAGCTGTCTGGTTCACCCAAACAAAATTCTTATCAGTCAGAATAAATAAAAACAACCGTTTTTGGGTGGCCCACTTGTACATTTGCTCCTAAAAAACAAAAGGCATTATCGCCAAAGACTACAAATTATTTCTCTTTATCATAAAACATCAACTCTTTTTTCCCAGTGGAAAAGTTACCTGCTGAAGCTGTACTGACATACGTATGTTGCTTAATATTGTCTTCCCTATTCTGGCGGACTTATGAATTTTTAAATATAGATTTAGGGTGTAGTATTTACAGAATCTGTTGGAGCTCAGCTACCGACAACTTCACCTAAGATAACATTTTTTGCATTTTTAGTAAAGTAAAATAAATGGGTCTGAGAAGGTTCTTAGTCATCCTGGTTCAAAGACTGGTGGGGAGTTTTTAAATAGGAACATATATGGTGGTGGCGCCCATCGTGAGTTCACATGACTAGGGTTTGTTAACAACCAGATACTTTCTAGTAATTGGAGGAAACATTAAGCTGCTTGGTCATCTTGTAGCTAAGATGGTCTATCTGCTTTACCTTTTCATCACAGTACCTGTTATTGGACAGGATAAATTAGGCAGTAAGTGAAAAGCTGGTCCCCAAAGTTGAAAGCAGGAAGTTGAATGCCCATGCTGACCCCTGTCCACCACCAAAATCGGCAGCAATGGGCATGTGAACGAGGAACAAGGAAGAATGGGGCCTGGTCTGATGAGTTTTCTTTTACACTGTGGATGGCCAGGTGTATGTGCGTTGCATACCTGAGGATCATATGGCACAAGGACGCACTATGGGAAAAAGGCAAGCCGGCAAATGTAGTGTGACACTTTGGGGAATGTTCTGCTGGGAAACCTTGGGTCCTGCCATCCATATGGATACTTTGACCACTCACCTAAACATTGTTGCAGACCACGTACACCCTTTCGTGGAAACAATATTCTCTGATGCCTGTGGCCTCTCTCACCCTGCCACAAAGCAAGCAAAAATGGCTCAGGAATGGTTTGAGGAGCACAATGAGTTTGAGATCTTGACTTGGCCTCCAAATTCCAAAGATCTCATTCCAATCAAGGATCTGTGGGATGTGCTGTACAAACAAGTCCCATCTAGGGAGGCCCAACCTCACAACTTACAGGCCTTAAAGTTTCTGCTGGCAACATCTTGGTGCAAACCTGTGTCAAACGGGTGGCAAACACTGGGAGCAACCTGGGGTTCAGTGTCTTGCTCAAGGACACTACTACGGAGTGTGGTCCATGTACCAGGTTTGTTGACAACCCACTGTACACTGTCCAAGTACTAAAGCCCTCTGCACACGCTAAGATTTAACAGAGGACTGAACCAAACAGTTTGCAGGCTGCAAATAACCCCAACAAACATATTAAATGTTATACAATATATTGGTTGGTGCTTGGTTTAAGTTGGTCTAGACAAACATGCCGTGGATCTCTGAATAAATTAATGCAATATTGATAATTTTGTGGAACTCTGTGTAAGACATAAAGAATGCCCATTACCAGAGTTTTCCTCACAAATGCCAGAACCCCCTATAGTCACATTTTGATGCAAGACGGTTAATAAAGTTGAGTAACTATTAACAGGAGATATTCAGGATAACACCAGATGGTCTAACTGTCAATATAAGCACAGGGAAAGTTGGGCTGCAGCAGGGGACTAGAAAATCTGTCCTCCATGAATGATTTAACAGAGTGTTAGTTGTAGCTTCAATGTATCTGCTAGAGTTTGATCAAAAAATGAAAGGTCTTTTCTTTTTATGACTATATAATGTATCCATGTATACACTATAAGATTCATTTTAAGTGGGTGTAATCTAAGGACAGCGCATCGTAAATCACTTATTGGACATTTTCCAGGGTGTTATTTATGCTCAGTTGCGTGATGAGAAATCAAATATTCCGATGTTCTCTTCTGCCTCTCAGCCTGATGTGTGAGTGCTGAATCGTTAAGTTCACAGCAAGATGTCTGCTGCGGCGTGGGACGTAAGAAAGCACTGGAGTTAGTGCATTTACTCCAGCGTGAGGAGATAAATGCCTTTCCTTCCAAAAGGTTTACCACAGAGCCATCAACAAGAATCAACAGCGGTGAAAAATTCTCGCCTCCTCAGGCATGCTCATGCAATATGTGTGCTGCAGACTCAAACAGATGCACTATATCCCTTATAGGTACAGGGTAGCACAGTAGCATTTAAGCTAATTCCTGTTGACAAGCCTATAATTACACCCTTTTCTCTGGCATTGTTTCTTAAGGGATACGTGTTTACTTGAAGCCCGTAAGGCACAAATGCCAACACAGCACACAGACAGTATACAGTTTTAGTTTCACAGGGAATATTTTCAGCCGTGGACTGCTAAAAATATCTGACAAATGAAGAGGAAACAAGGTAACAAGTAACCGATCCCTGTAACGGCAAATCTTTTCTCTGAATTTTAGAAGAGTGGTCCGAGAGATGTGCAGATACTATAACATCGCTGGCAGTCATGGTAGGTCAATTAATTGTATCATTCATATTAATACAACTTTACTCCATGGACTAGTATACCCAACGTAAACAGTTTTCTAAACAGTGTCTTAATCTATGCTGATGACACGCAACTGAAAATGGTATCCTTGAGGCTCACAGTAGTTCTTCTGGTCTCTCCTTTTAAATGACGATACATTAAGTTACACTTAGTTAATTCCTAGGCAATGTGTGGTGACAACACTGTCTTTGATTGGGGTATCAGCACCTTCACTAATCAGGCATAACATTATGACCCCTCACAGGAGAAGTGAGTAACAATGACCATCTTGTGACAATGCAATGTTCTGCAGCAAAACATGTGAACATCTGTTTTATTTTGCTTTGGTTCTCTGGTTTCCAAGTTGGTCTCCAAACTCTTGAGAAGGGATTCTCTAGAGCTGGTCTTACTGCAACCTCACTTTCAGACCTGTACCTTTTAGTTACGAAACTAAAATAGGCGTTTACTGAAAGCAGAACAAGGAAATGTATTTAGTTTTAGTTATTAATTTGAATGAATACGAAACTCAACATCTGTGGATATGAAAATCGGGCTGCTAAGTGACATTAGCAAATTGTGTGCTATTTTGAGAAAGCTCAGCTTGGAAGTTTTTCAACCTCTGAGTTGAATGAAAAACAGCATTTAAGCCACAGTATCTCTAATGTGACGACATATTTATTAACTGTAAATGCAATATTCGCTCATGAAGCATCAACTAAAAATGTCTGTACATGCATTTTCAGGCAATGGCAGCGTTTGACTGACTTCTGTACGATAGTACTGAAACAAATTGTACAATTGAGCTAAATGAGAAATACCTTGGTTTAAGAATTCATTTTAATCCAGAGCCGTGCCACCAGTCTCCATGCATGCTGTGCTGGCCATGTGTCACAGTAAAAATAGATTTCTTTTTGTTCATTAGTTTGTTTTACAGACTGTACTGCAATGTGCTGAGAGCTCTTGGAGCCAGCGAGCTGTATACGAAGGGCTAAATGTCAAGTATTTTAAGTTGAGGGCACTCAGGATGACTGGAGGATATTAGGAAATTAATTATCCTGCAAAGTACATTTTTATGGCAGGGAGAAACTGACACATTGATTAATGAGGCTGAAGGTGTTTGCTTGTAAGAATATCAATTAATTTTTTTTTTTTTTTTAAATCCAAGCGGAGTCATTAAAATGAATGAGAAGACCTTGACTTAGCAAACCCAACAAACATGCAGAGAACCACAGCATGATCACAGGGAGAGCAGAGCGAGAGAGGGCTGCGCGGCAGGTTGGCGAAGCTCCCAGGTCACATGCTTGGGCCGCCCCTTACGTCTTCCCCTTCTGCAGAGCTCCACATCAAACCCACATGCCGTGCCAATTAGCAACACGGATAAAGCACCGAGGCCGTGCACTACCAGTCTTTATTTACCTCTTTAATGAAGCCCAATCATCACCTTAATTTCCCTCTAAAAGGACAAAGCGGGGAGTGAGATGAGCAGTGTGAGGAGAAGACAGGGTGGATCATAGAGATAATTAGAACATATTAATGACAGGTATCGCCCACAAACAAGAGTTATTTTAAGACTCAGAGGTCCACGTTTATGTACTGGCCTTTCCCTCTCTTAGTGTTTCACCTGATTCCTTGAAATTGGCTTCCTGCTAGGGTTAAGAAAAACCTTCCCAATGTGCAGCGTTCTGGTTATTTAAGACAGGCTTAAGGTTGCATCCTGGGAACACACTGGGTTTTAAAAACAACCTCAAAGCTCTGCTCAATTACGACAGAGAACAGGGTGGAGGATGGAGAGGTAGGCTCCGCCGGCCTTGGCCGGTCACTAGGGAGGGTGCCTCCGTGGGTCTGACAGTACAATGAAGAACAGGCCAGGTATCAAGGGCAAGCTGTTTCTCAAGACTACAGCACCAACTGTTTTCACCTGCCCTCGCACTCGACCCCATGCCATCCCGTTCTCTAAAACTGCACAGGCAAAAAGCTGTTCACAGAGAAGTTAAAAGCACTGTGGATGCCGCCTGTGAGGGAAATGCAGAAAGTGCCACAGCAGACCGAAAACAAAGCAACACTTTTCACGGCTCTGTAGTCGCATTCTTGTGGCCAGCTATAGCCAGCATTTAAGGTTTCATACACAAAACATCTGGACAAAAAAAAAAAAAAAAGACTCACTCTTCTGGACTGATAGCATCTACCTCAGTTAAGTCTGAAGAGCTTTGATAAATGCAGATCTTCTTTAATGTTTGGTTCAAGAGGAGCATTGTGCTATTATCAACAAACAGCCGACTTTAGAGAAAACTATATTGTTATTTAATGCAATGCATGGTGTAATACGCAGGTCAAGGGCAACTAAATGTTTTGACAGATAATTCCTGGTAGTGTGCTTTTGTGATGATTATTACAAGAACATCAAGCTAGGAGGAAGCATCAAAATTATTCATGGTATTTGATATATTGTAGGAAGGTAGAATTATACATACAACTCTATCATAGATGCTTTCTACGGTAGCCTGCGGGGTTGAGAAAGTAAATCATTATCATGTGTTTTGGAACAGACCAGGGATTTCCAAGCCTGGCGTAGCCAGACTCGGTTCTTATCAGAGACTGAGTCTGATAACTCACTTTGGATTTGATTACATGGGAAAGATACCTCTGTACGCGACTGGATAGTCCTGCAACCAATCAGAGACATTTTCTTGGAAACAAATTTAACTCCTTGGCGCTAAGTTGATGAGTATGACTACACGTAATGCCCAAATGACTGACTGGCCTGGCAGGAGCATAAACGACTCCCAAAAAAGTGTTATGTCATCATATGAATCGGGCACCAATAAAAAAAAAAAAAAAAAAAGGTTCAAACTGAAACTGAAAAAACCCAGGAAAGAGGGAGAAACGTTTGGGCATTTTGGACCGGTAGAGGGAAATAAATTATACAGGAACCGGTTTTCAGATACTGGCTACATTCCTAGGACAGAAAAATGAAGTAGAGAGCGAAAAGTATTAATTAAATCCACAGCTCCACATCTGTTATTACATTATTGTACTGTCGTTCTTTCTTAAATAACATCAGACGCCCTTTGAATATATGGAATTGACAAACCCCATGAGACGGAGCCAGTTGATTTATTTCACATGATATAATGAGACTGAAGTGTGGTTATTGAGCACCTACTTCAATATGAATTTTACATTACGCTGCTTTATGCAAAACTTTAACCGAATCTCTACCAAGACAGCGGAGTACGTAAAGTTAGGTTAGCTCTCATGGCCACATTCTTGATGACACAATAAGATCATGGTTGCTACGGTAACTATTTTATCTCCAGAATGTTTACACCTAGTATTGTAATCCATATGTACCGTGTATTGATCCAGCTAGTTTTATTTGACTGTACGTACAGTCTCCTGTAAATCAAACGTTGCGTTCAGTGGATTTAAATAAAGCGAAATTTACACAGTGTACTCTAAATCCATTAAGACTCCATCTCTTTATACTGAAATATCCTAAATATAAATGTAGCTAGCGGAGAGACCTTTGCCTTGCCTTTGGATTACTCCATCACTTACTTCTTCACAGCGTCTCTCCTGTGATGTAGCCGTCTTCTTCAGGGTTGTTGGAGCCCAGCGTTGCTGCTAAGTATGGTATATATTTTTATGACATCCATCATTGGTGGAGATCCACAGACAATAACCATAGCATTACTCACACATTGCCAAAAATCCACCACCTCTTGATACTGTGCTTGTTTGTGTCTCCATCTCTGTCAGGGGCCTCTCCACTTGTAACCCACTGCAGACGACTCCTGGGGGCCAGGTGTTACCTACATGGAACAACAGTGCAAAGCCATCTTAAATAAGCAGATACTTTAGCGGGGCCCTCGGTGCAGCAGAGGATCATTATTTTGAGGTGGAAAAATCCAGTTTGACAGATGAACCGCAGCTGCAGCGAGACACATCACTGATACGCCACATAACAAGATCTCAGAAGAGTGAAACACCAACTCATTACATATCAAAACAGACTGGGAGGAAGGATTTATTTGTGTTGTTGCAGGGGGTGATGATTCTATTTCATGGGCGCCAAAGCCGTGCACAAGACAGCCACAGGTCCAGGGGTATTATCACTGGTCTCGGTGATGAGTTACAGAGTCTAAGACAAGCCAGCAAGCGCCCCCGCCACCACCACCGCCCCCCAAAGTGGGAATACCACGGGATCAGCAGAGAAGTCAGAGCAATTTAATGGGTGAGTCACTTAGGTGTTATTAAAGTGTGGCTTTTGCTGCAGGGTGGGGGCAGTGGTGTGGTGTTAAATACCAAACTTGAAAAACCAGCATGAAGGAACATTGTTTCTTTTTTTTTTATAATCTCCATCTGCTTCTGTGTAAATCTTTCATTATTTCTCTCTTCTTGCATCTTAAAACAATTTTGACACCCACCTTTGATCTTACGTTTTTGTTTTTTTTTTAAATGAAAATTGGTAGTTGCAGCCCAAATAGATTTGTGTATTTTTTTTTTTATTTGCATGTCTCATATTGAGCTTAAATATTTTAAGGTGGACGCCATCTTGGATTTTCATTGACTGTGGATGAATTTTTTGAATTTTTGGATAAACCTTTCCGCCACTTATTGGTCCAAGAGAGTGGGCAGCTAAATTAGTAGTTTAAAACGAATGGCACACAACAAATAAAATTGCATTAATTGTAACTAGTCCACTGTTTCCACCAATTTTCTTTAATCACTAAATGTCAAAGACGATAACACATTTTGTCACAGAGCTCATGTGATTTATTTAACTAACTCTTAGAAGCCAGTGTGTAGGAAGTTGTATGTTTTTAATATTAGCACGTACTCACTAACAGCTCCCCATCAGAAGTTCCTTGACTCATATTTTATCTCTAGCCGTCACCCTTACATGTCCAGACTAGAGGGTGGTTATTGTACCTGCAAGCCTCCGTGCAGCCAGACTGAAACATGACCAGTTGAGAGAAGGGTCTTAACCTTAACGCCCGTCATCACTGATTAGTGTCTCATCTGAATCAAGACACCATTTCCCACCATTGCTCCTTCTCTCAGCCCTTCATCTCTCTCTGCGCTCAGGACCTGGTGATCATCATCAGATGTGATGGCACTGATATTCCCAGGGTCAGCTGGTTTGTGCAGTTTAACCTTGTGTCTCCACCCCCCGCTGGTCGACTGCCTTCTACTTCATTGTGTATCTGTCTGCTACAGTGTTTAACTGGAAACTGAGCATTTCTGAACCCTTATTAATGTGGGCAATGGTGTGTAAAACAAATTTTTACAGACGATTTTCACAGAACCGAGAGCCAGAATGGATGCGGAGTCAAACTAGGTCCAAATTCTATTCTGTCTAATACAGACGGATTTACGTTTGTTATTATGTTCAAGTAGATGTGAATGCATGTAAATGGTGATTCTTTATATTGCTACTCTTTCCTATAGCAGAAGCACGGTGCTAAATGATTAAATTAACGAATAGCACGTCGCGTTCCTGGTATTTGTGGTCTTTCTTTGTTCGAGTGGATGGGATTTTTGATGAGGTCGGGCCGGCAACGCTCAGATCTCCCTCTTATCCAGTCTCTCTTTTAAAAGAAATAAATGAAGCACTTCTGGTTGGAGTTTTCCAGGGGTCAGTTTCAGTTTTCGTCATGAAATATGCAGATTCTCTTTGAACCACAAATGAGTGTGAAAGCATCAAAAGTATGCAGCGCATGTTCAGTGATGACTGAACATGGACTAAACCAGTGGAGCAATTCAACTTTTCTCTCGTGCCCATATTAGTTGCATTGTGTTGCAGCATCAGTACAACATAACACAATGTTATGCGCAAAAACGAGCGCTGGCACATGATAGGCTTTCATTTAATTATGAGAGTATTCTCCTTGCATCGGTCGTACATATTTAGTGCAGTGTTTATTTATTATTCAACAAACTCACATATTTTTAGTTTCAAAACTAGCAAGGCGCATACAAATTAATCTTTATCTTTTAATTAATCTTAATAAAATAGATTAATCGAGTCTCAAGAACAGCACTTGTGGTTGAGTTTAGATCCTCGGCTTGGTCTAATTTCGCCTCTCAGTATGCAATCACACCCCTTCTATAATTTTGCTCGATTTGTTTGTCAGTGTGGTAAGAAAAAAAAAACACAACTCGGAAACAGAAGAAATGAAACTGAGATGAGATTTTTTGTGCAACTCAACAGTCACATAAATTATATTTGTCAATACAGGTCCGAAATAAAAAAAAAGTTAATTTTGTAGACAGTGACCACATATGTACCTGTCTCACACTTTTCTATTATCATTAAACAACTTTCAACTCTATCCTAATAGCTTTTAAAATTGACTTTCCAACACCCCCCTCCCCCCATCAAACTAGCGGGGCCTTTGATTTAAGTTTCAAGGTAAGAAAAAAAAAAATCTCTGTATCAATCAATTTGCCTCACTCCTTTCATTTGTAAAAACAACCAAAATATGCTCTGGCACCTGATGGTGGGGGAGCGAGGCTGAATCAAAGTGTATTAATAATTAACTCTAATTAGCGGTGTGTGGGAGAGGTGTGATGCCTGCTTCGATGGCAGCGCTCCACTCCTTCCTGAACCTCTGCCTGTTCTCAGGATCATGAGATGACAGACTACAGAGAGGGAGGAAGACAACCGTTTTACGGAGGAAAGGCGCCGGGTTAAAGAGGCAGGGCTGACGTTTCTTTTTTTTGTTGTAACTTCTTTTTATTAAGTACGTGCACTGGAAGAAAAGTCTCAGAGAGGAGGAAACAAAGAAAGAGACGGAAAGAGCGAAGATGGAGACAAAAGTGCAGCCATTTGTTATGACTCCAAGTTAATTAAGGAGGCTGTTGCGAAATGACGGGGGCACCTGCACACGCAGGTTTTTATCTGAGCGAGTGCATTACGGGGGCAACTGCTGAAAAAAGGACCTGAAAGGAACCTTAATTAATGTCTCAGCAGGGGTGGGGGAACACTGAGACAGAGCTAAAGCCCTCACAGGCCCAGATCCAAACTGGAGCTTTACTAGCTGGGAGAGCATTTTATTTCAGAGGGTTGCATCATCACGGATTATCTAACAAGCACAAGTGTCACTAAGCCAATAAACATCGCTAGGACCTCGAGGGGTAAATTAGTCTCTTTCCTTGCACCCAGAGTGTAAAAAGTAATAAAACAAAAATCCAGCGCCTTGAAAAAGCAGGGACATGCCTTCTCTGAATGCTTTAATTGGATCTGTATGTTTGCACAGGGCACCACATACTCCACTTCCACAGATACATTAGCTAACAAAGACAATTCATCTTATATTTGGGGGGAAATCTGATTACGGCTAACACTTTGACCCTCTTTGCTGTGATGAATCGGGCGAGTCGTACACGCGGATTTTGATTTATCTTCCTGACCTTTTGTATGCAAAGGAGACACGTTCTGTATAACCATAATGTGACACGTCAGGAAAAGAGGTCAGGCCTGTGAGAAAACAAGCCTCCCGCCTTCTCCCCTCCTCTGTGATGAGTCTATTGTTTTGCCTCGCAGTGGATGCTTTTATATTGCTGAGCACTGGAAGTTTGTGTTCCCCGCCAACTTAAAATTCACGCTTCAGTGTCAGGCAACCTATAATCTGCGATGCGGGAAATGTAATCTTAACAGTGACTTTTAATACAACTGGTCATTTATTACAAAAACATTCTTGATTTTAATTTCCTTTTTTGCCCCTTTTAGGTAAATATTCAAGCCTGAATTGAAATTAAGTTTTTCTGAAAGCTATGTTATATGGAGAGTGAAGTGTTTTAATTGAAAAATGTTCTATAGGCTATATTCATATTTTAAATTAATATTTATTACTACTTATTTAATATTTTAAATCATTAAGCTATTATCCTTCAAACAAGTGTACTAGGGCATATCCTTGGCATTAGTTCTTTGTTTTATATTAGAGATTAGAGCAACATCACTGTAGACTGATTAATAAGGACAGAAACAGTTAAATAACTCTTTAGTCACACAGGCAGGTAACACCCTGAAGAGTCTCTATGTTACTTTGACTTTATGCTTCGCTCGGCTGAGGCTAAAGGTCAACTGTTTGTTGTTCGTTTTAACAGTCTGGATTCATGAAAAGGAAAAATGTGGTGCTAGCTAACCCCTCACTCCTTTTTCCTGATCTGTCAATTAATTCCACCATTCTTCTGTGAATACTCACAGTTGACCACACTGATGTAACACTTTATTTTCATCCCTTTTTCTCCATCTGGCTACGATTCAGTGACAGAAAAACAAGAAGAGTGCACATCAATGGAAGTCAAGCCAAAGCAGCAATAGGCTGGGGGGGATTTCAGCCTAATGGCCAAATTTACAATTACGCAGGATACACATGAGACCAAGAAGTGAATTAAAAAAAGAGAAAGAGAAAAAAAAAATTTTTGTTAATGTAATTAATCGTATACAGCAGGGGTCTTCAACATTTTTCAGGCCAGATTAAGAAGGGACCCCCTACCTACTATGTGTTCTATATTAAACTCTATAGCCTTGTGCTATTTATAAATATACATTATTATCATTTTGCATTCAATATTAAACTATCCCTCATCCCTTTACTAAAATATGTTGGATTCATGTCAATGTGTATTTCAAGAAATTTAAATTTTTATTGTGGGGGAAAATTGCAGGTGAAAATAATAATAAAAAATATTATATATATACACAAATATATATATATGAAAAATGTCTAATCAACCAAAGATGTTGCAGCCCCCTGCAGTACCTCTGCGGACCCCCTAGGGGTCAAGGGCCCCCTGTTGAAGACCTATGCTCTACAGAGAATTTTTTTTTTTTCTAAATGCCATTACTCCTATAACACTTGAGAAGTAAAGGACTATAGGTTTGGTTGTGGATGTTCTACAGACTTGATTGATAAGGACACCAATGCACATAGTCTGTGAGTCAAAGACTGTAGAAACACCAGGGAAGCACGTGTGTGACGGCTACTAGGTCTCAAGACCTACTTCCTCATGCGTTGGTGTTTGGGGAGTGGTTCACTAGTAGTGCTCTCTGACACCTGGATTGATGCGATTGATAACCTACATCTGTTGGCGTCCGAGCAGTTATTTTGTGTTCTTCTGTTTCTGTTTATCCGTCATTTGAGCCTCGTTGTGACACACACGCAATGAACTGCTGCGACTTTCAATGAATGAATCAGATGTCATGTTTTAACCCACTGCCCTGCCGCCCTTCAGATATGCATGACGGCACGACACAGTATGAAGTCTGAAAATGAAAAATCCTGTTGACAATGTTTTTTTTTTTGCTACTGCTAATAAGTGTAAAATGTTCATTAGACACAAGAAAGAAGCTGCATTGTTTTCCTATAGGATCAAATATCGTACATAAATGTTTCAACAGTATATGTTTGAAACAATGTAGACATTATTCTTCATACTAAATCCCAAATCAGGACTGGATTAACTAGAGATGTGTTTACATGTGTGTGTGTGAAGGGACGGCAGCAAGCACTTTAAATATTAATAAGGTTTTTTTTCTCCTTGCTATACTTCAAAAAGGCAAATAATGCAGGGGCGCAAGGAGGCGCCTCCTCTCAGATGGGAGGTCTGTGGAGAATATGAGAGAGAGAAAGTGTCCTGTCATAATTAAACATGCATGGGTTTTTCTATGTTGTTTTTTTTTTTTTTTCTTCACAGACGCTGTTTGTTCCACTGGCCTGGGTTTTGACAGGACGCCAAAACAAGCCCAGGTGGAACGGGGTGCGCAAACAAGCTTGTGAGTACAGGCATGAAACACACAAATTAGCACCTAGACCAGATGAATATGCAAGCGCTGGGATCGGGGCCAGGACGGCATCCCATGATCGGCACCCGCAGCCAAGTCAGGTGAAAGTAAACAGAACAACAAAGACGGGGGAATGTGTTTCTCCAGGTAGAGCGAGCGCAGTTGAGTCTTTGTAGTTGATTCTTTTGCACCAAAATATCACTCATTCATTAGGGAAAGCAGCCAAGAGAGCATTAGGCAGTGCGTTTAAAGCCACGCGATGAGCCTTCAGCCTTCTGCACAGCTCCATCCCGCTACTCACTCAAGTAATTCATTCAGGAGCGTTTGACGCATTGGTCAGCAGGCAGCAAACCATTTGTGAATACAGGCCTGCCAAGCCTAAAAGAAAAAAAAAACAATAACAAGCCAGGATGTGCTGGGAAGACAACAGATGGATGCGAGAGTCCGGTGATGGATGTGATACGGGCTGGTGGAGAGGTAGAGAGGGGAAAAAATTAGGTTGGAAAAATGGATAGAGTTGAGAGAGGAAGCAGACAGGGATGGGAGCTGTGGAGACAGACTGAGAAAGAGTGAGTGGTTGCCGCCGAGTCCCACAAGAGAAATTGTAAAGTAAAGCTGAGTGAGCGAGCACCACCAGTCCAGGGACATCTCGCTGATTTTTTTTTTTTTTCTTTTTTCCAGGCTGGACACTTCGGAGTGCATGTCAGGTCCCCGAGCGCCCCGGGTAGCCGAGGCACTCCCTGACATAAGTAGCCTCCCAAAGATGAACAGCATCACCTCGGCTACAGTTAGAAGGTCGAGAAATTGCTCCCACTGCACATGGCCCTCCTTCCCCCTTACATCATGTGACCTCCCCTCGTTCACCCGGAGATGTTTCCCTCCTTTCGCCAGTCCACTATGGCCTCTCAAAAAGGCAGCTTTTACACTTCTTAACTCTTCCACTTGGCGGGACACGGAGACCAGCGCAGCACAGCAGACCTTTTTCCACATGAGTTTACCCCGTTAAGGCTGTTCTAAAATAAAGCCCTCTTAGTCACACATGAACTGGGGGGTGAATTATGGATGGGGCCTTAGTGATGAAGTTGTGGGATATCTTAATGACACCCAACACGTCTCCCTTCGACTCCCCCGCCGCCGCGAATTAACTAGCTCTCATAATTAAACCGCGGAAAGAACAAGCTCCGTCATCAATAAGTCATCACTGGCAGCTCTAATTTACCAGCGCTACACTCAATGATTGTGTCGTCCTGAAGTGATTCCGCACATTCTTTGGGGTGGGTGTTTCCACAGCCTTGGTCAGGGACAGACGTACATTAAACAGTGTCACTATGTCAATAAGAAACGGTGAATTATGGATCGTGCGCCCTATTTGGACGCTCGAAACTCCATTTCCGTAACCTGTGGCCGTGATCGCCGACACGGGGCATGTAATGACACCGCCGCCCCGCTCGCCCGCTCCCCCGAGGCCCTTTTTTAGAGCTTCGTCAACATGGAATTCAGCCGAGGATACGCACGGGAGAGACGCGGAAGCAAAGAGGGAACCCAGATCCGCGTTCATTTATTCACATTAGAACGCCGGTACGTCGCTGTCCCAAATAAGTTTGCAGTGTATACTTCAGCAGCGCATCCAACATTTATGCCTCCTTTTTATGCTTTTATCACCTCGGATACGCCTGACTCAGCCAACCGTGCGCACTCCTCCCTCATTCTGCCGGTCCCAGGAACATCTAGCGGCCCCCGCCGAGGTAAAACGCGCCCTGCGCTCCGCGTCGGCCACTTCGCTTTTTGCCATTTAGTGACACAAACATCGAGGAGCATTATACGGCTGAGAGACGACAACAAATGGCGACCTAGCTGTTTTTCCATAGGCCGTTTGAAAGTATACAACACGCTACTACTCATTCTACTTAGAATTTAGAAAACTGAGGGAAAAATTACATGATTTTTTTTTTTTGCATATAAAGTTAATCAAGTCAAGGCCTTCTAATGATGCAACAATGCAAGTCAATTACAATATGGAAGTTTAGTCTGTCCCTAAACTATCTTAGTAAATTTAATGCACGATTTCTTATTTATTTCGGACTGCAAGCGTTTGCATAGAAGGAAGCGGCAGACTGCAGGCCTCGCTAACAGGGAGGCTGCAGAGTGTGAATAGAGTGCAGGAGTCAGGATGATTGAACTTGGCTGTCTTCAGGGAGGGGGGAGTACATGTGCTAATCCTAATCAGGACCTGTTCCCTGCCATGTAATGGAGTAGGAACAACCCCGAGCTCCACGCCGGACACGCTGAGGCTACATTAGTGAATAATGTTTTCTAGCATGGGACACCGTTTCTATTACGCTCCACATGCGGGAGGAAGAGGAAGCTGTCACTGTGAATTAGCCGCGGAGCGCGGCGCGCAAACATATCTTGTGTAATTGGAGTAAAAAAGTGAGTGAGGGGAAGAGGGGGCAAAGCCTTTTAGAATAACACTCGGCTCTTCCACATCACCGAGACGCCGCGTTTGAGACATTATGAAGCTTTTAGCAAACTGTCAACCTTCAGGACAAAAGGATTCTTACTCCCCGTCCTCGGGAGGCTGTTTTATTTTCTCGTTGCGCACCAGTCTTGCCAGAAAAAGCCTCTGCTAGTGTTTGTTTGCTCTGAGCACTGCTGCAGCGTTTTTCCTAAAAAAAAAAAAAAGGGAGAGAGAGAGAGACCAGTTTACCTGATTATATCGACAGCTCTACTGTAAAATCTCCTGGCATTAGAGGTCAAAAACACTATGTTTTCTTATTGTCTCGCTGAGTTCACTTCCATCTAGAAGAGAGTAAATCTCAGAGCGGAATCACTTTTCTGACAATAATTTATAAATTATGCACTGCTTGTGTTTGAATTGAGAAAGGCTTTCATATCTCTTCCATTAACTCAGATTAAGATTTCATAGTGATGCTGGGGAGAATGCTAGCAATATCCCCGTCTCATTTCGATGAAATTTTTATTAGTGCTTTTTTCTGTAGTACACTCCTATTGGGATGTCTGTGAATCTGAAGCTTGGCTTTGGACATGAACTCCCCTCAACCTGCCTGCCAGTGGCTCTGAAGGTTTCAATATTTTATGGGCTCGGGCTAACTCAGCCGTGAGATTCCAGCTGCAGAGATTTAACTCTAATGTAAAAATTGTGAACGGATGAAAACTGGGATGTCATAAGTAATACATCTGTTTCAAGAGGGGGGTCATGGTTACCATCCACGAAAGAGAAAAGAAAAAACACACACACACACACGCACACGCTGCTAATAATAAAATAAAATAAATAAAAGAACAGAGGGAAAATGGCATTTAAGAGTGAACGCTCCACTCCATTCTTCTTTTGTATTTTCAAAATGAAAAGACCTAAAGCTATAGGGCTTAAATATACCAACCTTAATCTCGCAGTGCTTCAATTGACTCCTAATTGTGTGCACTCTTTACCCCCTTTTGTGCAGCCATCAATAAAAACCCGGTCCCCTAATGTCATCCCTCTGAAGAAATGGGCATCACGCCACTTACACTTTATAGGCCAAATCCATTTCTTTGAGCATCTTGCCTTTTTCTTTCTCGCTATCCTAACGGAATTCAAAGCATTTGGAAAATATGTCTATTCAGCCTCAGCATCCCGGCGCATTCTCCCCCTGAACCGACCGAGGTCAGACGAGATGGGCCTGATGAACTTTCCTATTTCCTCCATTCGCGCAATCTATAGCTTTCTCCCTTGAGCAATGCGTTGTCCAGTGTAGTCAAGACTGCTTGTAATGGCCGCGCTAACAATGCACTCTTTGTGCCGGATGAGGAACGGAGAAAAGCCTGATGCCAGGGGGCAAAAGGCAGAAGAAACACTTTTAGTGCCTGCTTATATATATCCCTTTTTCATTCTATTATACAAGTGAACTGCACTAGAAATATTTGTCTTGACAGTAGTTTAGCATTGCTCCCCACTCCACCGCCCTCCATGAAAGATTAAACTTTTGAAATTGTCATGAGCACAGATGCCATGCTCTTTTGTGCCGCAGAATGTCCTAAACTAACATTTTCCTAACAAACTTGTTTTGTTTTTTGTTTTTTTTCTGAGGCAAAGACGGACACAGATTCATCTACGGCAACTCTCGAAGGTGCCTACGCTCAGTGGAGTGGAACTTCCGTGGAGCCATACGCTTCCCTCACACTGTATTTATTGCTTCTTATTACCAATAATAACATTGCTCCTCTGGGAGCTCAAGGGTAAGTATGCCCCCTAGCACTCCAGCCCTTTTAGAGACCCACTACACTGGACTGAATACAGACCCTGCACTTGCAACATATCAACTACTGAGCACTCTCAAGAGACAAATTCTCTGCAACTGCAACCGTAAGATTTGTCTCACGGCGAGATCTGCAAATATCACAGACTTTTAGATCGTAAATAAATATATTGAGATCAGTGGGTGGATATGTTCATTTGAAACTTTCATTGTCATTGTGTCTGCACTTCTGGACAGATTCCTGGTTCAGAAAAGCTCAGCTAATGCCAGAGAAAACACATATTATAATCTGAATAAAAATACATATCAACATATTTGTGTTTGGGATAACACTGGACTAAAGGTTAAAACTGCCACCGCTGTGGTCACCATTAAGAGGTAGACTGTCAGATACAATAGGGCGACCCAGAGCCTATATCCCACTGACCTGGGTCAGTTATAGCAACTGTCCCACTTATAAGAAGCTAGCTCAATTCTATTTGAAATAACTGTAATGGCAAAACATAATTGCAAGATAAAGACGTGCTTTCCCACATCAAAGTAAAATACCACAAATTAAGGTTATAGTTAGCTTAAAGTAACAAAATGGTACGATTAGAGTGACACATAAACAGTAGTATTAGTAGTTAGTTAGGTAAAGGTAAAAAAAGAAAGTATCTAGCAGTTAGTGGTTATAAAGAATTGATTTTGATGCTACATCAATTGATAAAACTTAAAATGTGTTATGAGTTACTGTTAAACTGTTAAACTAATAACCTAAAAGTAACTATCAGGCAGCTTAAATAGTCAGGAAAGCAAAAAGTACAGGAGAGGTAGTAAACATGATCTAAAACCGCAGAAATAGTTGACATAAAAGGACATGAAAGACAACTGAAATAATTAAGTAATAATAAACAGAGTAATCAATTAGCTAGAGGAGTGAAATTAAAATTATTATCTACGCACACGTGAGATCAATGACCCAAACTTGACTAACAAGTGTATTCCCCCCTTTAGATGAACCATCTCGTTTTCGAGGGGGTCCAACATTACATGACAGAGACATGCTCATTGCTAACATATGATATTTAGATTTTAGACAGTGTGCTCCAAGGACATGTTGGAAATGTGGGCTAACAGTTAAAGCACACACGTGTTTTCCATGAACGTGTATGAAAAGTGTTGGATTTCTTCATCTTGACAAGTGCATTTTTAAGAGTATTGTTAACTTAAATGAACAAACAAATTCTAATTTGGTAAATATATGTCCTGTTGCACCAAAACTTAGCTGCTCTACTTTGGTGAGATGTAATTGGAGCGATTCTGATTTATATAACGTATGTGTGTGTGTGTGTGGTGGCAGCAGTGGGGGGACACAGAGGCCAAGCAAGTAAATGTCCAGGTCACTGTGTAAACACAGCTGATTGTCTGGGACACTCTTGTTATCTAAAAGTCATTTCTATCATAAACACGGAAGGACACACATCTCCTCTGGGAGTAGACTGACAGCTCCGGGGTTAAAAGGCACACGCCGAACTATCAATAACTTCCACTAATTGTATGCCTTGTAATTAGAAGCATAATCAATTATGAAATCGTTTGTTCTGCCACTGTGACAAGATGACAATGGGGCCGCGTCTATATCTGCACGCAACGAAGCTGCGGAGGAGTCCATGCATATGACTGCAGATCATCACATGTCAGCGGCGAGCATTTGCATTTTGGAAGCGAGGCTCCGCGCTCCTGTGACAGAGAAGAACTTGATCGTTTGACCTCTACATCGTTGAACTGCAACTGATGCGCTTAATCGTCAGCTGTCACTTCCTATCTTAATTAATCCTAATAGACTATTGATGCGACACAACTGTTAGGCTTTATAATTAGTATTGCAATTTAGACCGGATAATCTAACAGGGCAGTCCAATTACTCCAGAGGAAATAGAAAGCTGTGAGGCAATAATTATGAAACAGTCACTGCACAATGAGAAAAAAAAAAAAAAAAAAAAAATCAAGAGCGTTTCCTTTTGAAAGAGAAATCCATGCATACATTAAACAGTAAATGACAAAACACTACCTCGGCTAATCTCATCAGCCATTCAACAGAGACGAGTAATTGAATTGATTGCTGCTATCAATAGCAAACAAATCTGCTGGGTTGTCCATGCTCATATAATCTGACCTGATTCCTTCAGCTGTCACTATCTGTGAGAAAGCTGCCACGCTACGCTTTTCTAAATCTGTCAGGCCGGGGCATTTACATGTCTCTGTGTTTCCATGTTGATAGGGCAATTAATAAAATATATGTTAATAGGAGCTTAATTGTTTTACAACGGCAGTTTGACAGGGCTGAGGGAGAGGAGACTTGTCAGGGATATGAAATGCGTGGCTACTCTCGGCAGCGTAGCCCTCAGCCTAACATATGGTCTCCTTTCCAGGCTTTAACTGTAGCACATAATAGGAGCCTGCTGTTTATTTTGAAACATTAGTGATGTCACTACTCCTTTTGTCTCTTCAAGACAATAGCTGCTGTCTCTGCCTCGCAAGCAAGACAAGCCCCCCCCACCCCCGTCCTCGTCCAACAACCCACCCACCCACTCACTCAGCCACTACCAATCTCCCCCCCCACCCAAACCAAAAGATGACATTTGAATAATAATAACAAATCCATCACTGAACGCCACCACACGTCTCAATTACGCACACGGATCAGATTTACAGCTAATTCTTTTGTTTTTCTTTACAAAACAACCATTAGGAATGAATTAAAAATAGAAAAATAACTACTGTTTTTACGATGCTTCACCAAATACATCAAGAACATTAACACTCAGCTGCTGTAACAACCAAACACATCATCACAGAGCAGTAAACTGGTTATTGTTTGTAAGAGTATGTGCCTTTTTTTAAAAAAAAATTATGTCAGCAAATAACAAATTAAAACAAAAGTGGATGATAAATTTGTTCAGAAATGAGGAGTAAAAGCAGCCTTTTTTTTCTTTTTTTTCCTCTTTGGCACTTTGAAAGCGACTCATTGAGCAGCTGGTATTGGGGCTTTCACGAACGCTGTTTATTTGTAGTTGTTTCCGTGGCGGGGCTGTGCGTTTCAGTGCAGGGCGATGCCAAGTGATTCATACACAAATGACCTGAGGGAGGCAGCAGTGCAGCGAACAAATGTGAGCACAGCGTCTCACACTCTGGGTGCGCTTTAAAGGCCATTTACATAGTGAAATCTAATTACCCCGGCTCTATGAGAGAGTATTTGATCTCAATCTTAAACAGAGCAGAACATATTATTAAGAAAAAAGAAAAAAAAAGAGAGGGGGGTGGGGGACTTTTCTTAGATGAAGGTGGCTTACTGAACAGAGGAATCAGCTTGTACACAATTCCGCACTCCCTTTTTTAATTATTTTCCAACATAGATGAAAAGGGAAGAACACTGATTTATTTGTGTCCTGGGAGACAATGTGGGCTTTTGAGACATGAAATCCAAAAAAAAAAAAAAAAAAAAAAAAGGAGGGGGGAAACTTGTGTGGACAATGCCGGGAGAGCGGAGTCTCTCCTGTTTTGTCGTTTGAGCCCAAAAGGAAATCAAAAGTTCCCAGTGCTCTCGCCCTAACAGCCTCGTTTCTGAGCGACATGCTGTTTTTAGAATCGTAATTACGGCGCGGCCAAATAGCGTGCCCCTGTAGGTCACTAATGTCAATAATTCATAACATTAGTCGGGTCCTCTTTCACTTTACAGGTCTGCTCACACGAAGAAAAGGGACAAATAAATAAATAGAAGCCCTCATAAAATATTAAAACCATCTGCATTTCCATCCATCTACGGAGATTATTCAACTGGAGGCGCCTCTAATGTTTGGCTAGTTCCCAGAAAAAGTGTAAAACTTTGTATTTTGTAGTGCTGATTTTATGTGGCATCCTACGAAGACAAAAAAAAGTGTATCTATATAAACGTGACAGTAATGTCTTCCACTTACTTTGACTCCAAAATAAGCACAGTAATAACATTATTTTAATTTCAATGTTCGCATAATATCCAAAGAAGGACGTAGTGTTTCCTTCAAATGAATCAAACCTTAACCAGCTTCTCCAACTGTGCATCATCTATTGTATCACACGCACACACACATGTGGCTGCTAATTTTCCAGTAAAAACAAAGCAGAACACGGTCACGAATGTGCCATTTCGGTCACGGTGCATGGGTAGGAATTACGAATCCCCTGTCGTCAGCATTTACCTGTGGAACGCCTGGACGGGGCAGGCGGCTCTGATTTCGGAAGCAAATATTGAAATGTACAGTTTAATGCTAGGTGCTTAGAGGACGCTCCTCTTCCATTTCATTCAGAACGCGAGCTCTTTATGCGCGATTCAGTGAATCACACGTACCCCCACCCACCCTTTGTTGTGTTAATACAATTCCAGTACCTCGCCAATTTCAGACTCCATAACCTACAGGATGTTTTTTCCATTACTCAGGCATCGCCTCGTCCTTCTAACTTGCCCTTATTTTCTGTTACGAAAATTAGGGCTTTCGGAAAAATTACCGTGCTCTTTCGGTTCTTTGTTCCTGGTCTTCCAGGAACAAAAAAAAAAATCACATGTAATTGTAGTCACTTCAAGGAAATTTTTTAGATTTGACCTTTAGTGCGCGGTAATTCAGAAAATGACGGGGAGCACATTTCTCGTCTGAGCCTCTTCTCCTTCTCGCCGGCGTCTCAACCTGTGAAGGATAGATGCCGTCTCTGGGGACATGTCCATGCAATCACTACCACCGCTGTCTGTGAAGGTTTCTCAGTCATCCAGGTCACGGTATATCCAAAAAAGCGTTAAAGAAAGTCAACTGGACTTGTAGAAGTCCACAGGTCCAGTTGCCATTTGCCACACTACCTCTACTGGTAGTGGTGTTATAAAATGCAGCAGCTGTGTCTTGATTTTAGCTTAAAATGCAAGAAAAACCAGTAGATTATGGTTATTTAAAACCACTTTGTCATACACTATAAATCTACATAATCAAATACTATTAAGTGATGACCATGCACTTCTGCCATTAAAAAAAAAAATAAACACAAGAATCAAACCTTGCACTTTTCAATCCCTTCTCCTGCACCGCACTAGTGTGTATGTTTCCCCAACACATAACTGACTTCCCGCGGACCCAGCAGGGATCTAGAGTATAATAACATCGGTAGGAGCCTATGGATTTGCTGTATAGATAACTTGTTTGGGAGATGCTGGCTGTTAGAGCAGCGCATTGAGAAGCCAGCGTGTCTCTAGATCTAATGGCTTCACAAGGGAGAACAATCAGGATGACTTCACTGCATCATCCAGGGTGGTGGTAAGCTGCAGGAGAGTGCAGCGAGGCCCTCCGCTATTCCCTTCAAGCAACGTGAAGTTCGCTCCTTCCCAATAATCTGGGCTGGGATCTCAAAGTCACGATAGGGAGCACTGTTGTTCCCCCCGGTCCATGCATGGGCCCAACATGCGGCGCGCTGCTCATTTCCGCCGCCGCCCGCGGCTTCTTGTGGACTTTTTCAATCAGGGGGTGAATGCGGCCTCTAAAACTACGACTGCCAGGCGCCGCTTCACACCGATAACAACACAAACAATGCCGGTCACCTCGCAGGCCTCCAGTGTTCGGTTAACTTAAAATAAATAAATAAATAAATAAAATAACTCAAATGGTGTGCAGTGGAGGCAGGCACAAGACTTGTTAACCGCATTGGAACATTTGCAGGAAGTGTAAATATTTAATACTAGAGTAAGCACTCAAGTACTTCGGTGAAATTAGTGAAATAAAAATTAATGAAAGTACAATTTTAAGTACTTTTTTTTTTTAACTTTCACCGCATATATTTTACATAATGTTAAGGTTTTGCCTATAACACACGACTTAAACATAAAATACACTGTGTTGTTATACGGTATAAGAGTAATAGTGACCTCCACACACCAATGACAAACTATAATGTCACTATTCATGATTAATAGACAGAATTCTGCTACTTTACTGTTTATAAGTTTGCACGATTTACAATTCAGGACATTTATATTAAATAACTCGAAGGTGCTTTAACTCTGGTCAAGGGTCAGGGTACTTTTTCCATTGCTACTTGCGCAGATTTGCACAACATACACCTGCTGATTGTACCGCAGCAACTGAATATTTACAGATCAACAAATCTATTGATAGATACCCTATACTGAACCTGAACTCACATTTAAACTCTGAAGTGGTTCATGAAAAGGTCCTCCATCAATCCTGCCGACGCCCCCAGGTACATGGCTGGAAGATGCATTCACATCCTTCACTTTAAGTACAAGAAAAAAATTTAAATGAAAAGAAAATGCAACATTATAAAAATACAGGTTTACAAGAATGCAAGATCTGCACTGAATATATTATATATTGACTATACGTGAATATATTATGTAAAATTATGAAAAAAGAGTACGTGGGAAGTATTATCCATTATGCAGTAACTCAGTCAGTCATACTTTAGTAAAGAACTAGCAAATAAAGCTCTTAAATACACGCAGTGGAATAAAAAATGCAGTATCTGCCTGTGAGCTGTGCTGAAGTTGTAAGCGGTGTTTACTGGAGTTAATACTTTTCCACAGCTGTGCCGGCGTCCCAGCGTAGTTCTTCTCACATTAATAAATCCACGCTGTCACAGCAGCGCGCCAGATTTTGTAAAACACATGGACGCAACAATCACAAAGGATTGTCCTCAAAGAGATTTTTATCATTATTATTTTTTTCTTTTTTAAACCCACCTGAACGTGGGTTTCTCATCCTGTCTCAGCCGTGACGCAGGCAGCTAATAACTTTTCTGTAACGACTCACTCAGCCCACGTAATGAGGACTTACACCGTACTTAGCAAAAATTAAAGCTTTATTTTAAAATGCGGGGAGATTTTAAATGTTAATCATTTTATATGCACAACCTGGGGCCTGCCTCGACCTACGAGCTAAAGCTTAAAGGGGTGCAGGCTTGTTCTTGCCTGGACATTGGTTATGTGTTTTTTTTTTTTTTTCCTCTTTTTCTTTTTTAAACCAAGCTGCAGAAAATCCAATTATTAGCAACAAACCAATTACTTTCCCCTCAGACTCAGCGGCTCAAATCCAAGGTTGGCTTTGTGGATTAGCAAGGTTTACCGATAGACTCCTAAAAAGGGAAGCAACAATGTCGAATTTACTGGCCGCCTGTGCTCTTCCGGGATTTGGAGTCAGAGGGTGACATGATCATTGAGAGGTGGGATAATGACAGAGTAAGGGAAAGAGGAAGGCAGGAAGGAAGGGGAGAGCGGGGGAGAGCGGAGCGGTCTCTGGACAGTAGATCACAGTTAGATCGGGTCAAAAGTGCAAGTAGGGCCTGTCAATGGAGACCGAGCCACTAATAAAGTCATATCGACTTCACAGCCATACTTAATACGGTGAGATGCTTGACACCCAAAGCACAGCAGTATTTGTAAGTCAATTAGAGGGGGCGCGCGGTCTGGCTGTCACTCTAACCTGAGGAGGATAACGCTGGACACTGACCTCTGACCTGACACGTCCTCCGACTTCTAACATCTGCAGGCCACTTCTCTGTAAACACTCTCAATCACTGGTTGTATTGATCACAGCAGACGCCGATTCATAATTAAACGGAATCCCAGACATAGATGGTGTCAAATAGTGACTAGGGCAGCACTACACTCAAGGTTATGAAACTGCCATTAAGTGTTTTTTTCTTTTTTTTATTTAACCACCCTCGCCAGACAGGGTACTTCTACTTCTGTCAAAGTGGGTCAAAAAGTAGCAGGAAATGAATTACTCATTAAATGAAACACTTCAATCTTTCTAATAAGGAGATCCATGAATGATATGCGCCACCTGCTAAATTCGCAAATATCCCCTCTAAAAGCTTTGTAAGCTTCATCAAACTAATCGGAGTGGACAGCCCCCAAATAGAATCTATTCTGAATTCTCCATTTGTGACTGAGCAGAGCAGGTGAAGTCTTTTGGCAATAATTTACTGGAAGGTATGCCGGTCTCTATTAATGTGCAAGGATTAAATTTAACACCCACCTTCTATCTCCCTGCGAGGAATCATATTGTGCTAAAGCCCACTGTAACCTGAGGTATCTCTTTCATTATTGCCTAATTAACCCGCTAATAGCCATGTCCTTACTGCCTCGTCTCCTTAATTATCCGGCGGGCCTGCGACGCGTCCGTACCCAGATTACAACTGCGTCCGTCAGCTCTCCGTCCCGTCACATCTTTTATGAGATCAATTTCTATTGGCTTTACTCTAAAAGACACTGTTTAATTAACAGCCCTTCTCATCCTTGAAGAACACAGTATCTCATGATCAGGATCACACGATTCTCTCTCTTATCGCAGACAGATATGGGCTGGGAGGTGGTGCAGGTTTCAGATAGTCACACACACACACACGTGGTGAGGGCAGAATGAGTCTCCTGTGTGTAACCACTAGATGTCCTTTGCGGCGGAGTGGACAAGCCTGACTGAGCGTGGCCACGACGACGCTGGAGAAAAGCCAAAAAGGCAAGAGTCATTCCGCTTCATCACGTGTTAGTCACTCGGGACGAGACGCTGTCATTAATTGTAATAACGACTGAGCGTGAAGGCTCTGATTCACGGCCAACGCGTCATGCAAACATTCTTGGCCACTCAGCAGAGCTTCGTTTAAGTGGAACAGCATTTTGCTCAACTTTTCAGGGCTCAAGACGCCTTTAAAATGTCACTGCCTCAGAGGATGTTCTTATAAAGGGTTTACAACTTTGTTAAAGAGTCACATAAGACCTAAGACACCGCTTATTTATCCCATGTGTGGGAGATTTTACAGTAGCGCGGAATTAGAATCAGAATTTATACAAAAAAGAATAAACAAAATATTAAAAAAATAATAATACCACATTAACCTCCTGAGACCATGTGTCCTCATATGGGGACGTAAAGTTATATATTTTATTGCAGAATATTCTGCTTCATTTAAACCCATTGTCCCCATTAGTGGACGTTCTAGTCTGCCATCTAGTGGTAGTCTCTAGTATTTATTAATGTTTCTAGTTTGATATGAAATTCATATTTAACAAATGAGCATTTTTTGCTTATTAGCAAGTACTCGTTTGAGGACGTTGGGACTTTACTGTTTGCAATTCTGTCTTTGCAGAGTCATGTTCAGGTATTAAAATAAACAGTTTTATATTCTGTCACACACTGGTGACTTTTTTATAATATAAATACTGAAGTAATCCCAGTTTCCACATATGAGGACATAGTTTTTTTTTTCTTTTTTCAAAAACTACTACTTCCCATTCAAAGATCCCAAATACCATGGAGAAATAGAAATAAAAGTTCGTGTCTCAGTTGGTTAATGAACGTTCATCCTATTCACTGCTAGTTTCAGTTCATTCCAAGTGAGTCATGGGGTCAATTGCATGTTTTTGGTATTTGTTTTAGTGAAAATAAATGTTTCACGCCATGTAAAATTTGATTGAGTTTTGAGTCGGTGTCACGTGAGCGAAAGCTTCCTTTGGTACATGAAGAAAACTTTCACACACTATGCTAGCGAGGGAGACTTTGAAGATTTATGGACATTTATTCACGATGGAAGTTTAATATATTCAGCTCGCGAGTTACACTGCAATTTAACACTAAATCGTGTCAGAGTTTTGCCTCTGAAAAACATTTTGGTTGAAAGATTGTGGAAAAAAAAAGTCAGCAGAAGCATTTGCAAGTGCTAGCTAGTGCTGGAAGTTCACAAACATGTCGGTAAAGTAAGTCACATCACCCTTAGCTAACTTAGCTAACTTGGTCAGTATAATATTGAGGAGATGTTACCCTTGAAATGTAGACCATATTTCCTTTCTTGGTGGAAGTTAGGTCAAGAGTTAAGAAGATCAATACTGCTCCTATAGCTTTTCATTCAATGCAACGACTAAGTTCTAGTAGAAATTATGGAGTTTGAAGGTCAGTGTTCTCGGCCAGGAAACCCCTACAAAACATGTTCACACTGTGGTCATTTCCCTCTAACTCATGGAGGGAAATTCAAATATCAAAAGGATAAAACAGCACAAGGCGTTGACCTGGCCTCTGAATTCCCTAGATCCCAAGCTGATCAGGTATCTGCGGGACGAACTGGAACAAGATCATGTCACTGTATGGAAAAAAGGTGCAGGAGGCAACGGTGCAAGTGAAAAAGCTACTATCTGCTGTCATTTCCCTCTAGACATACAAGCGGTGGAGCATTTAAGTCGCTAGACGCACAGCCAAGACTCAGACAAGTGAATTTATGTGTTAAGTTGGTGTGCCCCCCCCCCGCCCTTCCCCCTCGCCGTCTCAGAGGCCCAGCACAGATAGCGAGTTCCATTAGGAATTTCAAGTTGAATTAAGGTGCTTGGGGAGGACACATTAACACATGTGCCGCTTCTGTAGTTAAATGTCAGAATGGGAATGAGGCCTGTGACTTTATATTCCATTAGCCACTGCCTCATGTTTCCCTGCTGTGTATCTAAATAAATAATCAAGACAGCCTCCAAAACACGAATCATCTTTTCACAATAATAGAAAATTAATGGCTCTGCTTGGGTAAGTAAATTACACCAAGAGCATCCCACAGCCTAAATCACTACTGAGGGATGATGACAAAGGATGCATTATAGGCTACAGCAAAAAAGAAACCCGCTCAACCAGAAAATCTTGAAATCTGAATAAAATGTTGGGGCTTTCAAGCTCTTTACAATCACCTTGCACGAGAGTCTAATTCAGTTTGGCTTCTTATTAATTCATAAGCCATTAGTAACATATTTCTCTAACAAAAAGCCCCTGACAATAGGAAAAAGGAGAGTGTTTAGGAGAGGCATGTGCAATTAACATTTAAGTATGGACGATTAAAAAAAAAAAAGTTTCCACGAAATGGCTTAAAGTGCAGTGGTGAAAGATGCAACGAACTACTATTTTATGGAGCATTAGCCAGATATATTTAAATACAGCTGAAGTGTATTCCTGCCATACCGTGAGTATAACACCTGTCATGCTAAATCATGTATACAATGGGCTCCTATTAAGCTGAATAAAGCTAGGCTAGACTAGAGCCTAAAGCTCTTTTTGAATTCGCTCAATATTTAACTAGCACTAGGCAACTGCTGTATACTGTTAGTGGATGGAGATATTACTAAAAAAAAAAAAAGAAAAAAAAATACCTGATTAGCAGATCACACTGAAAATGAGGGTAAATATTCTTCTGCCTTGCCAAAACCTGATGCCCGTTACTGTGCGCGATGCAAACTGTCTAATAACTCTTTGGCCACAGTTTCAGGTGTGTCATGTTAGCAGCAGCAGCTAATAGTTTTGACCTGCTAGCCCCAAGCAGGTATGAGGAAAAGCTACATTTATCCTTTCTTTCTCCACACACTGTTATTTATTTTTTTTTTTTTTTCAAAATGCACCACAAACCTGTACCAGGCAGAAGCAGTCGATCAGGACTGAAGGGAAAAGTCTAGGTCTAGGTCTAGGTCTAGGTCTAGGTCTAAGTCTAAGTCTAAGGCTAAGTCTAAGTCTAAGTCTAAGTCTAGGTCTAGGTCTAGGTCTAGGTCTAAGTCTAAGTCTAAGTCTAAGAAGAAGAAGAAGAAGAAGAAGAAGTATGTGCTCCTCCTTGTGAAGCCACAAATTGCTTTACTCATACCACTGAATCTCAAAAGCATGTATAAAAACTGCCTGGTGGTTCAGCCAGTTTGCTTCCATTTTGTTTGGCCTACTGCACATTTGCTCTTACAGGTCCAATTTAAATTAAATGTCCTCATAAGGTTGGTCCATGTGGTTAGATCCATCAGATGAACTACTGGAGGGAGCGCAATTTACTAAAAGGGTAACGCTGATAATAAGGTTTGTTTTGATGGTGCTGCGTAACTTCAGACCAGTTAGGGTGCGACTACCTAATGTTTCTGCAATGGTCACGTGAACACCAGAACTGTTTCATGGAGCGTGGAAGATGGTACGGATGGCAAGGAACATATGGTACTGGGATGCAAGGAATGGCCACGTTGCCAAGGAGGTGTGCTTGTTCTGCATCAGCGTCACTTATCCCATTAGAGCATTTCATCTTAATAAGTTTTATTCACTTCATTGGTTGGTAGTTTTAATGTTGGCTAATTAGTATCAGTGGAGTGTGGTAACCACGAATGAGCGGTGGCACCTTATCCATCGCTACTAAGCTACAGACCATAAATAAAGATGGAAGACATGACGGCTGCTCAGAAGTGAGACAAAAATACTTTGACCACCCACGGGTGTTTGGGTACATTTTATTGGTAGTGGATGAGACATGGACAAAAGTAAAAGATCAAACTACAACTTAAATACAATTTTCCAAAAGCCAGAGGACTTTGGACTTTGCTTTAGAAGAAAAAATACTTATATACTTTTTTTTTTTTTTTTTTGTACAGCTCCTTTAATCCAAATTTAAATCTCTATTTCCGGTTTTGGTTTACATTTCCTACTTCCTCAGCCATGTAATGTCACCTGGCCACATATGCTGATTTCCCATAATAATGACCTGCTTCAAATTAACACCCTGCCAGCAGACATTCACACCTGAGAGTTGTTGTTTTTTTTTTCTCTCTTTTGCTGTTTAAAGCTTTCACAACCAAAGAGATACATGCCTAATTAAAAATGACCAGTCTAACAGATATCAAGATCTCTGATGTACTGAAAAGGCAATCGTTTTTTTTCTTTTTTGTTCTTAAAAAAAAGAGAAAAAAGAAAAAAGGTCCGAGGTGAATTATGTGTGGTTAAGGCAGCACAAACCCTAACGGGGTCTGATTCCGTAGTGGAGCAGGTGCTAATGCCGACTCATTTCCCCCACATAAACACCTTTCTCTCTCCCAGCACATAAATTATTACCACAGATGCAACCTGCTGTTTACTTTTTAAACAGGATGAGCGAGCAGCAGCATATGAAGAGGCAAAGGGCCTGGTCTGTGAGCCCATACAGGTTACAATACAGAGCAGAGAGACCCGGGACGGGTAGCACCAGGAGAGTCATGAATAAGTCACACAGCCCCTGGACCTTCCTCTGAAGGCACCGAGGCTCTGACATGGAGCTTTTTCATCTGATAGCACCGAAATGTAGCGGAGACGTGGGGAATTCAGATACATGCAAGCAGATATACTGTATATGCATGCAGGCTGTCTTGTGCATGTGTGCGAGTACAACACAGCCCTGTGGATCACACACCAGGCATCTTCATTCATCCTCTAGAGACCCCTGCAACATTCTCTCGCTCTTTCAAAGGTTTTTTTTATTCTCTCTCTCCCCTTTTTTTTTCTCTTTTTCTTTTTTTAGTAAGGCCAGCATGGTGTCGGGGTGCCAGGTGATTTTGCTTCCAGTTCAAATAATGACTGTAATTAAGCAATTAAGACCTGAGAGCCAGGGAGGCCAAGAGTTGGCTTTCCTTACACGTCCAAACAGACGGCAAATGAGGATTCACTGGGGAATACAAACATTATGGCCGTGGCATATGTTTGCTCCCTTTGCCACTGATAGCAATATTATCTGACAGCTTATGTCAAAGGGGTTAAGGGAATAAGCTGCAAGAAATGATATTGATATATATATATATATTAAAAAACACACAATAGACATATTATGTTTTTTATTGATAATACAGTACTGTCTCTCTTTCTCTCTCTATATATTTTTTTTTGAAAAACCAAAGGGTATTTACAGAATGATCTCTCGGCTGGTCATGAACTGTTTTCACAGATACCTGAGATGCTGAGGTTTTTTTTTTTTTTTTTCCCTTCTTGGCTGCTTGAATAGCCTTTCAAGGACTGCAGTGAGACACTGGGCAGCAGCGATGAGATATTTGGCATTTTCAGGTAGGAAAAAGTCCAAGCTGGCCTTACATTCAGAAATAACACAAGTTCTTAAACTATTGACTGCACTGAAGCAGTAGACTTCAAAAGGTCCTCCTGACCTGTTTGCTGAGGAGCCTCAAACCAAGTTTTTTTTTTCCTTCTTCTCCTTTCCCTCCCCAGTACTATGCGTTTCATTATTAATATGTTTTTTCTCAAGTTTCTCTCTGACCCAGGACATTAAATAAAACATTGTATGGTTCATGAAAGATTATGAAAGAGCAGAACGTAAGCAGCAGGAGGTGTAAACTCAGCACAATTCATTCTGGTATATAATGTCAATGCCAGCAACCCCCCTCTCACCCTACCTCCATGCCCTGCAGGCATATTGGCGGAACTACCAATGGATGCTAAGCTTTTTCCGACAAAGCTCCGAAGATAAAGTATCTTCCTTTTATCCCTTCTGCAAATCAATTCTGGGCCTTACAGCAAAATCCCATAAAATAACTTCAAACACCACTACTTACTCCAAAAATTTGTATTATGGCTATATCTCTTTGAACCCTTACCAGTGAAGTTTTGGAGGAAAATGATTTAAGTGTTATCTGCTAAGACATCAGCATGTCAGCACTTCACCTCAGTTTTTCTTCACATGTCAACCTGAACCTTGTATTCCTCTCCTTGTGTTTGGTTTTTGATTGCTTCTAACCATCCAGGCCTGGTGATAAATACAAATGCTGCTTGTAAACTTAATGGCTGTAGTAAGTGCAAACACGATGCTATGAAGCCCTGCTGGTGCTTCGTGCTCGCTCGGCTGCTGAAATATTCATTCCCTTCACTCTTCCTCAACAATATGATATAAACTGGGGCTGATAAGACGTGTAACTGAAAAGCAGCGTGGCGGTGTGATTAGTTCAAACCTGAAGGCTTCAGCGGCGTGCATCGCAAGATGGATGGATAGAGATATTACGTGTAAAAAAAAAATAAATAAATAGATAAAATCACACAGTTTCTCTATCCCAAGTATGTCATTAAGTAGCATACTGTAGAAAGTCTTGGCTAATTGCGAGTACCTCTGTGATTTAGGAGTTGTTGTAATTAGCAACGGCTGCAAGTGACGGAATTTATCAAGATTCTGACTTTGCATAAACTTGAATCGAACCAAAAGTTAGATCGCAATTAAAAGTAATACAATGATATAGTAATTAAAATACTACTGTAAGAATAAAGTGGTGCTCCTTTACCCAGATGGGAACTGATCACGCTCCAGAAAAGATGTATATAGCTCAGTCACGGGCACAAGAGTAGTAATGCAGTCATCCATCGCAGCGCCGGGGTGTAGACAGACAGACAGACAGCTAGAGTCGAATATGTGTATCGTAACCTGGTGATGGCTATGTTCATCTCATCATCTGTCATCCACAGGGGCAGGTTTAAGTAAAAAGTCTCGACAGTCACTGGGTAATTGCTCTTAACTACTGTATTTGGAAGTCAAATTAGATACTCCAAGGGGTCACAAATCAGTACATGTAAAAAATAAAAAAAAAAATAAAATAAAAATGAGAACAGAAATTCAACTCCCACACACTATATTTTAATGCCAAACCCACATGATGTAGCCCTAAGCTATATAAAACTGCAGCGCTGCTGATTTGAGATTGAGCCGTGTTCTAACATTTAGAGTAGGCAGAAGTACAATCTGGTAATCTCTCTGCATGGAAACTGCATTTGATAGGCACTTCTCTCTGCCGCGCTGCGACTCGCGCTCGGGTACACCCAACCTTGATCTCTACAGTTGGCCCATCTGTGGGACGAGTACGGAGATCAGAGGAGGTCAGAAAAAGTGACCTGACCACCTAGCGCACGGTCACGCAGCATTTCTGGGCCTTTTCTGACCTCTGTCAGCTACGGTGCTCCAAAATTTCAACTCAACAGAACATGATGCCCACAAAATCAATCACTTTACCTTTCTGAGAGGATAAACAATTTTACGGAGAAATTTCCCTGTTGCAGGACCCTTAAACTCTTCATTGCGGGGACCATAGACTGTACGCCCATACAGTATACCCACTTTCTTGCATTAGCAAAACTATATTTTCCTGCCCGAGAGTGGAACCACGTAGCTCCGCGATACTGATGAGCCGACCACACATTT
Source organism: Mugil cephalus (assembly GCF_022458985.1). Classification (NCBI taxonomy): domain Eukaryota; kingdom Metazoa; phylum Chordata; class Actinopteri; order Mugiliformes; family Mugilidae; genus Mugil; species Mugil cephalus. The sequence goes on from NC_061775.1 coordinate 13,029,422, forward strand.
GCTAGACAAGTTTTCGTTCTCTGCCCCACCAGTTACAAGGAAATGTAGGATTATACACAACACACATTTTATTATTATTATTTTTTTCTTTAGTTTGGCCCAAATCCTGTACATGGAGAGGGTGGATCTTACCTATATAAACCCAGTATATGGTCTATACTGAAGCCAGTCAGCCATGGCTGTTTCTGTTTCAAAGTGTACCCAAGTTAAGATGTCACGTCCTCCTTTACATCCACTATTCAAATCCAGTCAGTTTTATTCTCTCCCGATTGTAAAGCATAGATTTAATCCACATGTAAGCAATCTGATTTATAAATAAATAACTAAACTCCATATCTTCAGCTTGGATCTGTGATCATCTGTTCCTGGGAGGTGGGGAGCAAGAAATACGTTAATGCGGTAGTTACTAAATTAAGAAACATTAACATTAATTAAGACAGTCTAATTATATTTCACAGCCTGTAGCTAGAACCTGAAAATGAGCTGAAATACATATTTTTTTTTTTAAAAAAATGATGGTTTATATTGACTGACACAAGGAAACAGCTGATCCAAATGCTGTGGCTCTGACTCAGAACTGTGAGGTTAATGATTTCAAAATGCCTGACGCATAAACAGTGGAAATGACACTCCACAAATGCAACAGCTGGTTAAAACGTTTATTCCACCGTCGAACCACAGAAACACACTTACTTACTCACAAGGATGTAAAGATGTTGCAGAGTCATGTATCTTTCTACTCACTCAGTCCAGCTGCTGTGGTATTAACGATTCATTAACTTTAGCTACCTTTTGTAATCTAACATCAGTCACTTTAATTAAAGAGCTGCTAATGGTACCTGCCAGCTTTCAAAACAGACTTTGCTAATGAAAAAAAAAAAGAGCAGACAGTGAAGAATTGTATTTAGTCATCAGTGAACGAATTGAAACTGTCTCAACGTAACTTTTTAGTTTAGAAGTATAAAGCAACAAGCCATGTTGACGTTTTGTGACATGGAACAAATAAAGGATTATTACGATACAATTCAACCAGGCATATTTCCCGTTAATATGGCTACTGCGCTCTATGTGTCCTCTTATGTTGTTCAGAAAGCTGCAAGGAGCCTGCATTAAGTGTCCTGCTGTTTTGTACAATTCCTTCTTTCTCTAATCCCTGCACTGCAGTTGGAGAGTAGTTAGAATTTGCATAGCTACAAAACCCAGATGGATTGTATATATATCTAAAAAGAAAACACACAAATAAATAAAACCAGCAGCCAATTAAAAAAAAAAAGGAGCATCCAAATGTGCGAGGTGCTGGATTGTTTGCACTCTCCAGGTTTGTACTTACTTGGGGCAGAAGAGCCACAACAGGCTGGTGGGTGGGCCTGAGAAAACCATTGACATGGATCAGTCACCAACTAAGAGGCCTGTTAAACTCATGAAGTCCTCACTCACTTGTGAAGATTTGATTGAAGTATCACTCAAATCTTCACAAAACTGATGATCCTGGTGACAAGTAACTGATACCACCAACATCACAATGTTGTCCAGGCTGGGATTTGGCAGTAAGAACTTTATTGAAAGGTGCACATTTTATATTATGAGAATATACTGAGAACCTTCACAGACATTTAAGCGGGCATGTTTCCCAGCAATAGTCTGTCTCCGTGGCTCATACTAACTTTGCACAACCACCTAGAGGTTTGGGGAGTCAAGGAGTCACACAAAACTGCCTATGCCGAAGCAACTAGTGGAACCTCCCTTCAGTTTCCCCAGATTGAATTAATTAATTAAATGATGAAAATAAAAATTTGATGAAAATGAATCAGCATCATGAAATTGTGATATGTCTAATTGCATTATTAATCTGTATCTATCCAGGGATGGAGGTTAACCTAATCACCCTGCATATCCATCCGTATGAAGTGGGTATGGATGGAGCTCGGTATATGCTCGGAACCTTCTATGCATTAAAATATACAAAGGATATTATTTGCACTTAATGAACAATTATCAGGTATAACAAAAAGAAACTGCTATTTGGTCATCTACGAATGTTTGGAAACTCTTGTATTTACAATTTTTACTTCTGCAAAAGTCATTTTTGAAATGTAAGTTTAACTGCAGTGTTAGGAATAATATCTACTTATTATTTGATTATTTGATTGATATTTTATTTAGAATACTGTGAAAGTGGTTGCCATGAACCTAAAAGTATTAAATTAATTATTATTATAGCCCTCACTACGATGTTGAGTAAGAATTACAAAATAAGATATGTTACTCTATTTAGATAAGTGTTATTTGCCGTCCACAGTGTTGTAAGCTGCACAAGTATTCATGAGAATGCATTTGAATAATTCATAGTGCTCTTGCCAACTGCTAAGGGAGGCCAAGTGACAGTCTGTGCATTATCCTTTGATCAAGGGTTCCATAAGAGCGCCGCATCGGCCGCACCGGAGAAAAAAAAAAAGCATATTTAGGCCAAAGCAGTTGCACAAATCCAAGATGACAGAGCAACGGGCCTGTAAGCGGCTTCTAAATCTTTTTAGCAGCTGAAAATATGAACAAGGTTTACTATATTAAGAAACAAAGATCCACATATAAAACACCCCATCTGGTGACGCTAGATTTAGCGACCTAGAGCATAAGTTGTCGTTTTTTGGTTATGTTTTTGGAATTAATTAAAATCTCCCCTTTATTGTTTAAGCTCTCACAAAGCAAGAACACTACAGATTTGGCTTAAGAGGATTTGTATACATAGGATCCATTTAGCTAACAGAGGATTAGGAGTTGACTTCTAAAACGGATGCACTGGAAGCACAGTAACAGTGCGGTAATGGTAAAGAGTCTGAATGTAAACCTTAAAAACAACATCTTTAATACTGTATATGAACTGCTCAAGTTAGCTGAGAACCACAAAGAAGGCTCCGGGAAGCGTGAAGTGTTAAGACAAACAGAACAAAGGAAAATGGAGCACTAAGAAGTGCCGCTCAAATTCCAGACCCAACACCTTTGGACAGCAAATCCCAGAACGCGGCCCGCTACAAACTAAATCATTTCAATAAACTGTGTCACAGAATCAAGCGCTGCACCACCCAGGCATAAGCTACTACACAAAAAAAGTCACCCGCTGCTCTGAAAAGCTTTGTCACCAAAATGAAATGTGATGTAGAGCGATTTTCCATGCATTTGCCTCTCAATTATGGATAGTGATTGTAATTAGTTCAGATGGCGCCCAAACACTAAACTTCTGTTCGGTCCCATTGCAGTTTGGCAAGGATGAAAAATGCATTACGTGTGTATACGTACACCTTTTAAAGCATCTATTGCTTGTGGTTAAAGCTCTTTCGGCTCTAAATCCCACCGAGCCTCTTGAAGAATTTTTTGCTCCCTCACAGTTTTCAATCATCTGTGGCTCATTCAGAAACAATTAGAGATCTAAGTAAATGTTCTCCTCTGACGGTAGCTGTGACGCTGACAGCACTCAGATGACGGATTGTCTAGACCCAGTTTGGGGCATGGTTTTGTGTGTGCATATCTTCACTTCAGTGACAGGCTACTGTTACGAAGCAGAACCTTAATGGAGAATGATCTTTAGTTGACTGGTTCAGGGCCAGCACTTCACTGTCTGCTTCTCTACTACAGGACTCAAGGGTAGAAGAATCTGTGTGTGTGTGTGTGTGTGTGTGTGTGTGTGTGGTGTGTGTGTGTGTGTGTGTGTGTGTGTGTGTGTGTGTGTGTGTGTGTGTGTGTGTGTGTGTGTGTGTAACACGCCTGTAAGTGCTGTTTGTTGTCAGAAAAATCTACTACCCAATGTTCTGGATTAAAAATGCAACATCTCCTGTTTCTTTTCTATTTCCCCTGTTTCGTCTCCTGTAAATGAGCTCAGTCAGGTTGAATAAGAGATTTGGAGAGAGTGTAACAAGAATCTGTGGGTAAATAAGTAGCTCAGCTCAGTGCATTTCAATCTGTGGCCTTTGCCAAACAACTGTGCTGTCATTTTGACTCTGGTAATACTGTATGTTTCATGTGTAGTGTGTCTTTCATTTATGCCAGTAAATGTAATGTCAGTACAAATACGACACTGTAAATTAAGAAGCAGTGTGTGATGAATTGCAAAGGTTTTCAAGAGTTTAATTCTCATATAGTCCTGTGTCCTCAAGCTTCCATGCCAAGCTAGTTTCATACGCAGCTATTTAGCATCATATTGTTGTTGAGTACGTGTACACGGTGGTTACTTTTAATCTCCGTTTAGACTGGATTTATTGAAAGCTATTTTGGTAGGTTAAGAGCTGTATACACAGGACAGATGGAACTTTATCAAAATCCAGCCACTCGTAACAAAGATTAAGTGACGCATAGTTGGTAGTTATCGAGTTCAACTAATCTCAACTTTGAAGTGTCAACCAATGGAAGCAACTGATTGACATGTGACGCAACAGAGTTCCCCATACGCACATACCTGAAACAGAGGGAACGGCTTTGATTCCTACCACCACATTCAAGGCTCTTTTCATACACTAGCAATATGTTTTTTTTTTTCTGCTGGTGTCACTTGGAAACATTTGAGATGGGAAGATGGGAGATAGGAACACAAGAGGGTTCCCTAGACAACCAGAGCCTGGAACGGTCACTAGCTACAAAGCCACATATGACAAGTGAAAGGCTTTATAAGTAGATTACACTTTAGACCGAAGCGGAGAAATGAAGGGGTGCCATGACAATGGCACCGCCATCAATTATGAAAAAATATGAGTGACCACACGGTGTGACAGTAGAGCAAGTACAGAAGTGCTATTAGTTAAAACCAGGGAACTGACTCCGCAAGGTCAGCTAGACAGCATTATCTAAGCTAACAAACATTAGCTTCCATAATGTACTCGTCATTCCTGGAGTAAACCATAGAAGAAGAAGACTGGACTTGATTTGTAACAAGTCATTTAAACTCATTCATCTTATATGAATTCATTTCATAATGTCGCTAGGTATGGCTAAAGCTAGCTAATTTTGTGGTATTGTTATTGCATGCTGTGTATTGATGAAGGATTGCTTAGATGTGTCCTTATGTATCTTTATATACCAACCTCTGTGACTGTATAAGATGCTTACTTTTATTTTTAATATAAAGATATGAATTATTATTATTATATTTATTGTAAAGCTTGGTGTGTTTTGTAAATGTTATGCCAGGTTTTACAGCACAGATTGACTCTGTAAAACAATTGAGGACATAACTTGCAAGAGACCATAAACTACTTAGGGGGTCTTCAATGTTTCTCAGGCCAAGGACCTCCAAACTGATGGAGAGATTAAGTAGGAACCCCCTACCTACTATATGTGTTTTATATTAAACTTGTGCTATTTATAAAAATACATTATTATTATCAATTTGCATGCAGTATTAAGCTATCCCTTATCCCTTCACTAAAATATGTTGGATTCGTGTTACTGTGTGTTTAAAGAAAATTAAATTTGTAAATTAAATCAACCAAAGATTTTGTGACCCCCCTGCAGTGCCTCCGCAGATCCCCCTAGCAGGCGCGGACCCCCTGTTGAAGACACATGAACTAGATTGAAAGATAACTGCTAGTAATTGGCTCGACTCTAATATCAAAACAATAAAAACATTGTGGGTGGTTTCTTCCATGGGTGGATATTACTGTGATTAACGCAGAGTTAATTATGATAAATCAGGACGGCAATTGTGATAATAGTTTGTCTCCTTATCATTACAAGCAGAGCTTGAGCCACTGTGTAACTTGTCTACTGCTGGGCTTTCACTCGCTGCTGCCATCCACTAGAAAGAGCAGCAGTAAACTGTGTTATCTCACCTGGGCCTTGTGTGCAGTGTATGCAGTGAGCAGAGACTTGGTGGGGAGGCTCTGTAAACACAGCGTTACAGGGAGCACACATGTCTACCTTCTGAAACATCAGTCTCACACTGAGGCTGTCAAAGAAACGAGGCGCAGACTCGCAGCACAGCACACACAATGGGAACGGACCTGTGGCATCACTTTCAAATGCAATCAGAGCTCAGCAAACCAAATAACAGAATGAAAAGGCGCGCCACAGCCGAGAGTATTTCATCTGAACAAGTACAAATGAAGGTTTGCTCAAAGGATAAATAAAACCATGACCAGCGTTTAAGGCAGGGGAACAGAAACGGTTCATTGTCTCAAAATTCAAACAAAGGCGCTCAAGCAAACGGCGGCGGATCTACAGGATGCACTGAGGAAATACAACGGCTGTGGCTTGTGAACGAAAATAGTCGCTTTGCTCACACTGACATGAGAAAAATATGCAAAGAGCTCTCCCTCACGCTGCTGAGAAGTAGCATAATCGCTCATAAACTTTAGATTTTACCAAAACTAGCAGGTTTCCTGTCATTGTTTCAACACCACCCACTCAGAAGCCAAAAAAAGCAGACAGCAAGAGAGTGAAAACGGAGCCATTTATGGAATGTCTCATACGCTGAGCACATATCCTGCCATCAATCTGAATGTTTTGAGCTTTCAGATCTTATAAAAGCATGGGATAATGATTGCCAGAGACTCTACCACTTGCTGTTGTTCTCGCACAGACACAGGGCCCTTAGTGTCGCGCGTCACTCTCTGCCTTTAATTGAAACCATTTCCTCCGCTATGTCTCGACGCTTCATCACAGTCTCCAATGAGCTCGGTTAGAGGTGCTCTAAGGCAGCCACGATGCTAAAAGGATCAGACCTCTGGGGTGATCCGCAGCCGGAGATGACAGCGTTTATGCAGTGCTTTTTTAAGAGGCTGCTTTCCTGGCCGTGTGACTGGTTTTGGTCCAGGCTTCCTGTGACTGGGACACTCTGGGAGCTGACGCCAAACTGGCCGCCGTGATGTCCTCATTTAAAAAGTTCTTGCTCCGAGTTGTGTGCGGTACAATCCCTCGGCACTTAGGGAGAAAACTGCCGCTTGGGAGCACTTTGATATGTAGAAATACGAAGGCATCATATTTATCTCCCATCTCCTTCATGGGGGAACGCTTGGATGAAAGCAGCAGTGGGAGTGGGCTGAAGGCTGAGGATTAACAATGACATAACATGAAGAGGGGTCTGTCAGCGCAGTGACACCTCGTTTCGCCTGCCATTGTCTGATTACCCCAACAGCAGCCCGCCAATGACAAGAATGATCACAGGAAGGCGGGAAGAACACAACTGTCAGGCTTAGACTGTAAAGCCAATTCCCACCATTTCTGCTCCTTCAAACCAGATTTTAGACAAGAAGAAACAAGAGAGCAGGAGAGAGTGAGCGAGAAAGGGGGGAGGAGGAGGAGGAGGAGGAGGAGGAGAAAGAGTGAGGGAAAAGGACACACGGACAGCTTACAGGGGATACAAACCAAAAGATTATGGTAATCTTCCCGTCTTTGTCCCCTGCGAAATGTTTTCGTACTACGCCTTTTATCTGTGTAAGAAGGGATGTGAACCTCTTCAGTTAGTGACAGTGGGCACTTTCTGTGTGGTTTCTGGGTAATTAGCACCAGTAGCAGTCCCTTTCTTTTTCTCTGCTCAAGCTTATGGTCTTCTTAGGGACAGCAACAGGGGATTTTCCCCCTCCAACCCTCTGTCTGCTCTTAAGGAGCGATTCCCACCCCAGGCCGGGCCACAACAACCATCTGCTAGAGTTAGAAGGATCAAAACCTTCAAGACTCCCAGTATCACTGACAATCAAATGGACAGCTTAAGTTCAGACAGGTGACTGAATTAATTACACTATTGAGGGTGCATTCAGGGAGATGTTTTCAGTGGAGCGGTCGATGGACTGCTCATATGCTCTGCGCAGATTTTTGTTACTATTTCCATATAGATTAAAAGAAAGTTTTATTTATTTTTTTATTTTTTTATCGTAAGGAATTATATATATATAAACTTTATTTAAATGAGAGCACTTAATTAACCTTGAGTCGAACACGAGCTGAAGGAATCAATTATAAGCACAAAACCTTTTCCAGTTTGTTTGTTGAGGTATAAAGCTCCGACTTTCCCTTGGTGGTCATTTCGCAGGGGGGGAACTGACTGCTAATCTTTTTTCCCATGCAGAGCGACAGAAGCCAAAGGATAAATTGGCTGCTGGCACCACAAACACGCCTTTTCAATTCAAGATAGTACCAATACAAGATCTAAAAGAACACCCAAAGCTTACGCTCATCATATCAACTGGGGCTTTTCAACGGGGGGTCAAAGGTGGCCCTCAGATAAAGTGCCATACAAGAGATCAGTGGGGGCCGGGTCTTCTACGCCTAATAAAAGCACACACAGCGTTAATAGTGATACATTTCTTGATCAGAAGTGCTGGCACTCCTGTGTGAATTTGTCTTTTCTTTTTTTTACCCTTTGATGTGTTTTTTTCCTCATTTTTTTTTCTTCTTCTACAACACCTCTTCTCTCCACTCCAGTGGATGAAGCTTCTTTTTGTTGTGGTTCAAGCTGCATCTTATTGTCTCTGTCACGGGTGCTTTGTCTTACCAAGGCCCACTGCACCCGCAGAAAAGCAGGGGGGACTTCATCAAAGCTCAGGCGAGATGGACTCAACAACAGTGGATTAAGGTCTTCTGCATGATAAAGTCCCTACCTAGGGGTGGAATTAACTTAATATGTGAAAGAATGTTATTGAGAGGGAATAAAGTGCCAAAAAGCTCTGTCATTCTCTCCGTAATGTCCTAATCCAGCGCCTGACACAGAGACCTTGGGCTGGAGTTTGTTAATCACAGAGATGCCCATCTGTATTCCCTGTCCTTTAAGCTATTTAAACTTCGCCTAAACTCAATTATTGTCCCTGGGAGACCAAAATGGCATATTAAGTTACGTGAAAGGGTGTTCGTCCAAGGGAAAAAAGGAATCCCAGTCTTAAGGCGATGAGATGTCAACGCAGCCAATTTAAGTACAGCTAAACAGATTAGAGGCGAGATCTATAGACCTGAAAAACAACGTGACAATGAGTTAAAGAGAGGAGGAATCTCACTTTCAAAGCATCCTCTAAACTGTTAAGCAACCTAATCATAGAGGATCTGAGAGACTGTGCCCCGGCATATATTCTTCTATTTACAGCTCACACAAGGCTGAGATCACTTGGACCGTCGATAGTCAAGAGATATACCACATTTAACGTCACAGCAGATCGCTTGTCTGAGCGACATCGTTAGTTAAAAAAAAAATAATAATAATTACATTTCCTGAATATAATTAATTTGTTATTTATCATAAAATGTTTTATCATGAAAACACAAATAGGAATTAAGCAATTTTTTTTATTAATTAAGGTGGTAACTATGGATATTTTCTTTTATTTTAATACAATGACAGACAGATAGATAGATAGATAGATAGATAGATAGATAGATAGATAGATAGATAGATAGATAGATAGATAGATAGATAGATAGATAGATAGATAGATAGATAGATACACAGTAAATATATTAAATAATATGTGCCTTTACACAAAGTGAAGTTAAAAGTATGTTAGTTTACATGAAATGTGGTGGAGTAAATGTATAAAGTAGCATAAAACAGAAGCACGAAACCACCGTATAAGTATCACCAAAGTGTGTTTGAGTGCGGTAGGCCAGTAAATGTACTAAGCTCCTTTCCACCCCTGTGAGGTAACTATCAATCAGAAATCACCTCCAGGCCTCCATCTCCTTTAAAAATCAGATTATGTTAACATAATGGTGTCAGATCACTCTTAACTACAGGTGTGCAAAAAGAGAGTATTGGCACAGCTTGATTCGCTGCACTCCAAAGTGCAGAACAACCACGAACAAATTGGATTCGATTTCACATTCAGCAAAGCACATGAATAAAAAAAAAAAAATATATATATATGTGACAACAGCTCCGTTCCATATGCAGCCTAAATGTCTGTTCATTTCAGGCGCATGGTCAAGTGAAAGCTCAGTGGTCGAGGCAAATGGACTCGCTTTGTGGCACGCGGTGATGGCAGATTTGCTTAGAAGTGAAGACAGTGTTGCGTCTCAGAGGCGACCAAACACTTAAATGGGAGTATTTGTGCGGCAAGCTGGGGGAATCGCTGGCCTTTGTCAAACCATCCGTCCAAAACAGCCAAATGCGCCCGAGTCTGAGAGGAGTTGCTGCTCCCTCCAATAAACATACTCTGTCATGCAGGGAGTAAATGACACAAGACTGTGCGGAAGTCTGCGGAGACCCCGCTTCTCCCCATGTACTCTGAATAGTGTGATACCGCTCAACAAACTGTAAACAGGCAGATTAACAAGGTTTGCCACACAATGATTCACACGTTTGCAGCGAACGTAAGAAATACGGCTCGTCCGTGCGAAGCTGATGCGAATTTATCAGGGCTTGCGGGAGGACAGAAATGATAAAATTAGCTGACCGCGGAAACTTGGAGAGTATAATAACTAGATCTGAAATAATCCTGCTGTCAAAATAAATCTTTTTATTTTTTACTTTTCCTCCCCAACGATATTTTTTCCAGTGCACATGACGAACGCTCTGACCTTAACCCACAATTCATACACCTCCAATTATTTTGATTACGGTGTCAGATTTTTTTATTTATTTTAAGAAAAGGGAAGCATTTCTTTGCTATTTTTCCACTGGAATATTTGAAGCAAACAGGTCCGAGCCACCCATCACACCAATGTGCACATCTAGCGGAGAGGACGCTTCTGCTGACATGCTGTATGGAGACATTAACCTGGCCAACCGTCGTGCCAATGGTGAAAGCTCCCGAATAAAAAAAAAGGAGGACACGATTGTCACAGTGTGTTTGCTCTCTTTGCGTCTCTTGTCTGAGCCATAAGGCCCTTGCAGAGCGGAGGGGGCAAAAAAAAAAAAACCTACAAAGAGGCGATCCCTAATGAAACGAGAAGCGACCGGGACGCTGAACGCGCTTTAACATCAGTGCAGGGAGCACCACGTCTTTTTTTTAACGTCTTTCACCTCATTCACATGTTATAAACCTTAAATAGATATTCCCCTTGCACACCATTTTTATTTTTAAATGGGGAAATGAAGCAAAAGAAGGAGTACTAACACAGCTGTGTTAAAGTTGGCCGCTCTTCCCTCTGGATAAACCTTTAAGCAACAGCACCACAGGCTATAAGGGATATGTGTGTCTGCTTAAGAGCTGAGCAAGTTTAATTACTGTGAGTAAAATGGTTATGCCATGTGGCCTTGAGGGAACGCTACAGTTTCCCCTTCAAGTCTAAGTGTTTCTTTATAATTACAACATCTTATGCGTTAAAACTTCAAAACGAATGAAAATATTAATATCCAATGTAATGTCTTTGTTTTTACCGCTTGAGTGTCAGTGAGGGCAGCAAGACACGCTTGTCTCATAACAACTCCGGCTCTAGTTATTATGTTTGTCTTTATGACGCTAACACAAACGGAGGACCGTGCTCCACTTTATCTGTGGTCATCTGTCCACGGACACGCCATCGCCTCCCACCGTGGGGAAGCCTGGCTCTTGGCATTCAATGGGTAGCACTTTCCAATAAATGGATCTCCCTCCTGCCCTCAGGTCTTAAGGACGGCAAACATCGGATTCAAATATTACTCCAGCAACGTAGGACCGATGTCAGAGATTATGCAAAAATGCAGCGCACGATTCTTGTGTTTACACCCAATCCCATAACTTACATGTCTCCTCTTGAGGGCTGTAATTAAAGAGATAAAATCGGGTTTGAGGGCTGAATGGAGCAGAGAGTGGAGCTAACAGAATAAAAGAAATGACCTTAGGATAGTCAAGACAGGAAAGAAAGCACACATCTCTAACTGACCACTCACGCTCCATCAGAATCATATTTTTTCCACTTCATGCTTGGTTTGCCAATGAACCTTTCCTCCCTCTGTAAACAAAACACATATTTGCACAGAAAATTACATATACAAGGAGATGTGCGCTTTACACTCAATGCTTTGGACACCGCGGCTTCTCCAAATGGAGCCAAACAAGGGCCTTTATATCTAGTTACGGACAGAGTGCACTTCAGCATGGCTAAGTGGTTTTAGAGGGGGTTGGGACGGAGGTGGAGTCAAGATGCGTCTTGACATTTCTTGCACCACGATTCTGTGGGACAGAGAATTCAAAGACAGATGTGAATACTAACAGAGACAAGCTTTAAAGAGCATTAAACAAATACACTTTGGAATTCAAACCAAAGGGTGTCACAAATGCATTTCCTGAAACAGCCGCAGTGGGAGACTCCGTAGGAATTTTGACGTTTATTGGTTATAATGTGGCCTCCTTGTTGAACAGTCTGGGATGTTGCTGGAACACATGGCACAACAACTGGAACGGAATCGCATCTGACATGTATATATTCCAACTACAATTTATAAATACCTTAATAAATGTTGTGCTCTCCAGCACCACATTGCTGCTACTCTGGAAATAAATGAAAGGAGACATTTGCCCTCTGTCTTCTCGGCACACAAAGAAGGAAGTTGTTAGTAGGTTGGTATGCTCACGTCTAATATGGTAGGTTAGAGATGAAAGAAACCTGAACACCCAGATGGGAGAAAGTCTGCTCATTAAACTCAAATCCTTAAAAAGCTAAGTAAAGAAACAAAGTTCTTCACATGTGCGCTCTAAAATGAGAAACACACTCACTTTTCAACATTTCCTCTCAGCTTAAGACAGCGGTGAAAGAGCCAGTGACGGGAAAAGGTCAATTAGCTTATTAGGGCCTATTCAGATAAAGGTGATTACATGCCGTTGACGTGCAATATTCCTTCCTCAGCTCTGGTCTGACAGTGTGCTTACATTCAGTAACATTTACAATTTACACTGAAGGTAAATGTGAAACCTGCAGCAGTTCAGTCTGCATATAGATAGATACATAGATAGATGGATAAAGAAGATAAAAAAAGGTAACACAGAAAAACAAAAATGCCACCTACGCTTTTTGTAACGGCGCGTTCACACTAGCAGTGAGAGAGCGACGAGCTACAACACATTTTTAATGGAAGCTGGCGGTATGAGCTGACGAGAAACGCGATATGGAAGTTGAACTGGCCTCAACTTTAATTTGTCGCTCATTTGGCATGTCAGCCAATCATATATGTTATCCATTGCTGAGTTATATATACAGTCTCTAAAGCCTCCGTTGATTACCAAGCTCTTCAGTTAAAGCATGACACTCCGGTGGCAACCATGTCACTAGCAGCAGTGACCAAGTTGTAGTTTATTTGGCCTGTATTGTGAACACAACATAAAATCTTTCCAGTTACCCTGCTGTAAGTAAAATGTGTCCATGTCAAGCGGCATTCAGAGATTTGGATGCGGAGGGGTCAAAAATACTGCACATGCTAAATAAAATTAAGGTATCTTTAACACTGACTTTGGTGGGTTTGAAAACTTTGCAGAAAATTCTGATGTTGATGCAAAAGCTCTGATAATAACTGGAAGCATTCCCGAATTCTCCCCTATACTCAGATTTTGCAGAAAGTTGGCTCTGCAGTCACTACCTTTGGAACTGATTGTGCACCGGGCAAAGATCTGCCAGCACATGAACACACAAGCAATTGCTTGTAGGACTGTCCATTTACACGCAGAGTCTTGACACGCTTAAATAGTCTTTGTGGGAGGGGAAGATCACAAAATAAATAACAATCGAGTATAAAATAAATAAATAAATAAATAATTCAAGAGAGATTAACTAAGTCTTCACATTAAGCAGTATAGCGTGTATGCATTCACATCACTGCCTCCCGTGGCCACGGCCCCCTGAGTGGCCAAAACATGGTGAAATGTAGCAGTAAATGTGGATTATCAGATGAAATTAAGACAAGTGGACTTGACAGTGATCCATATGAACTAGTATGGGATTAGCCTTCAGTTAGTTTTAGGTCATTTCATTATGATAAATGTAGCTAAATAAAAGATGCTAACGCTAAGAGCTTTACTGATTGGTAAACCATACAATACTGTAGCGTTAAATGGATGACGAGGAGTGAATGCAAATATTCCATTTATTTTTATTCATTGTTGGAACTTAAATAATTACTGTCGGCCGTAACTACGCCAAAACAACAACAACATCGATAACTCACCTGACAGCCCTCCAGGATGTAACTTAAGGTGTGAATTCATCAAAAAAATACATCATAAATTAATATCACCTGATACAAAATATGAACCACAGCACCAGATTTCGGTGCCTTGATTCCAGTTGTTTCTCACTAATGCAACAATCCACTTACTTCTCTTTTCTTTGACTTTTGGAGATATCTGTAAAAATATAAGCTCTTGGTACAATCAGTCTTACAAACTGTTACCTTTTTAAAAATTGATTTTACAGCTTAGACGCTATTAAAGCCTACGATTCAAACTAATGCGGCTAATCTCCATGTTCAACTGTCACTTTTTACAGACCCTCTACATGAACATAATTAATTATTATTATGTTTAGATGGTATCGTGGCCCTTACTTTTCACTGTTTAGAAAACAATGTCACGAGCTTGTATGGTCAAATTTTTTTACTTTGGCCATACGAAGCTCAGCCCGCCAGCTCCTGTCAATCCAACACAGGCAAAGGAAATATTTAAATTAGTATACACTGTCTACTTTATGCAGACATTGACAGGAAGATAAAATGTCTCCACCAGTCTCTACCAGAGGGACCACTGAAACCCACAGTTCATACCTCCACAGCTTTTAAAACACCAGGAACAAATTGTGGCAAGGTGAAGAAAAGAAGAAAAAACACACAATTGGAAAAATACCTGCTGGCCATGGCTGCAGAGAGGTCAGCTCATTGATACTGCTGGCCTGTCAACTGTGTTCTTTTTGAAACAAGTCCAGTCCCAGGGGTCACTGCAGGGTAGCCACTGCCCGTCGACATTTGTGTTACTTTTCAACACCAGCCACCGAAACAGTCAATTGTTAGCTTTCCCTTTTAAGAACTAAACCCCTGGTTTGTCCTCACTAGTAGGGCCGTTCCTGATGCAACAACCTCATGAAAAAAAAAACAAACACTGTACTTAATCTAAGTTTTGGGTCTAATCAAACATAATCACTTTCTATAAATAAAACAACCACTATTCCCTACTTGGCTACTTTTGCTTGTCCCTGTCCCTGGCAGCAGAGTGAGCAAGTGAGTGGCTGTAGCTAAGAAGGAAACATGCTAGCTGAGGAGCTAAAGGTAAGACTAGCTGAGTGGTTTTAGTAGTAGGGCTAAGTTGATCTCTTGGTTAAAAGTCACACGGTTGTGTGGTGACTCCAGGACTCTGGAACTCACTGTTAAGCCATCTTGAGGTGCCTCGGGCCTAATTTAACGAAACATCGGTGAAGGAAGGTGCCCGATGATATGCCACATATTGCCTACTGCTGTTGGCTAGGCTAGTTAGCCGGTGTCTTCTTGTTGGTTGCTAGTTGCTAGCTGACTGCTATCCTGCTGGTCGGTTTTTCAGTTGGACTGGGTTTGTAAATGTGTTTTGCCTCGGACCTTGGCACAATTGTAACATCTTGCTTTGCTTTGTAACTTCCTTATTGTTTGCGTATTTTAGGCTAAATGTTTATTTACCTTTGAGTTTACTTAGTACAACTACTATTCCATTTACTGCTGTATATTAAGGTTTACATCAAAAGTCTCTTAGGTTTTATTTTTTTTTTTCCACCTTCTAGTATCATGTCCTAAATAATAAATTCAAAAAATTCTCCAGCGTTCTGAGGTAAGGCCGTGCTCCTGAGGAAGCTATAATCTTAATATAGATGTCGGCGCTCCGCTCTTGCTATGGGATTTAACACTAACACATGCAGCCAGGCCCGCTCCGTCAACGACGTCTTCCTCTAATGAACGGTGAAACGCTCCATTGACCAGGAGAAGGGAGGGCACGGGTTTGAGATCGCAGCAGATCTGTCTACAACACTAATGATCATTGCGGTTAAATTCAACTAATTAGCCACATGCACGCCCGCTGAATTTTCTGCTGGTTTAAGATGTGCGACAAGAAACACTGAGCTGGTGGTTTCAAACACAGAGACGTCTTCAAGTGCAAAAAAAAAAAAAAAAAAAAGATTTCCCCCAAAGGCTCCCGTGGCCGTGTTCATGGCACCCAATATAAGTTAAAGACATTCTCATGCTTATGAGAGAGAGCAGGCAGTGTAATTTAAATTCTGTTGACATTTACTGTCAAGGAGTATTAATTCACAGGCATCCTCTGCTGCACGGGCTTACTCAGCACCAGCGGGCCGCGGGCTCTGGAGAAAGACATGCTGCCTTTACTGTACTCTTAGCAGATTCCCCCTCAGACTGTTGCTGTGATCAGAGGCACACAACCCCCCAACCCATAGGTCACAACGGGAAAACGCAGGGATATAGCCTGGTGGAATGTCATATATACAGGTTGTGTCCTCGAAACGCACAGACACCTTCAGAGCGCATTTCAGCGCGTGTCCCTCGTCATCCCGTGTCACGGTGGAGAAGATTCAACATTTTCTCTCCGCTCAGAGGAAAGCATCAACCCGCTCTGCTTTGTGCGAGACCCATTTCTGGTCAAACTGTGACTCTTATCTGGGCTAAGCATCGCAGCAATTTCCAGAGGGTAAGAGTAACACAAAAACACATCTATTAAGAGCTAGCAGCTAGTATCTGCTCTTTGACTACTGCTGCAATTCATGTAGGGTTTTTCAAAAGAGTGAAAGAGAAAACGGTCAATGAAATTTGACCTGATTTGATATCTTAAAACACAGCACAAGCAGATCAATTCCTTGTGCTCCTCTGGCTCCCATTTACTTTTCCCTTGTATTTACTTTTTCATTGCAGTTTTTTTTTTTATTATTATTCATATTCATGATACACGCTCAGACAAAATGTGTTTATATGCTCTTTAAGGCACAGTTTAACGTCTATGCATGCACACTGCTCTGTTGAAGTAAAGTGTATTGGACAAGGCTCGCTTTAGCTTCTAGCAATGACACAACCTTGAGTGAATAATGCAGCACTAATCAGCAGATAATCTGGGGCTAAAAACTTGAGGGGAAAATACGAAGCCTTTAAATGTAACAGAGAACAATTACTTATTTGCACGAGGCTACATACATAATTGAAGATATTTAAGGAAACGTGTATTACGTGTGTGTGTGTGTGTGTGTGTTGGGGGAGGGGGGGATCAAGTTTGGAAAAACGATGGAAAAAATGTGATAAAGCCTGCATTTAAAGCAGATTCTGATGAAACGTAAGACGAATTTAACATTACATTTTGGATGCATGAATAGCCAGAAGACTCACATATATTACATCAGGCAAATGTGCTCGTTGTATTTTGTTATTTCAAAATGATTCTGACCATAAACCAGCTTTTTTTTATTGCTGTTGAATTGTGACCTAAATGGAGGATTAAACTGCGTATAACAGAGCCTTTAACTGCCTGTGCTGGAGCTGTGACAGGTCCTTGGGAGATACACAGAGACTGCTTGCAACACATGTCATATATCATAGCTTCAATCTGTACCCCAACCAGTACCTGCAAGCTACAAATGTGCACTTCTCCTGTCATTTCTGTGGAGACAGAAGAGGGGAGAAGTGGGAGGGGGGGTTGCGAGCTAAAAAACCAAATAGCTTTGCATTGTTTGTTTTTTCGTCTAGCCTACATTGTTTGAATCTGGGAGAAAGAGGAATGCTGTGATTTGAAAACACAGCCGTGCCATTTATGTTTTAGAATGACGCCCCTGGACCACGTCTCCGCCGCGAACCCTCAACATGGCTGCTTAGATGCATCATGCAAATGTAGCTGTGAGTAATATCCTGTAACATCCGTGCTGATGGGCTTAATTGGTTTTTTGAAATTTAGAATAGCGGCAGCCTGCACAAATCAGTGCAAAGATAATTCAGGGACATGTGCATGACAAGCCACATTAAATCAGATTTTTCTTTTTAAAGAGCAATTTTCCAGCTCATTTGCGAATGCAATTAACATCTGATTCTCCAGGAAATAAAATATATAATTAATATATTTCTCAGCATATATGTGCGGAACTGATTTAGGTGAAAAACGTGATTCTGCGTTCACCATCTCTGACTCGGATGTAGACCACCAGCACTCTCTCAGACACAAATGACAAACCAGTGTTTCTGTTTTGTGTTAGTAGGTCTGTTTTATTTTCATAGTAGATCAATTCTGTTGCCAATGACTCCCATAAACAACAACATATGTCATAATTTGCAGAAATAAAATGTGCAGCCATTTACAAATATTTAGGCAAAAACCTGCCATTCAACCAGGAGATTGGTGTTTGCGTCCCAAGTTGGGCCATTATCCATATGTATGGTTTGAATTAGAGAAAATGTTGGTTGTGTTTATGCAGTCAAACTACTTTCCTTACATTTGTTATTTTCTCAGCTTCCATGGCGACCAGTGCCACCCAACCTGAAGAGCTTATTCACATAAGAGAGGTAAACACAGTTCTTTTAATCACTTTTTGAAACCCACAGCCATGCATGGCTTTTAAAAACACCCCCTGACTGCTCAGATTCACATCTATAGTAGTGACACCTTCTTGAAACTTATAATGTCCATTTCTTTTTTTTTCTTTTTTTGACTGGAAATAAATATACAACGTGGTTGTATTGAACCGAATTGCATTATACAGAGAGACTTTCCAAATATTTCATCCAACCATACCAATGAGGGCACACACAGCATTAGGAAGTGAAATGAGCTGTATGAGCATCTCCTGTTCGGGTTGCGTCGGAAAACTTATTCATGTGAATTTGTCACATTTTAATACATGGAAAAAAGAAAAAAAAAACACATGTTTACCCAGACCTCTCTGAATATTACCCAAAGAGGGAAGCACTCGGCATAGCTGTGAATAAGGACACTCTCAGGTCAGTTTGCGATATTGCTCAACAGTGTAATTCACTGCTACTGAGCCAATTGGACACCAACTGCACCTGCAAATTAAATCACTCACCAACCAATCACGCTACTCAAGCGTCAAGAGCAATATAAGTCACACTGAAAATCAAAAATCTTTATGCTAGACCCAACACCTGCCAGTTCACTTAACTCGGTGGGTAAACAGATTTTTTTCCCTCCTTTTTCTCACTCAGCATCCAATCATCATACGGCGCTGCGGCGAATCAAATGGGCATGAGGAAGGAGGGCAAATACGCCTAGTTTCTGCAGAAGAGCCTTGGCTGGATGAACAGGTGTTACGACTGAATACCAATGCAGCTTCAGAAAGGGAACAGAGATGGGCTAAATCCCACACTGCAATGACTAAAATCTTTCCCAAATAAGCATTTAAGATCACTCAGCTAAATCAGATGTGAAAAAAAACACTGATGAAAAATTTGCATTCACTAAAATATAATTAAGGAGACAGTGTTGTGTATTAAATCCGTTTTTACCACTCTCTTGAATTGAATCAGACATGAAGGGTCCAGGTGGTGAATTTCATGCAGGTATTTTCACTCTAATGTATCTTATTTTTTTTTTTGAATGCTTTTAAAATGATGTTTCTGCCTCTGTCGGCCGAGATAATTTGCAGTATTCACATCTTTGTGGCCATTTCTTTACTGTTCAAGAAACTCTTTTTAGTTTTGCCTATCAGATAAAGTAATTCATTTTATTTGTGGTAATTCGTGGTGGATGGATTGAGTTGAGGCACAGCTTCAGTGGAGTTTACTTTGAGCTAGTGCAGTTGCACTTTCACTTTTCTTTCCATGTTTAAAATTGCATGTTGTTCTGCAAGTGTAGAATCCACGAAGTGACAAAATTCATCTTGGAATATTAATTATAATGACTGTGGGGAATGTAAATAAATAAAACTGAAGCCTTAAGAAGAACCTAATGTTAGTATTAAAACTGTGAGAAATTAAGAGACTTCAACCATAGTCTTTTTTTATTGTAAATTTGCTCAAACTAAATTTATAGATAGAAATGACAGACAAATGGTAATGTTAGTGTCTCTATATGCAGATGACACCCTTTCGTGTTGGTGTATGGTGTTTAGCCACAAATAAATAATTATGACAATAACTGGATCACCACACACACACATTCTTCTCCACCAAGTTTGGAGATTTCCAAAAATGTATTAAACAAAGCTACCATGCGTTACCAAGCTTAAATCATTTGTTCAAGCTAAGAAGGAAAGTCAAAAAAAATTATCATGAATTGATTTATTATTAAATTTCATGCAAAGTGAACTTTAATTTACAGTTTGGTACATATGTTGCTCCATACACCTAGAAGAATGTGCCAGGCTGGGATGGTAAGTGGATTTAGTTCGCTTTCTCAGTGACTTCTGTCTCTTTGAAGTAGACACCCGGGCTTTGGATTAGATTACCTGGATATTTATGACTTATTTACAGCTGTAGAGTATGTTTGGGGGTGTTGCAAACCTGTAGAATGCACAAACACTTCACGCCCCTGATGCTACTGTGTGATGGATGAGAATATTTTGCACCGTGCTGTACATGAACCAGACAATTATGTCCATGGAAGAATGCATCCTTCCATTCAGTACAGAGTAGCGAAGGTTTTAAGTTCTGCCAGCATATTTTTCGCTGAGAAACACAACCACCACAAGAACTAGACTAAGCTAACAGAATTAGCAAAAGACTCTTTTTCACTGACAGTGGAACAGCACCCACTCCTGTATTGATTAAGCCTTGACAACATCCTACGTGCTGCATATAGGCATACTGCAACAAGTGTTTGTTGTTGCAAAGGCTAATGATGAAAAAGTATTTGCTGACAAATGGTCTGGCCACAGATACCAGAACTGTGTTTGCACAAAAAGTTCATGAGGCTGGAAAACAACCAATAGGAGTAACAGCTGATCGATAAGCCGTTAACTCCAGTTTTAAGAAAGCTGACAAATTGTGACTCCTCTTGCTAACTTTATGCTCATTTTTCAACATGCTACATACACTAGCCCAGTCTGAGTGCTTCCATTTGTTCCGATTAAAATCAGAACTTCATTATCTTTCTGGTTTTCAGCTTCATCAGAGAGCTGCTCTTATTTATTTCATCAGTCCCTCACAACTATACTAATCTTAGCAACGAACGAGAACATTCGGATTAAGTCGGTGTTCCCTTTTTAAAATGGCACGGTGCTTCTGCAGGAGGGACTATTCTCATTTTAATTAAAGGTTTGAGTGACACCATGATCATCTCATGCCAGAAAACTTTTATTTCATGAATTCTAATCTGATCCCTGCCATAGAGAATGAGCAGGCTCATGCTGGCTTCTTAACTGCTGACACTGCCGGTCAACGAGATGATTTTTTCCTCTCCGCGGGTGTTTCTCGACTTGAAATAAGAGCATTGGCAGGACTTAAATTGGTGGCACTTTGTGGTCTTTAAAGAAAGGGGACTCATTAAAACTAACCCACGGAAGCTTTCCAGTTTCCTTCATCATTAGCCAATGTAACAGCAGATAAGAGAAGTATAATTATAGATCTGGGTAACTTGTGTTGTCAATTTAAAAGTGATGGAGCTGCATAATCCCCAACCTTGCGATATGACCCTCCACCCTGCAGCCTCATCCCGGTTTTTAATGAGGCTGTGCGGAGGTATACTCACAGAGATGGTCACTGCTGATGGCACACAGGGTATTACTTCCGTTGTACATCAGCGACTGCTTGCCTTGACACTGTCAAGTCTTGTTACCCATTTTGTTTAATATGACATGTAATATCTCAGAAGGATAAATTGTAACGGCGTGTACATGTACTATGAAAGAAGTAACAAAATAATACATAGCAGTTTGTGTGATGCAATGGTCCAGAATGATCAAACTGAAAAGCACTTTTTGTCATATCACCATTTAAATATTATTATAGGTCAGGGGTCTTCAACGTTTTCCAGGCTAAGGACCCCCAAACTGGGACCCCCTATATATTATATGTGTTATATATTAAACTTGCCCTAGTTCTATTTGTAAATATCTATTATTATTATCATTTTTGCATTCAATATTAAACTATCCCTTATCCGTTTACCAAAATATGTTGGATCCATTTAATGTGTATTTAAAGAAAGTTAAATATGTGGGGAAAACTCTCTTTATATATGTGTGTGGGTGTGTATGTATATATATGTATGTGTGTGTGTGTGTGTGTGTATGTATGTGTGTATGTGTATATATATATTTATATGTGTATATATATATATATGTGTTTATATATGTGTGTGTGTATATATATGTCTAATCAACCAAAGACTTTGTGACCCTCCTACAGTACCGTCGCAGACCCCCTGTTGAAGACCTATATTATAGGTGTCCTCTTCTGAACCCTGAGACTCTGCATGGCCACGGGCATTTCACACCGTAAATACTCAGCTTGTGAAGAGTGAATCTCTCTTTTGAAGAACCTTTAATTACACCTATTGTGACTTATTTCCTCACCTAATTTGGGAAACACTAAGCGTGATTAAACATTAGAGGATATGGCTCAAGTAGGCATTTTACCATAAAATTGCAGTCACCCCCCCGAAAACAGATCAAAAAGAGAGGGGGGGGGGAGGAAAGGAGCTACAACAGTAGTGCCACACATGTGGTCGAGGGTTTAAAAAATTAGCAATGCTCAACTGGAACGGAAGTAGCTTGCGGTGAGTGCCACAGCAGAGTTCCTCTAATCATATGTAACATCTACCTTTGGAACGTAGCGGAGGGAGTTTACAATAAGCTTAACCCCTACTTTTATATTGCACTCAGCAGGTTTCCCCCTCCATGTTGGGCACTTTGAACACTATTTTGTTATTCTGACTTCACTTGGTTTCATAATCCGCGGTGCCCTGTTTTTCTTTTTTTTTCCTCTAAAATTGCACCTCGGAGGCCTTTGATGTTTTGTGGAAAACACTCCGCCGCTGCTTCATTTGGCTGGTGTTTGACGGGTTAACCCACAGTGGACGGGACTTAATGAAACGGTTAAGTTTTGTGACTTTCGGTTCAATTTGTAACCTTCGCGAAAATATAAGCGGAGCGACGTAAGCGTGGAAAATGAGTTTTTTGTAAGGTCAGGGAAGGTAATTTGTGGATGGCGAGCGATTGGAGGAATTAGGGACGTTCCCTCCCACTGACCCATTTGATACCACACAACGGAGGCCGTTTGAGAATTTGGCAGCCGCCGCGGCGCGGCGCATTTAGCGAGGGCCGGACTTTCACAAGGTCTCAGGAAACGTGGGAAGAGAGAGAGAGATGGAAAGTGGATGTAAATTAATTGAACTCTGTACATAATTCTGCGTCAATGGCCTCCTCTGTGTCTGTGCTGAGCACTGAGAAAGAGACAGGGTTCGATTGCCCAATATTCATCTACATTTTTTCCCCTGGATAGGCACAATATGGTGGGCTTAATTAACTTCTCTCAAAGGTGAAGCAGTGCGCACCATCTGCTGTGAGACAATCACATTTGTATGCCTCTCTGAATAATCCTGTTACTCCATTAAAGCACAGCAGTATGCAGAGAAAAGAAGTCTTGGTAGAGGAGACAAAACTTCTCAATTATATATCACTTTGGAAAGCTAAACAGTCTTTATTTTACCTATCGACCTCGTGGAGAAGGAAAAGTTGGGGATGATTCCCACCAAACAGCTATCGCTGACTAAGTGATGTCAGTCTCGACCCACTCCGTTCAGACCCTGATAATTTCATACATGTTACTGCGAGACAATTTGAATTCTTTAATATATTTGAAGGACCACACATTGCAATCAAGGGCCTGCTGAACTTGCCCTAAAGCCGGGTCATTATTTGATCTTTGTGCATCTTAATCTGATTATCTCATTGTGGAGGTAAACTTCAGACTCAATCTTGTTAGCAGCTGGCCAAGATGGATTACGACGGCCAGTGAGGTGGAAAATGAACTGAGCAGTTCAGCTTTGGCCTTGCTCTCTTTCAAGACACTCACCACCACTACTTCAGCTCCTTCTGCTTTTCTTTCTGCTAGCCCTTCAAACGAGATATTATCCTCAGGAAAACCATTGGCAGCCCCTCTGCCCCCCCTCCCTCCTCTCTTTCCCCACACCCCCTTTTCTTTATCTCTGATGCTTTAACTAAGTGAGGACAATGGCGCAAAAAAAAAAAAAAAAAAAATCCTGACCTCTCCTAAACATTGAGATTTTCAGACACACCGTGTTATGAGGAGACGGTGAAGTGGTTAAAACCTTAACTGCACAAAAAAAGGACGAATCTCGCTCCGAAAAGCTTTAAACTCCGAGACTTTGCGTTTCAGCCGTTGTCGGACCATTTTGGCCGAGACGTGCAGGAAAGCCGCGATAGGTCGGGAGAGGTATGCGTTGCCTCGATTCTCATCTTAAATGAAGAGGGTTGCTTTTTTGCCTTTTCTCTTTTTCTCCCCTCCTTAAATTATGCAAATGCCTCAGATGTGTGGTCCCGCTTAAGACACTCAGTTTTGCTTGTGGTCTTATTGCGGTATTGAGTGCCTTTACAGTGAATGCACACCACAGTCCACAGCACAAAAAGTCCCCCTAAAGGCTGAAAGGAGTTCAAAGCATTCAAAAGACAAAAAGGACTAAGCTGGGATTTTTTTTTTTTTTTTTTTTTTTTTTTTATGTACACTGAAAAGAAGAATAAAATATAAGTTCCCTATTGGTGTCTGTTATGGCAGTGGCACCCATATTAAAGCATTATGCTACGACATAAAGGCTGCCTGAAATATTTCTTGCGCACCATATGCACAGAAGAAACGAGAATAACTTAGAGAGGCGGTGAATATGCAACACGAACCACTGAATGCTCTTTTTGACACACTATTGAGGGAACAAGGAATTCAAAGGAGGTTATATTCGATCAGGTTTTCTGCCTCAATAGGTTATAATCACTCCTAAAGTATTGAGCACTACACAGAGAAGAGAGCTTCTAAGGAGGCTAATCAGCAGGTTTTCTCCCTATTATCGTTTCCCATCTGAGGGTAACAGCGCACAGAAGTACCCCCTTCTATTGATTATCTGGACGGGAATTTAAATATTAATACACTGCCCAGCCCTGCTTGGCACTCTCTCTAGAGCTGGGCTGCATGGCAAAGCACTCATTCCCCAGATTAAAAACCCCTTCTTTTTTTTTTTCAAAAAAAAAAAAAAAAAAAAAGCACAATCCTGCTCTCTTTTCAGCTACAAGAAAAAAACTTCAAGGGGGACGTTGAGAGGAGAAAGGGGCGAGGGCTCTGTGTCTCTGCAGTGAATTCAAAGACGACACTTTTCCTTCAGGCCCGGGCCCGCTGAAGACGCAGGAATCACACGGCAGCCATTTAACTGCTGCTGTTTGCCATTGAGATGAAAACCGAGAAGCTGCGTCCTCCGGTTGCCTGGTCAAGCTAAAAAGAAAAAAAAAGGGGGAATTCAATGAGCTTTTAGCCCATTTTAGCGCGCGTATTGTTTTTGAAACTGAAAGTAGGTTAGAAGCAGAAGTCGGCGACGTACGGCGGTTTTCGGCGGGACGGCGTACACGTGACACGGTAGCCTCTCGTAAGTTTTGTACTTTACATCCGCGAGCCCAGAGACCCCCTCTGTCCACTCGACCTTGTGAATGTGCACATTTGCCTTCGGGGCCTGGATTCAAACGGAGGGGACAAAAGCGCGTTGACATCAATATTGGTGGGGCAACCCAAACACACAAGATACGCCCCCCACCACCCACACCACTTGACACGTGAATAGTGAAATGCAACAGAGTTCATAATGTGTAGTGTAAAGACAATGTGGGACAAATTGTGGCATTTGTAAAGGAAATACGTATGCAAAACGCTGCCAAGAGGCTTAATTATCATACAAAAAAATTAAATGGTTGGAAAAAACAAACCACCATCTTTTATTATTATCTGTCTACCGTTTATTTCCCCACCTGCCACCTCAATATACACCTCAGCAATGTTTTCGCCATTTCACGTTATAAGCCACGGATCGGCCAAATCCCGCGGTAATCACCTGAGAGCTATATAATGAAGAGATAAGCCTTAAGCACAAGACAAACAATTTAGCTTCATGTTAAGTCCTCGCCTCATACAGTGAGAGAGATGCCCATTAATACACCTGCCTCGATTTGCATTCATTCTAGCTGGACCCCTGAGTCAATCAGTGACTCTGAAATTGGTTCCTAAGACACATAAAGCTTTCCCCTCTCTGTGTGAGATGTATTGAGGCTATAAAAGAAACTGTTGCTGAATATGGGATGAGTGACTCCTCTCCACTGAGGCAGTGCAGCTTCTGGTGATTATGTCTTTTTGTGTAGCATCTATTCTCCTTTTCTGTGTGAGGCGAAAGTAAACAAAAGTTTAAGTTTCCCTCACTAAGAAAACAATAAATGAAGAGAAAGACTTCAAGAAGAAGCGTTGTATAAAGCTGAAGTCACGATGGAGTTAGCCTAGCTTAACTGGAAGCAGAGGGCAACAGCTAGCAAGTCTGGCTCTTTCCCAGAAAAGGGTTTGGTTAGTATGTTGTGTGGTTTTGGTTTAGCCCCCGAATAGAAATGCAAAAACAACTACATGTGTAGGTCTCCCTTGTGTCTCCAAACCAGTTGGGACTCCTCAGGGAATGGACATGGGTCTTCTGAGGGTGTCCTAAGGCAACACAGTGTTGTTAGTGGGGGCCCGTTGGGTCCTAAGGATTGAGGGGAGGGACCACTGTGGATCAGGCTTGTTCCAGCACATCCGTTTGGGATGTAGAGAATTTGGAGGTCAGGTCAACACCTAGTGCTGTTTCTCATGTTTTTTGAGTTGTTCCTAAACTATTTTTGTGTGTGTACCTGTGTCAGGCTGCATCCTGCTGGGGATGGCTGCTGCCATCAAGGAGTGTCATTGCTATGGGGTGGGGGTGCCTGGTCCGATCTAGGTGGGTGGGTGTCTCACATCCACATGAAAGCTAGGTCCAAAAGTTTCACAGCACAACACTGAATTTTCACAATGTGGTCAATGCTATTTACATCATAATGTTACGCCAGATTGGTTGCTTTTATTTAATATTTGCTGTAGATGACAGTGTTGCTCAATATCAACAGCTAAGTCTTTTATCATCTATCCATCGTCATCTTGGAATATTACGCCCTTATATACCTATGAAAAACACACACAAACACCTTAACCCCTGCCCGACTGTTTGAGGCCATTATAAAAACTTTTGACTTCTGATGCCACTGCCACAGTTGCTCATCCCCGCACGTCCTAAACATCCAACTTCATTCCAGGCATTAGTATGGCTTTTTCTGATTAAACTGTCTCTGAGAGGTGAGGACCTCGTCATACACCTCTGCCACATGATAATGTGACAGCAAAGGCCATTAATGCAAGAGCACAGAGGTCATTAGCATCGCTCCATGGTGTAGCATAAAGTAATCACCTCCTGAGATCTGTCTCCTGTGACTGCTGTACTGTCTGTCCTCCCCCTGTGGTTATTCACTACACGTGTAAGGTCAGTTAATGATGGTGGACAGAGATATCTGACCAGGGGAGCCGCTCTGGCAGCTGATTATGCTCTGCTCCCGACACTTCTTAATCAGCCACGAGATGACAAGGCCGACACTGTTAAGGATTTTAAACATTCCCCGCTGCTCATCAAAGATGTTGCAATGAGAGTAGGCTGACCATAAATTGGAAAGAGCGGGTAGGTGTGAAACTTTGGTTTTCCTGCAACATTTCCACCTTCCAGAGGGCTTAATGAACAAAATCCCAGCATACCATAACATAAAAAAAATTATGCGAGTGATTTATTTTAAAGTAAAAATATGTGAAAATTGTGAATTACCCCAGTGTATACATCTGATAATGGTGTCGTTTATTGACCATTAGAATGGTGGAGGAAAAACATGGCGGTGATTGCACAGCCTGACGTACAGTAGACTTTAAACCTATACTGCACTATCCCAAACTTCAAGACTCATGTCCAGATGAAGTGCCACCACAGGAACTAATGTGCTCCATGTGTAATAAGGTTGAGTGGATGAAAATTTGCAATGTTTGACTTTCAACTCACAAAATGTGGAGTTCTTGAACTCCCACCAGAATTTGACTGACAGCTTTCACACCAGCGCAAATGAACTGCACTAAACAGGCAAACACACCAGAGTTAATTTGTACTTCACCAAGAAGGTTAGGTGTGAAAATAGCATACGCTTAGTCATACTAGCCATACCTTAAGAGAAATGTAAGTAGCACTTAAACCATGTGTTTCTATCACTTTAATCATATGTTGCTGCCGTGTGCAAATAATGCAGAGCATAGGCAGTGGACGTAAAATATAAAGATACAAACGAAGACTGACCAAGAGTTTTTGCCTGATATCAGTTAGCTTTAATAGTATTCATACATATAATACATTTAATCTTATCATATTATTTGATTGTAATCAAATATAAGACAAACACACACAGGGCAGCAGGTGATTGGGGTGGACGGACAAATCGACTGCGTTCACACTATAGGTGGAAAAAATATCGATATGGCAATATATCGCGATAATCTTTCTTCCGGTACAATATCGACTTTGAATATCTTAACATCGATTTTAAAAGAAAAAGTCACGTTTTGGGTTCATTGTGAATGACTTCCGCACCTCCACCACCACTCTTTCTGTACAAGTGCAATAAATTGGAAATGGATCAGTTGGATTAATATTGTTTTTTGACACAATTCCATTTCCAATAAATTATCACTGTATACTTTATACTTAATATATGACTTATATGTTATGCTGCATTTACAATGTCTCAGTGATCTATGCAGAATATCACAATATCATAATATCACAATAATGTATCGTATTGTGACTCAAGTATTGTGATAGGTATCATATCGTGAAGTCCTTGCCAATACCCACCCCTAGTTCACACTAGACAAGTTTAGCATCTATAGTCCTGCAAATGATTAGGTAAAAGCAAAGGAACAATTGTGTGTTTTTTTTTTTTTTTTTTATTAAAAGTTAAGAAATGCATTAGAGGCAGTTCAACTTGTATTATAGCAAACTTTACCTTTAATACTGTACTCTCTATAACTAGATATTCTGACAGGCAATAAATATGTTACATAACCAGATTGCAAGATTGTTTCCGTCCAAATATATTTTTAGTTGCTATGTAATTGCGTTCAAAAGGCAATTTCCAGACAGTGTACGTCTAAAATAAAATGAGTAAGTCGCAATGTTGTGTAGATTTTAACCACCTTTGACTGATTTGTACTGATTTAGCAGTACATGTCTTGCTGTGAAGAAAGAAGTATGTCTTGTCATTCATATTTTCATGTGTGTGGTCTGAGCATCAAGAGGGTGATTGGATCAAAGCCAACAAATTCACCAGATCTAAAACCTAAGTTCCTTTAAGCACCTTCAAGAAACCCAGAGCGGCGTGTTAACATTGCTGCTGTGTGAGGAGACCAAACAAAAGGAGACAGCAGTGACAGTTAAAGCATGGATGACAAACAAAGATACAAAAGAGAACATCATACCAGAACGATATATCACTACAGCTGATGTTTCTCCTTCACACAAATGGCATCCTGGTAATTTTTCTTTGAGATGTGTGAATGATGTTTGCCGCCATCCATCATAAAAGGACATAATGGAGGTTGGGGAAGTCGGAGAGACTTGGACACTCCAGGGAGCTCATTACTGGACCTATTAATCTGTTATTTGACCCCTGCGAGATCATTCTCCAATCTTAAAAAGGCCTATGCTTCCTTAATCCAAAGATAAAAACAAAACCTCCACTGTGTCTCGGGGATCAGCGCTCCAATTCAGACAACAAAGCAGAGAAATAACATCAATGCCTTAGATTGGTTTGTTCTCAATGTTGGATAAAAGCACGTTGATACACTTCTTATTCATCTGACTGAGTGCTTTGAAAATGATCTCCAAGCAAAAGCTAAATAATTGATATTCAAGAGAAATCTTAATGTTGATGTCGATGCTGAGCCCCAGTGCAAATAAGAAATGAAGCGGGGGAAACAGAATATGAAAATTACCGTCCGGCAGACCTTTGTTATGACTGAGGAACTAACCACGGGAGTATTAGACATCGAGTGCTTTCCACTTTCCCTTTAAAGAAGAGTCCTCCTGCCATTCTGTGTATGCATCCTTCCTTCAGGGGTGATTGTCTCCTTGTTAGTGGTCTGCTGTTGAGCTCAGCACTTTGCCAAGTCAAAAACAATGTCATGCCTTGGAGGGCTGTGTGTCTCTCTGTCCTTTTGTTAGGCTTCTGCAACACTCAATTAAATTTCCTACATACAGCAGACAATAGACCCAGGTATTATCAGATAATTCCTACTGTTATCATCATTTTTGTCATGCATCAACTCCAATCATTTCATTGCAGCTACGGCACACTGTCTCTCTTGTTATTTAGATTTTTCTCTAAGAGAGATAATCACTTGAGGGTTTTTCATGTTATTCTTGGGATTCTTTCCCTCTGGTTCATACAAATTCACACGGGTAAGTCAGAGGACCAAATGCAAAGTAATGCGTTTGGAAAAAAAGAAAAACAAGACATTGGAAAGGTTTCCCACTGTTAAGTACAACTGCTTTTAGACGCAACTGGACACATCCAAAGACTTCAAATTTAACTGGGGACAGGCCAGGCATCCTACCATTGTCTGCGGAAGTCAGGTTACGGTCATAAATATAAATATAGTCAAATTATTGCATAATGTGATTGTTGAGATCAGTCAAGCCTGTTGTCTTTGGGCAAACGTGCCATCCCAGTCCAGCTTGGTATCTTAGTTGGATTAGCTTAATCTGCGATGTGATGAGTTTGCCAGTTTCTGTTCCCTTATTTCATAGGTCTTCATAGCTCCGCAACTCCTAGGGGATCCACAGAGGTACTACAGGGGGAGTCACAAAACCTTTGGTTGATTAGACATTTTTTTTAATATATTTTTTAAAGTAATTAAATTTGTTTAAATACACATTAACATGAATTTGCCCACGATTGGCCTATTCAGTCCCCAGATGAAATCCCAGATGCACCTTTTATTATTATGGCCACCCTACTATTATACATGTCAATATGGCGGCCCATGATTATGCAGTGGCTCTGGTGCTCTCCGTTTGTTGTTTGGTTGTGTGTGATTTGCCTGTAACTCCAGGCTGTTTAACGCCATTTTCAGTGTTGACCATTATAATGTGTGTTATTTAAACAGAAATTTTCATTGTAGATTGACAATTTCTAAATGGACCAAAACCACATTATAGCCTAGTTACATTAAGGATAGAAAAAACCCATGATAACATGTGTTACAATGATAATCTCTTCATTCAAAAACAATGTTTCAGCACATTTTAGGCCACAAACATAATGTTAGCAGTTGAAAAATTAAAGATGAAGCAATGTCTATTAAGCACCAGATACATGAAGGTTTGAGCGGTATTAGTATATTGATGCTGACTAACTAAAGTGTTCGGGACTTTCAGACAGTTTGTGATTACCACTTCCTTGCAACATTGGTGTTCTGCATTTTGAATGGGCAGGTTTACCGGATAAACCTCATACAATATCTAGTGCTTCAGACTAATATGAAAACTAGCTAGAACGCTGACTTGAACAGGGCATGACATACGGTTATGGAGCTGCATCCGATCTTCGCAGTCACCGATACTCTCGCTAAGGAAATAGTACATGTTCATGCTCGGAAGGTCACAAAGGATTTTATCCTAGGTAGCAGGTTAAGAAATGATGACACCATATGGACACTCCATTTCAAACTGATTCTCAGAGATACTTCTGGCTTTGATTTCGCCCTCAGATGGCTAGAAAGAAAAGGACAGTTATACATATTTCAAGGCCCAAGGATTTACAAAGGGACTTAGGAATAAAGAGGTATGAACCTTTGAACTAAACAAAGGTCCATCACCCACATTTCACATCAGATGTGGTGTGTAGCCCTTGTAAAGACGTGGATGTGGAAGGATAGGAGAGAGGGACCAGCATGGCTTTACAGACAGGTTGTCTGAGTGTTGTCTGCATGTCCCATGACCCCCATCTTCCCCGTGCCTCCATCTCTAACCCGCACAGCACTTGTTGGTTGCAGAGGTCTGTGGAGAAGCCTCCGCAGCGTCGCACATCTGTGGGCCCCTTTGAATTGAACCAGCGGCTCATAACAACAGGCAGTATCAGTTGCATTAAGTTGATTAAAGTGGTTGGCGGACACAGGCACTTGTGCGCTCACAATGCCAGATGAAAGAGCAGCGCGGCGACGGCCCCTTTTCTGGTCGTCAGAGAATCCGCCTTTGCTCTCAGCAGAGGTCAACAAAAGACCAAATAATACGAGAGTGAAAGCAATCGAAAGCTTCTTTGCCAAATGATCTCTAATTGGCCCTTTCTTCCTTGTGGATCAGTCCTATGATTTTGGTGGTGACAGTCGACTTATCCATAATTCTACCTTTAAAAGCTTCTCTTGAAAGTGGACTACTTGAAAGAAGTGACCATTACATAAACTACAATTGTGGGGGGAAAAACTAAGTAAAAAAAAAAAAAAAGAAGAAGAAGAATTTCCACTGCTGAATTACGCCTATCAAAAGGAACACATAATTGAATTGTACTTATCAAATAAGAAAAAATATTGCAGCCAAGGAGAGCGGACGACTTATGGTTAAAAAAAACAAAAAACAAAAACGGCTTCTGAGAATTGTGCATATAAAAAAAAATTTATATATATATCTTGAATTTGATCAGGATCTGACAGCACTTCGGTTTCATTTATCAGTGCTGCATGGTAATTTATTCAAATAATTACGATGCCAGATGCCATCCCCTCTTTAACCATCAAAACAAACTACAAGCTTTGTCCCTCCCATGCAGCTGAAAAGGTGTCATGTGAGGCAAGCTTTCCTTTTCATTACAGATACCATTTCAGAAACATGCCATATTCCACTTTCGGGAAGAAGTCAAGACAGAAGCTGACAGTATTGTTCTAGTATCAGTGCAGGAAAAAAAAAACAACAGGAAAAACAAACAAAAGCTTTGGCACTAAGGAGCTGTTCCAGGGAAGATAACGATAAAAAAAAAAAGAGAGAGGCGAGGTGATCAATGCTGTTCTGGATTTTGATAACACATTGCTCATGGCTGAGACAAATGATGGAAATTCTTAAGGAGAGAGGGCCTGCAATGTGCCAAATCTGCTCCAAATTAGCCTTCAAGAACAACTCTCAGTGTGTATACGGAGGCTGCGTGAGTAAATAAAGGGCCAGCATAAATTACCTTTGGATGTCAATCGTGATAGCGCACCCTGTTTTTCTTTTTGTTATCGTGTCGCCTATTCGTCTCGCTGGCGGATGACATGAAATGAAAGTATTCTCTCTCTAGCACCACCAACAGTACTCAGAGCGCTTTCTGACACTTGAAAACGCTACGGGTTCGTGAAACCACAGCTGGGCCCCCACTGATTGGCTTGCGCGCAGGCTGCCACTAAACTTTCGCTGCTTGAGGAGTTGTCTGTGCCGGGACAGGTGGTGTTTATGCAGATGAATGAACACATTACTGTGTGCTCTTCCTTTTGGTTTAAACATTAGCGTTTCAAATGTGACAAATCAGATGTTCATCTCCTGCTATATGCAGCCATTGTGCGCTGATGCTGGGAGACCTTTGTATACGAATTCCCGTAGGTGTTGATGTGCACATCCATAAAGTATGGACTGCGTACACAGACTCAGACTGTGATGTATTCAGGAAATTCTCTTTGAATTCCCGCATTCAGGCATGCTGTAGTATCACTTAAGCATTTTTAGTTAATATTTCACTTATTCCTGAATTCACAAACCTCCGTTCAGTACCTTGCACGAGCTACTAGAGACTGGCTTCGCAGCGTTAGGCGGCTGGAACGAGCGAGCTGATATCTATTTTTCAGTCAGTGGCAGAGTGAGGACTTAGCTGCCAGCTCTTACAATGAGTATTGTGAACACCATGCAATTATCTCCCTATTATCGCACATATGTTCTGCTGTAATTGGGCCTCTCCCCTAGTCATTTCAGAGGAGTGGATCACTGACAGCGAACGGCGTGCTCTAATGAGGTTACACCGCCCATACATTCTGTAAAACCTAAAGGTCATACAATTATATAACCCGGGTCCTGTCTGTGCAGGATAACTTGTGACATTTATCTTCCGCAAAGGGTTGCGACTAATGATTATTTTCATTATCTATTAAATAATTTCTCAATTAACTGGCCGCCTCGCATGGCGAAAACTGCCCGCTGCCGTTTTCCCAGACGGACGCAATTTTCCCCAAAACATTCAAGTCACCATCATAATAAATAATTAAACCTCGCACTTGAGAAGCTGGAGATGACGAGTCCTCGAAAAGCAAACACAATCCATTCGGAAAATCCTTGCTAATTATCAACTAGTAGTTTTGTTTGTTTCGCCATGACGCAAGAATACGTAATAACAGGTCACTTCATGCCTCTCTGTTTGATCGCCCAATAACAGCACAGTGTAGTCTTAGAATTTCAATTGCCTCATTGTTTCAGACATGACAACCCTAGATTTTATTGCATCCTTTCGAGGAGTCTTTTGTACGTATGTTTAAAATAATGGCAGCAAAATGAACACGCTCGGACACGAATGCATAAGAACTTAATTCGCCGCAGCATTTTCGCACGTATCGATTTATTTTTTTTCCTCCTTCGAAGTATGACGATCGGATGAAAGGCCTGCTTGACGAGAAATAACAGATTAGACGGGACATTTATAGACTGCAGCCACGACTTTATGAAATGTTCGCCCCACTTGCAGGGAGCTGCTTTGTTTCTGCGACACTCTGTGCTGTGGGTGAGACACTAAAGTCCCTATTGTGTGAGTCAACTTGACCTGACCTAGCTGGTTAAGCTGAGGCATTGTGAACAGCAAATCGCTTCAACTAGGGGGGTAGCTGCTTTGTGTGGCTATGGGGGAAAATAACCTTATAAAAAAAAAAAAAAGCCCATACCCATAGTTAATGCAGAGAAAGACCAGTTTTGTCTGTGGAAAAGCTCTGTTTATTTCCAACTGCCAAGGAAAAAAAACAAACAAAAAAAAAAAACACGACTATTGTTTCAGTGAACCTTTCTGACTCCCTCGGTGATGCGATCCTTCCTTATCCATTTAGCAACAATTTTAGCAACTCTGTCCGACTTTCGTGCCGCACCGTGTGCATGAGACGCGGGCGTATGTCTGAATATGGGCATATTTAGCGAAAGAGTCATTCCAGTCCTCGCCGGAGATGACGGCTGTGAAATATCTAGAAATGCAGCGCCAATCAACAACTCGCATTCTGGCCTGAAGCCCACAGCAGCAAAGTGGTGAGAGGGCCAGACAGTGCTTAGCACAAGCTCCTAATCACATCTCACCACTCGGCAGGCCTGTGCTTGCACATCGCAGGTACTTGTAAACTCCTATCAGTCCTCGTCTTCGCACCCCGCGCTGCTCTCCGTGTCACCCTTCGCTAAGTTGATCTGGAGACAGCTTTAATTTAAAAATGTAATTAACTGTGCCATAACACAACCTCCAGCGAGCGCTCGCTGCTTATTCTTGTGATTCAAAACAAAAACAAACAATGTGATGGAAATGAGGTTAATAGCGTCGCCCCTCGCTTTGCCATGTTGTAAAATCAGATCCGGCTCCGGTCCTGTTTCGACAAGACATCTTTTACCGCCGCAGAGATATTAGTCGACGTACGGCTCTCAGCAGCAGCAATCATCACACGGCTAATAACACTGTCTTTGGATCATTTGAATAACTGTAATCCTTTATTCTACATTATCACATCGTTGGCCTTTGGAAGATTTGTTTTTTGCGCGTAGGGAAAAAACAACAGATCCTTGTGGTAACCTTATATTTCGACTAAATCTTTATTATCACCAGTCACACCTATGTGTCTGGACACATACACACACACACATAGATGTCGGCTGAGCCACCAAAGCTATCAGAAGCAGAATTAAGTGGTGGTTTAGTCCAGACCAGTCCAAACTTGTATGATTGTCTGAACTGGGCACAGCTCTTGTTTGTGGTCTCCCACTGACTACCGAGTGGGCACAGAAGGGGGGAAGCCTTTTTCTCCCCATAGGCCCGCCGCCACCTCCTCATTTCCTGCTGGACCTCACTTCCAGACATCTCCCTCGCTCTAATTACCTCGGCGTTGGTTGAAGTTCCAGCAGCAGCAGTTGTCCTCCCCGACAGCACCTCATTCTTGCGATGAACCGCGCTGCTAATTGTTCCATTACATCAACAATAACGCATCTTAGGGAGAACAAAAGAAGAAGAAAAAAAAGGGGGGGAAGACAAAAACAGAGAGGTAGGGACTAACTTGACATGCTAATTTCCATTAACCCTGATCTTTCTGTTCTTTCATCATCCACCCTCCCTTCTCGTACAGGGTGGCGAAGCACTCAAATTATCCACAAGCATTCCAGCTATCACTAATTATCCAAAGAGTTCCTCATTAGGCTATTTCAAATCCAACCTTAGATCAACACTTACTCAGACCTTGGGGATGCTTGATTCCCAGCAGCGGTTAAACAAACAATCAGTTCAAAGGATCAGGTATTCTACTTTAAGAGGAGGAGGAGAAGAAGAAGAAGAAGAAAGCCAAGGGTAAACAACTGCTCATTTGAAAAGAAATGACTCCGGCGGCTCTCTGGCGTGGATGCCCCGATCCATATTTCATTTTGCTCAAATACGTTCGATTTCTCCCCTAAATTGGGGTCATTAAGACATGAAAAGGTCTAAACAGGAGGGTGTTAGCTTAGCGTAGACAAAAGCCGGAGCTTTCAGCTGCCTCCGCTCACTGTTGCCATGTCTTAAATCTGCTACGATCGATATCGCACATTAACGGTGGGTTGCATTTGACATTTGCATGTGAAAAGAGTCGCTTGTGGTGATGAACCCATAGAAGATTACCTGCAGTTTCACTCTTCTAACGAATCAGTCAAGTATTTGGTCGGTCAACGGAGAACCACCAAACCAGACAAGACAAAATACGCAGCTAGCTGGTGAACAGAGCGGAGCATTTAGCAGCTGTAGACGAGGTACTTTCCTCCAAAACTGGTGGAAAATTAGAATCCAGCTACAACTGGACCTAAATATAGAACGTGGTTAGGGCAGCAACTCCAAATGGATGCCCCGCGGAAGCTAAACGCCTCAACAGGCAACTGCATCGCAACACATTCAGCCGTATCAACGTAACGTTAATAGAAAGTGCTGTGTTCGGCTGGTCGCCGCTGTCCTGTAGTGACAAAAATCAGTTTTCCGTTTCGACGTTGCACAATAGCGGTTCCTCCCCGTAAAGGTCAGGACCCCTGCAAGTGGTCGCGACATGAATCTAATGAGATATTATCTCTGCTAGCAAACAAGTACACTCGCACTTATGTTGTTTTGAGCTTCTCTTCTCCACCGTTCCCCTTGCCTTTGTGAAACGGCGTGCCATTAACCTTTCAGGCCTTGATAGAGGCGTTCAAATCAAACAAGTGCCAGGACAAAAATCAATCATCCGTTGAACCGGGAGTTGGGAGGCGTGGCGGCGACTGCAATAAGACTCTTCCTCATTTCAACAGGTCACGTGTGTTAAAAGGCACTTCGAACAGATGCGAAGTTTGAACGTAACTGTGCTTTTCATATTGGGCCTTTGGGTTGTTTTTCCATACACCCATAAGGGCCGACACAAAACTCAAGAACGGCGTACTTGAAAGGGTGTTTGCGAAATGCACGTAACATTGTCCTTTGTTTCTCCTTCCAGAGGGTCACCCAAACACCAGTCCCCATGTTCCTTAGAGAGTTTCTGCTATTCCAACCAATCACAATCCTAATGTGCAGTAATTTTCTACTGCTTCTCAGCCCCCATTCTCCTGAGCACACTCCCTTAATGTCAGAGCTGTGCTCCGTGAAACACCGCCAGAATTTGAGTCTGTCACTTAAAATATAATGCCGTCAGATCTGTTACTTTAACCTTGAAGCAATTAGCTGTTGCTGAGCTGTAATGAATCCTGACATCACTCCGCTGTGATGAAACCCCTAATTGCTCTGTAAAAATTGAAGCTTTTGACATCACTGCTGACAGACTTTTTTCTTCTTGGTTGTGCGGTCGCATGTGACGGCGCCTGGTTGAAACTTGAAAGGTAGCGGAGCTTCTCTGCCATCAGCTGTCCTGTCACTTGACAAAAAGAGAGAGGGAAACTGGCTGGATTTGCTGAAATGATGAGGCCATTTAAACTATGATATGTCGCAGCTATACGGCATCATTCAGCCGGGACTGTTGCAGATGTCCACGCTAGTCTGGGCTCAGCCGCGAGGTGGGTGTTTATGAGGATGACGAGTGGATGGCTTGCAGCCTCCGTGTCAACAAGTCTGTTCGCTGGTTAGCCGCTGCTCTTAACAACCAAACTTTGGGAGCATTTTCAGCCGGGGGAAAGTCATAAAGCACTATTCGCCACATATACCTCCCCTAACTCATTTGTTATATCAGCACAGAGAAACAGGAGGTGACACGTTACCAGGTCAGAAAATGGCAACTTTTTGCAGTTAAGGTTATCTCATTATTCAGCTGCATGCCATACTATATCTGTGCATGGCAAGTTTCTTAAAATAACTTGTTAATGATCCTCTGATGTGTAATTAAAAAAATAATAATAATAATTTATTTAACATATTTAATGCATGCAGTAGATACATTTAAAAATTACATTTTTCTTTAAGTAAAACCATTTTTTAAATTTATTTCCTAATAATGAATGCACTTTCAACTATCCCCAATGGGATTAGTATTCAGAATATAAGCAATAAACACAATATGAGCCATTAAATATTTAATGCGTGTAATGGTCAGGGAGGCTAAGGCTTCTCCTTATGATGCGCAACACCGCCACAAACATGTGTAACACTACATCATCCCCGTAAATGTTTGAGACTTTACATTAATGCTACAATAAATGCTAATTAATAAGGGTCTGCCAGGGGTCTGCCCTTCCTTTCAAGGCTTTCTGTTGCTTTAAATTAGGAGTTTGCGCCCATGCTGTTTTAATGGAGCAGCTACGTGTAACCTATTTATTTCCGAGCATTACGCTGGAAGCTGAGGGGTGAGATTACATCAAGGCTTACCATCCACGGCTCGGGCTGTTTTGTTTTGTGTGTTTTGGAGTAAGATCAGTGTATGAGCGCAAACACTTTGACGCATCCACGCTTTACAGTGGCGCCGAGGTTGACCCCCGACCCGAGCGCGTCCCTGTTTCCAACTGAAGCTTTACAGTTTAAAAACTGTGATTGCGAACCGGTATTTAAACGTTCCTGGGGGCTCTTTTAAGGAAATGAGCCACTGCAACGCGCATGGACACGCAGACAGCAGCTGATAATAGGTGTACAAGACGTATCAGATAACTTAGCGCGAAGTTTTTTTTTATTATTATTATTTTTTATGGGGGGTAGGGGGAGGGTAAATTTTGTGTTTAGTGAGTGATGTAGGGGATGTGATAATGAGAGGCCAAGGAGAGCAAGTGTTACCTCATTATTGTAATGAAAAAGATATCCCACCATTACAGCAGTTGGAAAAAGTGGCAATTAAAGTGCCCAACGAGGTTCCTTCAGGCAAGAAGGGGAAGAAGAAAACGACTCTCCAAAGCCCATCTGTTCTGGATAATATGCGCCATGTAAAAAGAAAGGCCTAATCCTCTTTATTCAAGTCTGCTGCCCTTTTTTTTCCACCAGCGTCGGTGTTTTCTCGAGTAGTGCTCATCTTCACCAAAACTCAGACGCGAATTCACGAAGATTAATTATACTGCAGTCCTGACTCACATAACAGAAGGAGATTTTTTTTTTTTTTTTTTTTTTTTTGCATAACAACTGGAAGGAGAATATTCTTAAATTTGTCTTGGGTGAATTCCACCGTGCGCATTTAAAAAGCACAATAATAAATTTGCATCGAGGCTAGAATCGACTTCATAACAAATGCCAAATATTCCAGTCAAACTCGTGGCGCAGCGTGCTTTAAATCTGCGCGATTACTAACAAAAAAATGAAAAATTTAAAATGTGCAACACTGCCAAAAAAAAAGAAAAAAAGAAAAAAAATGACCAGGTACCATGAGGCTTAGGCAGTCTATTAAAGCAACGCTGCTGTATGGCTTAGCCTATTATTAATGAATTGGAAACAGCCCGCACGACCGCCGACACTCCCCCCGCCCCTCCCACCCGCAGAGTGCAATAAATAAATAATGCTGCAGAAGTCATGCATATGAACAACGTGCGTCGCCACTATACTGCAGTAATGGGCAGGAGCTGCAGGGTCAATATGGTAGGCTAATATTTTCCAACACTGGCGATACAGGCCAGAGCTGTTTTCGCCATCATTGCTTACAAGGCCGCGACGGGAGCGATTTATTCTCCAGCATCCTGCTCTCGGACGCGGGTTTTTGCAGATTACGCGCGAGTTTTAAACGAGAACCGATATCGTAGTTAGTGCAATTACTCTGAACGGTGCGCGCCGTAATTGCGTCGCGAACCAGGGCGCCAATAATAACTGTTGCCCCGTCTTAGCAGTTTGGTTAAAAGGGAAAGGGAAAGGAAAACGCACGAGGTTACGTTTAATTGGTCCAGTGAGTCCTTAACGGGGCTGTCCACGCAGAAAGTGAAACCAGCGGGGCTGTTCTTTCCTCTAAATGGATGATGGAGGTGTCCACCGGCTGAATGACAAGCAGGCGGCTTAAACAGGCCGCATTAACATGTGTTCCAAGTATTAAGAAACAGATAAACTTAAGCCCGTGTTTACTGCCTCCACTGGCGAGGTGACACTGCTGTCATGAGGTTTTTTTTTCTTCTTCTTCTTCTTGGGGTGTTTACGCGTTTTGGTGGTGGTGTGTGAGCGCATGGCCGCCTTCCTTACAAGACGGCGTAGAAAGAAAAACAATCATCAACTTGCATTAAAATGCAGTCGCGCTGTGTGTTTTTCTCTAACACGAGCAGAATTGAAATGGCAGAGGGGAACGGAGCAACAACTATTGCGCATGTCTTAACAAAGATGCAAACACGATACGCGTAAGGCCGCTTGCGTGCGTTTTTCATTTTTATAGAGCAGCAAAGGTTAATTTGGCCCACTGCATTAAGAAAAAGAAGAAAAGAAAAAAAAACTGAAGGCAACCCAAACAAACGGGCCCCGAGGCGTTAATTCACACCAAGCGGCCCTTCGCCATATTCTCCGGGGTGCGCGCTCAGAGGAGGCTAAATAAAATCAAAGTCTTTTAATAACATTTAATTCAAGACCCGCGCTGTATTTGTTCTGTTCTAGTCCCGAAGCAGCACGCTTCAGCATTAACAGTTAGAGAAAAATAAGATTAAGACAAGCACCTAAAAAAGACGTGCCAGTGCGTAAACATGCTAGAAAGTAAATTTTAAAAATGACTAAAGCAAGATTGGTGCAAAACTTGAAATGACACCGAGCGAGGGCTGAGGACACTGCGATTATTTCCCCCCCAAAAAACTTCCTGAAACAAGTTCACTAACGGCTATTGGTTATTGAGAATGAGCAGATTATCAGCACTTTTTTCTTCCTTTCTTTCTTTCTCGCAGGCTTCTTGTCCTGATCCTGCTGCACTGGTCGCTCACGCTGAGAAATTCAGGCTTATTGTCTGCTGTGCTCCCAGGGAACAGCTGCTAAGCCAAGGCCACATTCCCAGTATACCCCGACTCATCAAAACCATTCATCCCACCACCAATCAGCTGCTGCGCATCCATATGCATATGCGCTGGTAAACATAAATATAAAGGCGTGGAAACTGACCTCCAGTCGGTGATCACTGCTTCTACAGCTCCCAATTTAAAGGCCATATGCTCCTGTAACAAATTATTTAGCTGGATGCATCCATGTCAGAAAATGATGTCAGCCTTAAAATACGGCGAGCTGGGATTATGTGGATTAGCGATGGCTAAAATATCAATATGTGCAAGCTGCAAGAGCCTAAAATAAGACCACGGGAAATATGACGATTTTTTTTTTCTTTTTTTTTCTTCTTTTTCTAATTTTGCAAATTAATTGTAAATACTATGACAGCATTTAAATTTAAATTGTGGGAAAAAAACACGCTTTGGATTTTTTGCATCTCCATCTCCTGGTGTGAAAGTTTTCTCTTTATAAAAAAAAGAAAAAGAAAAAAGAAATTTCGACTCGGTTTCAATAGAAGCGCCTACAATTCAATTAGTATCATTACTTCTTTATTCATTCAGTTCTTCTCCATCTAATAAACTTTATAAGTTTATTTGCTAATGTAAGTGTATTTGTACAAAAGACAAACAAACAATCAAACATGAGCAGTCCTCTGGGCCCGGACAGAAAGTCTTTAGGACTGGGTTTAGGCTATTCGGGCCTATATTAAATACCTCCTTTACTTCTGTAAAATGTCTTTAAATGTGTCTTTTTTGGGGGGGAGTGGACAGTTAGGAAAAAGCGTCCTGCAATGTGGTTCCGATGCAGTTACTCACATCACGTGTTCAACCAGGTTTTCTGGTCATCGTCTTAATTTCGCTTTTTTTCCTTTTCTTTTTTTTTTTTTTTTTTTTTTTTTTTTTACCGCGGATGCGGTGTGCCGGACATGGGGTTAGACAGGGGGTTTAGTGCCGGCTGCCCCCCCGGCCCAAGGCCATGAATGAGCACCCTCGGGACAAGAGGTCTCTGGAGGCTGGGATGCGGCGCGGAAGGAGTCCGGTACATACTGCTGTACATGGCTGCGGCCGCCGCGGCTGCCGTCGTGCTGTCCACGGTGCCCAGCAGACTCGGGTGGTAGAAATAGGGCGACGGGAACATTCTCTGTAAGGCCGAGTAGTTTCCTGCTTCAGCCAGGAGCTCTAATCCCACCGCCGTTTGCCTCTTCCACTTCGTCCTGGAAATCAGATCAAAATACAACAGATGAATTATTTAATCACTTCGCTCTCTGCTTATTCCCCAAACGCCCCTTCAATTGGTATGCAGAGGCCTAATTATTGCAGGCACGGATATATGTTCAGGTTTAATTAGGCAAAAAATAAAAGGAGAGAACTGTGTCCAAACTGTTCTTAGATTCTGGATAAAAATGTGAAGGTAATAAATATAGACTGTACAATAAAGTCTTCAAATAAACTTTTTGTTTTGAAGGTGAACAATTTCAAAAGATCTTTTTTTTTTAAGCGAGGGAATATTTGCAATAAGATGCGCACGAGGAACAAATACGGTGGAGGAAAAACATTTAGATAAGAGATCCTTGCAACAATTTAATAAATGCACCGATTTAATATTTTTTAGTCTATAATTCAACAATTAAGATAAACTAATAGGAACCACTAAAATAAATTATTTGCAGAATACTCCCCGTGTGATTTTCCTTATAAAAACATCTTAGTCATGAAATGAGACACTGCATCACTGAACGTGTCTAAATGTGTGCCTCACTTCTGTCTTGCATTTTATTTTATATGTATATTTTTTCAGGAAGTAAATTAAATAGTATTTCTTTGTCAAATAAAAACAATTGAAGCTAAAAACAAGGAGTTTGCCATAAACGATTTAAAATAATCCCGGCATGATTTGATTTACTTCCTGTCCCACTGACTGAATTAGAGGTGTGAAGGAGAAGCAGTGCAAAATATAAACACAGGCCTTTCAAATTTGAAGTAAAGGAGCTGGAAAATAATTGTGCAACTTCAAGGAAAAAAAAAAATATGACGTGACAAAATTTCTTGTCTCATCAGCGTGGTATTTTTTTTTTTATTTTTTTTTCCCCTACAGGACCAAACATTCAAGTTCTTGTTGCGCCTCTTCGATCAGGCTTGGTTATTGCTGTTCTGTTGTGCAGGTGTTAACAATAATAATAGTAATAAATAATAATAATGATAATAAGGATGATGGCCGCCTACCTTCTGTTTTGGTACCAGGTCTTGACTTGCGTGTCCGTCAGGTTGAGAGCCGCGGCCAGGTCCATGCGGTCCTGGACGCTGAGGTATTTTTGTCGCTCAAAGCTCCTCTCCAGCTGGTTGAGCTGGTGGTCGGTAAAGGCTGTCCGTGCTTTCCGAGGCTTTTTCGTGCGCACCGGTGGACTGTCTCTGCTACTCGAGATTTCCCGGTCTCCTTCTTCTTTAGTCCCTAAGGCGAAAGAGTTGCAGTTAAGCAAAAAAAGAAAGGCCTCCTTGAAAATCCAACCTCCACATAGCATGCAGAGTGCACATATATATTTTCGGAATGGAATAAAAAATAATGACACGGAGCGGTGCATGAGCCTCCCGTCAAACTTCCAACAACTTCTTCTGCCACATGTGTGGCGGAGCAAGAAAAAAAAAAAAAAAAAAAAAGCAATAAAAGAAACTTGTGCGTGTTCGTCACGCGCAGTTTTTTCTTTCAGAAAACGAGAAATCAATATATCAATCCATCTCTATTTGTAGCTGTGTTTCAGTGCGCCATGATCCCCCCTCTAGGAAGAACAATAATCTCTCTAATTGACCCACTAGGGAGGCCCCGCGCACAGGGAAAATCACCAGGCTTACATCTGTTTTCACATCTATTAGACTAATAAAGGAAGCTGGAAGAATAAGACAAAGAATCTGATCATTTAGATTTTTATCATCAATATCATTATTATTATTATTTTATTATTATCATTAATGCGCAATTGTGTAATTTGCCCCAGTCCCTAGCTGTGTTTAGGCTTTTTGTAGCCTACAATCTCTACTGCATTCAAAAGAATGAGATGTTTTAGTAAACGACGCAGGCAGCACATGGCATCTTTCTCAGGTAAATAACACGTGATGTGCCCTTACCGTTGCATTTCATTTCA
The DNA here is from genome assembly GCF_022458985.1 of Mugil cephalus. Taxonomy (NCBI): domain Eukaryota; kingdom Metazoa; phylum Chordata; class Actinopteri; order Mugiliformes; family Mugilidae; genus Mugil; species Mugil cephalus. The sequence continues at coordinate 13,074,132 of NC_061775.1, forward strand.
CTTTGAATGTCATCTCTCCTGTCCAACTTGCTTCTGTTCTCGTCTTGTTCCAACTTGGGCCTGAAGCCGTCCGGAGCCGTGGCACTTTCTGGTTTTGGCGTGTGATGGGGTGAGGATACACTGGTGCTGTAAGGTGCGCAGGCTGCCAGCGGTTTACTGTCGCCCAAAATGTCTTTGATTAAAAACGAGGAGGTGGCAGTCCTCGGGGCGCAGCCGGCCCCGGCGAGCGGCTGCTGCTGCTGCTGCTGCTGCTGCTGAGGCGACAGCGGCAAACTCTGCGGCTGGTTGTGGTGATGGTGGTGATGCTGAAGGCTGTCCGGCACCAGATGCGGATCGCCGCCGTGCTCCATGGTGACCGAGATGGGGGACGAGGGGGCCGTTCCCACAGTGTCTATCTCCGAGCATGGCGACGGGGTTGCCTGGCTCCTGAAATCCGCTGTCCTGCTGTCGCCGAGCCGAAAATCTCCGTTCATTAGCACGGGGTTACCAGAGTTAGAAGCGCTGGATAAAATAGTGTCTATCCCAAAACTCGACCCGCTGGATCCTTCCATATTAAGAAAGGTGGGATGAAGTCTTCATAACAACAGCGAGGTGCTTCTCCTCCGGTGCAAATCGCAAGAAATCAGCCAAATTAACTCAGAGTTATATATATATATATAAAAAAAAAATAAAATAAAATAAAGTGAAATAATAATAATAAAAAAAGACGTTGATAAATAAACCCAGGAAAGAAACAAAATCCACGTTTACAAGCGGCTCAGACTATGGTCCAAGATGTTACATTCAATGAAAATGCGAAAAAGCAAAGTGTGGGTCTGGTAGTCCACGTCCCTTTTAGTGTTTGGATATTGAACTTTGTGTTAAAAGTTGAGGCGTATAGAGAGATATACATAGGGCTGACTCCTCGACATCAGGCTCCCCCTTTTTGCTGCTAATCGCTCCAGTGTTGCTCTACAATGACTTCCTATACTGACGTCACGGCCCACGGCGAGGGGGAATTAATATTTTCTCCTTTATAATAAACACTCGACGCCTTTTTCTCTCTCCCTCCTCCCCACCCACACGCCCACCTCCCTGCGACGCCATTGGCTTGCATCCCGACCGGCTCCGGCGCCTCAGCCAATCGGGGAGTTGTTTCTTTATCTAGACGGTTCAAGCCAACCATCGCGCCGAGTTTAGTAGGCTACGGCTCTTTGAAAAAAAAAGGAGGAAAAAAAAATACAAAAAAAAAAAAAGAAAAACAAAAAACACATGCATGTGCTTTCAGGCCACGCTGGAAACAGTTTTATAAGAAATTCCGGGCGCGACAGAAAAGGCGTGGGAGAATTTTTAAATTTAAAAATTAAATTAAGAGCTCTAAATAATTTTACAAAGCGCAGCTTAAAGGGAAGAGGAAATCCTCAGCGGCAGCTCCAGCATGGTAGGACAAACAAGTAACATTTATTTATTCATGTACGGACGTTAGACTTTTATTTTTTTTTCTAACGGTTCTTCAACTCGTAAAAATTGTGCGTAAAATGCGCAACTGTTGCCGTATTTGGAATTGGCTACATTTTGAGTTTTTGAGTTGAGAGAGAGAGAGAAAAAAAAGTTAAAATGTAAAACACGGCAAATCAGGCCACGGAGGCGCCCAGATAACCGGCTGCGGTGTCAAGGGATGGCATCTGATCTATCTTTATGGATATATTCTGAGAGCCGCAAGGTCGACATATTTAGGAGCGGGGAGGAGTAGCGGTGACTGTCATGACAGCGCATCTTGTTAATAACCATGTCACCCTAATTAGTAAAGTAATTATGAGGTGCTAATGAGCGTTCAAAGGTAGTAGAAATTCAGCACTTTTTTCCTCCTCTCGACGCGGATCTGAAGGATGTGGAGGGGGGTAAAATGTGCGGCTTAAGCTGACAAAGTGTCTGCAGAGAGAGGCTGCAGCTCTGGAAGTGCAGACTCTCCGGATGATGGGAAATGCCACTTCTCATAGGTAGGTGAAGGTGGTTGCACATGATATATATATATATTTTTTTTTCATCCTCCTTTTGACGGACCTAAATGTAATTTCTCCTTGCTTTCTTTCTCCACAGTCACCGCAACCTTTCCCTGAATTTGTGGACGGATCATCGAGCAGGGTTTTTAGCTCCCGTTATTATTATCATTTCCCTTTTTCCTTCTTCCTCCCCCGGCAGGTTGGCACAGAAGATGGTGCTGATGGGTGATGGTTATTCATGTGAGGCGGATGAAGATTATTTTATGCTGCTCAGAAATCCGGATTTATAGGTTTGTTCTCGATTTAATTTGACTTTGAAATTAGCAACAGCAAATCCAGGACAGTGTTTAGTTATTGAAAAAAAATTATATATTTTTGCCTTTGCATTCAACAAATTGTGAAGATTGTTGCAAATCTATTTTTTTAATTCCACAAAATAAGTAAGTGTCTTCTTTTCTTTTCTTTTTTTTGGTTATATATTAAATTCGGGGACTGCAGCAGAAAATGAAAGTTATTAAGTTATTACTAATTACCACCTTTTCTATTATGACAAATCTCTGTTGATAATATATTATTCATGCTTTGCTTTTAATGTTAATATTGAGGCCAGCATTTCACTTTTAAACGCGTTTTCTCTCATACTTTAAAATCGGACAATTTAAAGCTTATTATTTTACATTAATTGCTTTAAATTAAATTTCACAGTGGACTAACCGGTAAAGAAGGAGAATAAGGTTTTACTCCCAGATTATCTCTCAGTAGGTGATCATCCTGCTCCCGCATAAAATGCAGGCAGAGTTTGAGCACAAGGCGGCGACAAAAGCGAGGCCAGTCTGTGCTGGAGTGAAGTTCAAGAGCAAACCGAGGCCTCAGCTGCCCTTTAACGAGCAGAATTGCTTTACATTTCACTTACAGAATTCGCTTTTCTGCGGTTATCGACCACTGATAGCGCACGGTGGATGGAGCCGGTCATATTAACGAGATTTTAAGGCGCACGTTCACAGCGCGCATTCTCGACACAGTGGAGCGCCAATTAGAACATCCTGTCCACACGCAGCCTGTAATCAGGCCTTTTCGGAACCTTATTCCCTACAAATCGCTCAGATCGGATCAAAGCGATGCTTAAACACGTCAGTCAATGTGCGGAGAGGCGCACGGGCTGCTCATCAACTGAAAACAGGACCAATCAATCGCTTTATTAGATTTAAGGCGCCGCGGGAGCAAATTGAATGCTACCAGTTAGGGGATCGTCTTATTGGCCTCAGCTGATGGTCGATGATGGGGACGGTGCAACAGTGGCTGGCACCATATTGATTCTCTGGCGGCTTTGCGTGTAAGCTGTCACTTCACCGCTGGCGACCTTTAGGTTGCACAGTTGCAGCGTTTACAGAGAGACACCCCCGCATTTAGACTGTCAGTCACTGCTGGGACGGGATGGGATGGAGGGATGGAGGGGTGGTGGTGGTGGTGGCGTGTGGGTGGTTGGGTGGGGGGCGGGTGGGGGGTGCTGGAGCAGCCGGACATGCACAAAGACTTAGGAGAGTTTTGCGCAAGTTTTAAAACAGGACACGGTAAAGGTTAAAAATAAAGGCGGGATTTAATGTAATTGTCTCTGTAATAGCATTAAATAAAACTAGGAGTTGTTGTAAATATAACACAGCTTGGGTTTCGTTTATTTAATGTATATTTGCAATTTTTCCGGGGAAATGTCAAAAAACAAAAACAGGGTTTTTAAATTGCGCATGCAATTCTTTTTTGCTCGTTTTAAAAGCATCTATTTATTTCTCTACTAAACTACGATTAAGTTAATTTTGATGATGGTAATAATAATAATTTAAATTCTAGGTCCTCAAAAGAAAAAGCTAAACTCATGGCTACCAATATGCAGCTTATATAATGTAAATCCTTACATTTCTTGCTTGTAATAAAATTAAAATCAACATAGGAGAGTTCCATTATAACGTCCAAACAAATACTACTTAGGTAAAACAAATAGAATTTGACAAATTGACATTTTGTGGAATTACCTTTAGGTGTATATGATCCAACCTGCTGTTATCCCTAATAATGGCTTTTCAAAATAATTTTAAAGCATCGCTATTATTCTGGAAAATTGCAAATAAATACTTTAAATGAGGAGCAGCAGAACCACATCCCGCACTCAGTCACTTCACATTGTTATGGCATGAAAACGTGTCAGCGTGTGAGGGCTGCAACCGGCCACCCCATCAAAGTTGCCCTTGACAGATGGAGGGGGTGATTACATTGATTAAATGCTGCAAAAGAACAAGCTGTCTAATATGCATGCATGAAGTCAGAAGATCACAGTGACTAATCAAACCGGTATCACACAGACGTCACTTCACGCCGGTCAGGGCCAAAGCAAGAGAAATGCTTTTATTAACAAGACGTATAAGGCTATTAGAGGATTTGTTATTCTTCACAATGCTAAAAATCGAAATCCTTTTAAGTCCCGGAATCAAGTTGGTGAATATCAGCCTGTTGCAATGATGACTTACTTCTAGTAAAGTGAAAACGAACCTCTTGTGAAATATCCTCCCAGACTTCAAGACCGTTTTAGCACCTGGGCACACAGGGGTCTTATGTGTTTTGAAGTATCTGGCTCGGGCAAATATCAGACACTTAATCTTTTTTCTTTTGTGTGTGTGTGTGTGTGTGTGTGTATGAGGTCAGGGTAAGATGAGCAGGAATGTGTGGTTTAGAAGAGGAACTGGTGGAAAGTGGGAAATGAACGGGGTGCTATTGACACAAAAGTTCAGGGTGAACACAGACATCTTTGCCTCTACCAGAGAGTTACAAGGCTAAAATTAAAAAGTAATTCCTCACTGGTCCATGAACACGTTCATTCTCTCTATTTTTTATTTATTTATTTTTTTTTTTTGAGAAATTATATTTTACACCTTTTCGGGTGTTCAACTTTTATTTTCTGATTATGGCCCTGGGAACCAAGATAAGCTTATTTTAGACTTCGTAGAAAAACATTTAAATCCCTCATCCAAAATTTTATTTTAAAAACTTTACATATATATATATATATATATATATATATGTGTGTGTGTGTGTATATATATTAGACTTGAAACCTATTTGTAATGAGGACAGTATATGCACCCCTTTCAGTTGCCAGGGTTTGGACGTGACTCGTGCACTTGAATTTGACTCTTTGTGAGAGATGTTGGTGCAACCGCGGCAACAGTTTGCTCAACTCTCACCTCGGAGCCAGCTACCGATGCTCTCCAAATGACAAAACTTCACACCTGCCAGCCGGAATCTGAATGGCTGCGGTGGTTCTGCCGTGACGACTCTGGATACAGAGGTGGACTGGTTGATGTGCTGCGTACATTAAATCACATTCAAGACCAAAGTCATTTAACATTTAGCACAAAGACGTCGCGTACAGATGCTTAACGGGCGGTTTATCACGCAGTAATGTGGTTGCAATCAGATTTAAGGGTAGATTATTAATATGCAACTTTGGCTATCTATGACAGTGCACAGACACTTGTTACTACTATATCAATTAGTTTGGTCAAAAATAAATTGTGCACACAAATCCTTCCTTTAGTGCAGGAGTCTTCAACGTTTTTCATAACAAGGACCCTCAAACTGATGGAGAAATTAAGTAGGGACCCCCTACCTACTATATGTGTTCTATATTAAACTCTGCCTAGTGCTACTTATAAATATACATTATTATTATTTTACATTCAATATTAAGCTATCCCTTATCCATTTACTAAAATATTTTGGATTAATGTGTATTTAAATAAATTTAAATTTGTGGGGGAAAATAAAATATAAAAAAATGTCTAATCAACCAAAGATTTTGCGACCCTCCTGCAGTGCCTCCGCGGACTCCCTAAGGGTCGCAGACCCCCTGTTGAAGACCTGTGCTTTAGTGTGAAAATTTGGGGAAATCATGACACTGAGAAATCTTAGTCCACTGTCTGCATCACATGGCATCAGCAGATGAAACATATCTCGAAATAAATAAAAAAAAATGAATATTCACAAATGAATATTGTCAATAATAACTATATTTTGTTGCCAGTGCTTCGTTAACTGTTCACCTGCCTCCTTGATTGAATAACTGTTAATATACATACAAATGGTGGAAATTCTACATTACGTCGTGTTATAATCATACATTAGGTTTTCATGACTGGCCCGCGCCTGCTAAATGTTATCTAGACGGGTTAAAATGAAGTGTTTTAATACGTTTGTGGATGTGCCCTCTATTGATTTAACATGACCTGAATACTGCTGAGACTAAATGACAGACTGCACACAGGACTGTTTGCCTTAGTAAATACATGAGTTATCAACGACGCATCAGTATGTGCTGGACGTCGAGACAGTCTTGGGGACATTCACGCAAATTACTGTCTTTTATGACTGTATTAGCGATCACATTACACATGCAGCACAACATCCCTGTCCTCTGGCTAACGGATACCATTTTTCATTTCAGCTCGGTGGGGAAAAAAAAAAAAAAAAGAAAAAAAAAGAGGCAATGATAAGATGATGGGAATCAAATTTCGACGCAAAATTACATCCTGCGAGCTCTGGAATTAAAGGTTGCGGCGCGAGAGGGGCCTGACATTTCAGACGGACATGCTGTATATTATTCCAACCCCTCCGCGTCACGCGGTAATGAAACATGCGGCATTCAAGTTCAGATCTGAAGTGCAGGTTAGTATTATTCCATGCCAATTCAAAAGTGTGATACAACAGGGGGGGGGGGGGGGGGGGGGGGGGGAAATCTACCTAGACTGATCAGGGGTTAGCACGCTGGGCTTGAACAATTCCGGCCGGCGCTTAAAAGAAAACGTGCTGGAAAAAAAAAAAAAATTATGCATCGTGTGCAAGTATTTTTTAAGCTCTCTGCTGCCGACAACAAGTATTCATGGAAATCCTTGTCAGTGCTGCGTTTTTTCTCCCCCCCTCCCTCCTCCTACCGTCTGAGGTACATGATCAGAAATGCTCAGGGAACGGAGAACACATTGATTTGAGTGTGTTCCAAACACAGACTGGCCCTGACAAGGTTGTTATAACAGTCGGAGGGGTCTATACAATCACTTAATTACCAAAGCTGTCAGTCAAAGTGGGTCGCTGCTGGCTCCGTCCATGGCTGCGAGCGGCGTTCCACTAGCAGCCTCCCTGAGTGATTGATCCATGCTGATGGCATCGCAAAAATAATTACAACTCGTCTCCTGATGTGTGATTCCATACCGCATTCACGCTTCACGAAGGTAATCGGGGGGATCAGGAGGGGTCAGTGCCATTTCCTATTACCTGGAGTCCAAGCAAAAGGGTAAAACAATGCAAACAGAGCGAGGCGGGGAGAAAAGACGGAGCCGGGGTTGGGTTGGGAGATGGGGGGGTGTGGGTGGCGGCGGCGGCCGATAGACGTTACGAACAGCCGAGGAAGCTTGTGCTCACTTTGTCAAACTGCTGTGTGATTTTTTTTTCCTTCCTTCCTTCCTCCCCAGAGCCAGAAGCAGCACATACTGTAACAGATTGATGGTGTCCAACATGGGGGTTATGGAAATTCAAAATAATCACTGGGTCATTAAGTTGATTGGCATCACAATTGTCAAGCTGTTGGAGGCTAAGTGAGGAGGCCTGCAGCTCATTCGCGAGAGTCTGCTTTTATCTGGCACGCGCGGCAACGTTTGGTGTCGGAAAACATTGGGAGAGTTTGGTTAAATGTCGCACATCTGTGCGGCGCGCCCTGGGACGGAACCTGGTGGAAATCTACACGTAAAAAAAAATCACCTTTGTCACTCCTAATATTAATCACTTTATTATTTAATCCTTCTATATGCCAGTATTTTGTCAATCCACCTTTTCCCTTATATATATTAAAACAAATGGCGCAAGCGTCAGAGGTTCAGTGGCGACTGGAAGGCAAAAGGAATTCACAGTCTGCCATTTGTTTCAGAAGCACTCTGCAGAGGCATTCGCATTCATGAAAGCATTAACCGTCATTAGCCGTCTCGCTGGTCCTGACACAGAAGCAGAACATTGAGGAGGACCGGCAGAGACGTGGCACATTTGTTCCGTGCGTTACCCGCCGTTCAGTACCTGACAGCGCTCACTCCCCCTGCACGCAGGAGAACACAAACAGCACCACGTAAAACCGGGAATCAGGCGAGTAAACAATGTACATATGGTATGTGCACCTGAAGGGGGCCGTCCCATTCTTCTTGTGCCGCCGCCGCCGCCGCGAGCAGGGCGGAGAGGAGGCCCCGGTGTCACTAATGAACCCGGCAAAATGCGCCGGTGAATAATGAAACACAACGCTGCATTTTGCAACAGAAAGAATAAAAGGTGAGATCATCAGCAAGCGAGGGAGGAAAGAGTGAAAGAAAGCAAGCAATGATTAAATGATCAAAAGCTGGCAGAGCGAGTCTCTGTGTCACTGCAAGGCACACTCATCTACCCACAAGTGAAAGTTAGGTTTCAAGCACAGTGTAATTATAGCTGGGGATGTCAGTTTGACATTAATGCAGCCAGCAGAAATTCTCTAATTGGCCTCAGAGGAGAAAGTGAACCAGAAAATATATTAACATTTTAAAAAAGCATATTTTGCCTAATCCTTTCACTTTCCAACAATATTTGAAGACCAAAATGCCCCAGGCATGAGAATTTAAATGAGCAATTTTGTTTTTGAAGGAAACGGCCAATGAGACAGAAAATAGACTAAAGGGAAATCATTAGTGTATGAGAGATCCTGACAGGCTCGCCTTGCTGACTGGCTGGCCTGTCACTAGGAGTCTGTGTTCTTCAGCTCCACGCTATGAGCTAAGCTGATAACATGAAAAGACCCATAAACGTGCAGCCAGAAGTCAAAGCCTATTATCTAGAAATTCAAATGCGGGGGCAAGGATGAGAAGAAAAAAAAAAAAAAGAAAGAAAAGAAAACTGGGAGGGGTGAGGCACAGCTCTCTCTCTGTCTCCTGAAGGGGAAAACTGGCCAGATCGAGAGATCTTGTAATAGGCCCTGTTATCCGACACAAACGTGTGGCAGCGACGCTGCCAGAAAATACTGCAGCAAATCATAACATCACTCAAAAAAAAAGAGGAGGAGAAGGGGGGGGTGGGTGGGGGTGAAAGCAGAAAGAACATGGATGGCAACAAACTGCTTAAAGTTAGGGAGAGATGCAATGTCACATGTGCCCAGGCTGATGTGATATGACCGTATCAGAGAAACACAGCTAAGCGCAGTCAGGAGACGTTAGCCGAGTCCCCCGGTGATGAAGCAGCTGAGGCAAGCATCGCCCCTGGCGTGGGACTGCAGGGCAAACTGCTCAGGCTGGAGAGCCTTGCCCTTTTGAAACAAAACAGAGAGGAATGGCCAGGGGAAGCTAGCCGGCCTCAGCAAAAAAAAAATAAATAAATAAAAAAAGAAGGGGGCTAGGTTTATTTCCTCCAGCAATAAAGAGAAAAAACAATGATTGAGAAGACAGAGGAAAGTGAGAACAACAACAGATCTCAAAGCCCGCGTCTCTTTTCGCGCGACAACAAAGGGCATGTGATATTCCAGCCTTCTATACAGCTGGCTGGTCAGAGGTTTCTTCTGACACCTCGGCACCCCTTGCTTTATTCCGCTCACAATCATACAAGCGCTGCTTTGTCAAGGTATGGGGATTTCACTTTTTTTTTTTTCTATTAGGCTGTTACCCCGAACACAGCAATTTAATCAGGCCCTTTGATAAACATTTGACACAAAGCAGTGGGCTTCTGTCTCTGCTGCCTACAGCCCAGGGCAAGAGATTGAGACTGACGAATTTTCATCCACAATTTTCACTATTTTAACTCCACCTGTCAAACAGTATGTCAGTCAGCGTGACACAAAGATGGGGGGAATCAAAGCCTCTCTCTTCTTAAAGGAGCACAGGCGTGCAGTGGGCTACAAGTTTGGCGGGGGATTGCAACGGCGCTCAGACGATGAGCAGATGCAAACCAGGTGCCTGAAACCGATTTTTTTTTTGTATTTTTATGGGCATGTATTAGAAATGAAGACAAACAGCGACATAATGCTAATGGTACGCCACATTGTATTCACAAGCAGCCCAACACCTCAATCACCTCCTTGAGCGAAATGTCAAAAAACAACCCCTCGCTCCTCGGCTATCAGCCCAAGTCCGCCCTGATCTCAGCAGTCGTTTGCAGCGAACATCTAGAGGACGAGAGGAAACTACAAACTACAAAACCATTTGACCCTGGAGCGCAGAGTATGGAGCGGCCCCTTCTCGCCCAATGGAAGCGGGCCGAGGGTCACCGGGGTCAACACCTTCTTTGCTGAGCCTACAGCAGCGTGGAAGCCTCAGACTCGCGGAAACATCCGGGGACCCAACATGGCCCGAGAGCGGCCGCGGGCCGGCGCGCAGCGCTCCCCGGAGGCCGCGGAGGGAATGAGCGCTGCGGTGACGCCGCGCAAGCAGCGAATCTAAATGCAAAAAAAAAAAAAAAGAGATTATCTGTTCATTAACTCCCATAATTGAGGTGAGCAGCAGTAGTTACTAGACTGTCCTAGTATTTGCCCCTCTGGTAGCAGCCAGCGATGGAGCAAAGGAAAATAAAAAATGAAAAAAAAAAGAAAAATATCGCATACAGCATTCCAGACGCATCAGTGCTGAGAATAAATGATATGACCTCTGGCTATGGTATGGCCTTCAAATCTAAATCCCTACCTGACCAGCAAGAATCATCCTCGTTTATTCATTCCTCCTGCATACCAAACACGTTCTGCACCGAATCGCATCTCCATGAATCTTTTGATTCCTTTCAATCACTTTCAAGGACTGTAAACAATGGGGCCCGCGAATATGATAGGGAAGCAAATCTACCTCAGCTCAATTAAGGCGCTGCCCTGCAGCCTCCTGCGGCCCTGAGAGATAGGAGCTATAATTAGAAGAGGGCAGTACACTTGCAGACATTATTGATGATCCGCTCCTGACACCTCCCTCATGTTAGCATTAGCATTTTTCCCTGAGCCGGGGCTCATGTCAAGAGAGGCCGGTCTCTCGGAGTCCGTGTCAGCAGGGGGGCTATATACGAGCTGCACAGCGAGGCCACATTACGGCTGCAGAGAGGAAGAGAGCGGGAGGGAGGGAGAGGGAGAGGGAGAGAGAGACGCCCGTGCTCTCCTCCAGGCTCCTCTTGGTGCTCGTCCACCTGATGGGAACACGGAGACTTGGCTGTTCTCCCCCTCATCAATACAGCAGGGCTCTTTGTCAGTAATTTGCAATAAGTGTCCGCGCCACATCTTAAGGGACCTGGAAATCATTACTGGCTGAGGCCCTACTCCGCTACTAATTGGATGCGTTGGGCCTTATCAACTGAGGATTTTCCGAGACCTTTGACAGATACCAATTCGAAAATCATTGTTCAGTTGTCAATTTAAGAGACCGTTAAAAGAGCTTATTTTAATTTTAATTGGAACTTCCTCCTGCCTTCACAGTGAGCTGGGAGGATTAAAAATGAGCTCGGGGCGTATGCAAGTGTGTGTGTGTGTGTGTGTGTGTGTGTGTGTGTGTGTGTGTGTGTCCGTACTCCCCTGGAAGAAGAGGGAAACTATGCAGGTTAAATTGACGGGTAACAGTTCTGACCAGCGTACGAATGAAGACAGCATGCACGCACATTTAGTTTACAAGAATCTCGCCGCTTCCCTGGGACTTCATCATCAACATCAAATAAGTCGGAATCTGAGCTGCAAAGCTCCCAATTAAGCAAAACCCGCATCCGCTTAAGATGTTTGTTGGGGCGAGTGTGCCGGGACCATCATCGATCACCCCCAGTAAACTGACCGGCTGATAGTGCTGCCCCTAACATATTTATGCGCTGCACTCTCTCAATGACCCTGAACTGAAACACTCTCTTGGCTTTAATAAGGCCTGGGAAGGCTCAGCCCTCGCTAGATATGCGGCCGCACGGGTGGTGGGAATGGCTGCGAATGCTGGCAGATGCGGCGAAAAAAAAAAAAAGCTAACATGTGTAAACGGGCGCAGGGCTCGGACGAGACGCTCCTGGTGACACGGCCACCCAGGAGCGCAGGGCGCAGGGCTGAGGGCTGAGGGCGACGGGGGGGGGGGGGGGGGGGGGGGGGCGGGGAATGAAAGGGAACTGAATTGTTTTGACACCACTGTTAATTCAAGATTCTGGTGATCCCGTTGGAAAGCGCGATGACTTTATTTGAGCGAAGCCAAATATCACTTCAGCGCGCCTTAAAACACCAGAACGTGGTTCAAACAGAAGCTTCACAAATATGTGCAAAAAAAAAAAAAAAAAAAAGTGGGGGGGCAAAGCATGTTTTTATTTTTTTAAAAAGTAAATAGAGCTGTGATTTGATAATAAACCTGGCATTAATGTTAATTCTCCCAGCCAGTATTTGCAGTATTAGAGGCTTAGAGTAGAAGAGCAATGCTTTTCAGAGGGTAATAAGTGTCTAATTAAGGACTAGACAGGAGGGAAATTGCCAAGGTATAAAAGAGCTTTTTATTTTTTTCTCCCCTGCTTTTTTTTTTTTTTTTTTTACAGCCGCGTCTCTGGGAGCCAGCGTTGTGTTTGCCGGCTGTTTTACTCGCTGTCAGAAAGGATTTGAGGAGAGGAGCCATCTAAGCATGCGTACGAGAGGATTCATTTGACCTCATTATACATCAATAAAAAAAAGGAAGCGGGTTTACTAAATATCACCATGCTGCCCCGCACTTCACGTCAGATCATGCAGGAGTGTGCTAAAAAGATGATTCCAGCAACGTCTGGCGAGTAAGGAGAGCGAGGGGAGTGGAGGGAGTTGGAGTCGGGGAGGAGGGAGGGAGGGAGGGTGGATGGTGGTGGAGGTGTGGGGGCTGGGGGGTGGGCGGGTGTGTGTGTGTGAGTGGGGGGGGGGGGGGGGGGGGGGGGTTTGTGGGGTTGAACCCTGACTAGCCAGGAGGGATTCTGACAAGCACAGGAAAAAAGCAGATACGCAAAGCCCTGTTTAAGAGCAGAGCAACTGAAGAAAAAGATTTATGCTTTTAATTAATGGCAATTAAACCGTGCCTGTTGGGCTGGCCTATGGCAATTGTTCCCAGTAAAAAGGAGGCCGAGCTGGTGACAAGCATTTGAATCCACTAAGTTCTACCAAGGGAGCTGACACTGCAGGCATCAAGCCTAAACTAAATCAATAAAAGAATTAAACTTTTATAAATTGCATTTTGACAAGTATCAGATAGCGCTAAGCTTTGATATTACGAATTCCTCCGAGGTGATGCAAACAAGGAGAGGCACACTTAGAGATCCAAACAATCAAAGGGTCTCGTTAGCATGTGCTGTCAGATGCAGCGGTGCTATTAATTACTACAAATTAAAGTGACTCTCTCCACCTCTGCTGATTGGAATGATAATCAAGCTCGGCTCGGCGCGGGGGAACATATGCAACCCTGCCAAAAATAATAAGGACAGAAACCAACAGACGCTCCTCTATGGCTTGTGTTTACAAGCCACAAAGTGCTTGTTGCTTATTCTATCCTGCAGCAACGCGCGCACGCACGCATTAGCGAAACCTGCGCCGCAGCTTTTGCTAATTTGATATGTAGCTGTGTGTGTACATAAATGTACATAATGTGCTTCATTTGATTTTTCAATGAAGCCCTGTACACATAAACAAGACTTCAAGGTTGCTGATCACTTACTACTCCTTCCCACCCCCATGCTCCGCCCTGTACACACACACACACACACACACACACACACACACCACACACACACACACACACACACACACACACACACACAGAGACGTGTAAGACAAAAAAGTAGCAGTTAAACTGAGCAATATGTGTTCAGACAAATGTAAGCGTCACACTGTCTAGAAGAGGAACAAAAAAAAAAAGAAAAAAAAAAGGGGAGGGGGAAGAGAGGTTTTGGGCGGGAGGGGGAGGTGGGGCGGGGTGGGGATAGGAGCTGGCATGACAACTCAAACATCCTGTCACTTAAATCACTGTTCATATCCGCGCGTCACAAATCCAGAAAGGCATCCGGCATCGCGGCGACACCGCGCTCCGCCGAGTGCCAACAGGCTTTCTAAATGAGACTGAAAGCAGTAATTACCGCACGCCCCCGCGCTAAATTGTTTACCATGAGACTGATCCAGCTCGCTGGTGCTGCTTACTCGCCCAATTTTCCCTTCCCTGATATCAAATATCTTTCGTGGCATCCCAGCTAACACCAGCGCGCCGGAGCTCACACCAGGCTAATTTGTTCAGCGGCCATGCATTATTCATTATTATTCAATGCATTTTCAGAGTGATTTGCAAATTCCATCAGTATACTTAAGTTTACACACATAATGCAAAATGTAAGATTTTATGTTCCCCTACAAGACACAATCGCTTTGAGGGAAATACATTTTACACAAGTTGGAAATGTAAATTTAATGGCACAGATAAATGGAGACTCCGCCTTCGTGAACATTATCATGTGGAAATTACTTTAATAACTTTAGACAGTAGATGCCCAGGAAAAGAAAAAATTGAAGGGAGACACACAAAAAAGGGGTTACGAGTTGGAGTGGAAATATCTTCATTGCGTATTGGCAGGTGAGTGTTATCAGCGCCACGGGGCAGCAGCTGGCCTGCATGTGTTTGCCCTTGTTGACGCTACCTTAAAGCGCAGCCTACATGATCTCATTCCCTTGATAAATTTGTCCCAGGCTCCACCTGGCTCTGGCAACACCCCCCCTGACCCCGGCCAGATCTGCTGCACGCCCCCCCGAGGACCCTAATCGTGACCTAACGGCGACTTGGAGCGTGTTATTAGTTACTGTTCGTGTGTGTGTGTGTCTCTGTGTGTGTGCGCAGAGCCGGAGGAGCCGCGGAGGTTTGACTGGGTGAAACGGAACCTGTCAAGGTCCCAGCGGCGGAGAACATCACCTCCCCTCATCTCCGACCGAGACGAACAGAGGAGGGGATGGAGGCTCCGGTTTCAGACTCATTCCTATGCAAGTCTCCCTCCTCTGATCTCGAGTTAAAAGACAGCGTCGACACTCTTAAGCGCACGCTCGACTCTTTCGCGCATAATGCGCCTAAAATTCAGGTCATCTGTTGTATTTTTAATTTCTGACGACCTTTGCGAAGGAGCACACGAAAACGGAGGCCCCGGCGCCCGTTTTCTCTGCGATTAACCCCTTCCCGGTGTCGCCGAGGCGCCTTCGCGGCCGTTGAATACGCTGCGATGCAAATCGATGCTATATTATTAAAAGGGGAACGTATACATGTAGGGTGCGCAGCTACGGAATCACTTTAGCATATTTGTGATAAAGAATGTATGGCATTATGTGTAACCTCCTCCTCTGATTTTAATGCTGAGCATTTATATGCAGTTAGGCCTCATTATGATAATTTGATATTTTGACTGAATGGCTGGAGGCAGGATTATAAGAGAAGTCTGTTTTAGAATGTTAATGTGAGCCTTTGAAACTAATGCATGTATTTATTGATTTTTCACTCCTAAATCTATCCTTCTTAAGTTGTCATGGTTTAGTTGGAAGGGGAAGGAGGGGGCCTGTCTTTTTTTTTTTTTTTTTTTTATAACAAAGTGGTCAGGGCCCCGAACCGAGGAACGCGAGCGCTGCTGTGTAATCATTAACAACGAATCCCCCCGCAATCGTGTTTCACGCCTCATCTTTCTTTCTTTTCTTTTCTTTTTTTTTTTTACCTGCAGCTTCAATGTCACATTTCACAGATGTAGTATTAGCGACGAGACATAAGCAGAGGCAGGGAACGACGGAGGAAAGAGTGGAGGGGAAGAAAAAAAAAACCTGGCGGAGGAGAATCTGAGAGACAGATTAATGCCTTGCTGGTACTTCAGTGTATCAGGACAAGGATTACGGCGGTAACAGCTGCGCCCATGAGTCCCCTGACTGAGAAGAATTACAAGTATTATCACCTACATCATTAAAGTAGGGTTCATAGATGTGGAATGGCTTCAATCAATTCATCCCCAGATAACACAGAGCCAGCTGGACCCCCTGCGTGAGAACTTGACTTAATTGGCCAGTAAGTGGTGGGGATGGGTGCACGCTATTTGATCAAATTACGGGGGCCCCGGCGAAGGGATTACAGTTTTTCGGGAGGAGCGCGGTGAGGGAGGCTGGCGGCGGAGGCGGGCGCGCTGCGGGTCAGGGCTACCGTTAGCGCGGGCCCGCGTAAGCTCGTCCGTGGCTAAGTGTGAGGCCGGTGAAAAATGGTGGCCCACTTGGCACAGGGGAAGGGGAGGAAGAAAAGCAGTATCCAGGTCAGCCTTTTGCTTGGGGAAATACACTCATTCATCATCCCCCCTTGGCCTCATTTCTGGCTGGCGATACTTGTAAACTAATAAGTTCCTTGTGCTATTTAGTTAGGATCATTATGCTACAAATTCACTTACTTTCACTGTATCCGTACGCGCCGCATCGACGCGCTAATGCAGAACAGTGTGACAACGGCAACAAATAAATAATGAGCTCCGAAAAAGCTAAGGAACTACATATTGCTCATTTAAAACCATTGTGCAATAAATTGTAATGTAATTATCTGTCTTGATGCTCGGAGAACAGAGGAGCACCAGCCATGCCGAACCACTGTTTCAGCTTATTATTCAAATGTTTAATTAGCATTCAGATGTATGGTTAGGCTCTCGTGGCCACAATGCACACACAACTAAATCTGCTCCGGTAACCATAAAACCAGCCAAAAACACTGGAGCGATAACAGGAATTTAAATTAGCTAAAATGCCAACGCTTCGCTGAAATTACCTCTTTGCAATATTCATGGGTGAAATGGCTCGGCTGAAAGGCATTTTCATTATCATTATTCCTAAGTAGAGCACAATTTAGTCATCAGTGCCCGATTCGGCGGCGGTTTTTATTTTCGGAGGTGGGAAGGAATTCACCTCTACAGGACATGAGGGTAAAGAGAGTCTAATTAGCGCTGCGGCCCTGAAAGGCAATGGAATATCTAACAATGAGCCGGACCGGACTCTGTTTACAAAAATGGGGATTCATGATGCAATTTCGGCGTGCGCTCGTGTGTGTGTGTGTGTGTGTGTGTGTGTGTGTGTGTGTGTGTGTGTGTGTGTGTGTGTGTGTGGAGGGAAAGAGAGTGTGTCTCCACAGCCATTCCTCAAGATAATACCTTGCTGGAGAGCATGTTTGTCATCGCTGTTAAAGTGCGGTGCACATTAATTCTAGTTTTTTTTTGCCGTAGTGTAATTCTGGCAAAATGAGCGGCCCTCCAGGGGGCCCTGCATGTAGACTAACTACTGGACAGAATTAGACTCCACAGTCCCTGCTATTCATAATGTCATTAATATAAAGGCAATTAAATGAGTTTTTAACCTCCAACCCCTTATTGTTATTAATGAACAAGCGGGTGGAACAAAAAACCCACCCGAGATGAGGCTGGTAATTATCTTTTGCATCGGAGCCCTTGGAACAGGTTTGAAAATTAAAGCTCAGCGAATGGATCGTTGGGGTTTGTTTCCAGGCGAACCCAGAGGGAGATGATGTGGTTTAATTTAATCACATGATGTCATAGCGGGAGGGTTAATTAGATGGGTTTTTACTGTCGCTGGGCTCGTCGGGCCGAGGAGCTGGCATCCTCGAGAACACACGCGGCATCTCCACCCGCCATCAAACTGTCAAACTGGTCATTAGCATCTCAGATTCTTTGGTTGTAAATTGTAAAAAAAAAAAAATACTATATGATCTAGGTAATTAAAAAAAGATGGGGATGGAGTGCCTGAAGGTCGTGTGCCTCGATGTGCTCATTATGACTTTTTTTTTTTTTTTTTTTACAATAGTAATTATGTAAGTGATTGTGCAGCTCAGCCAGTGTTAACAAGTACCTAACACGTTGACATTATGAAGCACTCAGGGGTCAATTTCACACGCCGAGGAAAGAAAAGAAATGCTTGCGCCTCACCCTGAGCCACAAAACATTCGAGGAAGAGCCGCGGAAGTTCTCCGACCAGCAGCAGGAGGCGGAGAGGCGGCGAGCGAAAAGGGCAGGTTCTTCTTCTCCAGCCCTCCCTGCTCCCCAGACGACGTGGGCGAAGGTCAGGGGGTCACTGTCGCTGTGTACCCACTTCTGCAAACAGCTCATTAGTGAGTCGGCGGTCTCGCCACAGACGGCACTCTTGGGAGCGAGGTCACGTTGGTACCTGCTCCACGCCCCGTTTGTTTAGGGGTCTCTTCAGGGACCGCATCCACGCCCTCCCCAGTCCGGCTTTATGTTTAATTAATAATTAACTTATGTCAACCGCTTGTTTACCCACATGGGGTGACACGGAAAGAGAACGCTCGGATGCGTTGACTATGATAATTCACATTTACCGCTGGCTTGTTAGATGAGCCTTCATGGTCGTGCAGTCGCTGCCCTTTGACTGCAAAATGCAAAATTTGTGGAGTTTTATGGAAAAAGACATTTGCAAACACAATAACAACAAACTCATGTGTCCGGGGGGAACGGCAGCGAGAGTTGGACCTCGGCTTAATCTCACAATTTTCCAGTCTCACATTCTCTGTTTGGCACTCAAATTGGGAAAAGAAAAAAAAAATAGAAAGTGTGATATTTCACAAGTCCTTGGACTGCTAACTAAGCTGTCAAATGGGTAAACTGCGCTCCGTCTCGCTGACAACAATCTGCAAATGAGCTACAAGTAATTTACCGTGATTATACCGGCAAATCAGACGTCGATGTTTTTTTGTTTTTTTTTTTACCCCGCCTCCCCCTCCAATCAGCCCGTGTCGTCTGACAAGAGGACAGAAAGGCTACCCATCAAAGTCCTCACCTCATCTTATTTGGCTAATGCATTTGTTTGAAATCTGGGCGTTATTCGGCAATCACGGCAATTTCCGGTGAAATGAAGAGAGACGGGGGTCACAGCCTGACGTCTCTATTACGGTCGTCTGCGATCAGGAGGGAGGTGCGGCTGCAGCGGGAGCGCCGAGACTTGACAGTGTATAAATCTGTCTGTCTGAAGGTCAACAGAAGTGAAGAGGTTCCCTGACCCGGTGACCCACAGGTCCAACTTGACAACTCTATCTATAGCCTGCGCCCGTGACAAAGGCACAGCTGACAGATAGGAAGAGAAAATGAAAGAGCGGGCTGCGCTTCTGATGACCTGAGAGGTATCTTTTCAAGGAGGATAATTCCGTGGTTAAATGTCAGTCCTGTGGCCGATTCTCTGCGTTTATGGCGTTTGAGGGAGTTACGTTAATGACCTTCTCATTTTGTCTGACTACACTCATGTAGAAAGTCTGCACAAGATTGGCGGGGTTTAGTTTTTACTCTTCTAGCTGATTGACTTTCCCTGATTTGAGCTTTCACACTCTAAACTCACGACATTACTTTTAAATCACACATTCTTGAGGTAGCCATAAGCATAACTGACCCTAAAAATGAGTTCCCTTTTAACGTGCTACATCAATAAAAGGCCGCTTCCATGTTAACACTTTGCAGTCGTTAATAAAAATGCCTCCCGTCGCCAATTTTTTTAGGAGGTAGCAGAGAGTGGCGGCCTAGCTTCAGTGAAAAGAACGTAGCATGTGTTGTGTTTAATTTCTGCTGCGTCCAATTTGGACGAGTTGAAGCTGAGAGTTTTTAGAACAGTTCCAACAACTTTCACGTCATTGACGTAAAGCTTTTACTTGTGGGTTTTGTCGGTAGTCACGTGTCTACAGCGAGACGCAAGGGTAAGGAGAGGATCAAAATGGGATCTTATCCAAAGGTCACGCCAGGTTGTTAAAGTAATAGTGACTCCAGCTGTGCAACTGTTACTAGGACTGAAGTTGGTCGGATTTTAGGACGGAAGTTGTAAAGAATAAATAATATAAAACTATTCGCTTCATGAGTCATTTTCCAGACTGAGCTAATGTACAGTTTTTGGTAATTAAGCATTTTTTGCTTTACTTTTACATAAATAAATAATCTGAAGACATTAACACAGTCCTAGGTTTGGATGAAATAGTCAAAATCCTTGTCATGCTACAATAACAATACAAATTACTATGTATTGTTAACATATGCTTTTAATTTATTATGAAGTCAATGAATGCAATCGCCTGTTCTGACTTCACGTCAACACTTTGTGCTTGGTCCAGACTGATGTTAACACAAGGAGATATTTATGCATTAAGGTCACAATTAGCAATGTATTTGACTAGATTACATTTAAAGGTGTTTCTAATATTCTGGCACCCCCTGGCAATACAAAAATAAATAAATAAATCCAGAATAATACTATGTTCAAATATGACCTCAACAATAAACATATAAATGTATATACATTTGTATATACATAAAAAAAAAGCATTATAAAATGTATTAAGATAAAATCTAGATTCTACAGTCCTGTACTAAACTGAGAAACTGATACTGATTTTGCATTAAAAAAAAATAAATCCAGAAATATCAATATTAAGTTCTCTAAAATTCACATAACAGACACAAAAGTGAGCTTGGCTGAGCTGAAACTGACCACACCAACATGGACCTCCAACCTCAGACATCTCATCTCATCCTCATCCCTCCACATCTCCTCATTGAGAAAAGTGTCGATTATCTGCAACCACACCAAAAGCAGAATTTGTCCTCCGATATGTCCGCGCATCATTTTGCCAGCGCGTGCCTCTGGCTCGGGCCCCTGTGGCTCTGATGGCTTTAATTGACTGTCTCGCTGTGATTAATGGTCACATGTTAAACATGCACATTGTGGACATTCTTACACAGATGTGGAAGGCAATTTGAGGGAGAGGGGCCATCTCTGGAGAAGCACTTATCTCTGACTGTGAGCTCAGCATTTGGGATGGGCTCTTAGAAAGGAGCACCGCTCTGGTCTACAGGCCCCAGAGCCGACCTACGCTGCATCGCAGTGACATTGAGGATATTTAAAGAAATGGCCTCTCCCCACTGGGCTTCAGACAATGGGCTCCGGTAGCAAGGAAATTCATAGTTGAGGCATGATAAAAGGTTGAATAGAAACTGACTGGATTAGAATTGGTTTTGCACAGAAATAAGATAAATGGTGCAAATCAATTTAAAGCAAAAGGCCTAATCATATCTAAGCAGTACAACAAAAGGGACATGTAGTGTCTATAAAAATCCATAAACACTGTCAAGTCTTAAATGTGATCACAGTCCGTGATCCCCCGCATGCCTCCTTTTGGTCACTGCTGAAGATTACAAAGCTTGCCACTGATCTGGGCTTTAAAGAACTAAGAGATTCAACGCAGTGACAGTATTTACACAGTGGGGTCCGCGTGGCAGGCCTCTGTGTGGATACACAAGCCAACATCAATCAACCAAGCACCAGGCAGCCACCAGCCATCAGGACCAACCACTGTTCCGACTGATTATCAGGGAGGCTTTTACATCATTAGCCCAACCCCCCCTGCCCCCTTTACCCTACCTCCTGATGACCAACAAGGCTTGGCAGGCTGCAGCTGAAATGTCTTGGCCAACACAACCAAGGACCCACCATTACCGAGAGTCGCATAAACATCGAACAATTTGACCCCATTTGCCAAGGGGCAGTTGATGGAACATGCAAGGAGGATAAAATGCAGGGAAAGACAAAGCATTTTAATGAGAGCGGTCAGTATTGGAGCATGTGATTGAGCTAATTGAAATCAACATCCATGACTGGACACAAGCTAGGGCATTTGGCAGCACGGTCCATGCCAACATCAGTCACCGTTCGACACTGCCCTGCCGGCTGTGAGGGCGGCCTGCTGAGGAGTGGCAGGGGTCGCATGCCCGTCACGAGTTCGCGGAGGGAAGGATCAAAAAAAAGAAAAAAGAGGGGGGGCTCTACAACGTCACTGCTGCTCTGCGCGACCCGCACCAGCGTGCCATTGCAAGGACATTGGAGATATGGATTGGAGGGAGCTCTGAGCCTTCACCCGAGTTAAGGCTGGACCGGGTCTGCAGCACTCTCACCTCCCAGCAGGCTGCCTATGGGGCAGTGTTAATGGTGGCCGTTCCACAGAGCCATGCCAGCCCCCACACTCCCCCAGCAACTGTGGCACCACACTCGCCCAAGGCTGCGCACATTAATGCTACACTAATTAGCAAAGGAGCTGACCAACCAATTATGCACAGTTCAGTCAAGATTCAGAGGTTAAAGGGTAGTCTAATGCTGCATCACACACTTCGACATGATCTAAACGTACAGCTGTGTGCGCGCGCGTGGGAGGCGGTTTACACACTGTCCAATAAACCTACCTTGCGCATCCACTTTTCACTAATTCAAGCTCACACCCACTTTACAATGTGCAGATAACGCCATAGAAGCCAATCTGGGAGCAGTTAGCACACGATTCAGTCACACCACGTATAGTGCGGTAGTTTGTTTTATTTAGGCCGGATGGAGGAATTGTTTGTTACATAAATTGCACAACAAAAGCCGAGTTGCCTACAGCAACCTCCTGGTAGGAGACAGTCTGTGTTCAAATTTTTACAGTGCACCGTGATTATCGTACGCCAGATTAATTTAGTTGCGTCTGCTTCACATTCAGCACAAGTAAACAAACAAGTATCCACCTGAACATGACATCCTATTAACGAGATGCAGTTATTGCGTTTTCTTCCAATTGTCTGATGACAGGATACAATGTTGTCCTGTTACGTGGTTGTCAATGTAACCTGAAGGAAAAAAAAAAAAAAAAAGGACAGCAGCCCTGTTTATCGGTCATTGCTTTGTTTAAGACACAAATATACACTGACCCATTTCTGCCACATGCTTTTGTCAAGGGTTGTCACACACTAACACCATGCATGCCCAACCACACAGGGAATACGGCATTGACAAAATGTGACAGAACACATGCTTTTGTTTGAACTCGCTGAGCGACAACTGGCCAATCTCAGTCAGATCATACTTTGGCGATGCACATATATTTTTACAAAGAATGGCCCGACATTTAATTTCATGTATATATTACAGGAAAGAATTTTAAGAACCACCGGGGGCGGGAAACTCTTTGAGGAGCCACTGTGCTATGACAGAAGAAGTATCATTTATTAATGGATTTAGGCAAAATTATGTCAGTAAAATGCAATGAAAACTAAATACTTCCTAAAACCTTGAAAATGCATAGATATTTATAGATAATGGGCAAAAATATTCAACGCCCAACACCCAATAATAACCTCAAACAAACATTTCCAGTAGTAAGATGCCTTTCTTTTTTCAATTTTTGCTATGTTCTCATGTTCACAGTCTTCCAGGTTTTTTTAGATTTTCGAACTGAAACTGCTTTTTAAATCCTACGATTTTCATTGATGAGAAATGATTTCTCGACCAAACTGTAGACTTGGGACCATTGTCTTGTCTACAACAGGAAGACGTAGGCCTACATCCTTGACCCTTGGATTTGGCGTACTCTCATGGATACTCTAGATCCACGAGTCCAAACTGAATTTTCATCAACCCAAAAACAGAACGCTTTAAGTCTTTGCTTGTTTATTGTTCTTTTTCTAGTCTGTACTTAACAAATTGCAGATAAGTTAATAAGTTACTGACTATAAAGGCAGTTATACCAGACAATTATGCTGCCTTCTGGCTTCAGGTATGCCGCTTGCAGTCAGAAATGCTTTATTTAACCAATAAAAAAAAATGTTTTAAAAAATGAAATGAAATTTTTTAAACCGCTGTCTCTCATCTTTTGCGTCAGCATTAAAAACAATGCTGGATGACCTGAGGGGTATCATGTGTTTAATTTGTAGATGATACGTAAACGGACAAACAAATATCTCTTCAGAATGCTCTGTACTGGTCTTTTATATTAAATTGGTATCTGGCACATATAAATGCTTGTTAGAGGTGCATGCTTACTGAGGTCTGCCGTGGGAATAGACGACTACTGCTGACAACGCAAAGTATAATATAGACAGGCAGCTAATAAGTAGGAATATGCTTACCGACTTTAAATCATTAGAAAGCCACCCATAAATCAAATCAAAAACACTGAGATTCAATATCATGAAATTGAATCTCATTAAAGCAGTGAAAAATCAACTGGAGAGGAAATTTAACTCTTTACATTCAATGCTAACAAATGAGCCTCAACTTGAATCCACCTCATCTACCTCAACTGGCCTTTGAAGCACTTCCTGCTGTTAAATGAGTTGATATGACAGAATACGCTTTAAACAGATTAAAGTGATGGAACTTTGCGTGGGGCACCAGTAACCAGGGGGAAAGATGGTCTGCTGAACAATTTCTGAAATCTACCCACAGCCCAATTAGCAGGGATGTTTAAAAGCCCAGACTTGTGACCAGAAGGTTGGAATCCCAGCTGGGACGCTGCTGTGTATCTAAGGTACTTAACCTGAATTGCCTCACTAAATATCCAGCTGTATTAACAGATATAGGACATACAATGGAAGCACACTTACCCCTCATATGGGATTTAATGGGCGACATGAGCGCACTGTCGGTTTTGCAGCTTTACGCGCATCACTTCGATAACTTTGCACAAATGAAAAGTTCGCTGCCATAAAAGCACCAACAGCAGCAGGCTACGGATTATCCCAGAGGCGGCCATTACCGTGCCTTTGTCCTAACGGGATCCACGGTTCACTCTATTGGACGGCAGTCATTTGTATTCTGTCCACACGGCACTGATCATCTGCCACCATCTGCATAGTTTTACTGCCTGTGATCATGGTGCTGTTCTGAGGGGCTGTCATTATGCTTTACAGCATTGTTACAGCCTGTCTGGGTGCAGCATCAGAAGAAATGGCTCATTCAAACATGGTCTCCCCCTCCGCTTCCCCTCGCATGGCTCTATCAAGGGCTGCAGAATACACCTCTTCTGCACACAAGCGCCTCAAGACAAATCTGACCAGCACTTTGCAAAGTGATACACAGAGCCACTGAGGCGAGGCTAGATTTAAAAGGTCTACATTTTTCAGAGCTCAGAGCAACGGAGACTTTTGACATTTCATTCTTCATTAGACAGACACAGCAGACATAAAATATCCCCTCACACAGCTAGAACCCATGCAGCTGCTTACATATATGGCAAACTGATGCAATGTGACATACGACCAGGCCAGGAGTTACTATATGTAATCCCAAATTACCTATTCAATGCAGATAAATCACACGCTTCTCTATGCTATGAAAACAAAAATATAGAACTTCCCCGAATAATGACTTTCCAGTGATTTAATGCCGAAGTCTACTTCCTTTTAAGAGTCCCAGGTGATAGCACTTTGCATATTGTTGTGAATAACATCCGTTTGTGTGATGGGGGAAAACCTAGCATTGCCCCTTTGGCAATGTAAAGCAGTCCTTTAGTGTGAATCACATAGCCGGAGGTTATCGCTTCATATGCTTAAAGTCAGAGGCAAATCAAAGCTCGGGAAATGTAATTATTCAACAAGCAGTCAACTATTTTGTAAGTGTGGGTGTTGATCCGGCTTTAAATGCAACTCATCTGCAGCAGCCCTTTTAATACTTTAAGTCACGTTAAGAGTGCGTCATTAGCAGCGTTGCGCTTATAGCTGCGGTGCAAGAAAAGAAACGCTGTGCAAGTGTACTCTGCAAACAGGATGGATTTCCTTCATTAAAATGTTCCTCATGAGTCTGCAAGGCTCTGCTCTAAGAAAAATAAAGGTTTGGTTCTCATAGTAGCAGCTACAAATTTAAGAGCAAATGAATCCTTCACCTGCCGTGTGGCAAAGACTGTTACTTAATAATCACAAGTTTATTTGGGCTTCCTATTTCTGCTACTATCAGTAAAGGTAAGAAAAGTAATATGAAGGTGAACTTTTTCACTGAAGATAGGAAACTTGTGGATAAAGGTAAGGCTGATTGTTGACCTTAGAAAGTGTCAGGCAACGGATGCACCACCAGTGATCAGAGACATCACTGAAGTGCCCTTGTGAATGGAGACCAATGGATTTTTGCTCATTTGAATATGCCTGAACTTGTTTCTGCTGTGAGGTGAAGTTTTGAAAATCCCCCATGAGACAGCCTTACTTTTAAGTCTATCTCTTACAAATGAAGAAGTGAATTAATGTGCAGCAGAAGTCTACTTTTTTTTTTTTTAAATGTAACACGCAGCTTTAGTTGGTCTGGTGTGACTGGTTGCTTACGATGACTAATGTTAGCTAAAGTTAGCAAACTTCAGACGAATACAGCACTAGAAAGGGACATGACTGAGTCAGCCAACTCACTTTAATGACTCTTCTTCCTTGTTACATTATTTCCTGGTAATTAACACAACCCACGGCCACAGTGGGCGCTGTTCAGGTGACGTACGCTTGAGTAGCGCAACACTCAGCTTTTTTTTGTTGTTGTTGTTTATTCCGTCTGCATTTCCGCTACTGTTACGTGATTAAATTAAACGGGGATAATTGTAAGACCGGAAAAACTATGGATTCAATTTTCTAGGCACAGAAGTAAAGAATAAAGAGGTGCAGGAAAGTCAGACTGTGAAGGAATTTGTGGTTTGGAGAACGAGGAGCCAAGAAGAGGGAGGCGGCAGGCTCGTGAAGGCCTATTGATTTCTAAAACACATTCTAAAAGGTCCCATGCCTAACTTTGGTTTGACAGCTGGATTTGTGAAGACTTTGAACTACTCCAGAACAAGGCTGCCGAGATCACTCCTAACAAGACAGCCCTGGTGTGGACCGGGCTAAGAGGGCCTTAAGGAGGCATTCAGAAAGAGTTGAAGACTTTGCTTCAACCGTCAAGGAGGGCAAACCGTGGGCCACAGCCATTAATGGTATGGGAGGATGCTCGAAAAATGCTTGGCCCAAATTTGCATGTTAAAAAAAAAAAAAAATGCCAATGGCACATTCGGATAACAAGACAACAGAGGAGGAGGAGGAGGAAGAGGCAGGGTGGGAAGAGTCAGCAGCATCTTTAATAATATCAGGGAGAAGTCAGAAAATGAAAACTCTGCCTATAGGTATGGGGCTAATTAACAAAGTTTTGTCTGAGAGAGGAATCCGGGGCAAAAGAGAATGGTTAGATTCAATATTCCCTGAAGATTGTCTTCAAAGCTTAAACCGAGGATATTAAATGCATCAGAAATAATAATAATGCAAGCGTGCGTGTCACTGCTGCCGGCTTCTGTCTCTTTGAGTAGGCAAGATGTGTGTGTGTGTGTGTGTGTGTGTGTGTGTGTGTGTGTGTGTGTGTGTGTGTGTGTGTGTGTGTGTGTGGTGTGTGTGTTAATAGCGAGTGTGCGGGAAGGATGCGTTAAACTCCTGAAATGAACTGTATTGTTCACAATCAGCAAACAGCACTTTTTTTTTTTTTTACGACAAGAAGGAATATTTTCATACATGCATGCATTAAGAGACACACACCTCCTCCTCCGCCGTGAGCCCCGTACCGTGGAGACGCCCCATTACTAATTAAAACTCTTGACAAACCGTCTGTCTGCCTGGGACACGGTCACCATAGGACCCCGTCGCGCGTTGATGAGACGATGAACAACGCAGATGAGCAGAAGTTTATTTTTTTAACACATTCTTCAATAGACAGAAGACAACCACATTTATCTCCACGATAATTGAAGCTGCTCCCGTGACATTCTGTCAATTCATCACAAGTCGGGACAGCTAGTCTCATGTAAATGTGCTCACTTGGAGCAGCTCGCCTGCTGCTATGTCAACGCATGCGGTCCAGCTATTTGTCTCTAATTTTCCCCACTCAATAAAAGCTCACCACCTTAACTTGACGGTGCTTTGAAGACAACTAATAAGTGATAATGCTGATGTCATTCTGTATTACATACAGTACTGTGCAAAAGTTTAAGGCAGGTGTGGAAAAATGCTGTAAACTAGGAATGCTTTCAAAAATATAATGACTTTTTTTTTTTATCAATCTACATCAATATTTGATGTTACTACATTTTGCCTTCAAACCAGCATCAATCTTTTTAGGTTCACTTGAACAAAGTCAGGGATTTTGTAGGATCGTAGGCGCAGTGGTTGGCTAAGGAAACTTAGTGAAGCGGATAAAAAACACATCAAACTTATTTCCCTGCGAAATGTCCAACAGAGCCATCAGCTCAGAACTGGCAAAAACTGGTGGGACCCAGGTACACCCATCTACTGTCTGGAGAAGTCTGGCCAGAAGTGGTCTTCATGGAAGAGCTGCAGACACAATTCCATCCCTCTGATATGGAAACAAGAAGACTCAACTATGCACGGAAACATAGGAACCGGGGTGCAGAAAAATGGTGAAATATCGATGAAATATTTGGCTGCAGCAGAAGGCAGTTTGTTCAGTGAAGAGCTAGAGAGCGGTACAATAATGAGTGTCTGCAGGCAACAGTGAAGCATGGTGGAGGTTCCTTGCAAGTTTGGGACTGCATTTCTGCAAATGGAGTTGGGGATTTGGTCATTATTAATCGTGTCCTCAATGCTGAGAAATACAAGAAGATACATATCCATCATGCAGTACCATCAGGGAGGCGTATGACTGACCCCAAATTTATTCTGTGGCATGACAAAGATCTCAAACATATGGCCAAGGTCATTATATGCTATCATCAGCATAAAGAAGAACAAGAAGTCTTGGAAGTGATGGCATGGCCCCCACAGAGCCCTGATCTCAACATCATGGAGTGTGTCTGGGATTTTACATGAAGAGACTGAAGGAATTGAGGAAGCCTTCATCCATAGAAGATCTGTGGTTAGTTCTCAAAGATGTTTGGAACAACCATTTATCAGGCAAGTTCCTTCAAACAACTGTGTACAAGTGAACCTAGAAGAATTGATGATGCCTTAAAGGCAAAGGGTGGTCACACCAAATATTAATTTGATTTAGATTTCTCTTCTGTTCATTTACTGCATTATTAACACTTCCATTACTGCATTAAATACTACAACACCCAGCTGTGTTAAGAAGTTATCAAGCCTGATATAAGATTTCAACTTCAGTAGCAACCACAGTGTTTGAGACTGGGCGCCACAAGGTTTTTTTTTTTGTTGTTGCTTTCTTTTTTTTAATATATGCCATTTCCTGTATTCTCATTACAAATCCATGAGGGAGAGGGAGATCCAGCTACAACCCTGAAAGCTGATCTGATTTGAAAAGTCTGACAACAGATAAGATATTGCGAAAATACCACAAATCTCTGGAACCAATGACAACATTAGTTTTGCGAAGATGTCTCTCATAACTAAGCAACACTGTTCTGAAATGGAGTTATCTCTAAATTAATCAAATCGAAAAACACATCGATTCAGGAAATCGTTTCTTCAATATGAAGTAGTTCAAACAAAATAACTTGGAATTTGTGGAATATTAAGTGCATCGTTTCTTGAAACGCACACTAAATTTCATTTAACACCATTTCATTGGGATGGAGGCAGAGATTTCTACAAGCCTGGGTAAAAAAAAAAAAATAATAAAGGAAAGTTATCAGCATGGCAGATACTGCTAACGGCAAGTCAGGAAATAACTACGTGTTTTTTTGTTTTTTTTTTGGGTGAATCAAACCTTTAAAATCCTTTGCAATGAAGGGGGACTAAAGTGCATACACTATCTAATTTCTGTGACTGCTGCTGCAGCAGAGGCAAACAACTGGTGTGGTGCTCTTACAAGAGCTTTTCCTTTGAGGCAGCCCTCAAATATCTGAGGCCAATTCAGCATGGCAATAAGTGAAGAATTACCATGGAAGCACTCCTGATTTGAGCCCTTTAGCTTCCTTCCAGCAGCTTGTTTACAGTCGGGCTCGCTGAAGGTTGACCCCGGCTCTTGTCAACCTTGAGCAGGTCTCTGACTCCAGGCCTGTCCCGTTCAACGCCTCCGTCCATTTGTGGATCTTGGAGGGCTGAGGGGTCAGCTCCATTCTTACACCGTCAAGCCCCCTCGCCTGGATCCTCACTCTGCCAAGTCCACTTACTGTCTCCTGCCCCTTCCCCTGCACCCTCTCCAATCTGCCGCTACCTTCGACCGACCCTGATACATAGCAGAGCACCACAAGACATGTTTCCCTCTCAGCCGGCAAGGGAGGGTTACGTGTTGTGTTATCTTTCACTATCTGTGCCTTTCTCCGTTTTTTTTTTCCTCCCCAACTGTCGACTCACATTGCATTACAGCTGCATGCTATAAGACTCGGAGCCATTGCAAAGGCTCAGCTTCTATTAGGGCGCCTATTATCATCCCAAATCAGTCGCATTTTAGCATTTAAGTGTCGAAAGTTCACGCTGAATTTTCCAGCACCGTGCCTCAAGGTATGGAAGGCACATCAGGCAGCCGCCAATAACATGTTCTCTCTCCCTCTTTTTTTTCTTCTTTTTTTCCTCTCTTCTACTTCTCTTACACGCTGACTGTTT
The DNA here is from genome assembly GCF_022458985.1 of Mugil cephalus. NCBI lineage: Eukaryota > Metazoa > Chordata > Actinopteri > Mugiliformes > Mugilidae > Mugil > Mugil cephalus. The sequence goes on from NC_061775.1 coordinate 13,104,473, forward strand.
GTAAAATTACAAGAGATTTCACAGGGCCGGAGTTGGGTGTGATGAAATGCTTGCTGAAAGTGCCTGGCACTGGCAATGAGTGTTCACAATGTTCAGCCAGTGTTGCAGTGCGCAACAAATATTAAGCTAATCATCAGTCACTTTTGTCTTCTAGGCAATGCTGGGGTCCTCTTTATAATCCTATTTACCATTTCCATTGAAGCCACCCCCTCTCGTGCCAACTGCCCACCCCCTTGCATTCACACACATACACACACACATGCACCCCCCACCTCCGCTGCCTCCCCCCCTCCCACCACCCATCCATCCCCAGGCTGTTCATCTCTAATGAAAGAGAAGATAACGCACAGACAGTCGGGATCACACACTAAGATGCCTGCCCTACATAGTGCCTTTTCTTCCACCAAATACTTCACAAGATGCCACTGACATTATTTAAAGTGATTACATTTAGCAGAAGTGAATGTCATGCAACGGCACAATTACTCTCATGGCAAATTTAGCCCTTTTGACAATCTCCCCTACAGGTTAGCCGCGACCGCGAAACGCCCCCAAACCCCCCCGCCCCCCGCTCCGACGCAAAAACGTCCCGTCATCTGCGCTGTGAACACTATACATCATGAAACAAAGAAAGCGCTGGCTTATGTCTCAATCCAAGAGGAAACATTTGCTGTCAGGCGAGTTCATTTCAGTAAACAATGCGCGAACGCCCCGGCTCCGTTACTGCATGTTTACAGCATGTTCACACGTTCTGAATGACAAAAGAAAAAAACTGCAAAACTGCTTAGCATTTATAGATGTTACACTGGGCACACATTTTTTTTTTTTTTTTTATGTGAATTTAAATGGGCATTTTCTTGTTACTTTCGGGAACATCCTAAAACGATGTGGACCAATTCAGTAAAATACAAAACACAACATCCTGAGTCAATGCATACAACATATCGAGCAAGAGCGGTTACATGGCACACTAATCGAAAAATCTGTTTGGTGCATAGCATTAAAATCCCACTATTAATGTAGAAAGTATATCTGAAGCAGACACACACACACACACACTTTCATTCACACACGTACGCACAAATAATTAAGATTTTTTTTCACAAGGACACGCAGAGCCTGGAGGCAGGGCTTAATTGCACGAGCTATCATTACACGGAAAATCAACAATTTTAAAAATACACCGAACACCTTTCATCTTCACCCTCCTCTAATCGCACCAGTAAGAGCCGTCTGGAAGGGAGCTTGATGTAGTCAAACTATCTAAACAGCGCCAGCGGGTGCCTCACAATCAGCACCACTGATGCAGATACTTTTGGACACGGCGGAGCGCCGCAACGCCGCCTCGCGCTGCTGCCATCCTATCACCGTCTCGTCTCCAATGGGGAATCAGATGTGACCCCGCGTGCCATGTTTGCCTGTTTTGCCCATGGTGAGCAGCAGACAAATGAACCAGAATCGCAGACGCCGACACAGATCTCTCCCCGCCGCGTTGCTCTCCGCCCGCTTTTGAAAAGCCATTTGGAGATTGGTGTTGAAACCAAACTGTTACTCGTCCCTGTCTTCGCCGAGCGGCGAGGATGCACTTGTCTCCCTCCTTTCTAACAGAAGCGCTGGCCTCAGCCCTCAGGGAAATGATATAATGAGGATCCCTATGCCTACACTCTGCCTCATTTCAATTGTAAACGCTGCACACACCCTGCACTTTGGACCAGTGATGGTTACATTATGGGCCGCACTCAGAATGTGACAGTCCATCATGTCCACACAATCTGGCGCCTCACTCTCCTCCGCTGCATTGGTCAGTACATTTTGTACGTCGCCTTTTATCATCCCGCTCCCAGAAAGTTGGAAATATATCGACATTACGTGAAAGTGACTCCTAAAAAGCTAACCTAGTTACGCCAGCGTGAGCGCGTAAGGAACCCACTTAAAATTGCTCGGCATCTTCGGTGTAAGCGACTAACCGGTCGGTGCCGGCGAATCTGAATGTAGCAATTAGCAGAAACAAGGCTAGTGAATGAGTGGCACGCCAGGGTTAAAGGTCAACTCACGCTTGAGTCAGGCAAAGGCACCGAACTCCCAATTTACACACACCGGCCCAACCTCTTAGCCTTAATATTGACAAATGCATAACAGCAGTGTCAAGTGCTCAAGGGTGATCTACTTTTCTCCTGATGTGGGGCTCCCTGGAGTACGGTGCAGAAACATATTCTCTTCAAACAATCCCAATGACAGCCAAATAGCCTGCTTGTCGCTTGTAAAAAACCTTCTAATGATGCGTGTCGAGGGAGCGCCCTGCCTTCTTGTAGCAGACGACTCCCCAGTGTACGAGGGGAAAGCAGAGGGAAAAAATAATCATGTTTCCCCCAAATCATTCCTCCTCATGAAACCCAACGACACCCGAGCATCTAAACAAACCTCTCCTCTCTGATTCTCCCGCATTTCCTTCCCTCCTGCCTTTTCTGATCCGCTAAGTCAACATTCATTACAATAACCATTAAATTTCCATTTTCAAACAGTATTTGCACATATGCGCGCGGTGGAATATCTATTGGAAAAAAATTGGACATGATAGGTACATGAGTGGAAGCACGGGGCTCCTCATGCTGCCACTGCATCAGTGTAACATGGAGGCAACTGTTCCATCCAGGTTCCCCCTCCCCACGTTCACCTTTCATATGAAAATGAGAGCAGAAATGAGAGGAAGTTGGATGTTTGCCGTCTGGGGCTTAATGTTTCTTCATGAAATATTGTGGGGGGAGAACACAAAGATCATATTCATGTATCTCTAATAGGATTTCTTGTTAGAAATTGTAGACTCAGCCGCAAGGGGTCTGCACATTTTTAGTCTGAAATGTTAGTTTAGACGGGTACTGGTAACTCATTTTCGTTATTAAAGGAGTTTTAAATTTGGAGAGCAGACGATTATTTTCTTAACAAACTGATCATTTGGCGCGTGGTCGCTCAAAAAGAAAGGCCGCCGGATCCCTCAACATATTCTTCCCCGCATTAAAAGTCCAAAACAAGCTTAGGTAATTAATCAATTAGAAACGAAATTAATCGGAACGGTTGCGCATTCAATTTCTATTGACGAATTAAGGGTCAGATGTAGTGTAATCATGACGACTCAAAGGCCCCAATTTCATAAAACAATAATTTAACAAAAAAATTCACTGGCTAATAAGATCATTAGAGAAGCAATAGAAAGGAATCTTGTATCTTGAGGGAGCGGGCTGGTTCACTGCGAGATCACAGAGCCTCTATTAAAAACATATCTTTTTCATGTTCACTGAGCATATGACAGGGCGGCCAATGAGAGAGCAGGAGGCTCTGTGTCTTAATGCCAAGAAAGTGGGAGTGCTAACGGGCCTTGATTAGCTCCGTTTATCTCTAATTAATTACCTTTACCTAATTAGATGCTCTGTTTCAGCTAGACACGGAGTCAAGTAGACTAGATTATTAGTGTGCTCATCGGGCCTTTATAAAGGACTGAAATTAATGTGACGTGCAAAAGAATCCGCCGCTTTAATTGCACAGGTGTTGCCTTATGGCAACACTTCATCATCCGCTGGCTCCCCAAGATTATTAGCAGGGATTCATACAAAGGACTATTCTGTGAACTGCACCACCGCAACAGCTCATTAGTTAGGCTTGTTATTGTATTATTTATTACATTTGGCCTTCCCCCCATTGCCCATATTGATTCATAGACCCCATTTTTTTTTTTAACTCCTCTTCTTCTTCGCTGTCTGTTATTTCGTAGCGAGTCTAATTTCAAAGCCTTGTTTTCACAGAACACCGGAAGCCATAAAGGCAGAAAGAGTAAGTGGAAGAGCGTGTTTTCACACTTGCATCTCTTTATGGAGAAAAGCCCCAATGCATTTTCACATAGCTTCCTTTGATAAACAAGAAAAACACAATACAAAGATTGCAGGCGGGCTGGCAAAATTAATTTAGTGATAACAAACGTAACACTGATAAAATTACACATTTAAATCCCCGGTGTGGGTTTTGTGGAGGATATTCTGAGTATGCAGGCAGATTTTTAAAGGAGATATATATGTAAAAAAAAAAAAAAAAAGAAAGAAAGAAAAAATCTTTGTATTTCATTAGAAACCAAATTAGCAATCGGGTTCACACACGTCAACTTATTATTCATGGCTGCTTAATGATTTGGTGAGGTCATGCTAACATTTTGGTAACAAATCCAACCAAGAAGAACTGAATAAATACTAGGACTGCAACGACTTGACAATGTCATCAAAGCACTTAATAAGATTGAAACTGTTCCCTACTGTAGCTAAACCACAGAGCACAGGAATCTATTCTCGTTAACGGTCAAACCCTTATAAATCTCATCGTGTCCTTACCAGATATTGCTGAGAAAAAAAATCTATATACATTTTTTATTTCTTGTACTTTTTTTCTATTTCTTTGTTAAATTTTTCTGTTTCATGCTGCTCTTTTAAAATGCTTTGTCTTTATGTAAAACACATTGAGTTGCCTCTCGGTATGAAACGTGCTATAGAAATAAAAATGCCTTACCTATATAGACCTATAAAACCCAACGGCGTAAATTTCAATCAATGTTACGCTCTAAGTGGGTGGAAGCAGCCTTTAACAGTGGTTTTAATCACAGCACAAAGGTCTTCGGTTTGAACCCGCTGCCACAGCCGGGGTCTTTCTGTGAAGACTTTGCATGCTCTCCCTCATAGACATGCATGTTAGGTTCATACGAGAATGAAAGGTGACCCTCTAGTACAGGATAATGAATTACAATCCAATTCAAGTTCAGCCACACTCAACACTGTTTATGTTAATTAATGGGGAAAAACTGTTAAATTATCTTTCCTAAATACACTCAAAAATCTGAATTTTTGTAGAATAGTACCGTTTGACAAAACTTCCAAGTCCCAAACTGATTTTTCATTCATGTCCAAAATTGTTCATTCGTGTCCAAATAGGTCATCATTATGTTCGAATAACATTTATTAGGAAACATGCTTCTATATTTTAGTGGTTAGGTACAGGATTAATCATCTACTCAGGAAATAGTTGAGGCAGTAATTAAAAGAATGATCTAAAAGGATAATCTAATTTCCCATATGTCGGATAAATAAACGTTGTCTTATGTCTTATCCACAGATTAACTGACTGATTGATTAAATTACAACTAATTGTTTCTTGTAGCCCTAATAAACATCAGAAAAGAGACAATATGTGAAAACGTTTAGTTATCTTGCTGGCATTTATTTTGCTTATGCGGTCCACTTGTACAGCCACTAAGTTTAGTTTAGAAATGGATGGACACAGTTAAACCATCGACAAATTCCCTTAGCTACCATCTCTAGACCTTGTTAACTCACACATTAAATTATCTTACTGTCAGGCCGAACCAAGCTCGTCATTTCCAACTGTTTCCAGTCTAATTACTAAGCTAAGCTAACTAGCTGCTGGCCCCACCTACACATCGCACATAGTGATCTTGTCAGCTAACTTTCCACAGTAAAGCAAACACTTATTTCAGACCAAAGCCTATGATGAAGCTGTTCTGTGGGTAGAAAGTGTGATTTTACTGCCTATTCCAGACTACACATCATCATCATCATCATCACGTGACGTTGAAAGAAAGATAATAATATCGAACATGTCGCGGTTCGCTGCAGTTTAAGCATTACATCAAATTACATGACACTAGGTCCCGGCTCAAACGCTGTGACAAGCGCACCGTCGCTGTCGATCACAATCGGCTTTAATTGATAGTGGCAGCAGCCAAATAGATAAATAATAATAAATAATATCCAAATACAAGGGTTGGTCTACTCGTCGTTCTCCAGCTCCGCCAGCTGCTTTCTTTCTTACTCTCCTCCAATGGCGTTGTTCCGAGGGGGGTGGGGGGGGAGCGAGGCCGACAGCTTGAGGAAGTCTTATGTCCTGCCACTTATATAGTAGCCCTGGCAAAGGAGAGGGTAGGCAGTGAAGTGAAGGATGTGGAGAGAGCGGCAGAAAGAGAGCCTGAGGGAAGCAGTCCGCTGGACATGCATATGGTCCTCTCCTAGGTTAGCTTCTCCACCGCTTCCTCCTCACCACTTACGGCCCCCTCGCAACCTCGTCTTATGGCACCTTTGCCAATAAGAATGGGCAAGGCAGCTGTAACCAAGCATGCTCAAGGCCACTGACCTGGAAATGTGGCTCAACCTAGCAAGCCCACTCACTAGCCCCTACTGGATTTGTATGGCCGGGAGAAAACACACACACACACACACACACAACACTCGACTTGCTGGCAGTGGCGTTATTGTTCTACAACACATGTGCAAATGCTCAGTCAAATATGTATATGAGCATGACGAGGCAGATTAAAATGTCAACATCCTCCAACACACTTCGTCGTGTTCACATCAACCGTTCGCGTTAAGTGAAGTGAACGCTTCAAAAGCTTAGCAAGTCAAGACTCTATGTCTGAGGGTTTTCTTTAAAGTGCTCGGCTGTAATTGTCTTTAGTTGGCTGTGATGGACATATTAAAATAAAATACCCCCCCCCCGATCCCCACCACACACACCTCCCATCCATCTTTACTTTATTTCATCACGTCTGTAAGATATCACACGGCGTGACAATTTCTTAACAAGCCGGCGCGCTTCAAATGTATTCAACGATAACCTATCATTTCACAAATTTCTACAAGAGAGCAAAGAAAAAAAAAAAGAGAGAGAGAAAAGAAGAGCGACACGCCATGTTTGTTCAATGGCTCGGAATGAGCGAAATTAACAAAGATGATGTGACACTATCTGTCATCAGCCATTACAAATCAATGGGCTCTCCACTCGCTGGAGCGTATTCCCAGTGGTTTCACTTCCTTAAAAGTACAGCAGGTATTTTAATGCGTGATGAAAGGCCCCGTTTCATGGGCGAGCATGAAATGTGAGGGACACATGACGACTGGGATGCGACCTCCCGTCTCGGCAGCCGGAGACGAGACGGTGGGGAGGGGGGGGGAATCAAGCGTCACTTTTGAGACGCGACGGCGAGCTTTTAACTGAAGTATCTCTACTTGTGTCACGTTTAGAAACAATTAGGGCCCATTTGATGTTTGATGCTTAGAGTGTGTGTGTGTGTGTGTGGTGGAGAGTGGGGGGGGGCTCATTTTAGACGTTTAGCATTTCAAGTATGCTGACATATTCGACTTAAGACAAAAGGAACGTCTTCAGCTGTGACGGCGTGATGGGAGACGACGCTTTAGCTCGTCTTACACCTGTGTCGTAATCAACCCACTTCACCATTAAACAAGTACCAGTGACCTAAATTGGCTCCATATCGCACGCTGATGTTACTCCTTTCATTCCATTATGATACACGTACATACGACAGCACGGCGCTGATTTTGAAGTAGGATGTTCACATGCTGTTGTTCGCTTGATCGTTTATTTCTGAACTTCTTTAAAACCTGTGAAAAGTTGGATTGAGGCTCGCCGCCAGACAAAGGTCACTCAGCCAAGAGCACAGAGAACATTCTCCTACTCCTCATCCCGTTTCTTTGGAAGTGTGGGTGGAGCGTGGGGGTGTCTCTCACACTCCCTCTCCCTGACACACTCCCGCCGCACTGCTGTCCTCAGCATCTCCGTGGGGCGGTGACTAATTGCCCCCGTAAATCACTGCGCGGGCCGCGCGATCCTCCGTTTATTTTTCCTGACAGTAATTTAGTGCTTGCTCTTTTACACACTTGTCATCGCGTGTTTTTCCTCACATTAGAGGCTGGTGGAAAAAGGACGGTAATTAACGGCGCGACGCGCGCTCGCCACGGCTCTTTCATCATGGTGTGATAATTGTGCTCCTTGTCTGTCACAGTAACCTCTCAGCTTCCCCTGGAACTTCCGCGGTGCTATTTGTCAACCCACCGAGAAACGGGGGGAAAGGAGGATTCTCGGGGCCTGGCTGCGATTCCTGCTCGCCTCGCCGCCGGTTTTCCTATTTGTACCGCGGCTGGGTCATTTATATTTCACACAAAACACGTCAAAAATATTAGCTCCGTCCTGCACAGGAAGATAAAAGATATATGGTAAACACACCTGAGTGCTTGATAGCTGAAGGAGCTCGACGCCCTCCTCCGCTTTTTATTTCCTTAGTCTCCTTTATTCCGGGGAAGGAGGGGAGGTCGCAGAGGAGTTGGCAGGGACAGGCTAATAAACAGTTCTTGAATTCATAGTGCTGAGATGCAAAAGCCGGGGCAGTGGGGATGCGCAGAACAGCTGAGGCCATAGAAAACCCATTCAATGAACTAATCTATTTACAGGGAAGCCCAGTTCACTCATCTCTTTAGAATTTACAGTGGGATAATGCAGTGTGTACGCTGTAGAACATGTCATATTCTATTTTTATCAGCTGTGGGCAGGTGATTCACTGTCTACCTTGTTATCCTCTGCTGTTCCACGCTGCGGATGCACAGTATCCATCACCCATAACCTGCACCCCAGAGGTTAAGTCATCAATAACTTTGCTGCTGAAAATATTGCAGAGGACTTGGAGGTTTGCGTAAGGTCCTTTGACTGGCTGTCCACGGCCCCCCCGCCCCCTCTCCCCGACGCACCCCTTTCTCCCAACTTCTCCCGGATTTTTTAATATCTTTATTCTCCTGTCACAGACAGGGGCTAATGGGATGTGTGGTCAAGATTTCAGGATCCATCACTGGCTTGCTGAAGAATTAGCATGGGCCCCATGCATCACCTGCCAGAGCTGTCAGGCCTGCTGTCTACCGCGCTTCATTATAGCGCTGGCACTGTGCTGCCTGTCTCCCCTCTGCGCTCGCTTCTCCCCAGCCACAATCCGTGGCCGGGGGGGGGGGAGAGGAAAAAAAAAAAAGAAGGCCCTACCACGCCCCTCAATGTCAGCCCTGGTCACCAGCCACTAAATTAGGATACACTGTCGCGCTTTTAGAAATTAGGAAGAGGAGCGGACAGAGCTTCTGACTGCAGAGGATGCTCTCAGAGACAAGTGATTCTCCCTCCCTCCTCTTATCCTTTCACTCCTCCTTCTCTCCGTGACATAGCTTTAAGTGTGTGTGTGTGTGTGTGTGTGTGTGTGTGTGTGTGTGTGTGTGTGTTTTTCCCGTCTTCTTCTTCTTCTTTTTTTTTTTTACACGAGTAAAAAGTCTTTAAAAACTATTAGGGTAATTAAGCAGCATTTGGCCCCTGTCGCACTGAAGGAACTATTTGATTACTCATGTCCCTCCGGTTGGGAGTAGGGGGGTACTGCTCTCATTTTTTTTTTTTTTTTTTTTTTTGGTGGCTAACCCCCTCGTGCCTCATTCGGAGCCCGGACCCAGAAAACCCCCTCGAGAGCCATTCTTTATGTCTCCTCTGTAGCGCAGATTAGGCCAGCAGTGCTAAGAAGGTCACAGCGAAAATGAAGAGAGCAAAGCAGGACTACAGCTGGGGACCCTGCCCCGGTCCTTTCCCTCTCCCTCTTATTAGCAAATCAAAGCTGCCTCCAGAAAGATTCACACTCCTCACCTGATTTTGTCCTTTTCCGCTAATCACATAGCCACTTTGCCTTGACTGACAGTTTTCTTTATAATTGGCCCATGATCTGGCAAGGATCTAATAACCAGAAAATCCCCTCTGAGGGTCCGCCAGGCTTGGGCGACCTGTCTACACACACACACACGCACGCACACACACAGCATCCACCATCCCCCTAACACCATCTGCAAAGGGCCGTTGCCATGCCACACTGTTTGTGCACGACAGCGGCAAGCTAATCTTAACGTTCAATAATACTGTGAATATTCAATGAGCAGCTCAGACAGAGGATCCACAGTAGCACACTCTAATTACTGTTCATTTGCCAGAGTATCAAAGCCTAATTACTGTTCATTTTAATGCTCCAGAGAAAAGGGAGGAGAGTCAAGGCAGGGTTAGAGGAAGATGCCCTCGAGAGATCAGTCAGTCAGCCTTTATCCGTCTCTCCTCTCCGCCGTCTCCGCTCGCAGCCCGGCTCATTGTCTCTGTGCGCGCCCCGCGCGCGTTTTTTTTTTTTTTTCTTTTGCGCGCCCGCGTGTTGTGTTGCGCTGCGCGAGTAAACATTCTGAATTTCTTCAAACAAACACGTTAATCAATCACAGAGACGGCTTAGAGGAGGAGAAGGGAAAAGGAAAAAGAAAAAAAAAAAAAAGAGGGAAAGAGACGAGAGCACGAGACGAAGGAAAGGAGACAGGGTCCATAATCCCGAAGCTTATTGTTTCTTTTCTCTTCTTTATCTGTTTAATGTGTTTTGGGTAAATATCAGACGCGGGGAGGGAGGGGACTGCCGTCATATTGTCTTTGCCTTCACCAGAAGAAAGCGCCCCTTGCGTTTTTTTTCCTCCCTCCTCTCTCTCTCTCTCTCACCTAATCCTGACAGAAGCCACCACAATCACTACCTGCCACCCATTTGACAGTTTCTGTCACCAATTAGCAGCTAAATCAGCATCTCTCCAAACAAGAAAACGAAGCAATTTATATGTCTATTATTTAGCGCTTGTCTAAGTGGGTATCCTTCTCTTTTCATTCGCACTCTTACTCCTTCACATTAGGAAAACAGACGACTGCGGTGCGGTTGGTGGCTCGCTGGTCCTCTCAGATCTCCGGGCTCCCCGCTACGGCACGGGAGGCCCCTTTGGGTGGGGGAATAAACCCTGTCTTCCCTTATCAGGAAGTCGTCCTGTGAATTCTCTAGCCCTTGCTCCGCGGAAATTTACAAGGCTTCAACAGCCCCTTTAATGAGGCGCGCCAAGCTGTTCGCCGGCTTTCCCCGTGATAGGATGTTAAATGAAAAGCCGCGTGCAACACGCAAGGTTTGTTATCATTCAATCTGCTCGGGACCGCAAACTGGTCATTATCCAGCCATTATTTTCCTTGATTTACAGTCGCGGGCGGAGGAGGAGATTGCCGCGGCTTGTTCTCCCCTCGGTGGGACGGATGGTAACCAGCTTGAAAATTTGCATTTACATGATCCGGCTGAGCAGCTTATTAGATCTGGATATTTATTTTCCACTTAAACCGATGTTTGATTACACGTTAATAAAGAACGGGGAAACCACAGAGCTGGCTGGGACTAACTGATCCTGCCCAGCGGTTTCTCTGGGATTTTGTGTAATGAAATGAGAGGGACAAAAGATGAAGATGCCTCGGTAGTTTATAATAGACACACAGACGAGGATGATTTGCAGGACAAGAACGGGGGAATGCACCCTGTAAAGTCGCGGCGATCCCTCAATGCAGCTAAACTGTTAGTGGCACGGAAAAGGTGATCATACGGGATAACAAAGACGTTCAAAGACACTGTTCAGATCACACAGAGATACTTCAGGCGGGCTGAGGCTGCAGTTAGGGAAGAAAATACCAAACATCCGCCCTATAAAATATGTCGTGATCTACAACAATGGCAACAAAGAGCAGCGCAAAAGGTGTCTCCGCGAAGTGGCAAAGTGGAACAAGACAGTGGGATTCAAATGAAAGCACGCGTCTACACGAGGGGAACCCAAAAGAGAAAGAGATGACACCTTAACTATTTAATTCTGTAGCGTGTCTTAATGAGATACAACAAACCGCGGCGTCTGACGGAAAAGAGCGGAACGCGCTCAAAGGAGGGAGTTCGCTTAATTATCTACTAATGTGACAGCTCACTGTTTATCAGTCTGTTTGCGGAACAAAGTGGCGGAAAATAGCTTAATAATGTCCATTACGATAATTAAAAATGTCCATTATAATATCCGGAGCCCAAAGTCAAAATCCCGGCAGCTCATTTGTCAAACCAATTCAGTTTTTGAAGGTTCTGAGTTGGGATGAATAATAAACGTAGGTGATGCTTCTCTATTCACTGCCTAATAATTTAACATTATGACTTTTTTTCAGTTATTACAGGTTTTGCAAACTGTTCCAGGGCCGTTTATGAAAACAATGGCCCCAAAGGATTTTTGCAGACATGCTTTAAGACATATAAAATAATTTGCATGTGATAGTTTTTTTTTCCACAGATCTGTTCAAGTATCTTGTAAAAACCTAATAAAGTTACATACAGTGCCCTTTTTACCAGAATATATTAATTATCAAATAGTTTTTCATTGCAAAGCTTTAAATCCTTAAAAACAATATTTATTCTATCTCACTCCACAATGTATGTGCGTGCGTGTGTGTGTATGTGTGCACGTTGGCCGAAAGTTTCCGATCCATTTGCATACTGGTGCACGTCTGGCCTCCAGACCAGTTGTTGATGTCACGCTATAAGCAGATTTACAGTAAAGTGAGCAGAGCGGTTAAGTGTGAAAACGTACACTATACCGCTCTGCACAGCGTAGGTCAAACATCCAGACGCACAGTTCAAGCAACAACAAGCCGCCAACTTGCCGTGAGCGGACCTCGACGTGAAGTTATTCTGTTCTGTCGACAAAATAAATCTGCAGACATATTTACTGTAGACTTTTTTTGTGTGCATTTTTTTCAACGACATCCTTATTTCTTTACGAAACCTTTTTAAAGCCGGAAAAATGAACTCCCGCTGACGCTCGGTGAATATTGTGTTTGTGTCTGTGGGGTGCTGCTTATTGAATAACTATTGACACCGTCGGTACAGAAAAGGAGTCCTGCCTCCACCTGACAGGACGTATGGGAATATAAAACAAATGAGCGTGTCAGCCGAAACAAAAATGGAAAAGAGACTAGAAGCTGTAATTGCTTATGGACATTTGCTTTAAGCTAAACGATGTCACACCTGACTTAATCAATATTTGCCTTAAAAACACATTTATAACCAAGTCACAATTGATGAATAAGTCACAACAGCGGCGTGTATCTCTAGTGTAAAGCAAAAGGTCATGATCTGTGACAGGGAGGTGGTGCAGGCGAGGGCTCCTCACAGACACGCCGGCTCATTTTCGGTTTTCCAGATGATGCATGTGATCCGGACAATGGGCTCATTTGCGCCGCGGCTAAGGAGGCGGGACCTTTGCGCACACCGTTCGACAAGGTAACGACAAAAGGTTTAAATTGCGAACTTGAGCTGGAGCTCCCGCACCTTTCCCGTGCATAAACGCGCAAAAACATACATAATTCCTGTCTCGCAGTTACTGTAACTACTGCATGCTGTCCACGGCACAGAACCCGGCACACACAGAGAAAATGCAGAGGTGAGCCCTTGGCCTGGAGTGCCCCTCATTTAAGACGATCGACAAAATCAATAAAGTGAAGTATGTTTCCTCGCTCTTTTGGCTCTGTTCCCGCTCCTGAAGCATTCCCTCAAGTAACCTACTCCAGCTGAGTTCTATTACTGCAGCTCTTCCCCCACGTGTATACACCCTCAACCGCTCTGTCTTCCCCTCAGCAACAGAAAACTCCACCAAGCACAAACTATACGGAGTTTTAGTCTTGATGGTTAATGCACCGTTGGAAAAAAACAAGCCCGGCTTCGACGCCAGCGCCAGAGAACAATCTTTAAAAGACTGTGCTTTAGACCAAAACGCCGCGTGTTGTCGTTGTGTAATGTAGTTCAATGGGAAAACAAATGCATCTGCTTTCGCTGCCCACTGAGGTAGGAGGAAAATCGAAATTGGGAAAACATACTTCATGAAATAAGTTAAATAAACGTACACTAAATGAATAAATAAGTAATTAAAGAAGATGACCGGACCAGATTGAGAAATATATTTAATTTTCTTTGTGCTAAGAATCGGATGATAAAATGATGATATTGTTCGGTGCATACCATCAAATGCTCCATTCAGTTATTCCAAAATCAACCATTTTGGTTTTAGGTTTACCAACCATGTAGTGCAGTGCCTAACTTGTCTACTTTTAGTGTGCCCAGCATTTGAAGCTTTTTATTTTAAATGAAGTCATTGATTCTATTAGTGTCAATTGTGTTTACAGTATGTAGAGCCATGTTGTCAGAGCTAGGGTTAGGGTTAGGGCTAATAGGTCCATTTGTATGCCAGGGTTAGGGTTAAGCCATTTTACATCCATGTATTTGGCATCACTTTTTAAATCTCAAAGTTACCAGAGAAATTAATACATCACATGCGAAATCAACCCAAACTCCAACCTGGTCTTTGAAACATCATTTTTGTGGTATACATTAGACATCATTCTCCCAACACCCTTCGAATTTCATTTTAAAACAGATGATGCCTCACAACAAAGCTCTCCTCAAGCATCCCAAAGACAGCTTTGTGCTGAACCATCACCAGTCTGAATAAATGTATTAAGAGAAAAAGGTGCTGCTTTTACTCTTATTGTTTTCTTTTCTCAGTGTTCCCAATTAACTAGCACCTTGCTGGGTGTGCCCTCTGTCCGTTGGGTACTGTACAAATCGGAGGGGGACTGAATAAACCATGGGATTTTAATTCTTTGATGGGCACAGAGGCATCCCCAGGCTGTGTGTCTATCAACATAAAAGTAAATCAACTGTGAGAATGTGTTAAATATTAAATCCATATCCAGATTTTGATACACTTTTATCCATAAAACATTGATATAATGGTTATTCATAAGAAACTCGCTTCTCCAAAATATAGAGTGCGTACCTGCTTAGCAAATAATTGTCGAGTATAGCTCGGTAAGCTTTCGCGGGGGTCTTTCAGGAACGGTTTCTGCAGGCCAACACAACCAGCCAAAACAAAACATTAACTTTTAAAAAATAACTTGCTTTCTTTCTTGCCAAGAGGGAGATAAGATGACGAACACGGTTCTCAGTCTGGAGCTTCAGGCCCATGCGGTGATTAGCTTAGCATAGAGACGTGTAGCGGGGAGGAAACAGTTGGCCTTGCTTCTTCTAAAGTTAAAAAGAGCTTCAGGACTTCTAAAGCTGGCCACGGAACAAGCTCTATCTTGTTCCTTTAATATGAACATAAAGAGGATTATGTAAAAGCCCTATACTTAACACATTGACAGGAACATTGTATCCATGTTCTCACATTTTCAGAATATAAATTTAGCTTAGCTTAGCATAAAGATTGGGTAAAGCAGCTAACCTGGCAACATGTGGTGAAGAAATTTAACAATAGCGTTTTATTTATGATATTATGACGTCACAGGGAAAGTGACCTTTAACTTGTTAGATGTTTCTGTGTAATTCTGTCATAATTACATTAGGATTGGCTGAGTTATAGCCCAGAACATGTTTGACGGGGTCACAAAACCTCCTCAGACTGTGAATGTCGAATCGCTTTATAACAGTGTTCAAGTGAGTTTGTGCTCGGCCGGCAGTGATGGTTGCTACCTGAGGAGTCAGTAAAAAAAAACAAAGGTGGAATCTCAAAGATGATGTGTTCATGCACACTTTATTTGACGCAGATGCTTGTAGCAGCTCTGTATAAGGTCATACAAGGTGCAGCTTCCAGTGTAAAAACTGAGTTAAGCTAACTGTATGCATGTACTATAAATGTTATAATTAATTTGGTAACCCTAACCCTAACATGAAAGTAGTAATGCTCTTTTCATCTAACCATTGGTTAAAGAAAAAAAAAAAAAAAGAAAGCATATCGTCAGGAATGGTGGCTATTCCTTCAAGCAGCTGATTATACACACTGACGCAAAACCGCTCATTGCGTGTAAAATGAAAGCAATTTTGATATTTTACAAAACAATTTTGGTTTGGCCTCAGAAAGGCTTGACTTTGTGCCGTACGGTGATAAAACCCGGCTTCAAACCACCTTTGCTTTGTGTTCTATTAAGAACTCTTTGAGGTGTGAGAGATGAGGGGGGGAAACAAAGCTCAAGTCTGCAAGGTCAAATCTTTGGGTTCATAGACCCCGAGGAGGTAAATTGATTGTTGAGTGTAAGGGGAGGGGTAGGAGGTAAGCATTTAACTGCTGACAGACAAACTCTGGCCCTTCAGGGCAAAGCAGGCAGCACATTGCTTGACATCATTTCCACGGGCCTCTGTTTCACAATTCTCTTCTGTTCAATGGGGCAAGACCCCGCGCTTTTGTTGCAATTAACCCATTAGGAGGAGCCCTTTCATTCGCAGGTGATTCCACACTCCCTCGCGTATCTCAATAACACTATTTTGATCGGAGGCAGTGTGGCCCGCAGACATTTGCTGGATAAATTCTCCTGAAAAGCGGGAGATGTTTCATCAGAAGCGATGGCTCGCGACTAGCGCCGCTCCATCAAAACTTAACCACGTTTTGTGGAAACGAACAACCTTAGCCACACTTTGTGTCCCTCGGCTGGGATAAATGTGTTGTTTCTGCTGTGTGTGTCGTATACAGCCCACGATAAAAATAAATGACTCTTACCCTTGGTGAAAAACATAAAAGTATTTAAAAATTGACCCCTAGGGTCTGCTTTGTCCGTGGCTGGAGGCATTATTATACCCTGGTTGTCACAAAGTACCCCCTCAGGTCATTACTCCCGGGCAGCTACGCACCCTTTGGCAGACAGAGGCTGAGCTCTATTATCTGGGACGCAGAGAGAGGGGCTGTAGCAAAGAGGAGAGGGGAACGAGGGGGACACACTGGCCGTGGATCTGAGGAAACGGGGATGTAGCGGGGAGACGGCACCGTTCTGATGTGACGTTTTCTGGGGCCTCGCCCAGGCCTGGAAGCCGCCCATTTGGGACAGGTTCTAGTGGTAGCTGGCATGTGCTGGCAGGGAAAAACTTAACCCAATCACGAACATAATTGCATATTTTTTCATCTGCTTTTCATTTGATGCATATATTCTCTTTAGTTAAATTGTTTCCTTCTCGCCAGTTCCAGCCCATTGGAGTGCAGATGAGAGCGATAGTTGTTGTTTTTTTTGTTTTTGTTTTTTTCTTTTTGGTGCATAAAAATCAAAGCAAAAGCTCATTGTGAAACACATCGGGAACGGCATCCAGAGGCCAAACAAAGAAATATATGTCAAGCCGGAGAGTCGTCACAACGTTCAGGGGATAATGTATACGAAAACAATAAGCCAACTCTTTAAAATCAAAACCTGGGTATCTAGGTGGGTAATATACAGAACACGGATAGATATGTGAACAGGCTTGTCAGTACAGCAATTAGGGTTCATTCACTTCCACTGCACAGCAAAGCCAAATGTAAGATATATCGACTAGGTGTGTAAAATACCACAATCCTCTGGAACCAATGCCAGCCTTAGGTTTTTAAAAAATCTCTTACGTAACTATGTGTAATTCTTTAAAAAACTGGAATATACACACAAGGCAGGTTTTAAAAGCCAGAAGAAATTTTCTGGACGTACCACCTCAACCAAACTAAACAAAAACACATAGTGACACTTGCAGCTTTGTCACAACTATGTACTCTGCGGAGTTACATGACAAGGAGTTTTACTATTTACTTACAGCAACATGCTTTATGTTGACGAAGATAAACCTAATTTGGATTAAGTATTTCATTTGGGATCAGAATCAGTGATCTCCAGTAGTTAGAGGATGTGTAGAGGCTACCATGTTCACATTGGTCACCATTGGTCATCGCCATTTGTTGTTAATTCCACATATATACTGTCTATTGGCCTCTCATGCCAAATTAAAGCAAAACTTCAAAGATTGCACATAGTTTTTGATGGCTTCACAATTCTGTTTTAATGATGTTTACAGTCAAATGTGTTCGATGTGTGGTTTTAATTTATTAATTACTTAAGAAATTACTTTTTGGAGTTTTTTTTTTCTTTTTTCATTTTTATTTCATTAGAAGAACTGTAGGCAGGTGCGAGGGGCAAACAAAATTTGCTTCTCCGCGTTTTCATCAAGTACTCTTGCTCTAAGAAGCCCCTAGTATTATACCCTTTAGCAGTAATAATGTTTTGTCTGAGTTTCAGGCATAGTTGCCTGGCATCGGCTTACTGAGATGTTTGGCCAGTATCTCATGCTAAATTCCTTCAGATTGAGGATGTTTGAAAGGTTTTCTTGTCTATTCTGCCCATTTCGAATACAGAATTCATAGTTATTTCCGTGGTTGCTTCGCTGCCCCAGTCCCCGAGGCAGTGAAGCAACTTTCAAAACCATAACATTTCCACCGCTGTGCTTCACAGCTTGTATGAGGTTGTTCTCCTGCAAAGTTTTGGTAAGCACCAAATGTATCCAGCGTTACTGTGGCTGAGCAACTGCGCTTTTGATCCGTCTGTCCGGAGAACGTCTTGCTAATAAAGCAAGGAAGGTGTGTTGTTGGGGAAAGTACAGCGCAGGTATCATGCTGGGGATCCAAGTTCAGAAAGTGTCAGAGCTGGAGAAGTTTAAATGAGCGGTCGTCACATTTTGGGTGCGACCGTTGCCAACTGACCCGAGTACGGGAGTAAACTTTTAGAGGCGCTGGCAGGACTTGGCGAACCATGAGGACCAAATTCTCCACAGTCCACCTCCAGCGCCCTCCAGCATCCCTATTCTTAATACCGTGAACAGTGCCCGGTTCATATTTTGCACATACCTCCACAGACTGTACAGATTCTTTATATAAAATTGTAGCACCTGTTTTTAATGTCTTATTTTCTCTTACTATGTTTACCGGTATTGTGGTGCACCAAACACTAGGACTAATTCCTATACGGACAAAGCTAACGGACCAATAGACACAAACCCACTGACTGAAAGATTCAAATTTTCAGATTTAAAGTAATATAATGTTACAATCCTGCAATAAAATCTGCATTTATTTTAAATAACTTTAATGCTCTACCGGCTCTAATGTGCTTTTTCTGTTTAGCACCATGTTCAACTTTATGTCCAGCAACGTGGATCCAGTCATTTACGGTATAAGCTCTTATGGATTTTACGCAATCTCTTTTGCATGAACTATGAGACATCTCATTTGAGGAAATGAAGGCTAAAGCCGATTTTTTGCGCAATGACTCATTCATTACCTCTTTAGTTTGGAGACAGCCGATCCGCCATGCTCCGCGTCCTCACTGAATTTCTTCCCCTCTTCCAGGGAATCACATGTGCACGTCAGCCCGCCAATCAAACATGACAGCTATTTACACTCACTGGGTGAGATGAAAGGTTCTGGGTCTATCACTCAGGCCTCCGTTCACCTAAGAGAATGGGAAAGAAGACAGACAAAGCAGGAAAAAGAGCCTGTAAATTTTTATATTCTGGGCTGTCTCGGATGCTTTGCTTTTGGCAGGCAGGCCGACGCGCACACAAGGCTCACACGGGCAACGTGCTCGTGTGTGTGTGTGTGTGTGTGTGTGTGTGTGTGTGTGTGTGAGCGTGTGCAGAGTTACAGCAGAAACAGACACACTGTTACTAATACCGCAGCGCCGGTCTTTGATGTTCAAGGTGCTGTATCTGTTGTGCATGCCTGTCCTCTCAAATCATTTCCAGCACCGGGAGTAAAACATGGAAACAAAGGCAAACAACATATTCAAAAGTGTCAAACGACACATCTGGTGTTTCATGTTCGCTGGATGACGGTGACACAGAAGCGGCTTCACTCAGCGAACGTGCAGGACAGGCTAATTGACACAGGCTGCTGCGGAGGGTGAAAGGTTACGGAGGCAGAGGGAGTAGCCATCGTGCCGTGCACCCTCTTACAGTAAAATTAACCCTAATCAGACCGTGGATGAGGCTTCAAATTCACTTTTTAAAAGGAGAATTTGACTCCAGCATCACCGCACAGAGCAGTAGTATCTGTTATTCAAGTCAGGCATAGAGTAAAACACTTGAACTGATACTTTGTATATTGTACATTCTGGGGCCTACGTGGAAAATGAAGGGTCTATGATAATAATACCTTTTGGAAAATACATCATGTATTTGATTTAAAGGTACAGATTTAACTTCTGTCTAATGTGTGATATCAATCTCTAAACGTAGGGAGTATCAGCACAAAGTTGTTTTTAAATTTCAACAAAAATCGTTAGTGACACTACTCACCAATTCATGGTACAATTAAAACTTATTTAAACGTTTTTTTTGTTTTTTTTACTCTACAGTGCTTGTTCAATGTAGCAATGTGAAGAAAACACGACTAGCCAGTTCGAGCTAATCGTACATATGTTGCAGTCAAGACAAAATGATGACGCTTCCAAGACTATTTGTTTAGGAAACTGTGCGAAAACAGGAAAATTCTATGAGTACGTTTCTTTAATAATTACAATCTAATCCATGTACTGCATGTATTGTGAAGACTCGTCAACACTTCATCCCACTGTAGCCAAAATATAAAAAAAAGGAAGGTGCCATCTTTGCGCATCGCTAACGTTTTTTTCAGTTGGATTCCGATTTCTTGAGAGATATATATCGTCTTCCAAATCTATAATGCTGCCACATATCAGCTTCCAGTCCCGACGGTGTTTGCTCAGGTTTGTAGCTTCTGTCACATTTTGGATCTCCTTTCGCATGTGGAGTTCTAAACAGACGGATGCAGGAAATAGCATATATCCAAAATAAATAAATAAATAAATAAATCTATCCAAGGATTTTATGAATCAAAAAGCAAACTTTCAAACCCAGCTCAAGCCATGTTAAGTCTTGACTTAATGCAACTTTCATCTTCTAGTTAAATATAATATTTGAATAAAACAATTTACTGATAATTGCCAGGTATCCAGCTATACATTGAATAGGGCTTACGTTATTTCGTGCTTTAGTACTTTCTGAATTTTGCATGTACTCTTGCTCCTATAACTAAACTGTATAGAAAGGTTGGCTGCGCTTCGTGCTTCCTAGCTATAAAAACAGCATTAATTTAGGGATTAAAGGGGTGTTAATGACCTGTGCCACAACCTGGACCACAGTCAAAGATATTCCTTTCCTCTAAATGCAAATACGATTGCAAGTAAATGCGGGTCGCAAAAATATTACCACGACTAAATCAGTGCGCATGATTAATGCAACATAGAACAGATCAGGAACTGACTGACTGCTAAAGGACAGCTGGGACTTTAAGCTCCAGTAATAACTGCACAGTTCTTTTTAAAACAACAAAGGCATCCATCTTGCAGCATGTGCCAACGCCGGCATCAGAAATTATAATGAAATGGGGGGGGGATGGAAAAAAAAAAAAAAAAAAAAAAAGCTGCGTGCATTTTATAAATCATTTTTCAAAAACAATAATAGACGCCGAAATAAATATGACAATTATTGGCCGAGGGGAAACTTTTCAAATAAGCAGGTTTACGGTAAGTCATATCACTTGGTAGTTGATCATCATGATCACTCCGGGATTGTCCCAGAAGGTGGCACATTTATTAGTATGCAACAGATGTGGGGCATGCGTTTTCCTCGCCGCGGCTTGCGAAATTGGTCTTTTGGTGGCAGTATAAATATGACGAACTGTAGCCTATAACAAGCACGGAATGCCACAGAAGGACAAAAACGTCCAAATGAGCAGCAAAAGTCGTGGTGTAGCTTCTTTACAGCGGTGCCATCAGTGATTGATCTACACCCCGCTGAGCCACTACAGGAAATAAAGTACAGAGCCTATAATTTAGTTGGAAAACAATGCGTGAGACCGTCGGCCTGCGTATCCATTTCAGCGCAAGCATTCCCTGGTGCAGATAGATCATTAAACAACCAGGCGCTTAGCAATATGGTGCAGTCAATGTCACTGAAAAGATGGGACAATAAAGGGAGGTAAGGGGGGGGGGGGTTGCAACAGCAGGGAGAGAGCATGGAGATGTATTAATGTCACATAGGCTTTAGCCTGCCTCCTTAAGCCCTGCAAAGAGTCAGCCAAGCCAATTTCCATTATCATATTGATTGAAATAGTTCATCATAGTGTAATTTTAGGTTTATCGCCACCCGGTTGGGAATAAGACCAAAGCATTATCCAACAAAAGCTATTGTTCCAGGGGACGTTTCGCTGTTCCAGTTCATTGATGGAGTTGATTAAGTTTAAATGAAGCAGACACTGGATAAAAGTGAGGGTATTGACCAGCGAGCGGTGTGCCGCGCTTGAAAAAAGCCTGATACATGCGGAAAAGCAAGATTTGCTAAATGCTCTAATCTTCAATCAAATCTCACATCAATACAGACAAAGTTTGGTAATGAGAGATTCAATGAAGCATGCAGCAGAGAGAATTAATCCCCCTCGCCTAAACTGAGTTCAACTTTGAAGCTTGCTCCTCAGGATAGATAGTTATCTAAATGCTAAATAAGTAACGTATTGTACTTTTCACAGCATACTAATCATTTGTTCATTTTGTCTCCATTATTTGTTCTCTCGCTCTTCCCGTTGTTGACCTGGTGATTAGATCAACCTTGGGTAGTGCAGTGGAGCAAAAGACTCCTGGGGAGGTTACGATGCCCAGTAGCCCATAATCTTCAGATTTGTGGGGACGCTTTCACTATACGCTGTTACAGTGGGACAAAAAAATGTCGGGTATTTAAAGTGTACTTAAAATACTTTAAGTAAAATACTTTATTTAAATTAAACAGGTTACTGCACACTGGCCAATTGGTTATGAGGAGGTTACTCTGAATTATCCAAATAGCGGTTCGCTGGTGTGAAGAAAATAATTATTTTTTAGATAATTTAAGATTCTGATTCTGATGTTTATAGCTCACTGTTATACAGCAGGCCAATGGTTCCCAACCTTATGACCTGGACACCACTGAAATAGGCCCACATTGGTTATGTGACTGATATTTTTGCTGCTATGCTAAAACAAGAAAAAAAGCTCAAGCGATCCCACTTAAGCTATAAACTGGCCTGCAACTGTCTGCAAAATAGTTCGATGTCACTAATGCTAGGTTTAAAATAAATAGGAATTTTTGATATTGATCTTTGAAACATCAGGTGTCGATTCATAAAATTCTCAGATCAATTTTGTTTTGAAATATCTCTAAATGAACTGACACTGAACTGAATCACATCTAAGTCATGCGAATCAGATTTGAATCAATTTAGGAAATCGGCAGTGATACAACCTTATGTCACAAAATGCAGCTGGTACAAACAAATTATTCAAATGAGATTTGTGGTGAGAATTGAAAATTTTTACCCTTGGGCGGGTGAATATAAAAGCAACCTTCTGGTGTCAAAGGCTGCAAAAGTCTAGTAACTACAAGGAAAACATGCCTTCCAGTAGTTGCTATACTATTATTATTGCTATTAGTTAATGAAAAATAAAAAAGGTGTATCGTTTTCTTCCTAGTCCTTTTTATTAGCTTGTGACCCTTCAGTCTGAATCTTGAGACCTGTTGGAGGATCGCGAGCCGCAGGTTGGGAACCACTGGACTTTATCAGATGGTAATACAATACCGCACATATCACAATGTTGGTCAAACGCTGTGGAACCTTAGAGAGAGAGAGCTAGTGAGAGAAGAGCGTCGTGTGTGTCAGGTGTTGATAGTGTTGCTGTACCTTCAGCGGATCAGACTCCATCAATCTGTCCGAAGCTCATCCTTGATCCCCAAACGGTGTCCTTTATCAGGTGTTTGCACACAGTTGTATCCAGACGGATAACTGGCGTTGACCGTCCGCATTAAATTGCTTGAAACCGTTTCAACCCGTATTTTACCTGTATTTTACACGTCTGCGCGACCAAAGAAAAAAAAACGCGCGGTTTACCTGTATTTCCGGGATTTCGGTGACCTCATGACCAAAATCGGCGTCACGTGGCCTTTGAAAATCGGGATCCTGTAGAGTAAACATTTAATTTATATTCTTTTAAATTAATTTTTAAATGTATGTTTATTGGGTCACATGAATGTCACTGACACGTATATATCTTTATGTCCCGTTTTATTTTTGTTTTGTTTTTGTTTGTTTTTGCACTGGACTTGCTGCCCTCCATACCCTATAACCTTGCACATCTGAAATGATCAGCACCTGGAATGATGTGTGGATGTATAACCTCTAGCGTGGTAATTCACAATCACAGACATCTAAATAAACAGTTTACAATAACAATAGTGTCATAAAAAACATTCCTCTTCGAAACTGGTACGATTGTTAAATCCATTGCTATATGCTGTGCTTTGATTATTACTGATGCACATGAAACTCATTTTAATATGGTATTTGTTGAGATTGAGTGTATTCTTGCTATTTTTTTTATTTTTTCTTTAGCAGTGTAGCACATACAACACGACCTTCTTAAATAATAGTTAAGAGTAAATAAGATTTATTTAAATATGCAATTCATATTTTACGTGGACATTTTAGTGCAAATGGTACAAATTGCGGTCATGTTGGACAATTATTAGCCTGTTGTATGGTTTCATTTATAGTCATTCAAGTTTGTCAGAATGTCCGAAAATGCCTGACATGCAACAGAAAGGGGGAGTTGAGGCACAGCTTTTCTCTCTAAAACAATACAGCAAGGCAGAAAAAAAAGCACAAACGGTACAAGAACCTGAGCAAACATGCATGACTGTTTCCATATTTTCATAACACATATTCACATGGGATTCCTGCAGGTCCAGTGGTGGAAGGTGAGTGGGTTTGTGTTGAGTCTGTGCATGCTGCTGCTGCTGCTGCATGGCCTGCTGTGGTGGCAGTCCACAGCGGAGCAGCATCCGGTGAGTGAGTGCTGCTGCTGACATGCAGCCTGGTACCACATAACAGGTGACAACTCCTTGCACTTGAAGTAAATGTTACACGTGCCCTGTGAGGTCTGATTTCTTTTTCTTTTCTCTTTATAAGAAAGGCTTCCTGCTGGCTACGCCCAAATCCTCTTGTGCTCCAGTGCCTGATTTAAATCCTATTTTAGATCTGATAAATATAAATATATATGTTTGTGCCAAATCCATCAAAATTCGCATTTATCACATTATACAGTAGATGTTTTGTTATTATTATTATTTTTTTTTAGAAACAGCTATATAAAGCTTTTCAGTGCCACCCATTGGGTCTTAAGCGGACCAGAGTTGTTATCAGTCTGTCTTGACTCCCACTATTTATTTCCAGGTGCCGCCTCATTATTTACATTTACTGTTTGCAGGATGACGGTAAGTGTTGTCAACTGCGCGCTGAGTGGATTTTTTTCAACCCTTTTTTACCCCCCTCATTGTTGAGAGATGAGCTGTGGGACATGAAGTCTGAGCCGTGTGTTGTCAGAATCCCATCTAATCTGCATGTTTGTTTCTTAAACAGGGCTTGTTCGCTTACCCCCCCCCTTCTTTTTTACCCTGCAAATCGACAGGAGATGCAACCCGGGAGAAGTGCAATAAAACAAACTCTTGCTCTCAAAGGTGTGCGCGGCTTTGTACCGGCGCGTTTTTGCCTGTTAGCTGCACATCCTCCGTCTTTTCATCTGTCAGTTCTTCCCCCTCATGTTTTGTCATTTGCTCTGTATATTCATTTGTCGCCGGGTATTTTTTTCCCCTCTCAATGCCTCCATACACCCGCGGTTGTAATTAAATTTTTTCTCTCAAAAGCGACAAAGGCAAACCTTTTTTTTTTTTTTTTTTTTTTTTTTTGTTCTGAGACGTGTTTGATTACTGACGTGATGCTGAGAGAATCGGCGCAGCTCCTGGAGACGTGTGCGTCCTGAGAGCAAGATGTGAGCTTTCAGTAGCCAGAGCAGTTTGGTTAATTAAATGGAGAGAAGTCACACACGGAGACCAAAAAGGACTGGCCTTAAATGAGGTCTGGATGTCAGCTTGATTGCTGCTGCGGTCATTAGGCCCGCAAAAGAAAATAAAAGGCATTCACCTGGATGCAAATAAAATGCTTGTGCATTCCCCCTGACTGATAATCCCTGCTAGTTCCAATCTAAAACAACAACAGGAATGTCCCTGGCAGCTTTCTGTCAACAGCCATGTGCAAAAGGTTAAAAATAAGCCTTTTTTATTTTACCGCGTCTATGTTAAAATGCCTGGCTTTTATTTTGTTAAAATCCCCCATCGTAATTTCCTGCTGCTGCGTGTGATTTTCATCGCATTGATTATTGTTTGTTGTCAGTTTCTGTGTTGCCACGTCTTGTGTGGCTGCCCGGCTCTCAGAACGAAACGAGCAGCTCCCCCTGCCGTCAGACCGCGAAACTGCAGACGCACCACATACAGCTGATGGGCCCATTGGTGAGTAAACAGTTTGAAATCCCATAGAGTCGTTTCACACCTCTCTACGTGATTACCGGGATGCAGTCGCACTTATAAATATCCACTTCCTGTGTGAATTAGTGCGGGAACGTTTTATTTCATTCCTTTATTTATTTATTTTTTTAAAAAAGAGGTGAAACTGAAGGTTAAAACGCAATCAAATAAATAAACACGTAAATAAATACAATTGAAACTGTCTTTGAGGATGTCCAAAACTAAACGGAAAGCTGTTCCGGCAGTCCGGGAGTAATGTGATGGATCACCGCAGACACTTCCGTCCAAAAGCAGACACGTTCAAGATCTTTCTTTTCTTTTTTTCCCCCTCTCTCTCTCTCTCTCTCTCTCTCTCTCTCTCCATAATTTATTCTTTGGTCACACCCGAAATACTGTCTGACTCGTCATTTCTGGCTCATATTCTACATTTCTCCCCTCATCCAAATCAAAACCTCAGCAGCGTTCGCGCACGCGGCTTGTCAAGCCTCCAGTTTGGTGATGTACGAAAAAAAAAAAAAAGGAGGTCAGCCCGAGCCCGGCGGGATGGAGGGCAGCTGCTCCCAGACCAGTCCCCCACCCCCCACACCCTCCTCCGTCACACCTACTGCAGCTCCACTTCTTCTGAAGGCATTTGGTTGGCGGAGTAATTAATAGGAAATAATGATGTTGCCGAAGGTGCGGCATCGCTACCGAGGACGACGTGTTGGCTGCATTATTAATCTCCTTACTGTAAATGACACATCGGAGCTGATGCTTATTTATATGCATGTGGCGGAGGTGCCTCGGTTGAGTTAATAGGCAACGTGTGATGATAGGAAAAAAAATGGACAACTTGATTATTTAAAAAAAAAGGAAAAAAAATAGCGCGTGTTTTTGGTGTTTTTCAAATCTAAAAATAAATACGTTTACTGTTGCAGCACGGTATAAACTCTGACTCACACAGAAACAACCATTTTTTTTCCCAGACAAAAAAAAAAACAAAACAACAGATATTGCAGCCGTGTCATAACGCACTTGTCTGCCCAATTAGCCGAAACAATTACTGCAACTTTGACTTTAATTACGTCTCAATTTGAAGCCTCGCTGCTGGTCTATAATTCAGTGATTAAAACCCTCTTTTGCCCCAGTGCCTGTAGGGCAGCAGATGATTAGGACCTGTCAGCTGCTGGAGTGAACAGAGCCAGCCATGCGTGTTGTGCAACATGACCCGCTGTTGTTAAACCTTGTCAACATATTAACCTGAATTCCCCAGTCATCGCGGGCCGAATTGCCCGCATACGAATGGAGAAAACGCGCACATATGTAATTGAAAAAGAAACGCATGGCTAGTGTTTTTTTTTTTTTTTCTTTCCTCAAGTGCATCAGGAAAGTGACGTCAAACGCAGCGCATGTCCCAAGGCCTGGTTCAGACAATAAAAGCCTGAATGAAAAGCAGCACTTGGAAGCTGGCAGACAACGCCGGTCTGAATATCTGCTCTTGTTTGAGGATAACCATAAAGAGACAGTCAATCAACTATTTAATTATGCCGCTTAAAGTGATCTCAAAACCCAGGAGTCGCGGAGTATCTGATCATTACGTGTAGACAAACAAGAATAAAAAGGTTTGACAAGAGGCGAGAGGCTGTTTCGGGAGGGCCAAAAGGTTCATCTGAAGCACATTTGATCCTTGTCAAAATATATTGATTCATGTTCTTTCAAGAGACAGTTGATGTCTTCCTTAATTTCTGACCGGCCATCTGGACTGACTGATGAGAGCAGACTCCGGTTTTCTTTGTAGGTGAAGGGCTAATATGGCAGGAAGTCAATAATGGCTACGGAAACGGTGGATTCCTGCAAAATGCTGACATTTCTTTGGATGATTATTAAGGAAAAGGATGGGGGAGGAACAGCGGTGTTTTAGTAGCCTGTGTGCATATTTACCATATGAAATACTGAGGTATCGCAGGTGAGGTTCGCATAGGTTTCGGAGGAGCGGCTGGCTGGCCAGCCGCGGTGGATGCAGACCGGGCCGTAGGTTTCGTGAAGCTCCCCTCAGCCACAATCAGTGCAAGCGAGTTTCCTTTGGTGTATCCAGAGGTGAATAATTTATGGGAGGATAAAAGCATTTGTGGTTGAGAGCTAGACAGTCAGACAGTAGAAGGAGGATTGGAGGGGGAGGGGGGGCATCCCTACCCACCACTACCACCACCACCACTTCTCAACCCTTACCCAACCCCAACCGAGCTCGCTCCTCCGCCGCGCGGTGGCCTCCACACGATACCTCCTCGGACGGCCGCTTGAAGTGCAAATCTGTGTTCTAACTTGTTCCCGGTGCCTGTCAGCATGTTTTCCTCTTGTCAGCAGCGATTGAGTGTGGGCCCGCGTCACCCTTGTACCACCGCTGTAACAGGATCATTGACAGGCCAGTGACACTGCCCGACCAGATAATGGAAACCTATTGATTTTTCTTCTCCTTTTTTTTTTTTTTGTTCCCTTTTTCACACAGGCAGTCTGTGGCACTTGTGAATAACTGGTCAAAGAACGGGTCGTGATCAATGGTCCTGACCTCTGGGTCGCTGCTGCTAACCGAATGGGAGGATAAAAATGAAAAAAAAAAAAAAAAACAGACTGAATGCGCATATTGTCGAGAAAGACGCTGCGGCGCACGTCACGCAAACAACACACGGAGGTCATTTGCTAAACATGAAGTCATGTCATGATTTTAATTAGCTAAATTTAAGGAAACTGTTACCTCTGACTTCAGCCTCCCTCTTCCCCTGTGTGCCTGCGGTTTTAATGGCGAACCCTCCAGAGAGGAGGCCTCTTTGATACCCATGGCAATGATAAGCACGCATTGACTGCCTACCGCTGGACCCCCATGGCAGATGGCGAGTGCAGGTCCTGCAACAACACATTTCTTTCTGTCAGCCTTGTCCCTCTATGCCCCCCACCCACCCCTCCCACACCTCCCCGCTCCCTCTCCAGCCAGTGGAATAATGAAAAGCCCAATTCTGGTCATGGCTAACTCAATCTCATTATAATCTCTCCTCTCTTTTTTTTTTTTATTCATTCAGCCCCTTGGGATGCTGTCTGCCAGTGATGTGGCTTTCAACCTCCAGAGAGAACATCTTTTGAAACAGCCAGGAGACCTAATGAAGTCACAGAGTGGCACAATTATTTCCCAAAGAAGGAGCATTAATGTACTTCAAAATTCCCTCCGGAGGAGCATGATGACAATTGGTTTGTACAGCTTTGATCGCTGCTTTAAATACTGCCCAAGATAAACTGCAGGGTTAGCCCCCTTTGCCACTGGTAAGTAGAAAACCCAGAAGTGGCTATCAAGCGTTAGATACATCACATATACAGTCGCCTGTACTGCTGAAAAAAAAAAAAAAAAAAATGAGAAGAAGAAAGTAGTCAAGTTCAAAATACTAAAAATTACTTTCCATTGGGAATAACAGAAGTGCAAAAGTGACACCGAGTGTGCTCGTTTCAGCCAACGGCGCTGCAACAAAATTCGTTAAACATAACAAATAGAACTGGGTCGCGTGTTGTGGGGCAGGGGATGATTCATTATCGCATGAGACACCTTTAGACAACCGAGAGTGGCAACTCCAGCTGCTGCTAAAAGTTGCATCTGCGCTCGGTAAATCGGAGACACTTTGAGTTCTCGGAGAAACGAGAATTATGAAATCATCCTGACGTTCGTACTTGTTTTTACCACTGCTGGCGGGGCAGATTCGCAGACCGCGGCGCATGTTAAACACCAGTCAGCCTTAAATTGTCTTCAAGAAAATCCACCAGAAATTCCACTTTTTTTTTTTTGGTTTGCTTTTGCTGAGATCTTTCTTTATTACATTTTTTTTCCCCCTCCACAGATTACGCGTTTCTGCATCCGTGTTTCCTCCCGTCAGAGAAATCATTTTATTGGAGTTAGGGTTCTTAAAGGCAACAGTCATCTGCATAAACACAAACACTACAGATTCCTAATATGTCATCGCTAACTGCGCAGCATAAATCCTCCGCAGCAAAAGGTGAAATCATTCAGTTGTTACGTCCATGAAGGAAGCAAAATTAGAATTTATTGACGTGACAATATAAATTACAGAAACTGGTTAAACATTTGGATAAATATATCTATATTTTATGGGCAAAATCTAAGTGAATCTATATGACACCAGTGTTTCATCCTTCCTGTGTTCAGAACAGCCTTGCCATCCTTGAATTCTGAATTTGCCGGGGTTGGGGCGGGTGTCCACAAGGCCCTGAAAATGCAAAGGCATGAGGCTCATCTCTTCCTTGAAGGTTAGCTTCACAACTTTTTAAGTCTGGATGTAAAGAAATCAAGGCCTTCCTTGTACGCTTCCTTACCAAACATTTGCTAGGATGCTTCAGGAGCCTGTGTTGACTTCTTAAGACGACATCCTGCTATGAAGTTGCAACTTTTGTTGGAAGGAATTCATGCCCTCTCCTCCCTTGACTGAGCAACTGAGCCACAGTGGAGTAGAGGGATGAAAACTTTAGAAACTTTGGAAAGATGGCTGATGATTTTGGACACTTCCTGACCAGCGCGGACAGGCGGACATACTGCAGTGCAGCAGCCATGACCATGACCACACAGTGATGATAAACTCTTCTTTTCAGCAGCATCTCTACTGATAAACACCTGTCAGTGCTAGGTCAAGTTTAATATATAACACATATAGTAGGTAGGGGGTCCCTACTTAATCAGTCAAAACGTTGAAGAACTCTGGTTTAAGCCATTTCCTAAATTCATAGTGATGCTTTTAAACCGTGCACGTGTCTAATTAATGGCTATACAATCAGTTGCCTACAAAAATTGTATTAGAGTACGACAAATAATTTTATAATTAGAGAAGTAGGACATAATAAAAACTAATTTAGTAATTTAGTGAATTCCTAAAACTTCTACTGTAACTAAGAGGGCGCTATGACAACAATGTTAAAACTTCCAGTGTGACAAGTAAATAAATGCATGATGCAGAATGTGAGCAAACATTTATTTGACTTAGTTACACTAACATTTCTATGCTATTTATTAAGTTGTACTTTATTATTGTTAGTATTATAAAGTGAAACATGAGTGTTTTTGCAATAGGTTCAATAAGA
The DNA here is from genome assembly GCF_022458985.1 of Mugil cephalus. Lineage (NCBI taxonomy): Eukaryota > Metazoa > Chordata > Actinopteri > Mugiliformes > Mugilidae > Mugil > Mugil cephalus. The sequence goes on from NC_061775.1 coordinate 13,135,548, forward strand.
ATCGTGAAAAGTAAAAACGCATAAAAAGAACAGAAAAAAACAGACATGTAATGATGACATTTAAAATGATATCCCATCTTGGCGATGTCTTAAAGTGCGGCCCTGTCTCTCTGCAAGACGAGCACCAAATCGTGAGAGCTGTTAAAAGTTTGGCGAACACGTTATAGACAGTTTCTGTTCTGTTTAATACCACAGATGTTAAGATGGTTTAGTATGAAATTTAAGTACGGCGTCTCTTAATTACAACACATGCTTACCGACACATGAACCACAAGCAGAACCTTGGATGAACCCAATTACAGAAAATGTCGATTTGAACTTTTCGCGTTCCAACTGCAGAGTTTTCTCATTATAAGAAGCTGCTACTTTGCGCATAATGAGAGGCAGATTTCAGAAATTACACTGATTGTTGAAGGTTAAACCAAAGAACAAACAATGACAGAACAAGCGGTTCCCACATTTATCACAGCCTTTTCATAAAGAGAGTGTCTCTCTCTGATGCAGGTGCAGACGGGGGGAATTCTACAAAGCGTCTGCAAACTAATGCCTCTACTGAGCGAGAGCGTAGCTGAATTGGATTTTGTCTCCAAAAGAAAGTCATGAAACTCATTTAAAAGCTAAGGCTTGTCTATTTCTACAGTACAGAGTACTCGTTTTCTTGCTCGTCTTGTTGGGATAAAAAACTTCCGATAAGCAAAGTCAGATAATGTTTTTTTTTTGCTTTTTTTTCAATTTTAAGTTTTCTCATTATAAGAAGTAGCTTTGTTATAATAACAAGGCACTTTATATCACTCCAAAAAGAAAAAAAAACCTGTAAAAACACTTTTGGCATGTCAGCAAACACGTTTCTAAAAGAAGGGGGAAAGTCACCGCGACTGTAACGGTTTTCGCTCTGAACATTTTATACTGAAACACGTCCTAATTTCAGGCAAAGACCTACGTGTGTGCTGTCGTAAACCACCGTCACTAGAAAAGATAGCGTTAAAACGGAATTCATACGTTTGTGCTCATTCCAGACCAAGACTAGCATGCGTGTCATGACTAAGAACTGATTCATGCAGACAGCTATGTAGATCTTAGCTCCATGGCATAAAAAAAAAAAAATGAATAAAAAAAACAAAAAAAACAACAGACTTTAGGCTAAATCAGTTTTCAAGTCACCTGAGTCGTGTTGATATTTCTCAGGGATGTTTATCGCTGCGCCGGCCACATGCTGACACCATGACAACATGTTGACATTTACGCAGTAACAGTCGCAGCTGTAATGTGTTACGTTTAAGGCAACTCTCCCCTCTGCATGACTGCCGCTGTGGTTCAACCACCGCTGTCCGAAATTCAAATATCAGCGAACAAATATGAATTCTGTGACGTGTATTAGCTAAATTGATAAGGCAAAGCGTAGCATTAAAATATTCTATCCTATATTCTAAAGTTTTTGCTAATTCGTACAGTATGAATATTATAAACTATTATTTAACAATGTGCCTTAACCGTTATATACAGTTTTCCTTTACAAACTGCAGGGATAATGTATATATATTATATATATTTATCTCTCTCTCTATATATATATATATTTAAATAATGTGCAATTTCAGGAGGCAACTGGAAGTTCTAGATGGGTAAACGTCTCCTCACGACACATGCTTATTTTTTATTTTGTGATGAAACCCAAAACCTCTACCATCCCCGTCCCTGAGTGGGGCACGCTGGTGTGCAGAAGGTGCCTCTGTAAGTGCTTGATCCAATCCTCCTGGACAGACAAGGGACCCTGGAAGACTAGGTCACAGAATCTGCAGATGTGGAATGAGGAGACAAAAAAAAAAAAAAAAAAAACAGTCAGTGCTCACAGGCCGAACGCACAAACATTCCACTAAAGCAGGTTGAAAATGACCAGTGGCCAAAGACATGGTTTAAATTGAGCCTATCTTCCCACATAAAGAGAAAGGATAAGGGTGAGGGGTAAATGTGTTGAGGTGGCACTTGTGTGCACCAGTGATGGATGTGCAGGCCAGAACCAGGAGGGAGTAATCAAGAGCACATTGGCTGTGGCATATCATACTCAGTTTGTGCAGTAACTACCAAAGAAGTGAAAGGGGAAAAGCATAACATAATGACCACCTTCCTAATACTGTGTATGTGTACTACCTTGTTCCTCCATAATACAGTGCGTTTACATGCAGAGCTTAATCGAGCTATGCTCAAAATTCGACTTTCTCACTACAGTCCTTGTCCCAGTTTACATGCAGCGGAGAAAATCGAATAATTGTTCTCCTCCTCCACACTAGGTGGCAATACGTGTCTTTTCAGCGGGTTAATACCACGTATATATGGCCCAATTTCCGGGTTGACCCATTATGTGATATAATAAACTAGAGTCGCTCATGCGGCGGACCGGCATCTCAAACAACAACCGGACGGATATTGGTACATTTTTTAATCTTGTACGTAATGTTCGCACTATTTCTGGTGGAGGTAAGATCCGCGCTATCCCTCGACGGCTCCGTTTATCTTCTTCTTCTTCTTCTGCGATTGTCTTTCTTGGATGTTTTTGCTCCGGGGTCACACGCCAGCGCAGTGGTAGTGGAGCATGCGCACACGCATTATCCGATTGAAAAGTCCAATTCAATCGAATTATCTGGGTGTCTCATTCGGATAATGAGAACTCCGATTTTAATCGGACGTGTTTACATGCACTTAACTTCTCCTGTTATAGTCCGATTAAGGCAATAATTCGTTTTTTTTTCACATGTAAACGTACTGATAGTTGTGACTCATCAGAGAATGGGCCTTCTGAGGGTGTCCTGTGGAGTCTGGCAACAATATGATGTTAGTGGGGGCATTTGGGTCCTATAGGTTGAGGGGAGGGGCCTCTGTGGATCAGGTTTGTTCCACTGATACTTGATCAGTTTAGGATGTAGTAATTTGGAGGCCATATCAACATGATGGCTGCTGCCATCAAGGAGTGTCATTTCTATGGGGTGGAGGTGTCTGGTCTAGGTGGGTGCTACATGTCTAAGTAACATCCACACACATATGCCAGGTCCAAACATTTTCCGGCAGAACAATGTTTTGTCACACGATGGTCAGTGTTTTTCACTTCACTCCGTCAGTAGTCATAATGTTATGCTGATGTATAGCAGCCTGAAACCCACAGAGCAAGCACGAAAAACTTCCTCTTGACGGGAAGAAACCTTGAGCGGACCCATCTGCTTGAGGTCAGTCGGGTAGAGACAATCAGGGACATCAAAAAGGACCATGCAGTGTACAACTGTTTGAGAACAGAACCAAGGATGGGAAATATATAAGATTCCAAAAGGGTTTGATTTTCTATCTAGCACATGCACAGTCGTTGTGCTTGTTGTGTGTACAGTGGATGCAATCAATAATTTTGGTGAGTGTGTTGAACAGCTCTGGAAAGGAAGAGGTGTCTGCAGTCCTTTGTAGTAGATGACACAATGTACATCACATGGACACCCACATATGCGCAAAGTTGAATACAATGAATATGGATTTATTTGTCTTCCAGTTCAATCACGGTTTTATGCCAGGTTATCCAGCTATTGGCCCAGTGCACGCAACATATACTGTATATAAATATAGCTGGGCAGAGAAATCTATCCACTCTGGTCCATGTGTAACCAATCTACGTACCTGCAGGTGAGTGTGTATATCTCTGTGTTCATGGAGGGTAAAAGCTTCCTCTTTAACCCAGGCCTTGGTCTTGGTTTCTTCTGTTTGGAATCATAGCCTAGAAAGTAAAATAGCACTCTGTGTTATCTCGGGCGATATAGTTCGTTATTACGACCAAATCTGCCAAAAATAAAACATACGTAAATGTAAATTTGTTTAAATTTAGGATGTATTTAGGAACAGGGGTCTTAAACGTTTTTCATACCAAGGACCCAAAACTGATGGAGAGATTAAGTAGGGACCCCCTACCTACTATACGTGTTCTATATTAAACTTGGCCTAGTGCTATTTATAAATATACATTATTATTATCATTTTGCATTCAATATTAAGTGATTCAAATAATACACCGGTACAAATATGTATTTTTTTTTTTATTTCAAACATGTGCAACAGAGATAACGTCTTATTTAAAGAAATTTTAATTTGTGGGGGAAAATTAAAAAAAGAATATATATATATAAAAAAAGTGGCTAATCAACCAAAGATTTTGTGATATTGAAGATCCCCCATAATGAAGACCTATGATTTAGGATGTATTTAGGATGTATTTTCAAACCCATTTATTTAGGATGCATCACCACCATTTCCTTCCTCGGAACTCACCTCGTTCTTCCAAAATGGCTATCCTCTTCCTGTGTGCAAAGGCTCGCAGATGACCTGGGAGCATGGCAGCAGAGGGGAAGGGGTCTGTGCACTGAATACAAATCCTTTTTGAATGGCATTCCCCTAAACAAACAAACAAACAAACAAACAAAAAACATGGGAAACTTATGTGATTATACTTGCCATTTGCTCAGTCTCAAAGCGTTAATGGAAGGTGTTCCTTATAAAATAGTTTTGCTCCAATCACGGTCCGGATTGTCAGAATTTAGACCTGTACGAAGATGAATTGTAGGACAGCGTTTGAGCTCATGCAGTAATTTTATTAAGCAAAACCGTTAGTCCCAGTGTGCGCTAATGTCTTCCTCCGCATGGTTTCATTCCAAGCGCCTGGTTTGCTCTCTCCTGTTTACAAAGTGTTACTGGGAAAGTTTAACACAATCTTGTGTCTTCGGGGGGGCTATTTTCGCATCCAATACACACCTCACAAGAGTCACAGAGGATTCATAAACTACACAAACACACACACACACACAACTCTGTTCATCCTATGACAGGAACCGGGCTCTGCTGAGCATCACTGGCTGCTAACAAATCTTGAGAAGTGGCATTGTTAAGTAGTTACAAAGAACATGACTCTATTTTAGCTTAAAGTAAAACTATGAACAATGCTGCAGTGATAAAAAAAAAAAAGTTAAATCTGAACAAACTTGATGTATTTACATGACACGACACACAGAAAACACTGCAGCAGTAAAATAAATAAATTCACTTAAAATGCATCTTTACAAAGAACAATTTGATTTGAGAACTTTGTGCACATTTGTTTGGTACTTAAAGAAATTGTGCAAACACAGATGATGAAGCTTCCAACTCAACATCAAGAGCATCCTATGATTTCTTTTGTTTAAATATATAATAATATATACTTGAAAAGCACTTTGCCAACATTCCCTCTACAGATTGTGTTTGTCTCACAGTTCTAATGGTTGTGGTGATCCGTGCTGAGCTCCTGTAAATCAGTAATAAACAGCTCATTTAAAATCGATATCAGAATGCAGGAGTTGTCTGCAAGCGAACCTAATTTTCTACGCTAAAATCTAAAAAAAGACACAGAACTAATTTTCTGGCATTGCCACCCTCTGTCAGTGCCAAACCTGTAGAGACGTTCACGGTGATGTCCAAAAACTCCTGCTCCAACAAAGTGATATTCACAACATTCAACCATTCAGATTCAACATGAAATAGATTGGACGCTGTTAAATGAATTTGATTTAATTATTGTCGAGGCCCCACGTGTACTGGATGTGAGAATAGAGTGTGTTATAGGGTTCTAATAAGGTTTATTATTAGCTAGAGGTACACTCCCAAAGGAACCCTGGGGAGGAGGGGGGGACATTTAAGCAGCAGGAATCCGTACCTTGTTCCCAGTTCGGTTCCACGCTGGTCGCCCAGGTCTCCTCCATGTAATCTTTGGTTATGTTGCAGATCACGCTGGTTGCATAGGTTTCCTGCTTCTGTTTCTCTCCAAGCTCCACACTTTCCTGTTTGGTTTTGAGCAGTTCAACTAAAGTGCTTGATGGCTCCTTAGGGCCTCTTTGTGCTTCTACCTGTAGCTTCGTCCTTTCCAAGAACACCTCTGCCTCCCGTTTTGGTACAAAACCGTCCAATATAGGACTTCTCACCCCATACTCTGTTTTCACTGGTATGCCTGCGCGCATAAAGAACAAGTCATCTCTGCTGATGAACTTCTGAGAGGCCGACGTATGTGAGGGGAACTGGCTCTCGTTGAGGACCTGGAGGATGTCCCGGTGCTCCTTTTTGTCCTGTAGCAGTTCATTTAGGATGCACAGTGGCGACTTACTGCTGCTCGAGACGCTTCTGCCTATTCGTTTCAGGTGTCCCCTGACGTGGTTGGAGAGGCCAGTCTTCGTGTCAAACCAGCCGCAACACAGGGGACATGTGTGCTCTCCCTGGGTTTGTGGTTTCACAGCTGTAATACAAGACACATGGAAATAGTATGTGTTTGTTACAGACGTACAAAAAGGTCAAGGTAAATAGCGCTATGATTTTTTTTCTAATGCTTGACTGTAAACAACCCCAAATCTAGAAAAGAGTGAACAGAGCCACCCACACTCTAAGGCCTGGCTGCCCGATCTGGGGCCCATTATATTTGGCCCTTGTCCACTGTATAATTTTTTTTGCTGCCGCCAGCGCTCGGGAATCTGTGCTCACTCACTGCACTTGCTCTCTTTGAATACTATTTGTTAGTGCACTTACACTCCTGGCCAGAGAATAACATTGTGGTACATTTATGGTGAGGGGGGCGCTGTTGAGCTGCTGCCAGCTCATATCTTGTGAGGTGAAGAAGACCAGCAGGAAGTGAGGACACAGATGGACCGTGTTTGGCGGTGGCACAGGCAAACGAAAATTCAAAAACAGTTGGGGAAAACAATTATCTTTTTACCCATTCGATTCCACCGCAGTGTGTGTTGAATTGTTGTTGAATTGTATGCCTAATGGGGGCATGTTTTGTCCTGTTTGTTGCACTAGTAAGCTCAGTACTGATTCCATTTCGGGCATGTTTTTTCCCATGTTACTTGCACAAAATGTCTCTGTATTTCAAGATGTACAGTAGGACCAACTCCTAGTAATGATCCAGGTCCGTCTTCTAATATTTCAGAGTGCTTCAATTATTTTTCTTATTTGCAGACGGCAGATTGATGTCCAGTGTTTATTTTGCACATGCATATTAACTTAATGTACTGCAAAATTAACGTTTTGGCCCACGACCCTCTCTCAATTTTGGTCCTCCAGTGGGAAGGATTTGGGCACCTCTGGTCTAAATTAACACCTAGGACTTAGTACTTTGTAGTGGGAAAATATATTGGCTATAATCATGGCCATGCATTAGATATACTTAATGGTGTTGCTAACATAATCTGTAATGCCACAAACTAATCTTAGGCCTTAAAAAAACAAGCTTCTTACGAAGCAGCTTCAGTCTTCTATGCCCCTTCACCCCATTATAGTTAAAGCAGGTAATGTGGATCATACAGTGTTTCAAGTAAGCAGTCTCAGAGTGTTTTCTTTTCAGTGCATCATAGGAAACGACGGGTCCTGACACCAATGGAAAAAAACACATTTAGCTATGAGCTACAACGTTTTTCTGCAAACAAGCTCCATGTTTTACTACATCCACCATTAAATGGTTCTGGTACGTAGGACGCTAGGTAGTTGGACATGCTAGTATCTAGTCTTCCTCCAGGCTCCAGCACAATGCACTTCGCGTAGGCACATGCAGAAACTGAAAGCTTCACAGGCCTTAGATCAACTGCTAAGCTCTAATGGACAATTGCTGTTCTCACCTTTTCTCGTTTTCCTCATACCAGTAGGGGTCCTTCGGCGAACTCGTAGCCGGCGGTCCCGCAGCGTCACCTGCTCTGGCGTGACCATGTGTCGAGCGTCGTAGCTCAGGCCGACTCGGTGAAGGTGCCCTCGCACATGATTGGACAGGCCCACCCCGGATTCAAACAAGGCAGGGCAGTAAGGACAGGGCCTGTGTTCTACGGCCGGCGTAGGGAAAATATCAAAGCGGTCAACAGGAGATGTAACAGGCAATTCTGGGGAATCATCACACGCTGTAGTCTCGATATACTCCTCCTTTATTATGAGTTGCTCTATGTCACTACAGTCTTCATCACCATCATCCGAGAGTTTGTGGGGGCTTTGGTGTTTGGCTGAAAAGCTCTGCCTCTTTCTGAGATACCCCTGAGCATACGGGATGCTTTCATTCTCGTTGCTTTCTAAGAAGCTGCCTGTAGCCTCGCTGGTGACATCACTGAAGTTATCGTCGACCTCGGAGCTTTTGCTCAACTCCCTAACTGCACACTGTTTCTTGAGCCTCTGGCTAAGTCTGGGCAATACATTACCATTCATACTTTCAATAGTGTTATGCAAAGGTGTTGACATTTTCCTCATTGATGGAGAATTTTGTTTTGTTTGAGCTTGCAAAATCCCGCTTGCCGGGTCGTTCTCGCTTCCCTGACAGAACATCTGGTCTAATTTAAGCTTCCTGGCTGATAGAAAAGAATCGGCGGTTGCAGGACAGATTGCCTGCTTTGAGCTGCCAAAAGCCTGGCGGCCATTGTTTTCTTCTTCTTCATCTTCTTCGTCTTCTACACAGGTGAGATCAGTTGCCGCATCGAAATTTTCGAGCTGTTGTAGGAGTAATTTTCCGTGGTTGTCTATTCTCCACAAAGATGGCGACAGCGAGTTTATGGAAGGAGAACGTTTGGCTTTGTCGTTAGGCTTTTGAACGTACATGTCTCCTTTTCTTTCTTCAAAAGTAGACTTGAATGGATTGGGTTTAAATGCGGCTTTTTTGGGTCGGTCAGTTAACTTTTTATAATCACCGCAGCACGACTGCTGCCGCTCTAGCTCGGGGTTTCTTTCCAGCACTGCTTTGTCTCGACTAGTAAAAGAACCCATTTGAAACAGAACACAGTTCGGCCCCTCTGCATCATTAGTATGAGTCATTCTCCTGTATTTAGGCTGGTGTGTGTTGAGGTGTGTGACATCCATGTGCGCCTCGAGTGCCTGCTGCGTTAGGGTAATGTAGTTGCACTCCTCACAGAAGTAGTAGTGCTTCAGATTATCATGTGTTTTGGCGTGCTGGACGGAGATCTTAGGACAGCTACAGTCAAATATGCACTGAGGGCACTGCCCTGTGGTGGCCCCGTCTTCAAATTCAGTGGTTTTGAGACCTTTGATTTCCTCCATAAGTTTTTGCAGCCTATCTCTGTGAATAATGATGTGTCTCATGAGGGAGTTGCTATCACAGAACAAACGCCCACATTCCCTGCATATAAAGGGCTGTGAAACAGTCTCACTCTTCACCTGATTATGCTTTCCTAAATGATACATCATATGTCTATGGAAATGCCTTTTTTTCTTGAAATTAACATTGCATATTGTGCATGAAAAGAATAGTGGATCTTGCTCAAGTTGCTCAATCTTCGGCTGTTCCACTTTTGCGCTAGCACTGTTTTCATCTTCAGGGTCATTTTCCTCATTATAGGCTTCCTGTGCTGTGCTATAAATACGGCGTTCAGAGTCTAAAGCTATGTTCCTGGAAAGGTCTTTGGATGGCATAACTGAATGTTTAATATCAAATTGTCCACCCGGAGATTGGTCTTTACTGCCAGTGTCAACATTTTCAGCATCATTTCCACTGCAGAAATGAGCGTAGCGGTTGTTAACCTTTTCTAGACAGCCTGACAAGCTCTCTGTGTATGTATTGTGCTTGCTGTCTCTTTGGTGCGTCACGTTGGTCTCCAGCCTTCTGCCATCGTGTAAAAAGCACTCTCTAGCTGAATCCCACCTGATTACTTCAGCATTATCATAACCATCCACGGAGCTTCCTGGCCATTCCGCGTCCCGCAGAGATCTTGTTTTTATTGTCTGTTTTGTCAAAGGTTGACTAATGTGCATTTGGTCTGCACTGTCACCTGACTGTGTGGAACAGGCCAGTTTAGACTCATTCTCCTCCGAGTGAGACAGTGGCGTGTTGACACCTGGCTGTGTGGCCAGTGTTTTTACGATGGGCCCCGCTGTGTTCTTCCAAGCGTCTGATTGAAGCTCACTAGGTGGTGGTAACACCTCGGGGCTCGTGTCCTTCTCCGCTTGCCACGCTGCATCCAGGACACTGTTGGATAAAACAGTGCCTTTGTTCAGGACACAGTGTACCTCTGAGGTGGGGTGTGAACCAGGTCCATTAACAAGTGCTCCTGAAGGCAATGAATTGCCTGCATGGGGAACAGCAGGGACACTGCTGTATACAAATGGATTCGGCTGGGTTCCATTTAAAGGGTTTTCGTGTTCATCTGAGGACAGACCTGCAGCATTGTTCTTCAGGGAGAATGTGTGACTCTGTAATGGCTCCTGAGTACGACCTGGGCTGTCAGACACAGATTCCACGTCTTTGTCCTCTTGTGCATTTGGCTCCAGATCAGACATAGTAGCAGTACTTTCTGAAATATAAAAGAATGACACAAAATCATTACGTGCACATCAAACAAGGCGAGCAAAGCGTGCAGTGACAAATAAGCATGTTCCTTTATTCAGGTGCAGTCTGCAAACATCCATACTGCAGATTCAAATGACAAAATTCAACACTGATGCACAACAGGTATAATAATCAAATTCTTTTTTTTTTCCCTCCATCATTCTCACCAACGTTGTCGGACTGTTGAAAAGAGACGATTTTGGGCTATTCCCACTGCTCCGCAAAATGAGAGAGGCATTATTCTGTGCCGCATTATGATTTTCCAACACCCGGTTTCACCACCTCTATTCACAACAAACCCTGCTGTTAGCCCCTGAATACCCTGGCGAGGATGCTTAATTATGTGAGCGTACCTCTGGGATACAACCTTCCTGCTTCTCCACCTAAAGTTCTCAGTCGTCTGCTAAAATTGACCAATTTCCATGGGAACAAAGTACACCTCCAATGAGATCATATTGCGTCTTATCACTCTGTGATGGTGCCAACACAGAGCCCAGCATGAGACTGTTGTTACTTGAATCCTGACAAATTGGCAGGCACACAATCTGTCTTAAACACAAACACGGATCCACACAAAGAAAACATACGCTTTTGCACATACACATGAACAAATTCATTTAACGGTGCTTGGATTTAAGGCACAGTAACTCATTTTTGTTTCATAGTTATTTGGGGCGAAGCGGTTTAATTAAGAGTTTTAAGTATAATAGGATTACAATTAGAAATGTGTATGTTAGATCTTATAACAGATTACAGTACGCCGTCCAAAGCTGATTTGGTTTAAAATGTATGCTCAGTGGATTTGACATCCAGGGCTGGCCGCTCTCTACAGGAAGCCGCATTGCTAACGAAGTGGTAAATTCAGTGTTAATGAGTGGCTTCACTGTTACCACCTCTGAGGTAAAACCTTCCGAGCTCCATATTCTCCCCATCTGTTGTGGTGTTAGAGGTTCGAAAGGGGAACAGACGCTCTCCATTTAAAGTGAACTTCACTGTTACCCCCAAACGGCAGGGTGGCAAAACCATCAAAATGTCTTGGTTGAAAATGTGCAAGCCTCATTAGCAGCCAACTCACACAGCCCGCTTCTATATATAACGAACGGCGGCTCAACAGAGAAGCAATTTTTAAAAATGCATTTGCTTCTATTTACTTCATTTAGTCAATGTTAAAAGGCTGACTTTGCCTTGCCTGAAGATATTTACAGGGATTATGAGCTTTAATACAGTCGAGCTATATGCACGGATCAATCTGCTGTGAGCTTTCACTAACGCTGCCTGGCATCTTCCCCAAGACACTTGCCTTATTTTTCAGATTGGTATACGAGATTTCGGAGCAGCACCATCATCACCGTGTTCTGTTAAACAATAAAAATAACAAACTCAGTTATGTGCTGGGAAGCTGGTAGATTGTTTCTTAACAATCTGTTCTCTTGTAGTGTTTTTTTTCCCCCCATTGACACCTATTGGGTATCTCAATTTGTGAACAAAAATTAATTCTGCAGAAGCTATACCCAACCTTCTACAACCACACCAACCAATGCATCAGCCCTACGACAAATTCAGCATTTCTAACCTGATGTCGTAGCTGATTTGTTTTACTAACAAGGGCAAAGCTCTATGTAGGTGTCATTGTATCCTGTAATTGGAAAGGCGCATAATAAAATGCAAACGCCACATTTATAACAATGAGAGCGCTGATGTGTGCTTTACCACCTGCAGAAGTGAACTCGAGTCAATTTAAGTTATCGAGTTAATACGATCTCCTGCACCACGCTCCGAGTGTCGGTGGGCTGGGAAGCCTGCCATGTACTCACATCAGTATAGCTTTGAGTCTGGCTCACAACCGCAGCACACGCAATGACATATTCTCTTTCATCTCCCTGTCATTTTCTGCTGTGAACAATCTAATTTCATGAAAATACCACAACTTGTGGCTGTGAATTCTTCTTCCCGAACTACTTGTATCGTTACACAGGATAAGGAGCAGTTGTACGAGTGTTCTTTTAGGCAACATTCGTGTAAGAGCAGGTGCGAACCGCTAAAGAGACAAAGGTCCACCTCTGTTACAGTGAGCGCGAGGGTCAAGTGTCGTCCTGAGACCTGTCAATGCAATTTTGTCATTATTTTCTCCACGTGTCAGGAACCGTCTATATTGTCAGGTTGAAACCCACAGCAGCAACGTAAAGATGACACTCCAGCTTACCAGTCATTTCAGACGCGTTGGAACACGCTAGAACAAGAACAAATGGTAGGTGAAGAGAGGAAATCTATGGTTAACACGGCAGAAAGACTTGGAGGAAGACCTAGCTAAAGAAACTACTAAGAGACAAATACACTGGAGAGGCAATGTGCAAAAACATGTTACATAAGTTTTCTTCTGATTATATTTTTGTAGGTGTTGGAAGAGTAGGTGTCCACATTTTGTTATAAAACATACATACAAAAATCTACAGAAGAGGAATCGAGAACATATTAAATAAGGTTGATCTGTTTGTTTAACCTGGAAAAAAATGTGTTTAATACTATATACATATATTATATATGCAGTACATGTACAGTATATACTGTATCTATTGGTCTTTTGACTTTTAGTAAACATTCAAAATCATCAAATCGAGTAGTAGTCGAACTGTTAGCTTTGTTGAATGCATGAAATATAAAGACTTATAGAATATAAGAATTAACTGTCTTCATTGTTTAACCACAGAAATTTTCTGGTAGCTTATGTTACACCATGTGTTTCTGGGTAATGATCAGCCAAGACAAAAGTGTGGTGAAGTGCTTTAGCGGTGAACATTTTGTTTTGGATAAAGAGGCCGGAAACACGAGCCTGTTTGTGTTTCCCCAAACAGCAAATTACTGTCATGGATGCAGGTTAGTCATTTACTTTCAAGTACTGTAGCCAATTTATTAATTTGGCCTCTGACAGCTTTAGTAGCAGTGATGTTAACCTCCTGAGACCTGAGCCTTAGTTTGCTGTGCATTTTTAATTTCTTCAAGGCATTTGGGATCAATAGGACCTAAGAATAGCAGTATGAAAACTAAGCGTCATCTTTCAACAGTAACAATGTCCTTACATGTGGACACTGGGATTATTTCATTATTTACAGTATAATAAAGTGAACAATGTGTGACAAAAAATATAAAACGCTTTGTTTTAACTCCTGTACATGGCTGAGCGAAACCAGAATTGCAAACAATGAAGTCCCAGTGTCCTCAAACGAGAACTTGCTAATTAGTGAGATTGTAGCTCGTTACTACATTTGTTAAATTTGCAGGACATATCAAACATGAAATGTTAATAAGTAGAAATAAGTAGAATTTGATGGGGTTTTGCTCCTCGTCCACTTTTGTCCTGTGATTGTCTGTAGCATGAGTCCGCTATCATGTTTTTAGTGACTAATGTATTGACCCTTTGCTACCACTAGATGGCAAACTAAAGTGGCCACCAATGAGGACAACGGGTTTAAATGAACCTAAAACTTAATGTCCCCGTATGAGGACTCAGGGTCTCAGGAGGTTATTGTTAATTGCAAAGTTCACATCTGCTAATCTAATGTTAATTTTTAGTGTTAGTATATTTTTTTTCGATCATTTGTTTAAGGTTAAAATATTAATACGCAAAACATGTAGCTTAATTAAACGTTTTTGTTGTTCCATATCACATCAAAATCTAATGTCTTTGGATAAAAATAAATGTTACAGAGAAAACAAGCACAGAAGATAGCCAGTAAGTTAAGTGATAAATTAAAATAATAATTACATGTAGGTCTGTGTCAAAAGATTCAGTCTTGTTGTCTACAATGTTCAATAGGAAATAAACAATATCATAGAAGGAAATACATCGGTTGTACCTGCATTTGCATTTTCTTAACTGTTAGCTGGAAAAAACGCAACGCCAAACTTCAAGTCTTGTGAATAGAACCATCTGACTGAGCAGGAAGAGTTGGCGCTGTAGGCCTGTGAGGCTGTGAATGTCCAAGCAAATTCCTCCTTCCCGTTCAGCTAAACACCCAGGCTGGCAGCACAGTGGACACAGCGCCAAAGACCAACTGAGTCCAGTCAGCCAAACCATTTCAACTGCTGGAGCTGTCTGTATGGATCAACAGCCAACCTTAATTCCTCTGCCATTGCCTTAGCTGGAGAGATGCCGAAAACGAGAGGAGGGTGGGGTGGGGGGGTGGTGGGGGGGGGGGGGGGGTACGGTCCCTCAAGTACTGCACTACACAACTTCCTCAGTTAATGGGATCTATTGATTTATTTGACACAATGTGAATTTATGAAGCTGCCTCTTTAGTGTGAGAGTATCAAAGCGTGGCTCAAAACAAACAGGCAGAGATTCAGCTTGACACTCCGGTAATCCCAAGGTGAGTATGTTCTCTCAGTGAAGGTGCCACAGTGAAAAAAAAGAAGAAGAAGAAGAAGAAGAAAAACGTTCACTGTAATAAGTTGTTCTTCTGCTATCTTAGCCGCAGCATCAAGCCGCCGAACGAAACAAACAACGCGCCGCCAAATCTTACTTTTTAATGTAATTAAACGGCTTGTCGCACAGGAAAACGTGAAAGCACAAAAAATTCGTAAAACACACTAAATTTCTTAGATTTGCACGGGAGACATTAAAGCGAGCATGGCTTTACGCAGCATCTTTGCCGGGATTACATACTCTTTTATCCCACTGAATTCTTGTCACCCAAAGGTCATTTCCATAATAATGGTCTCCCTTTTCCCTAATGGGATTTTGCCTGTGATTATGTATGCCAGCGTCTTGTGCAGACACTATCGGCCCTGTCATCCCGAATTGCACAAATGTAATTACACAAAGCCTTTGATAACTAAACAATGTAATTCACTGCTTGAGTGAACATGTATATTGGACTCAACTGATACACTAAAAAACAATATGAGTGCCATAGGCGGTGCGTTCCCGAGAAAATTGCGTTCTTTATAGTAAGAGCAAATTAAGTGGCAGCGCGTGCTCTTACGACAACAATACCTGTGTTCAGTCAAGTGATTTAATGGGGAGATTCACAGAATCGCGTACGCGGCAACAGATAGCTAGAGATCAACATTTTGGGGAAACGCACTTATTCATCAGGGAGGGAAATGAAACCTCGGAACATAACCTTAAACTACAGTTTGTTGAGCTATGAATACGATAAGATTGTTTTTTTTTTAATTGATATATATTCTACAATCATTATTGAGCAATAGCAGGACTGAACGAATATTGTGTCTGATAAACAATAGCGAGGCCATAGCAGGGAAGCTAGCCAAGTCCCAGAAAGAAGATCCATTGTAAATGTGAATATTTAGATGTGGCAAAACCTATAAAAAATTACTGTTTATTTCTTTATTTACGCACAGGTGAAGTAATGATGACGCAGTTCCATTAAGTGGCCCAGACAGCCATGAAGGTTAACCACAAATCACAAAGGCACGTCAAGTGAAATCGATCCCTACTGTGGTATGTCAGAACGTAGGCTGGGACAAAAGGCTTCTTACGTCAGGAGTCTCCAGCTCACATGAAACTACAGCTACAGTAGGTACAGTGTCACTAGATCTTCTGTGGCTTCCCTGGACGGCCTGTGTTAAGTGTGTGTGGGACTACGTTGAGTCCAACTGAAGCAACACAAAAATACTTCCACAATCTGCACAACATCCTACATCAAAAGACACCTATTATCATGCAAACTCATGTAATGAGTAATGAGAAAATAATAACAGCTAATGCCTCTAAAGCAACCAGTTACATTCATGCTGACCTGTGTGCAAATTTGTAGGACACAAAATTGTCTTTTTTAAGGGGATGTTATGGCTTCATTTGACTTTTTTTGGATTTGCAAACCACTGGCACATTGTATAAAATAAAATAATCAGAAAGTAAAAGCTATCATAGTCTGTATTTGGTTCAAGTCAACTATTAGACTGAATCTTTCAATCATCGCACCAGGTCTAGTTAAGAAAGCGAATGGGCATATTTCACATCAATCAACCTACGAATTAAATCATTTTAAACTGTAAAATAATACATGAAAAAAAACTGTGGGGCTTTAAACATGAGCAACAATCAAAAAGTTTCACTGTCAGGAGAGCAGGCAAAAAAAAAAAAAAAAAAAAAAATCTGCAAACTAGGGCAATAACGGTCCAACTGTCAAGAGCCATAGGTGAGACTGTGTGAAGCTCTCCAACCAAAAACAATCTCTGGCCAAGGTTCATCACGAGAAGAAAAAAAAAATAAATCCTCTTGAACCCGTCCACAACAAACTTCTCCCTTGCTCTCTCACTACTAAATAAGGGAATGAGTGAAATGGCTGTGATGGTAGATTTACTGATGAAAAAAGGTGAAGCGAGAACATTCGGAGTGATAAAAGGGGACAGGGAGCGAGTGACAGTTGGGTTAAGACAGAAGTCATGTTCAATAGCAGGTAGAAACATCAAACGGCGAGTTCACAGGAAACCCATGCAACCTTGTCTTGAAGGAGGATTTTCTGTTGTGTGGAGTAGATTATATCTGTTCAAGCTGCTGACACGGCCTCATTTGCTGCCCGTAGTGTTGGAGGGGGATTAAACGATATAAACTTTAAAGCTTTAAACAATACCTTTCAAAATTAAATGGATTAAGGGAGGGATGTCTGATGGGGATTTCCCAAGGCTTTGTTAGTTTTAAACTCTGCTCCTTTTAAAGGGGGGAAGAAGGGGAAAAGAAAAAAGAAAAAAAAGAAAAAGAAAAACACGGCAGTTAGAAATTTCTCAGGCATGTGACCGTTTTAATGAGGCTGCTCTCACGTTGAGGAGGGCAGTGGGCGCAGGAGGGCTGCCAAAGCAGATGGCTCTCATAAACATCATATCTGCTCTGTTTAGATACATGACTTCTCATCTCCCAACACTGAGAGGAAAACAAACCCGACCATCACTGGAAGCACTACCCACTTGCCTGCTTTTGGCAAGCTGCGCCGGCTTGTTGAAATGGCACATTTCCATTTCCTGCATTTCTCCTTCATGACAATATGCATGAGCCGCGCAATTGATATACATAACCTCTAATCTGCCATAAGTATGCAGAGGAGATGCAGCGATTGCGGCGCGTGGGTATTTTTGTTTAGTGCCAGTTAGGATGTTGACTTTTATTAAATGTTATTATTACCATATAACTGAAAGTATATAAATACAAAGCCAGACGCAGAAGTTGCTGCTATGATTAGGGGCGCGCTCGGATGCTTTCTCCTTCTTCCTTCCAGTGGAGATGGGGGAGAAAAAAATAAAAAATAAATTAAATATATCACAAAGTTTGTTGCTGCCGCTTTGCTGTAGACATGTGACCATTCAGATGAAAGGGAGTCGGTGTCAAACTGCTCTCCGAATTGAGGACAGGCTCCACTTTGCCAAGCAGACATCAGTGAGCTTTAAATTTGGAGGCATGTCAAGCATCGCAGGTGTTAGGATCAAATCTCTCATTACCTTTCTTTAAAACATAATGTGATGAGTGCACCGTGGCAGGTACCAGGGACTCATTAAGTGATCCCTCAGTAGTCACCTTGAGTTCTATTATTAGACCCGGACAAACAACTCCAAACAGAAACTGGATCAAGTGTTTATTTATTTATTTTTTATTTACTTTGCAGCCTGTGATTGGGTACGGAGCGCTGGGAGCGACTAAAATAAGCACCGCTGTGATCACGATACGGTCAAAGACGTGACACGAGCGGCGAACAAAGAAGGAGAAGAAGAGGGCTTCTGAAGAGGCGATGCCAAAACTGTGGCTGTCAAAAAGTCGCACGGAATTCAGAGGCCGACAAAAGCCTATTTATCTAACTCTATCAGGAACAAGTGGACAGCTGGAGCACAGCAGCCTTGACAGCAGTGGGATTCCCTTGTCATTTCCCAAGGTCCACGCGCTCACACTCGCAGGCGCATGTAAGACGATTATTCAGTACTGCTTGTCAATTGCACCTTTTCAACCCCGGATCAATGTGTCGTCTTGCACCAGGGGCCTGCGCGAGCGCCAGTCATTAACATGTGAGTGCCACTCTATCAGCTCCAGCTCCAAATAAATCAAAGGGTCGGCCACAGAAGAAAAGGGGCTAATATTTCCTCAATAACCCCAGAGAGACACCATGGAGAGATGCAAATTGCCTCCCAGGAGACCCCGGGGGATGTGAAGAAGAAAGTCGCTGGGAGGCAACGGGAAGCTAATGAGTATAATGGTAAATGTATACAAGGAGTGGGAGAAAGCCCTCTCTATTCATACCAATTAATACAATCTTATCAATGGAGGTGTACTGTAGAAGGAGGGCCCACGTCTAACCCCTTGCCCTCCTCCCCACTTGCACCTCGCAAGCGTCTGTATTATTCAACGCGGGCCAGGCTACGGTCATTAGCCCTGTGGGAGGCTGGGCCAGGCCTGGGGAGTTAAGGAGATTTTAAAAACCACTCACTCCTCACATCAAAACAAATCGGGCCAAATCAAAGGGGCTCAAAAATGTCCTTTCTTTGAGGGATGAGGGAGGGAAACGCCATTGTTGTGAAAACCTCCTTTAAGCAGCGTCCATGTAAAAAATGGAAGAAAACTAAAAGATAGCAGCAGCTCATCATTCATGCTGCATTTGTGAAAAAAAAAAAAAAGGATTACGGACGATTAAAAAGTTGAGGCATGAAATAATATAATTTTAAACCTTAATAGCATTAAATATGCGTAATAGCTAGAAAAGTATGACACTGATATATTTAATCAGCTAAATAGTGCTTAACAACTGTGACATTCAACCATTCATCATTTTTTCTGTATCATTAGCGGATTAACACGATTTTTTTCCCCTCTTTTCCTTGTCAGAAACGAACTATTCTCCTGCAGCTGCTGATGCCATGTCAAAAACCGACCGAAATGTGCATTTTTCCATTAACTATATTGAAATCAAATAAGTGTTTCCTGGCGCACGAACCAGGAAATAACATTTAGGAATTATTTCAGCTAATTTATGAAATAAGCAGAATTCCTTGGGATAAATAAATGATAAATAACCTCATAGCACTTCAGTGTTTTTCTTTTTTTTGGTAGGGGTAGGCGTTTAAATTTACACCTGCGGTTTTCTTCTAAACAAAGTGATGATTTTTTGGGGGGAGTTGATTTAACCACCTATTTACTATATACTAGAAAATACAAAACGTACTGTCTAATACCACGCGTCACCATCAGATGTCACATGCGGCTTTGGAAACTCAATGAAAACGCGACAAAACAGGCAAAATATAAAGTTTCAAACCTGATGCTACACAGCTCACATGTTCCTTTAAAGATAACAAAATGTTTCCCAAAGATACCTTGAAGGTGTCTCACGGATATGACAACAAAACTCCAAAAAAATGCCATAAGGTACCTGTAAGTGAAACTAATTAGCTTTACTGCTAAAGAAACCGGGAGTGCGATGAAGTGAGCGTTTGAACCACCTGAAAAGAGAAAAGAAAATGCGCCAAAAGCACAAGGAGGGCTGCCTCGGTCTATCGATGTGAAGGTCGCGTATCGGGGTGCAGAAACGTACCAGACAGTGTAACTGACTGGAGGAAAGATTCGCTTCCTCGAGGTCTCGGAGGAGCCTGAAACGAAGGTTAATCACTATATAACTTTCTACATGTATAATCCTACACTCCACATTTCACTGTCGGTAGAAGCCCTCCGTCAGCATAAATGCACCTAACCTGTGCCCCGCGTTGCTCAAATCTCTAAAATATCACATCCAACTCTGAGAATAAATGGGAAATTAATGAGGAAAGCGTTGAGCTCAACCTCAGATAGGTATCGCAGACGGGGTTATCTGCCTCGCCGCTCGCGTACAATGGAGTTTGCTAATCCCAACCCTCGAAGATGGAGGTTGTTTGGACTTGAGAAATGTTCAGGGGGATAAATACGAGGCTATACTGATATGAAATTCTTGCAGACTTGTGAGCATTGGATCACACCTAAAATATAACATGAACTGCATGAATATTTTTACACAGAACCACAACTGGATACAATGGAGGTGCACAAAATGTGACATAAAGACACACTGTGCGCATCCATCAACCCCTCTTTTAATTACCCGTCTAATTTAGATATCAGAGGCGCACCTCGTTCAGTGACTACACGGGCTGTTTTAACTGATCGCGTTTTAATTCATCATACCTGAAGAGTAAAGGCTGAGAGCATCAGTGATCATATTCTGCCCCTTAGTGGAGGAAATGGTCCATAGCCCGAGACAAACCGAATAACAGGAGGCTTGATCTGCAGAGGCCGAGCAGCCAGACGGATTGTGGACAGGGGCAGCTCATGGCTCAGCGCTTCATTTAGTCTTTGATGGGCCGCAACAGTCCAACCTGCCCGCGAATTAAGATTCAAGTAGCCGGAGTCCGTCTCTCCTTTAAAAAGAAATTCCTCTTCAGGAAGAAGTCACTCCACGTCTCTTTAAAGGGGGGGAGTGCCACTCAATTTATATGTAAATTCAGATGCGCGAACATGAAAAATAGCCCAAACTCGAAACTAAATAAAGAAAGGGAATCCATTCTTAGGATTAATTGCTGCTTTTTTTTCTTCTTTTTTTTTTGATGCTTTTTATATAACCAGACTGCTTCATGTGACAGAGAAAAAAAACTAACCCTAAACATTCATCCAAAATACATTTCTGCAAATCCTTTAACAGCAGAGCTGCCGTCACAAACGAAGGACATGAGAAGCTTTTTCATATCTACACACTGTTTGGAGCAGCTGGTGGATCTTCACAGAAAAGGTGAGTGGGAATAAGACAAACAAACAAAAATGTGAGCGGATGCACATATACATACAAAAGCACTGAAATATGTAACACTCAATAAATCCTAACCTTGTCTGTCAAGTTTATTGCATTTAGGCGGCTGAGACTAGAGCCTCCCTTATATAAAGTAGTAAAACTGGAACTTTTTGAGGTAAAGCAAATAACATAACATGCTATGATGGCACCTATTACCACAAGACTGCTGTAAATACTATAAATACATGGCAACACTAAACATATGACTAATAATCACAATTTAAAATGAACAGCTGAAGCACAAATCTACATCAAAACTCCTTTAAATGGATAAAATCATACAAGTATTATAGTTTATATGCATTCATTTGCTCAAACTCACTTCTAGACGAACACAGCGTGTGACATCTTGGCTCATATCGGACCGTTTACTGGGTCTGTTGCCAAAACAAAGGAAGAAAACTCCGAGCAGTACCAGCGCGTCGCATTAGCTGATGGTACGATGCCAATGTGGTGGCAATTTCCAGCATCACAATTCGCAAAAGTCACTTCCATTTTAAGAAAATTAAACAAAGACTAGGGCATTGTAAATATTAGCTGTGTATCACTGATTCTGTTTCACACTGGAAAATAATCAACAGCCAACTTGTCACTCTCTACAACCTGCCAAGTGTAGGAGTGGGAGCAGTGACACATGTAACTGACATCTCAGATTTAATTTGACTGGTAATCACACCCAGCTATAGTTTCAGAGCATTTCACACGTCTGAGCTACAGTTTCAGGTGTTAAGCTGGTAAGGAGACACGCGACTGTGCCTCTGAATGATAACACCTCTTCAGAGGCGGTCACATTTTAGGTTTATGCTCCGCCATTATGATTATAATAGATAATGAACGGTAGAAGGAGAAAGTTAGCTTTTCAATTAAAATCCAATCAACACTCGCTTTAAACTCAACTTTATTTGGTCAGATACGCTCGCTTTGGTTCAGAGGCCACCTGAAACAGTTTACGAACCGGCGCGGTTCACTGCGTTTCACCTTGTTGTGATTCTTGCCTGAATCCTAAAGCATGCGCTGGGGTAACATCGCTTCCAATTAAAGACAATATTCTATTATTGCGAGGTGCGTTCATCTCGTTTGAGTGTCTGAATAATTATGCGTTACCGCTGAACAGACAAAACAATTACAAAAGAACCAGTTGACATGTGCTTGCTTACCGGTCTGCGTCAAGGGACTGATTCCACCTCATTGTTCTTAGAAAACGCACCTGTCACAGAGACACGAGTGGGAAAGAAATGTTAAGAAACTTTGTTAACGAGGGTCACATGTCGCACCCTACACAGGGCGGGCTTTGGTAAGATTTCAGAAACATTTTAGTGTATTGCATTTTAGTCAATAACTGAAAGTTAGAGATCGTATCTCTTTAAAACTACATCAGAGACACAAAATTATGCTTGCAAAGTCAGATTTAATTATATAATTAAACAATTTTATTTTTATGGGGTTTTTTTCATGGGGTAAAACTAATTTTCTGGTATTGCCGTGCCGTCTAAGGAAAAAAACACATCACTGCAAGGTGTATATGTACACAGAAGCAAGCCGGGCCTACAGTGTGATTAGATCTTAGTATAAATTCAAAAATCCATCCACACAAACATTCTCCTCCTGTAACTAGATAATCCGGCCAAAAGTTAGAGTAGAAACAATAATTTTATCTCGAGTCTACACAAGATCCTTCTCTTAAGCTGACGATTCACTGTCCAAACTTATTCGCATTATAAGATCTGACTAAACTCTGTGCACAACGATAAGAAGACTGTTGTAAATGCAAAGGCCAAAGCCTTTGATGAGATGGTGGTTTCCAGATACAGACATGTTACTAGTTAATAGCAGGTGTAAATGGGGTAAATACTGAATGTACCTGTCTGAACCAGTCTATTTGTCACAAACTGGGCCTGCACATTTGAAGAAAGTGCCCAGTAAAGAAAACTTGTTCCGGCGCTGCTGTATCGTCACAATATGAACAGTTTGTGAGAGTAAAACTATCTGCATAACATTGCATCATTTTTTTCGCACATTTTCAGGCTCTCAAATGTGACAGTTTCCCATTTCCCTGCTTTTATGTGTTTTTTCCCACTCGTTTTTGGACTGTTACATGAACAAAAAACATCACCTCAGACTGAGAAAACTACATTCCAACATTTTACATGTCAGACTATAATATAATAAGTAGTTTTGGCTCAGAGGAAACTGAGCCTAGTATGTTTATCGCCAAGGGAAACACCTGCGATGGATGGTTTAACGATGTTCAGTGTGATCCTATGAAAACACGCCGCCCTTGTTTCCTTGCATCTGATGTATTTCTGCAAGCCTCAATGTTCTTGGTAGGTGCATCTGATTACCAAAATATCTCATCTCTGCAGCTGTTTCTCAGCTGAGTTGCTAATTCAGGCCAGTGTACTCCCATTTAAGTAGTCCCAGGTGTCTTCATTTAAAGCTGTGTAAGCAGCCAACCAGGCCAACAGAGAACACATAACTGTTTGCTATGCTGAGCATTCAGGGACTTCAGGCATCTTGGTTAAAATATTTGACCTTGTCAAGTGACATACAATCAATTTGTGGATAACACGCCTCAACCATCTGATTTATTTAGACGAGCAGTTGACTCCTTCAGTCTCTGCGGTATACTAATGCAGTAAAACCAACACTAGGCCGTTAAGCTGCCGCTGACTTCTTTCTATAGCTGTGTAAGCTCATCCTTAGACACCTGCAGGGAATGATGGACACACTTAAGTAGGTCTACACTTTGATTTTACAAAACCTCCATTCTGGAGCTAAAAAGCGTGGAAGAAATGCACATAATGTGGACGAGATGAAACACCTGAAACCCTAATTTTGCTCTGCTTGTTACCTCTGCTCTCAATCTTCTTATAAAGCGGCTGTCTCAGAAAACCACAGGAAAGGAAGACTTTATTTTCTACTGGTCCTTAATGAAAGTATCATGAAGGCTCACCACTGACCAATGCCACAGTGAAACATTGTTTATTTAACCTCCTAGACTCAAAAAGAATCCACTTTTGAACAAATATTACATCTTGAAATGCAAAACCAAAGTTGTGTTCAGATGTTCAAAACAAGCCTGATGTAGCTAAAGATCGATTTCGGTCTTTCAACGTCACAATTGCTGAGGCAGCAAAAAAATTAAGTAGAAAACCCTACTGCAACCCAGGAATTGTGCTATGACCTTTCCATTTTGTTCCAAGTCTGTATTATTTCAGTACAGTTACAGACAAATCTGAGAAACGCTATATAGCAAATTGTATTATGATAAACCCTACACAGTATAATGCACAATTCCATTCCGTGGATTTTCTTTCGAACTACTCTCATGAGTTTGGGTCAGGCACATTTAACTCCAAACCAATTTTGTTGATACATGCAGTGTTTGGGAGTTTCTGTCCTGTGATAAATATGTCTTCAGCAGTGTTTATGCCAAGATGTGCATCACAAACTATTGCTCAACCTGTGCTGAATATTGATGCAAACACCAGCTGCACTCAAATCTGAAGACAGCTTACATGATTTTGAAAATCCAGTGGTAAATAATTTTACTCATAGTCTTCTGAAAGCATCTGAATCACTCTGTGGTTGGTTCTGTGACGCCAGATGTTTGCTGTGACACACACTGGAGCTGGCTGTAATGTTAATCTTTTACTGCAGGTTCAACTCAACTTATTTTAGACACGGAAATCTTGGCTGCTTGTGACTTCCATACATACAGTACTTCCAGCAGCTGAATTCAACTATTATTTTTGCTACAGGAATCTTGGCAGTTCAGTGTTTCCATACATGGACGCTATCATTTAAAGCCAGTTAAGATAACAGGCAATTTAAAGTCAGAGAGAGAAGACAGAACCGACAGATCAGTTTATCAGAGGACCTGAGCACCATCAAATGATTTCATGTCCAGCCAAAACGACCAATATTGCGACGAACGTGCATAAATTCACCAGTTTCCAAGTCGAGACAGTTGCTGCAGATATCAGATGAGCTACCTCAGTAGCTACTACATGTGACTTTCTTTTGAGGGGCTATGCGACAGTGAGGCGGCTGCTCTCACTGAGCGAAATGTATCAGCAGCGACGTCTCGGAGGAACACCGCGGTGAGCGTGTTTAAGTTAAGACTTTAAAAAAGAAAAAAGAAGAAGAAGAAGAAGAGGAGCAGCACCTTTCACGCACGGTTATCAGTCACTGCGGCGTTTCTACCTTCACGGAGAGCTGCGACAGTGACACATCACTAATGACTAATGACCGCACCTGGCTACGCCGTATCCCTGCGCCACTTCAAACCGAACAGCAGCCCGTAACGCCTTACACCTTGCCTTACCTCGGGACGACCGCGCGTGTCCTCGGGTTTGTCATTGCACCTGACAGCGTCTCTCTGCCCCCTCACTTCCAAGAGCCTGTCGCCATTTTGCTGTTAAAATCGCGCAGGTTACTCTCCGGTCTGGAGGAGGAGAGGGGATGTTCACGGTGGGAGGTAGAGAAATGAGCGCCACCCAAAAACCGCACACCGACCCCTTACGTCCATTTTAGTCCCCCCGCCAGAAGAGGAGAGAAGAAACGACGAAAAATAAAAAATTAACTCGACATTATACCGGGAAATGTCCCAAAAAATATCAGGTAGATGTGTATTCTAGCTTATTAAGTTTATGAATGAGTCAGGTGACCTTGGCCCAGTTAAGAAGGTAGGGACACTAATAAGTGGGATGTCTCTTCAACAAAATGTGCAACCTAAAATAGAAAACAATACTTGTGATGTGATCCATATTAAGCCATTTTATATTACTATAAATCAGGGTAAAGTAGTCCACAATAAATACGTCTGCCCTTTGGGTTTTAACAAACCACAACTGTGTCATCCACCACGTGTAAGAGGTTGAACTACAAGCAGGACAGGAAGGATCCCATTTCCCACATGCGACCTTGCGCTGAATTTTAAAGCGGCTCAGATGAGTGAGTGAATGAATGGATGACTGCGAAGCGTCGCTGGTGAAAATGTGCCACTGTTGTATATTTAATGTCCAATTGGTCTCGTACAAGTAAAGCAGTGAGCTTTAACCCTCATTTAAATTGTAGAATAACGATGCAGAATGCATGCTGAAAAATGCATTATTAATACCGTCTCATGGTTTCTCTTGCCCGAGTGTTTTGCATGTTTTCAGTGGAGGAAAAAAAAAATAGATATCACAAGGCTTTTTCAAACTTCATGAGTCAGGGAGAAAATCCTACTATCCTAAGTGGGATTTGGAGCTGAAGAGCAGTTTCTTTCAGTGCTGCTTTACATTATTTCCATTAAACAATCCAGGAGCAGGGGCTTTGAGCATCGTTAAATTCATATCTAGTTATAGATGTGATATGAACACCGATCAGGCAGAACATTATGACCACCTTCCTGATATTGTGTAGTCTCCTTAGTGCAAAAAAAGTTCATCAGGGAATGGACATGGGTCTTCTGAGGTTGTCCTATGATGTCTGGCAACAGAATGATGTTAGTGGGGGCCTAAAGGGTCCTATGGGTTGAGGGGAGGGGCCTCGGTGGATCAGGCTTGTTCCAATGCATCCCACAGATACTAGATCAATTTGTAATCTAATGAATTTGGAGGCCAGGTCAATACCTTGTACTATTTTTCTTTTCTTTTTTTAGTTGTTCCTAAACTGTTTTTGTGTATCCGGCTGCATCCTGCTGGGGGTGACTGCTGCCAGCAAGGAGTGTCATTGGGTGGGGGTCCCTCGTCTGGTCTTAGTGGGTGCTACATGTCTAAATAACATCCACATGAATGCCAGGTCCAAAAGTTTCTCACCAGAACCATGAATTGTCACAAGACGGTCAATGATATCTAAACTAAACTATTTGGTAAAAAATTTTGAAAAGCTGCTGCATTTGTTTGCTCCACTTCATTTGCATCTAAATGTGACTGTAAACCCTTGAAAAATACAGAATGGCAATTACACTTAACATTATTCCTGACTCTACACTAAACGCAATGACATGTTTTTAAGCTCACTACACAGTTATTGTGAGGAATAATTATAGTTTAGCCAGTGCTCTGAGGGAAACTGAGCCTATTTGTGTTAACTCCATCACTGTGGCAGAGTCAAATTCACAAACATGTGAAATATTTATGGGATCAAGCAAACAACTAACACATCTTTGGGTGTACATTGCTTTGGTGATTGCTATTATCAACAGAAATAGAAATAGTCCGCACAAATTTCTCCCAATCTGTTGAATATTTATAGAGAGGGCAAAAAAAAAGGACTTATTTATTTTTGCTAAATTATTAAAAGTGCGGAATGCAGATTATTAATCATTAATATTGATATTTTTGCGCAACTGTAAGACATAAATATTTGGGCATAAATATTTATCTCCTCCATGCCAGCGCATATTAACTCTTGGTTTAGCTCCTTATTCAACAGAGATATGTTTCCTTCAAAGCTATTTCCAAGTCACTTACTGTATTTGTGCTTGCCTCTCTGTGATCTGAGCTCATCATTGTACCCACCTACATGGCAGAAAACACAAAGCAATTCCGAGGAGTGTGTTGTCTTTTTGTGTGAGATATAGGCATTGACACAATCCCTCTGTTTTCAGAGCATGAAATAATTCTTTTAATGGCCTGCCAAGTGCGCACTCCAAAGTTTGATTTTGCTCTGCAAAATGAGAGCAAAAATCTCGAACAATTTATTATGCTGTTTGTGCCTCGCTTCACTAGTTATCGTCTGCAATTTATTTCCTACCTTGGGGTACTGCGAGCCATTTTTCTCCATTTTCAGTGGCTCACTTTCTCATTCTTGATCCTACACGCTGCTGACTAAACTCCTGCCTCCAGCCATGGTGTTGGAACATCACAGAAAACTACATCATTATGCTGAAGCTGGTTAACAAAGAGAGGCAGAGAACCGGTTTAAATCACAGGGCACAAGACACTATGTGAATTACCGAGTTCACTAACTCAGATGCAGCGATTCACATATTCCCTCTCCAGTGGCGCAGGTGAACTGGCTCCGCTAATGAAGGCTGTTCCAGACCTCAGTTGGAATTCAAGGTCAGCACCTGACCACTCTGCACTATTTTAAATTCAGTTTTTTCTATTATAAATTAAGCTCCAGTTGAAACGTGAGTTCCATGTCTGCATCAGCCGACCATCAGTGATGACCTTTTTTGTTTAAAGACATTTATTAATACATTATTTACACCTGTACTCTTCTTACCGTCACATGTCATCATGGGATTCCAGAAAATAAAAGGTTGATAGTTTCTGCACTGACGGGATTTATCAGTAATTTAAAACAGACATTGACAAGAATTTTGATTTCAAAAGCCGGTTGTCCGTGTTTTTGTCCGAGAAGCGGCTGCTGCAAACGACTAGTGCAAAAATCAAAGCAAGTATCCAGTGACTTCGATTAATAGTAGCAGAAGTGGTAATACAGCGATATGATGTGTTCGGATTCACACAGTGACATGAGTAGGTTTCTTCCGGGTCTGTCTGGAAATCTGCACATCAAATTAAACTTGAAAAAGTCTCTGCAGAGCATCCGGTGGTGACGTGGCTTAATTTTAAAGCACAATACATTCAGAGGGCACTGATGCATTTGATGCAGTTCGACCTTGTTTTTGTGCTGTAGTGCAAATGCATCCCATTGCACTGCTGCCTTTGTGACATCTTCAATCGGCACAATTATTTTAACCACCATGTCAATTTAGTGTGGTGCAAGGGTCACCAAGTTAAATAAATGTATTGGACAAGTTATATTGATTATATACATGCTAATATCGTTAATTGCTAAGTACACCCTGAGCACCTCCAAAAAGACTTTGGTGCTCACCAAAGTTGCGATTATTGTGGCCTTTGCGGTCCTCAGCACGTGTCTCGCTGCCTGGTAAACGCTCATGTTATTTCCAATCCCCAGTTTGCAACACAGTCACACTGTAGTCTCTGCAGATTTTAGACTCCACACATGGCCGCGTGGAATATAATCGAGAGCAGAGTTGTGATTTAACATAATAATGCTCCAAATCCCAGCTCTCTCTTTCTTCCCTGCAGTAAGGGGAAATTACCACAAGGTGGCAGAGAGCAACCTGCTGTACCCCTCTTTAGCACTCTTTCTGAAATGAGTCTTATTAACTACCATTACATCACTTGCTCACAAATTGTAGTTTGATATGCAAAACGATTTTTAAATGCATATCATATGCTGTTTTAATCCTTAATATCAGTAAATATGGCATATTAGCGCTTTTAATATTCTTAAGAGATTATCAGGCACTCATTGCCTGTGTGCTTATGCAGGGTGTGAGCATTATCAAATATTAATTCTTCTAAACTCGCTCTTTTAAGAGGACTTCTTTGATGTTCGTGTAATTTTTCATCGGCTAAGCAGATCTCACACAGTGGTATCTTCTGGAAAGCAGTGGGCCATAATTCATTGATGAGCCACGTGTGGAGCGCGGATATTCACATCCTCATGCTTATGCAAGATCTTAAACAGCTCTGTGTTGTGGAATGGATATAACAGAGCGGTGTGGGCTGCTGGCTTCAGACTGACTTAAAGGGCTAAGCAGAAGGCGAGGAAAACCGATGCGTGCGAACTTTGCGGGCCTGTTCATTTAAAATGCTTAAAAGACGGCGAGCGGAGTCACTTCAAACCCGTGTAGACATTAGGATGAATTACAAGACATCAAGGATTTACAGATTAATCCTTCCGAGTTTCTTCTCCAAATCTGTTAACAACTGAAGGTCAAAGTCATTATTTCTTTTGTCACCGCTGTGAGATAAACAAGCAGCACGACCGTGACTCCAGTCATGTCTACTTGACGCAGAAAGAAAAAAAAAATGAGGAAGAATATTACAGAGGCAATTACGGCAAAACATAAAGTTTAAGGTTAACATTTTTAAATTATTATTTTTTGACAATGTTGGCCCTTGGAGTTTGGGAATTGATCTCTCTGTAAACATACTAAAGCAAGCGAGATTGACATAAATTGCGCAGACGAAGCCATCTTTTGAGCGCTCGGCTTTCTCTTTCATGTTGCCTCACTTTGGGGGCTGAATGCTGCTAATAAAAAATGGGAAGACCTTGGGCAAGTAACACTGGCTGATTAGTTTCGTACACTGGAGACGAGAAGCGCTTTGGAGTCTGCGATGATATTTGTTTTCTTTTCACAACATATCTGAGGAAGAGAAATAAAGGGAATGCTTAAAGTTTCACCGATGTGTTTGTTCTCTTCAAAGCCGAGAGAAATCTTGCGAGTCCGTGTCAGATGTTGTGTGTGCATGCTCATTATTTCAATAAAGCCCACTTTGCCTCCTGTGATTGCTCTATAAAGAGAATAGCGGATGACCTTGGCTCTGTTGTTAAGTTAATGCTTTTGCACAAAGGAATAACAGATGCCGGCTGGGATAGCGCCGAGGTTACGGCGGGACCCCCTGTCCGCCTTGTTAGCGGGACCGCTGCCTCACGCTCGCTAGATGAGTCCGCGGCAGAGTGTGGCCCTCTGGAACGTGTTTGAGTTGGTAATCACACAAGACAAACAAGGCTCTTCTGTAAAGTTTCCCACTAATGGGATAATTGATTGACAGTCTTTGAGCTTTCGCGCAGTTGTATTATTTACTGGTGCACTTGCACACTGCAAACTCTTTCAATTTAATTGAGAGACAATTGGGCATAAGGGCAACGTGGCCATGTGGGGAATCAAGCAATGGGACGGTTTTAATGATTCCCCCACCAGAAAAGTTAGATTCGCAGTCTCTCTGCTCTCTGATCTCGCAATGACAGTACACTACGAGTCATTTCATCGCTGATAGTGATCATCTATTCCGTGAAATCCCATCCCAGTTGGATATATATATATACACATACAGTAGATGTATTATACTATATACGCGCTGGCATCCAGCAGGCCGCTCTGTGTCAGTTCCACTATCGCAAATTAATTCTTTTGTTTTCCAGACAGTAGCGGTGCAGGAGTTTCGCTCGGTTTCAGTGGGAGTGTGGCAGCACATGATGTACTTTTTTGCTCGGAGGCCACGGCCAGTTGTTTCCCCAAACTCTGGCACGACGAGCGCACGCGACGAGCCAAGCAGCTTCCTGTACACCCGGCCGCCATAATAAATGCGCTACAGTACTCCGGACTGTACTGTACTGCTGTGGAATGCAGACTTTGGCCCTAGGTTGCAGTCTGCACTCCTCCACACACTCATCCCTCTCACTGGCTGTCTGTCTGTGCCCAAGGAGTTCAGTCGAGCTCAGATGCATCTCAAAGTGCACTGCGCTTTTTTTTTTTTTTTAAGGCTGAGTACGCTACATGTGTGCTTACATTCACACACTCCGAAGGAAGACTCCCATATAAATTTGGGGTCTAAATCTTGAAGATATACGATGCATGTTACTAGCTGCTACTTCTTTTAAAATTGTTATGGCATAAATTGGTAAAATGGAGAAGAAACCCAGTGAAACTCACCCTATCATTAAAATATATTCATTGTTTTACTGCTTTTGCCAAATACGGGGTTAAAAAAAAAAAGCGTATATTAATTAAAATAGAAGAAGACAAAGAAAAAAACATGGCTGCTGAGTGACACAAGGTACAATCCTCAGCAAAGTCGATGGTCCAAGCTGTAACGGTGTAAACCAAGAAGAGGCAAATGTTTCCTGTGTGCAGCAGTAGCTGCAGGTGAACACTCCAGCTCCCCTGAAATGGCCCGGGGCAACTTGATGTTTGAAGTTAGGAACTCAGAGGTGGATAAAACATCAGTGTCGAGTGCAGATGGCCTAGATCATTGGGCACCTGCAACAAAATCTTCATCCAATCCCACATCTAGGAAGTCATTGTGATGTCTTCACCGCACACAATACTATGACAACAATACTGTGTTAAAGCCAGTACATAGGCTATATTTTCCGCTAATGTCCTTAAAAGGCTACATAGCTTTAGTCGGGGCCAGATACATAATTAAAGTGTGAGATAGATGTTAATTACACAACTACAACTCTTCACTGATGCATGACCGCACGGATGAGCCCTTCACTGGTTGATACAGTTGGATGAAAAAGTAGAGTGCAGAAAATGTTTACTTTCTAGTTGTTGTGTTGGTTCTATGGCAGTGATGTTTTCTGCCCTTAAACCCTTAAAATACATTACATAGAGCATTATTTTTATTTTATCGTTATTTTTGCTCACAGTCCCACATATGCACCTAATATCTCAAGTAATAACCAGAAACTCATAATTGAAAGGGATCTTATGATGCTTCATATTACTGTGCATCCTTTACCACTGAAGCAACGCATCCTCTGCGACTCTCCTTTAATGGCATTCAATTGCCACCAGGGGGTGCTACAGATGAACAAATTCATGTCGGCGACCCCTCGATTTAATGGGGCGGTGATACTGGAGTAAATTGTGACACTAGAATATATATATGTATATTGCAGATGCTGCATTAACCGTGTAACTGTGAAAGGACACACCTCATTGTTATGAATGCACACGTAAAACTTATTTTAAATTTACACGCAGTTTAAAACTGAGGATTATATTACAACAGTGTGGCGTGTGTGTGTGAGAGTTCTTGTACAGCTATCTTTCTGAACACCAGCCTGAGTTATACGCCATCGGAGTGAGGACATTTAGGCAAAGTGAGGACATTTTGTCCACTCCTCACTTTTAAAGGTTCTGATTAGGTGATGACTGAGGTTGAGGGAAAGGGTTAGGGTTAGACTCGTAGTTGAGATGGTTAGGGTTAGGGTAAACCGGCTTGGAAATGACTGTGCCAATGAATGTCCTAACAAAGATAGCCATACAGATGGGTGTGCACGTGCTCCTGCATATTGCGTGCAAATGTTCAATATAAGCTCCAATGTATCTGGAAAGCATGTGTATGCACCTACAAAGAACTGGGTGACTGCCAGTGTGCGTGTGTGCAGGCATATGAATTTTGTAGAGATGACACAGTTGTATAGTTCAACTGCACTGACCTCAGCACATCAGCCTTAAATAGAACTATGATGCTGCACGCGTTATCTCATCTTGCAGTTTGTCCTAAAAGAGCTCAAGTATGAGCTCACCGCTACAGTTTCACCTTCTGACACCCTCTCTTTTCCTTTCGTACACTCTGGCACACGCGCAACGGAGCCTTAACTCTTGCCACATTTATGACAGAGTCTGAGTCACAGCACACTCTTCATCTTTTATTTGGACCGGTCGTCCTCCGGGACAACTTCTTCAGCCGGATGGTTCATCTGCTGCGTCTGTCCCTCCTCCTCCCACCCCCCCATCCCTGACACTACACACAGAGAGCCCAGTCTGATGTTGCGCAACCCCCTTCTGCTGGTTCCCATCCAACGCAAACGTTTTCTGCCTCCACAGTGTGTTACCACTGCCCTCTACGGTGCCAACAAACACATTTCAGGCAGCGGCAGAAGCTGCGCTTAGTGCCATGTGCGATCCCGAGGAGTTTTCTCCGTAAAAAAGCGAGTGCAGTCCACGGCTTTCGCCGGCCCCCTTATAATGAACAGGTTTGAATGATCAATAAACAGGACTGTTTCTGTTGGAACCTGAGCCCCTACACCTCTCGGGTCTTTCCTTAAACTGCTGAACACAGATTGCCAGCTGTAGCTTTCTTTATTTAATCATTAGATCATTAAAGGTGCTAAATGATGCCACTCCTCTCGCTGGAGGTGAACCAAGCACAGCTGACTTGATGGAAATTCTATTGAAACTGGTGCTGAGCCTAGTTCCAGTGGAAGGAAGCTTCAACTTGAAGTGGAGAGAGTTTGCTTCCTTCCATCCCCAACCTGGATATACCAAACTGAAGGAGCAATTAATAAAAAGAGGGTTGTAAGATTGAGCTAAAGCTTCAGAATAGCTTTAAATTTACTGTTGCATATGTATCCCAGGATAAGAGCAATGTGGCAATGTGAAGATTTGTTGTTCTGGAGGTATTCCCTTTAATATGTCCATGTCTTTTTAAAAAGTACATATAAAACATAAAGATGGAGAGGCCAGCTAGGTTTATCTGAGGCCAATTAGCAGACATCCCCAGCGATTCTCTGGCCCAAAACACCGTGCAGGCAGGAGTCTGCAACGAGGATGAGTTATAACTCTCTGTCCCGTCTGGAGGAGACGCTGCTCCTCTGCCAGGAGATTCCCAATGGGAGTTGCTTCCTCCACACATCTGGATGGCCGAGCTCGTCCTTGCTCCGGGACCCTTAGAATTAATCTGAAATGCAACATCTGCGAGGGCCTTTTTAACCGTGCCATATTTTCCCCCCCTCTCTACGGCTTGGTGTCTGCTCACTGGGCTTACACCGGGCAGCCAAGTCTCTCCAGGTTCCAGATGTTTTTTTTGTTGGTCTGCACGGAAGAGCAGGTGGTTGCCGAACAGCAGGTAGACCGCAGCTTCCTGAAGAGGTTAAGTCCGGGAAGACGCCTCGCACTAATTCAAAACCGTGACAGGGTTCACCAGGTAACAGACGGCATATTCACAAAAAAATGACAATTTCACCCAGAAACACTTTTGAAGTGTCTTTCAGTCCCAGTTAGTCATTTTCTGCAGCTTCAGGAGCTACTTCAGCCTCAGTGTATTGCTCTGTTAAGCCATTTCCTGTTTACCGGGTTGAAAGTGAGGATACATGTGACAGGAGTCTGTCTGTGATGCAGAAGACGGCTGATGTCATTTCCCTCATTTAACACCCTTTCAGTCACATGCGCCGAAGCGGCGTCAACCTGGAAACATCTGGCCCAGATAAGACGCGCTGCACATGCACATTCGAGCCTCAGCCTCACACAAAGCAAGTCAACAACAGGCCGAGCAGTTTACTGTGCGAAAAGATTAATTCCCCACGCAGATCTACACCAATCAACATTTTTTAACGACGCTCGATAAGGCAGCTCCTCGCTCGCTCCGTGCAAAGATCGGGTTTGATATTCAAACGGGGCTGAGGGAAAATGTGTGTGGGAGCGCCAGCCAACAGCCTAATTGTCAGTTGCGGCTAATCTAATGGCCTAAATATGCTTTATAAGACCAGGGGAAGCTTTTTGTGTGTACGCTGCAGTTCTGAGCACAACAGAGCCTGAATCTTAACGATTGCCCTCGTGATTATGTTTACCCCTGGGAACGGAGATTTGGTGCGGCGGCCCGGGCTACCACAAGAGCTGCGCTGGCGTCATTAACCATGCAGTTTTACAACAGAACGGGCCCCTATCCGCTTTGAGGCCACCGTAGGCATGCGGTCTGAATCTTTACGCAACACACGACATTTCCCTGGCACCGGAGCTGGCATCGGATGCGGATCAGGCTCCGGTCTGCGACGCAGACCTGGGCTACACTGGCACAGTGGACCGGTTTTAAAACTGAATCTCCTCAGCTAATTGTCACGAATATACTTTATCAGCGTCAGCCCCCGTTAAATGCTTTTCATATCGGAATCTGACTGCCCCGTGCAGATAGAATCTTTCCACCATTTTGTTTTCTTGGCTCAGCACACTACAGGCATGCAAATAACACAAAAAGCTGGCACAAGTAGGATTGTTACCCAAAAAAAAAAAAAAAAAAAGGGAAAGAAAAAAAGAAAAGTAATGGTAAAAACGCTATTCATCTCAGCAGTCCCTCGAGTGAGTTATTGCGGGCTGGCAGACAGAGACAACTGCAATTATGTAACGTATTCACACTGAAATCTGTCTGTCTGCGACTGGATTGCGTAAAAGAAGTTTAAAGGAAACATTTCCTTGTATGGATTAACAACAATGTGTCAGGAAAAGCCGAAAGTTCACGTGGATTTGAGGGCACGTTCGCCGAGCGTTTGATGCTCTCCAAGAAAGCGGCATTCCGCGCGCGAGTAAAGTGACCACCGAAGCTTCTGGATCAACAGCGCAGGGAGGGAGATGAAGAGCAGGAGTGGTGCATTTAGCTCCTGCGGGGCACTGATGGAGCTCTTGGAAGGACTACAGACACCCCGACGGGGCAACAGAAAACCTTTCGAATCAAAGAGGACTGTCCCCGTCTTTAGTGATACGGAGTGCAGAAACCAGCATGCTACAGTTCTCCATCTGAGATTCAGCGCTTTGCCTCAAAGGGATGCTTTGAATTCTCAAGTGCATGTCATGCATACATCAAAGCAGTGGACCACACCATGAAGAAAAGGTCACAAAGTGGGCCACGCTGACATTCTGACCGTTTCATCTTTTGATTTGTTCTCTTATCGGGTCAGTTGATATTAGAAGAAGTCAAATAAGCTCATTTCACGTTACAATTGTAGAAAACTTGTAAAATGATGGAATTTAAAATTGTTCTGAAAGCATTTGCATATCTGATCTCATTCCTAATGTTATTCCTGTGGCTACCAGAAGGGGCCGCCAAAGTGGAAGATTTTCAAATTGAACACTTTAATGTCATCATTTTAAAGAACATTTACAGGCGTTATTTTAGGAAGCACAACTTTTATTTCACATGAGTAACCATCGAATAAACTGCCACATTACACATAATCTGATTCAACTCTAAAGGTTTTAGGTTCACGTCGAAAATCATATTACGTGTTAGACTAAACTGAGAGGCCAGGTGGCTGCCTCATCTTTGCTCACGAGCCGCACCATCACAGAAACATCTGAAAAAAGGAAAACGGATCTGGTGCAGCCGCAGCTTCGCTTTCACTAGACTGTAAAAGAGAAGTCGTGCATCATGAGTTAAAGTCCTTTGTGTCATTGTTCACGGCAAGTACAATACGCAGACGGACAGCTGGAGAAGGCGCTGACAGAGTCGAGAGAGTAACCTTGACGAGCGCAGCGCCTTCAGTAGCAGCAAGGTAAAAATGGAACGCGGAGCCCGGTCAGTCAGCACGCGGACATCGGGGACAGTAGCGATAAAACAAACGAAGGGCAGCTGTGAAGAAGGGCAGAAATAGAGCAGCCTTCATACAGTAAGGCAACTCGGGCAAGGTTGTGGAATCCATCGTTAGGAGGAAGGAGGAGGGCGTGTGTTTGACAACACAGGTTCACGGGCGCAGCTAGTAGAAGAGCAACCCTTGCTGCAGGTTGTGGAATATGATGATGATCAGCGAAGGTTTACACGTGCATCTGATTATTAGCGGCAAGCACAACTGCACAGCACATTTCTCTGTAAGAAGTGATAGATGCTGTGCTTCATAGACATTCCTTTACATAAGTTTGGTTCATTCCTGAATATTAGGTATCAAGTGTCATCCTGGATGATATACATCAGCTGACAGCGCAGCTGCTGAGACCAGAAATTACTTTGCCAATTTTAGGGCATTTTCATTTTTAGGAGGGCCTGCCTGATATATTAGGAAGCCACGGTGAGGTAGTAGACTCAGGTCTCAGGGGCCTCGTTGAATGAAATGCTATGATTGCAGGTAAAATTACAGTTTATTTATAATCAAATTATTCACTCCATTATGAAATATTAGCCCATCTGGTTAAGACATTGTGGTCTGTTATGCACAGCCTCCAGTCTGGAGAGAATATGTGTCTACTTGCTCAACTAACCTGGGCTCTAAGTTGCTATTAATGCAACCTGTCCATTTAAATGTGTTTGTTCATTTTTCTACCTTTACCTTCACTTTTTATCTAATCTTACTGTTGCAGCCTTGTGCTTATTGTGCCTGCGTGTGACTTACCTCCTGTCTATTTATTCTAGTTGACCTAGTGCAACATCCTGTTTCAGACCGACGCTCTGACGTCTCCCCCCGATCTGCCTCCCACCTGCCTCTTTCATGCAGTGACTGTGTGTCGGACACCAGTTGAGCCTCTGCAATCATCAGGACACCCGCTTAAATGTTAATTCAACTGACGTTCAGGACAGCCGCATCTTGTTGAGAATCTCTCGTCTTTGTACCACTGTCTGTGAAATTCAGACTGTTTGTGGCTACTTTTGACAAAAGTCTGCACATTTTGAAAGCTGGTTCTGAGCAACTTTGCTGAGATTTGCGACTTGTTCATTTCTTAAGAGCGTGTAGGATCTAGTTCTGCTGTTTTCTAGAAATTGAATGTTTACATTTACTAAGATATCCTTTAAAAAAGGTCCAATTTGGTCACATTGTTAAATGTGACCAAATTAAAACCCAATTTATCCAAATCCATGTTTTTAAATAGCTGAGAACAGATGCTACTTTCTATTTTGAAAAGTGGGAACAAATGCGCCTCTAATATAAAATATTAATATGCTAATATCTATGTCTATGTATGGGTGCCTTCGTCGGCCATCTTTGTTGGTGCAGCTATCAATACTACATGTAAAAACTGTTCAAATGTACGTGTATATACATGCACGTGTATTTGTTTAAAGCTACAATGTGTAGTAATTGAACATTTTCAGAGTCGTATATTAGAGTCTGGCCAACTCAAATCATGGGCGACATGTTTGATACACCACAGGGAAGATTCTACAGTGTAACCCTATAGGGCGGATGTGCTATATAGGTCTATAAATATAGGCCTATAAATGTTATTGCAAATCTCTGTCAATATGCAAAAGACCCTCACTTAAATATCCCAGTGTCTGCTTACTTTAAATATCTTAAATGAGTCTGTAAAATGGTTTGTAGCCCAATTTAAATATTAAACTAGTCTTAAAACTTATCAGCAACCATGGCAAAGTTAGGTGTCAATTAAATTTGTTTATCTATATGGACATAAATTACATCCACTCATGGGTTTTACATGGCGGTAGCTGCTATTTTTCTAAGCCTTTAGTCTAGATAACTAGCTAGCATAAGGCTAGGATAAGGTTTGGTTAGCTTCAAACCTAATTAGTTTATAAAGCGTTGTTGGGCATTTCTGAGATCAAAGTACACATTAATGATGTTACGACTTTATTTTTCCAATATAAAAACTTAAGAAACATCAAAGAGAGACATTGACATTTACCTCACATAACAGGGAGAAATCAGTTGACATCCAGTTCTTCCTTTTAATCTTCTGCTCCCACAACCTCCTCCGTTTTTGTTCACTGGGGAAATGGTGGAGTTTCCCCCATGTTTTCCTGATACTGTGCTGGAGCCATGGGCTGAGCAGTGTTGCATATTTTAACTTTTAATCCAATTTTATTTTCCGCTACTGCCCCTCCTCTATGGGTGAATATTAGTTACATGTATAACGTGGAGCACATGAAACACGTGACCAGCTCAGGACCAATCAGCTCGCTCAGACGGTCCATTCCCTAGTTGGACAGACTCTCTCTACTATACGGCTTGAACATTTTCTTTGTTTGATGCCATCTAGTGGTAAGGTTAAGAATTATACTGCAAAAGAAATTCAATTGATTCAATGAATAAAATACATATTTTTTTTTAAATCAGACTGAAAAATAAGCAAACTTTCCACATTTAATTGTACAGATTTTACATATATAAAA
This sequence comes from Mugil cephalus, assembly GCF_022458985.1. Classification (NCBI taxonomy): domain Eukaryota; kingdom Metazoa; phylum Chordata; class Actinopteri; order Mugiliformes; family Mugilidae; genus Mugil; species Mugil cephalus. The sequence goes on from NC_061775.1 coordinate 13,175,111, forward strand.
AAACGAAACGAAAGTACTAAAGAAAACTTCTTTAATATTATATCAGAACTGAAAACAACCAAAACATATGGATTTTTTTATTTTTTTTGCAGGGGCACACATCCAGGACCTCCATAATAAAACAGCGGGGGAGGTTACAGCTGGACAACGCATTAGCAGATCAACCGAAACACTGTCTGTGTGTCTAGCAGCTCTCACCACTGCCCGGCAAGGTCGCGACGCTCTGCTCTGCATCATATCCACGTCTGATTTATACCAGCGCCGAGGTGTTAGCACACCAGTAAATTGCCCTCGTTACTGGAAAATGCTGAACAAATGAAACACACGTGCGTGCTTAATCAGCTGAACAGCTGATGTCAACACGTGATGACGAGCAACATCACTGGCGGCCTCACAGGTGCCGAAAAATCTGGAGCGTTTCCATGGATATGAACTAATCCTGCGAATGAGTGATTTATCAAGTATAATGGATTTATGGGATTGAGATATGCTGTTGAGACCATATGATCAACGCACCCCTCCTGTGGCCTGTAACGCTTTACTTCCTCGTGTGTTGAGGGGGAAATTTTGTGCAGCTGGGCCCCAGCAAAAGACAGGAACCTTAACAAAAATGTGAAACCTAGAGATGGTGACACTTCCATAAACAGAGGTCACTGTGAATAATTTGTTTTGGGTCCTAACCCCGGAGTGTTTTTACTCTGCTGGCCATATAGGGTGTAGACTCTTTGCAGGGCAGTCCGTTGTTTATACCAGAGCAATCAGGCAAGCAGGACTTTTATGAAAATCAGAGGGCTGCATTTGACAAATTAGCAAGCCTGCTGCCGCTCTAATCCTGACAGCCTCCAGAGTATAAGAGAAGCAGATATCCAAAGGTGCACGGTTTGAACCTGGAGTTGCGAAGTTGTCGTGTACGGCCCTCGTTGCTGTCCGCAGGACACTGTGGATCTTTAGGTGAACTCGAGAGCAAGTCATGCCTGACTGCCAGAATGTATAAACACCCTATTGGTAATGAGGAGCTCTTCAAACTGTGTGACTCACTCCTAAACACCGGGAGCTTTTGCACCAACGCTGGAAGACAAATTAAATCAGGATGGATTGAAAACCAGATTCATGCTGTTTGTTAAAAGACGGGGAGGGCTCACGATAGCAAGAGGGGGAAGAAAGAAGAGACACAGACCACAGGCTGGTCTGACCTAACTATGACTGGGATGCACGGAAGAGTCTGTTATTAAGATTGCGAGAAGAGATGAGAGCTCCTCGGAGACTCTTTATGGTGATGTGTCTGTGGAATTTAGCGAAGTCCAGCCAACCTAGAGGGCCCCTTTGAGCGATACCTTCACAATTATATTCTGCTGTCTTACTGCCAATAACACGACCAGGATTGGAAGAAAATGTTCCATATTTGTCCTTGAGCTAGCCTAAAAACAGATGTCCCCTTTGAGCCTGGTAAACCTTCAAGTTAATCAATCAACACCAACTGGCTCCTTAGCCAACAAAAAAACACAAGAGCTTCTTTCTTTATTTGGTAAAGTAATACAAGAAAGCTGCAACTCTTACGCTTTGAAAGTGGCGGAGATGCACATGATCTTGGAAATCAGCTCAGGACCATGTAACAGTGTTGTGGTTTATGTGGATTTGGCAACGTTTTCTATGTGTGGTGTACACAGATCAACCCCAACATTAAAATTATTGACAGGAGAAGTTAATAACATTGACGATCGTCTGACGATGCAATGTTCTGCTGGGAACCGGATGGATGGACGTCACTTAGACCATTAGATCCCAAACTGATCAAGTATCTGTGGGATGATCCACAGAGGCCCCTCCCCTCAACCCATAGGACCCAAAGGCCCCCACTAACAACATCTTGTTACCAGACACCACAGGACACCCTCAGAAGACCCATGTCCATTCTGTGATGAGTCACAGCTGTTTTGGAGGCACTAGGGAGACCTACACAATATGAAGAAGGTGGTCATAATGTTATGCCTTATCGGTGTATGTTGAATTCCACCCACAATGCCACTATCTGTGATGAAAAGAGACAGCGAGAAGTTTAATGGTTTCTCAATAATTTAGCCTTTCTTCAGCATAGATCACAAAGCTTTGAAGATTTGCCAGCACTTAACACCCGATATATTGCAAATGATCAGACATCAGATGCATGCGTGCGTGATATGTTGCACTGTCAAACGATTAAAACCAAACACTAATTTGCACTCAGGTATTCCGTCTGGAATCTGGGAGTGTCCAAGTAAACACACTTGATGGTCTTTGTGTGGGAACATGTCTCTCAGCCTCAGGGCTGCTTGAGGCTTTGTGGGCCAGTTGGTGGAATTCGATTGGGAGACTCCCTCCTAATCCACACTGAGGTTGTTTATCTGCTCTATCGTGTCGGCCTGACAATCAAGTCATTTCGTCACTCAGTGACCTCGGTGATGCTGCGGAGGCTGTGTTGAATAAATGCAGTTGTGTTCATTAAAAATAAAGCGGGAAATCTTTCTCTCAAAAGCGTTTTGTTAATGGAAACTATATCACTTCAGAATGAGTTTTTTCCTCAGTCAGCCTGAGCTGCAGACCTGTGCAGAGCAGCTTTCTATGCTACACTTTTTTCTATTTTCTTAAACTACACCTCTGCTCCATTCACCTTTCAGTGCTGCCTCAGGCTGCGAGCGTAATTTCTACTCACATCTGTTTTCTGGATGACAGCTTTCACTGATCAGCTGGGGCTTCCTCTGGTCCAATGGCAGGAAAGGTGTGTATTTTCTCCGATTATTAGTCGAGGGCAGACATCTGGTTGTACTTAAGAGAGGGTACTTGAACCCGGCTTATTTGGTTTGGTTGCAGCGCAGATTTGAACTCTGGAGGCCTGGCAGGCGGTTCTCCGCACAGGATCCTGGATGGAAAAACAAATCTTAATGAAGTCTGGCCTTCGTTGCTGCTGCTGCAACTTGTGCTGTGTGTCACTTGTGGGCCCTGGCGGAGAACGAGAGCTGTGTTTTCAGGAAAGGCAAAGGGAACGCTTACCAGAAATCAGAGTGAGTGCGGTTAAATGGAAAAGATACTCAGACGTCCCCTATGTCGAGTCTTATAGTTGCATTTCTGCAAGAACACATCAAATTTATGTACAAAGTATTTTATATTAAAGGTAGATGAATTTCAACCTCTTGCGTTCAGTGATGAATCGATCGTCCTGGGTATCAGTTTCCAAGTTTAGCTCCAAGACCAACAAGTCTCAGTGAAGACCAATAACTTCTAAGACCAATAACAAAACTAAACGCTAACAAAATATGTATGTCATCTCAAAGGTGGGTTAAATTTCAGACCAGTAAATACTTTGGACTCTTGATATAAACTATGAAGTGTGAAGTTTTTCTCCTGATTAGTTTGGAATTTACCAACTTCATAGGCCAGAAGAGTGAACCCAGAGGGGGAAACACTGGTTTTCTCCACTTAAAATCTTCGGGTTGTGGATTAAAAAGATTTTTACATGCGACCCCTAGCCAAACATGTGCTTGATACATTATGCGTGTACTGTACCTCCTTAACTTTGGCTTTGAGGTTCAAGTGCTAAACAAAATATCCATCTGACATTCTGGACAGTTTTGTCTCCCTTTCGCCGGGTTTTTTGAACAGCTGTATCTGGCAACGCTGCATGGACACGCACCTCCCAAGTCTGTACAAGTCTAAGGCTCAAATCTTATTCAACAACTTATTCCCCGCAAGTTAAAAGAAATGAAAGAGGCAGATATGCGGTATTTTCAACACACATCAGCAAACATACCAGCGGGACCCATTAGCTGCCGAAACGTCATGTGCACCGCAGATGATATGCTTGTGTTGGCGCGGATCCAAATGAGGACAGCAAACGCTCCCTCTTTTGAAAATAAACTGTGGTCGAATCTCTTTCGCCCTCTTTTCCTGAGTTCTGAAATAATTATCCCCCCCCCCCCCCCCCCCCTCGATGGTTAGAGCCCTCGCTGAATTTTAAACTCTGTCTTTTAAAAAACAACAATCACAAAACAGGACAAATGCATTAACTCTTAGAGGTGCCAAAGAAAAACAGCATAGTATAAATGCACCCGAGACAGATTATGGTTCTGGATTCTGATGTTTATGTGTTACATGTATTTAAAAAAAAAAAAACAAAAAAAAACACTTCTTATAGTGGTTAGAGTCACTCTGGGGTTTATGCCACAAGCTGGTCAGGTGTAAATGAACGATGTGTCTGCCGAGGCCACGTGCGCCGCTATGCTTCCCCTAAAAAGTTACGACCTCAGCCATACCAGCGGAAACACAAACTCCCAGCCGCCTGAGATGAACAAATAAAAGAGTTCTTTTCACAGGAAACTGTTGGGCCGCTGCGAGAGGACGTCGTCTGCTTTGTGAGCGAAGATGTGGCCCCGGTGGTGAGTGAGCCCTAGACGAGGACTGAAACCTCTGTCTCGACATTTATGTTCGCTGTCTCCATTTGAAAGTAGCTCTCTGAAATGGGACAGTTTGTCCAAACGCTACAGACGTATGAACTGGAAGAGGCCGCGAGCACTGGCTCATATTTTCCAGTGTGTTTTTGTTTTCAGTTTGGATTGCGGCTCGGGCAGCAAACCAGTCAGTAAAAACGAAATGCATTTTGGAAGGTCTCCGCTCCGTGTGCGTGTATGTGTGAACATGATGATCGTGTATATTGCACATGTGCGTGCAGATGTCCAGCTTGGAGACGAAGACAAAAAAGGAAAAAAAGAAAAAAGAAATACAGAGAAAAGAAAGACCTTAACATTTGTTGATAGAGATATGTTTGTGGTACTCAGCTAGTCGTGACTGAGCCTTTTTCTTTTGGGTAGTTGTAACTTTAGGCAACACAGTTTTCTCTTCTTCTTTTCTTCCAGCTCTAGAATCATGCTAGTGTTTTCCAGCAATGAGAATGAGGGCCTCAAATGTCAAAAAAAAAAAAAATATGCACATGCAGCCCCCATGTGCCACAATCCAAACAGAGTTTGCAATTCAGCAAATTGAGCCCAGTTTTATGGATTCTGGCAGCAATATGAAACATAGCCCATATTTTTGTGCAGCACGAGAACCAGCTGTGATGTGGGGCTAAAGTTAGCACAGCTCAGTCAGGGGGCTTCAGTTTCAACACAGCAGGAAAAAAAACAATTCCCCCAACAGGAAAAGTACGCTAACTGGACCAGATAAGCACTTTTATTGCTCGGGCTTGTTTGACTTTAACACAAATTTGAGGAATATGACATCATAGACTAGCAAAGCCTCTGTGTATATTACTGTACGTGACTCAAGTGTTTGAATTCATTGGTTAATGATAATAGTGAGTGACGTAAGACTTATGGGGAGGATAATGAAACAATGGGTCGCTGGGGACAGATGAGTCAAAGTCCTGACCTCATGTAGGTGTGAGACACCCAGAACTGAGAGCAGGGGAATTTTTTTGATTGTCATTTTCAGTGTCTATTTGGAAAGTTGTGCAACATCTCTTTGTCTTCGCACGCAACTGGACAGTCCTCCGACCAATCAGAGCCATTTAGTTGAAAATAAATTCGAACTCCCCGATAAAGCTTTGATTGGCCTGGCAGGTCTTTGTGGGAACATAATCACTTCCCACTTCCAACCAACATTAAAAAAAAAGAAAAGATTTTGTGGACAGGGAAGCTCATCTGACTTCAGACCAGTCAGATACAGCTTCATGACTGAAAGACCGAAATAAGTGACAAATGGGACAATTTTAAAGAAACACTAAATCTCATTGTCAAGAGGCTTTTCCTGATAATGGACCACATGCATCAACCTGAACGTTGTGGCATGGATGTGTTTCAGTAGCAGGTATAACCTAGTCTTGGACATCCAAGGTGTAAATGGAGTTACCCATCAACGCTATAGTTTACTTTAAAGTAACAATATGTATTGTATGTACCTCACTAAATAATAAAATGACCATCACCATCATGGATGAATGGCTTCTTCTACAACAATGCTGCATGATTTCGTATGAAATGATCGGTTCTCTTCTGTTTGTGTTCTCTGCCTGTGAGATCCGGCCGACTGACAATTGTCCAATCTCGGTTCAACAGGGAAGCAAACACATTGTGTTACAGATGTGACAGCAAGCAAAGTAACTGGATCAGAGCCACCTTTTGATTTTACCCAACCTAGCATCGACATGCTACAAATAGGCTCCACAAACAGGCCAAAACTGATTTTAACCCTTTAAAGTCTGAACGTGTCGCTGGTGATATGTTAAAGCACGCTGCGTTTGAATTACTGTAACTCACAGTGGTTTGCTCTGTTGACAAAATTCAAAGTGTGGCTGAATGCTGGGAAGATTTACTTTTGTCTGGAAAACCTTGTGTAACCAATTTCGTTGTTACCAACAAAGTCCTCAAAACAAATCCCTCTTCCTGGTGCTTCCCAGTCTTGCGTCGCTCCCCAACCTGCCGCCGACAACAGTGAGTGCGTCATAATTACCGTAATGGCAGGTTTTTTACCGGAGAGCGCAACTTCCCAGTGTTCAGCCATGCTTTGAATGTTGTCCATCTGTGAGTTACAGTATTCAAATACTGCAAGTTTTTTTTTTTTTTTTATGCGCAGGTTGATGTTCAGGTCTTAAAGGGTTAAAACAGATGCTGAGTTGGCTAATTTCCTATTGCATATACTGCCATTATTCGACTGATTTAGTAGTGACGGCAATTTAAAGAAAATGCACGCTAACACATGGCTATGAGTCATTTTCTTTTTAAACTGGGGAGCTAGTGGGTCCTGAAAAGTTGTAACTTCAGGGGCTGTCAGGATTATCAGTGCCTACCGTACGTGTTCAACTGTTCAGCTAGCTATCTTTGACAGAATTATAAAACCAAAAATTAAGCATAGGACTTATCCTTGCATACCCCTGTTTCTAGTGCTTGTTGGTTGGAGTGTCCTCACCCTGGCAGCCTGTTTGAGCGCAGTGTCTGGGGAGGAGGATGTGGGGGCGACAACTCTATGCAGTGTTTTAATTATACACCTAATGCATATGACTAGCTCCAAATACCCGACAAAGGTGGTCTTAGGTGGTGGAGACCAAAATAGAGCAAAAAGGAAACATCCAATTTGCATTGATCAGGTGGTCGTACACATCAGCAAATTAAGTCTGGAGTTTAATGTTGAATCATGCTGAAAGTGCTTAGAGATGGAGGAACATGGAAGAAGCTGCTGGTGCCATGTGTATTTTTCTCCATTTAAGATTTCCAACAGACAGGGGAGCCTCTGCAGCTGACCACACGAAACAGGAAACAGGAACAGGAAAATCATAAATCAGAGTTATGTAGTAGTTCACAAGAACATACAGCATCACACTTAAATTAGTCAAATTCACCCAAAATTGAGTCAGAATCTGAAAGTAATTTCAATTAAGCTGCAGACTGTTGTCAGATTTCCTTCATATTTTTCTCGAGCCCTCTATTAGCAACTCCCTTGACGGGATCCTTGGAGAGCTCGAAGGCTGAGTGAATTTTAAGCACGAAACCTTGCAGACGGAATACTCAGCCAAAAGAAAGTCTCAGTTAAATGGGGTTTAAAGTAGTGAACAGTCTCAACAGCGAGTGCAGCAAGTCAATAACAACCTAAATTACTACTTTCCATGACTTTTTTCCGTGAGATGGGCGATTTCTGTGTCCATGTACAGCTCGAACAAAAAAAGATTTCCTTCCATACCATGTAATCCGAAGTTTGATGAATTTATTTTGTGTAAACTGAAAGCACAAACACAAGGCGATGTCCCCCGAGTCTGCTTTTAGTCTGAGCTCATCGCTCACTGGATGTCAGGGTTTTTCTTCCAACTACATCATAGTTGTGTGTGACTGGACACTGAGGCACGCTGTGGGGGTAGGTACACACAGTCGCTCAGATGTTGCACACTATAAGGTCCAAAATATCTCACTTAACTTAATTCAAGTAATTCAGTTTAGGGCCAATGGTCTGGTCTAAATTAGCCCGGTCTCCCCCGTGTCGCTGTTTGGAGCTCTGGCAGCCGTGAAGCAAAAACAAAAAGCCCTTTTGAATTTGATCCTGTATTTGTCATGCACTATTGTCTGGGGCGCATGCAATCACGGACTAAATGGATTAGCTGGAGAACAACAAATTTGTGTTCCACGTACCCAGAGGGGAAAGATGGAAATGAAAATAATTACATCACAGTCTATGGCCCGATGAGCGCTTGTCGAGAAGTTGCCTGGATTAGTCATCGCTTGGACAACGGCCTTCGCAGCCCGAGGATGCCTCATCCGTGGGGCCAGACCGGGGAAAATAAAGATACAGATATGTGACATCTTGAAGGCCTGGAAAGGGGTCAGAGGGCTGATGGATTTTGTACCTCTCAACTCAAACATGTGCTGGCATAACATGAGGCTGCTTCAGCATTTGCTCCTAGCCTGTTATTCTTTAGAGGCTGCTCCGAGGCATGCTGCTAACAGCTGCCTCCAAGGAGCTCTAATCAAAAGCAAAGATGATTGTTGGGGGGGGGGTGGGGCAAGGGACTCATGCATCGCAGTGGTCACCCCACACCCCGCTTTGAAAACCTCCAGCCTGAGGTCCACATGGTCTATATCATGTTATGAGCTCACCAGAGATGAGTCATGACTTCACCACTGCAGAGCCAGGCCTAACACATCATTATTGCAGCTCATTCTTCCACGCTGGATCCACGCAGGAGGCACGCACAGTGCCCCCACCACATGGCAGCGACGGCGCAAATGAACACAAACGGCCACGTCACTCTTGTGAATTATCATGAAAATTTATTGATCGTAATGGGTATACAAACGTCATGCGTATTTACAGCGTATATAAACACATATAAACATTTCCAAAAACCAAAGGAAACAATAGTGGCTAACTGATGTTAAACACATTTACAAACGCCAAAAAAACAAAAAAAAAAGACAATCTTGGCATCATGCGGAAGTCTAACCTCTTCATTGTTTTCTATTTTTTATTTATAAAACGGAAAAATGAAATACGAAACTGCAATAAAACCTCAACGGGGCCCCTAAATCCAAATCTATAGAACTGAAAAAACTCACACACTCAATACACATTCATAGAAAAACATGAGGTAGTCAATTTGTTTAATAAAAAAAAAAAAAAATACAATCAACAACTAGATGTATGGTTTTGTGCTCCAATTACAGTTGTTACAGTTGTTCAGCATTAACCGTGAGTCGTTCAGTGACCACTTCCCTACATGCATTGTGAGAAGCCCGTTTGTGTGGTACAGCATCAAAAATTTGAGATCGATAACACAGCATAAGACTATCTATGTCTGTTTATGGCCATGAGGGAGGAAGTGAGGGAGTTCTTCCCAGCATGCACTGGGGCAAAAGGCAAGGAGGAACGTTAATAGCTGAACAGCGACTCCCTGTTGTTAACTTTGACCGAAAGAATGTCGCTCAATGATGTCAAAAGAAAATATTATATATCCAGAGCTCGATATTGAGGCTCGGCCTCTTAACAGCATGACACCACGAAAGGAGGGGGGTGATTACATGTGGGAGACAGGCTCACCACAGTCGATAAGAGAATCCGCAAAACTACAGGAATGTCAGAAAACCCCAATCCCACCGTGACCACTGATTATAGGCTGTGGCACAGTTCCCTCCTGCAGCACACACTTGGAATATTCAGTCCATCGTGCAGCGGGATAAACCATTTGTTGTTTGCAATAATGCTACGTGCTAACAGCGGCACATTGCACTATTTAAGCAAACTTTATGAAACAAAGGTTTCAGCTTGGTTTTGGCGGCGGACACATCTGGCACAAAAGCGGATAAAAAGCACTTCTAAAACATCTCAGTACAAAGTGCGATTGGAAACAGGATTGGGATTGGATTTCTAGAATCAAATGAAAACTGGATTTTATCCATCTTGTATCCTAACACAGATACCTTGGATATAGTCCACTTCCTCAATCCAGATTTGGGTTAAATCCTCCCGTTTGATTTCATATTTTGAATCTTATTTTAAGGGTATACGTATATGCCATGTTTTTGACAACTTAAGAACCGAAACAAGTCGGGGATCTGGGTTTTTTACGACAAGACACTAAAACAACCTCAGAAGAATCATCATTTAATGTCACTGTACAAGAATATATACTTTAATGTGCTCGATGGTATGCAATGGGTATCGAAGGTATATTCCATCTTGAAAAGGTTATAAAACATCTGATTTCTTTACTTCATATAAAAGTTATTTATACAAGCAGTGATCCGTCTGGAACGGCTTCAGTAACGACTTAGTATTGCAAAGTAGAAAAATCTAAATGATGCCCAACCAGATGACAAAACGTGAGATTTATTTATTTATTTATTTTAAAGAAAGAGCTGTGTTCCATGATTCAAACATACTACTACTATAATATTCACTATAATCTCATTACATGTTTTAAGACACATCAGGTAATATAAAAAATACATAGTGTCTGATCCGATTTTGTGTTATAAATAGTAGTATTCAATTTTCAAGTGTCATAAACCATGGCATGAGGCTTTACTGAATATTCTAAATACTTCCTCCCACACACACAGACACACGTCCTGTACGAGCACATCCGTAATTCACAGTACTTACACACATATAATATAGATTTCTCTTGGTAAATATATTCCAAAATATAATTTTATACACAAATATATAGATTTTTTACTCTCTGTAAAAAGCTTTATACATGTTTACATAAGGGAAGAGAAAGCTTCGAGAGAATATACATTCTGCTTTTTTCTTTTTTTTTCTTTTTCCGAGACCCAGTTAAATCGTTACAGGAGAACCTCCCTTTGCGGATTCAAGGGCCCCAGTTTGTCCTCCACATACACACACATAGCAAACATTCATATTCTTCTGAGAGGGTGGGGTAGCCGCGGTGTTGAAGTTTGAAGAAAACATGACAATATATGTCAGTAACAATGAGCTTCAGCTTATTCAACACAGGATCAGTGCCAGGATTTAAACAAAAACAAGAGGGATGAATAAAATAATAATAATTGCCTTGCTAAAATGACAATGACTTGGACTCTGGCTGAAGATAGGGTATCACCGTTTTATCACAAATGAAAGACTTTCAAATGATCCTGTGCTTCTTTTTTCAATTATTTGGTCTGGGCTGTATTTCACTTTTCTTTTTTTTCAGATTGTTTAATAGTGGAAGCCGTGAAGACGAGCGTTTCTAACGTATGATAACCAGTTCACATCCTTTAAGATTAAAGTATAAAGTTAAATCCATCATCATTCAGCACTGTGATTCATATTTCATGACTTTGAAACTGAGAAATTGCGTTCGTGGACTGAAATGGATCTGTTAACCCATGTCAAGAGACGGAAAAACAGAATTTGCCTACATGTCTGCAGATTCGACTATTTACATTATTCACAAAAATATACAAGTCTGGTGAGAATAATTCAACATTTGGAGATATGCCGAGTGTAAGATGAAAAGATCAATGCCACTTTAACATCCCTACGTCGAGTACAGGAAGCGGTTAGCGTAGCTTAGCATAAAGACCGGAGGAAGAGGGAAACTGAGGAACCATTCAACAAGAAGTTAGATCATGAAAGTGCCTCTAATGTGGTTGATGTTTTTTGTTTTTTTTTTATGCTTGTTAAGTGTAGGATTAAAGAGATCGAATGCAAATTTTTATCTTAAAACACTTAGAACAGATACAGGTGGTAGGTGATGAGCTAAGATTAGCATTTCAAAACCACACGAGGGGAAAAAGTTAGCAATGAGTGTCCAAAGTGAAAGTTGGTACATGAATGTCTTCAGGTTTTTATGTTAAGCTAAACCACAACCACCCACTGCCTGGTTTTAATTAACAGACAGAAATAATGAAAATAAGTGGGTGTAGTTCTGTGGTTTAACCGTTTTCTTAAAAATGCCGATATCATGCTAAGCTAGGCTATTTACCACCTGGAACCAGCTCCATACTCAACACATGAGAGAGCTAGCCATCTCCTCATTTACCTAGTTCCAATAACGGCTAGTAAAAGGGATCCATAATGCCGCTGTTAAGTTGCGTAACATGAATGAAACAGAGACTCAGCATTAGACCTTTAGCTTAGACCTAGATTTTGTCTAATATACTATTATACATATTTATATATATATATATATACTATATGTGTATGAGTTCACTATATAGAAAGAAAAAAGTCTGAAATTAATATAAAATGAAGAATTTTATCAGCATATCATTCACATTTACCTTTCACATTTTTTTGGCGTGTTCTGAATACATTCAATAACTACACTGTCATTTAAAAGCCATTGTCTCTCTGCGCCAAGTCACAGACTGACATACTGCACATCTGTCCGCATGTTAATAGTGGTTGCTTTGCTTCTTTGCCCCTTTCTCACTTGCACATCATAAAGTAACATGTTATGGTCCAGCCATCAACATCTCACTTGCTGACATCACTGCAGCCTTATTGCGTTTGCTCACTACTTGGAGTACACCTGTTGGGTACAAGCAGCCTAAATCACACCATTTAAGGTCAAAACAAAAGGCTGGGATCTGGAAAAAAACAAAAAAAAAAAAAACCCAAAAAAAACAGCATTTGGATTAGAAATAAATGCCTGGACATAAACTCACATTAGTTTGAGTTCTTTTTTGTTGTTTGTTTTTTGATGTGAGGCAAGCCTGCCAAGCTGTGTCTCGGAACTGTTACACACATTAACACCAGGGCAATACATTTGTCTGCGCACACTCGAAGTGGCGACAGCTTTACACAAGAACTAAAAGTGTTTTATATCTTTTTCTTGATTTCTATAATCACACTTTCACTCCGTCGCGTCCCATCCCCAAAAATAATTCCTTTCACGGAAGGAGATCAACAAACCGGTTCCTGTGAACCGTTGGGGCCCTTCCTGTGCTGGCGGCCGGGCTGCGCTTCCTGCTGGGTGGGCGTCCTGGGCTACGCTGTGCTGCTGCTGGAGCACGGCGTGCTCTGCGTACTGCCGATGCTGTGGGCCGCACTGCTGTTCTCCGAGGCAGGCTGAGGCTTCTGGACCGGCTGTGTGCCAGCTGTCTCACCTAGACATAAAGCAGGAGAGGGAGTGGGAGCAACGGGGAGGAGAGGATTGGACCAAAGGGACAAAGCAAAAAAAAAAGAGGAATACCGTTTAGTGAAAACTAGAGTTAGGTAGTAACATGATGAAGCGAGGCGTTTAAAGCTTCAAACCGAATTCCTCTCTAAGCTCTGTAGCCTCCATTGTTCGTCTGTACAAAGAAAAGATCTATCATGTGTTAATCTCCTTCTGTTTACTATGACTGTCACTTTTTGATATAAACCTTGCACTGTAGCTCATAAGATTCCAGTATTTTCTTGCACAGTCCCCTGTAGATGAATGCATTCTTGCAACACAATGTAATTCTCAGTTTACAGTCTTTGCTAAATGTTTAAAGTTATTCAAGAATCTCTCATGGGCTTCATCTGCCTTAACTTGTAATATCTTCAAGTGTAATCTGCCACGGGGTTATCAGCTGCCGGGCCCCGGGTCAAGCCCTTTCATACCGCTGGTATTTTAAACTAAAAGAGGTTTCCCGCGTTCATGGAGTTCATTTCTTTTGTTATCTGGGATCGATTAGCCTTTCTTTAGTGGATAAAGCAGAACAAACACGACACAGGACCCCGTGACTGGAGCTCAAAGCACCGACTGGTTTATTGTTCTATGTCTAAATAAGCATTTCGTTTCTAGACTCCCGGGATCCAACGCCTTAATGATGGGCACATAAAAATGCTCATGTCTGTTTACAAAAAATGTCTCTGACAGACAATGAACAGCTTTTGAAATACGGCCAAGTCTGTGTTTAATTTGAGTATCTGGCACAATTATTACTCGCTAGCGTTCCAGCGTCTATCCTCCCAGAAAAGTAGACAGAGAGAGAGGAGAGTATTCTGTTCTCCAAGGCAAAGCTTTGTCTATCTAAAGTTTGTGCTAAGTGTTGTGTGTGTTTGCAAGAGTGCTCGCATATACAGTATGACAGGCAAATGTATCCACAGCAATCTTGCATCCTGCTCCCTCTCTCAGGCCCCTCCGTTCTGCTAATGTTTACCAGAACAGGGCAGCTGGCAGACTTTCCCTCACAGGACCGAGAGCTCTACAAAACAAAGGGACTTGGATTCACCTTGTGCGTCTGGGGAAATTTAAATTCCCAACCCTAATATTATCTTTCTTCGATAGGGAAGATAAATGCTGCCTTTTTATGTCACGGAAACAAAGCGCATGTGTGAGACTCCGTGCGCAGTTGTTGTAACTGATATCTCAGGGGTAATATGCCTTAACAGTCTCCCTCTTACACAACAGCACAGTCATCAGTCTAAACTTGGAGCAACTTAAAGCGATACAATGGCATGATACATCTCAGTGTGAGTGTAATCACTGAATGGACTGTCAAGAATTATTGCTGACAACTCATTTCAGCAGGCTGGACAAACAGCATTGTTTTGGCGCTCCTGACTAAAAAAATCAAATAAATCGAAAAACCTTCAAAAAATCCCTACTGATTCCTCTGTCCTCAAAGTCTCAAATGAATGCAGACACCTATACTTTCTCTAAATCACATCTTCGTTTTTTTTTAAGGTCGCAGTTCACAGTCATGCTTGTGGCTCTGCAAAAGCTATATTTTAGACACGAACTACTTTGAGCTAAATGCTAATGTACACAACGCTAATATGAAGATGTTGAGCAGGTAAACTGTTTTCCTTGATCACCATCGTAGTAAATGGTGACCAATACGCTTTTTACTGGTATCGCAGGTGCGTTCGCTGATTCATATATATATTTTTCCCCCAGCAAGATTTACAGACAGGCGCAACCACAGGCAGCTGCTGGAGACACTGAGGACCCGCGCAGCCCATATATTGCCCCTCCCCCACAAGCAGAGTACCTGCACCTGGAAGCTGGAAAATGGGCTAAGCTCTATTTACTTTATCACTCAGCACCAACACATTACAGTCATTAGCAACAGTCCTAACTTTTAGTTTGTTAGGTAAGAGTTTGCTGACGTCTTTTTCTCTCTCTGGCAAGCTAATAGTGCAGGTTGTTAATCAACCACAATAACTGTTTATGTTTTTGGTTAAATGGAGACTTGTAGCATTTGTTGTCACTGTGCCATTTTTATCATGCGAGTGGAGGGAGAAAAAGCAGTGTCAGATCCAAATATTGTCTCACAAAAATCAGCTGCTCGTATCGGCCAATGCTGATGTAAAAAAAAAAACAAAAAAAAAACAGTATCGGCCGTAAAAAGTCCATATCGGTCGATATCTAGTGCCTAATTTAAAATAGTTGTGATGTGTCCGTCTAGGTACAATGTATATCAAAACATTTCATGTCAGTTCATCCAACAGCGATAATTTTAGTCTTTATTCAATAGTAAAACATTTCCCGTTATCGATAAAATACTGTTGTGAGTATGGTTGTCGTCGTAAAGTAATGTAATGTGACGTGGGACAGCTGGTCAGATGTAAATACTCTAACAAGGGCCTTATTGTTATTGTTACGTCAGATGACTGGGTCGTGAACCATGAAGGTGCTCTGTTGGGTGCTCTCGGTCTTGAATAGTCCAGTTCTTGGTGAATCTGAGCCGTTTTACACCAACACAGGGACCAACAACAGGAAGTGGTCGTCCAAATGTTTTGGCTCATCAATGTCTGGATCTTACAGCAGACAATGTTTGAAAATATTCCTCATGTGAGTGATTCAGCCTGTGCATGCTATTAGTCTAGTAGCGTCTTTTGTGTGTAGTCTGACCAGCTGAGGAGATGTGGAGAGCAGATTTCTTGGAAGAAGTGACTATATCCCTGGCACAATACAGACTTATTGTAAGTGCCAAGACAATGAGCAAAATGTCAGAAAATATAATGATATAGTCATGTTGCTGTTTAAGGAACTTATACTTCTTATATCCTAATAAGGAGTTGAATAGTATTGGATATAAAAACCCAAGGAGAATCCCAGTGATTATGTCTAATTTTAAATAACAGGAAAATTGAATTTAAGGCAAAATCTCTTTTCATGTTTCATCACTGTGTACGCTGGTTTAAAATAGACTCCGGAGTGATATTTTGGGTGGTTGTTTTGGGGGATCTCCATCTATCTATCTTTACATAGGACTGCACATATTGCCGTATAAGGTCATTTCAGCCAATACGGATCAAAAAATCCTTCCAACGTGACCAAGAGCCTGTTTTAATAACACCAACAGGAACATGTGTCTTTCACTGAAAAGTCTTGGCCCCGGTCTTATTTTGTCCTAACTTCTATCTTTACACCTGTTCCCTGTGCATGTTTACATTTGTCATTGACTATCTTTGGAAAAGGATTCCAAGGATTGTGTTTCTTGGTTGGTCACCCACTCTATAAAATCCATAAAGATGAAATAAAGAGGCTTTCTAAACAGAAGCCAATACCAATATTGTGATGAAGATAAGGTCCCTAACATGTGACAGCTGTTTTTTAGTGCGGAAAGAAATCCTGTTCAGTAAACACTTGTTTTAAATGTGATGAAGCATGAGTGGAACACTTTGTAACAACCATTCAGACTGTCAGTGTCCGTATCATCGTCACATTTATGATATGATTTAGTGATCAGTCGGCCAAACTGAGAGCTCTTTATAAACTGTAAACTTGTTTGGTTTCTGGAAACCTTTAAGTCTAAACTGAAACCTCTTAACCCTCTTCATCAAAGGAATCCGTGGAGAACACGGGGCAACAGGTCAATGACACAGAGGATCACCAGTCAAACACTAAGGCCAACGAGAACAGGGCAGCTCTGTGTAACGATATACTCAGCGGGCTGCTCGCAGCATACTTCCTCTCAAGGATCAGCTGGGGTCAGCAGGCTGGGGACGATGGGGAAGGTCTTGGCATCTAATGGACAGATTGTGTGTCTTTTCCTGTGAGCGCCCACTAAACCCAACAAGGGGAATTTCCAATTCAGCCATTGTACTGAGAATATTCGCTGACCACCACACAGCCCTCAAAACACTCAAAGACAGGAAAGAGAAGAGCTCTTGCTGCTGACCAACAGGATATATTTACAGTAGAGGAGTCAATATGTTATTGTGAACCGGCCTCTGTCAGCAGCAGGATGTTTGGCAATAGCAAGCGGCACATTTCTGGCACGGAGGGCCTCGGACATTCCTTCGCATCTTATCTTTTCATTAATGTAGAGAGTTGAGCTGGGCCGTGCAACAGCAGGTGAAGTACCTACCTGTGTGTGAGTAGATAAACCACAGGGCTCCGGTCAGCAGAGCCCCAATCACAAAGGCAGCAAAGGCGATGCCCACCACAGTTGGAGTGTCCAGCACGTAGAGCGGTCCTGGGAAACAAAGCAGCGCACCGTTAATATGTATGGCTTTCAAACGCACAAACTAATGTCAATATTAAATTTTAAAAAATTGCTAAATTATGTCATGAATAAATTCTGAAAAACAAACATGGATGACAGATGAATGACCCTGGACCATTCAGTGCTCAGCCAATCATACGCAACATGCTAACGTTAAGCTAGTACGCTCAACATTTTCTGCTAGTTAGCTCTAGTTAGCAAAAGAGCAACAATGTCACAGTTGGACACGTGAGAGCTTGCAATCTTATTTAGCATAAGCATTCATCATTAGCTAATGCTAACAGCAGCTAGCTGAATAAACAGATCATCTCTGTTGCTATTTGAGTGAGACAAAGTAACACAAAATCGTGGAGACCAACATCAAGACACTTGAAATAAAAAGTGACCCGGGTTAATAATTTCTTCAATATTTGTTATTTTTGAGTTTATTTATACATTTTATACAATCTATTCATATTATTATTTACTTTATACTTAAAGCTACTAGAGGACACTTTAGGGCTCCGCATGAAAACATGGAAGAAACAATGTGGGTTGTGCAAAGATATAATTTTACACTGTACTGTACCTACCTTTATCTGTAGGATCTTCTGGATTTTCAGGATTATCTGCAAGGTAAAATTGAATTACATGTCAGCATTTGTGGGCTGTTATGTGTGTGTAATACATGGTCTGAGTCAGCCTGTCAGCCACAGTCCAGAGGAGGAGATTGCTGATACCGCACTGTGTTGATAAGCAATTCTCTGTGGAATGTGATACAGAAACCTGAAGCAGGAAAACAGTGAAAGAGCAGCCAGTCTTTAAGCTGAAAGCCTCGTCAAGGATGAACCTCCTGACTCTGACCAGTTCTTCTTCATTTATTTCAAGCCATCTGGAAGTCGTTCAAAAGTGAAATTAGCTGGAATGATGACTTAACAAACAACACAAAGGCACTTGTGTATGGGCGAACTCAAGAGGCAAACTTGGTGCATGTCCAAGACTCTGACACAATGGGCGCTATTCTTGGAAAGAACACCTTTAAGTTTTCATCTCGCATAATGGATGATGACAGGTCATCAGAGAAGAGTATAATTTCAGCGGGGACGATGGCCAGAGGACGTCCTCTCTGCCACCCGCCGCCCCATCCCACTGCTGTGTGTTATCTGTCCCAGTTTACTTGTTGCGCTAAGAATGTAGAGAGAGGCCATTAACGCTTGCTAGCTCACAACAGCAGAACAGAGCACATTTCAAATAATGCCTTGGCGTGTGTGTGTGTGGAGGGGAGGGGGGGCAATGCTCTGCAGGTTGTCTGTCTGGTCTTGACTGTTCCCTGCTTCGACAGAAACAGACAGCAGCCGCGAAGTTAAACTCATGACTAGTGTTTGCGTTAAGCTGTTGCCAAAGTCGGAAAAGCACTGATATCGCTATGAACGTCATTTGTTTATGTAAGTTCGTTTGCTATGGAACGAAAGAGCCCTCCTACGTAATGACTTGTTTTTGTTCAACTCCGACCTTTCCTCATGGAGACCAGAAACCACAGATGTCACCTCTGCAAGACTCCTGGCGCAGGGTTCAAATGTAAAAAAACAAAAAGTTGAACTCCATAGTTCAAAGCTTGTTTCTGAAACCAGCTCCATATGGATTTTAAGACTGCACTTAACTTTGCAGGTTTGTCACAGGTTTATACTTTTTTTAATAGCCTCAATCTGCTGAGGCATTAACCCTTATTCCTATACAAATGCAAACATCCCTTGATTCGGACCATAGGTCTTCAACAGAGGGTCTACTATGTACTGCAGGGGGCTCGCAGAGTCTTTGGTTGATTGGACATTTTTATATACATTTTTAAAAAATTTTCACATATAAATTTCTTTAAATACACGTTAATAATAATCCAACACATTTTAGCAAAGGGATAAATGGAGGCAGAAGACGTTATCGCTCAGTCAACACTAAGCTTCCTGTACACAGTAGGACCCACCCCTATCGCTGCTGAGCCAATCACGAGGCTGCATATCATACACGGACTCTGTCAGGTTCCCCGCCATTGGCCAAGAGCCCATTCAGTCCTGAGGTGAAATCCAGAAGCACGCTACAATATTAACCGAAGGGCAGGTAACAGTGCAACACCAAAATGGTTTGCTTTGTTTTATTCTCTTTATTTTTAACTTAAATTGTATGTTTATGTTTACCCCACTTGCATGGCCACAGAGGGGTGCATTTCAAATAACATTTAAACCTGTATATTTAGAAGCAGCACTCGGTCAAGTTTAATATAGAACACTTATAGTAGGCTGAGGGGTCCCTACTTAATCTCTTAAAAAGTTGAAGACACCTGATTTAGACTATTAAAATCATACGATTTGAGTTTTATAGCTACTTGACATCATGCCACTGACTACTGCAGCCCCTGTGGAGAGCAAAAACACATAATTTAGAATATCTTAAGATGATACATCATCACAGACATTTGTCCGAAAAATCAGCTACTTAGAAACATGAAGCAACATGAAGGGCTAACGCATTTATATTTCATAAACTGCAGCTCCAGCCACTCCAATATGTTTTAAATAATACTCCTGATATCAAAGTGTTCTCCTCTCCTTTAAACTAAACGCTGCTCGTACCAGTGTAATGATCCCAACTGCCAACTGCCAAGATAAATTACATTTTTCAGCTCTTTCAGAACACTACCAGATACATAAAAAACGGCTTACTGATATTGTGAAGTGGTAAATCTAATTTTGATGGCAGGAGTTTTGAGGATGTTATGTTTTTCCATGCACCAAGCTGTCCAAAAGTGGCTCTCTTTGATTTGTAGATCAAGTTAAGTTCCTTGGGATGCAGTCCAGTGCAGAACTGTGGCCCTTGAAAAGGCCGTTTGTTTTGCTTGCCGTCCTAGCATAAGAGATGCCTTTGTATCAGAAGGTATAAAGTCTTACTTAGATTTATTTTTTTTCACAGTGTTTATGGCATATCTGTGTCTACCTACTCTATTCCATGGAAAATAAACCCGCTGCACTGGTATATTGGTGTGGGCCCACGTTAGTTTAGGTCACTCACTTTGTCATTACAAATTTCATAGTCCCTGTTCACCAATATTTTCAACATCAACATTAAATAATGACTCTGTCCATATAATATCATTTTCCCAGTAGTGTTCAATTAGACTGTAATAAATCCACCCAGCAACCCTGACTCACTCTACGGCTTGAACGATACAGGCTGTTTGAGGCCAATACCAACATCGATATTTCGGCAAAGAACATGATTTGCATTATTGATTAACTCATCAATTATTACAGAAGAGTAATAGAAATTCCTTCACAATACATATGCCAATGCTGTCAACATGAACGTCCAGATGTGCAGACTTTCATCTGCCACTGGAAACTCATTGCCACGCTTTAAACGTTGTGCTGACATCACTCTGCAGCAACTGGACTTTAAACTCCAACAGTTTGCTCGATGTTGTTGCTACATTTAGGATAGGGGTGTTGTTCATTGATGTGTTTTGATTTTGGATAAGGAGCTGGGGTTTCTTTTGAAATTTCATTTACAGAAAGGATTCCAAAAGGCATCGAATAAAGGCAGCTGGACATTTCGTCACTCATCCTAGTAGCGTCTACAGTTCTGTGAGACTGGTGATGTTTAGAGAAGGTCCACCTCCGCTTGAAGGACAGTTGGTCCGATATATGACAGTTGGACCGATATATGAACATGGCCAACACTGGCCATGTTCATATATCGGTCAGGTTACAGATCACACACATTACAGTGATGTCATTTATATCAAATCATCACCATATAAAGTTGAATCAAACTGACCGCAGGTCTCTCGTTGATGTCATTGCTCAGAAGGGATGATTATTTCAAAAACCTCTGGCAGTCCGCTTGAGAATGGGCACCCATGGGTTACATCGGCCCGTCATAGTTTAGGTCATAATAAATAAAATGTAAATGGAAGTGACCTCAGGCCCTCGTCCCCTGCACACTGCTCCCTCCCTCTGATCACACTTTCAGCCCCTGAGACGCTGTGATACAGCGAGTTGGTGAATGACGAGGTAAACAAGTGATGACCAAAGGGCCTTCAGGCTCCGGCTGGGCTCCCAAACCCAACAAGAGGACCACCACTCCCCTTTTTTCCCCCTCTCTAGTGGAAAGGGGAGGCCACAGTGAAGGGTCTAAGTGAAAACAACTGGAGCTCAGTAACTGTATGATTCCTATTTTTCCACATCTCCTTCAGTGTGGACTGATCCAGAACAGCAGTACTGGGACTTAGCTTCAGCACACTCCCCTTTACTACAGTCAGCCATATGCTGGTGTGTACACGCACCTTAAAACACACTATTGTGTACAAATGTAAACAGCCTCAGGCTAATGCATACCAAATGTGCGCTGGCATTCGCAAACAATCGCACAAACTTACACACAAAGAGACGCACTGGAGTTAATGATGACCAGATGCAGAAAAGTGATGTGCAGCGTTTTGCGGTTTGGTCCGATCTAATAGCGGTCTCAGCTTTCTCTGAATTCTCCATTCGGATCCAATTCTTTCTTTTCTCCAGGTTTCTTATCACACCATACATCCTCATAACTGTGGCCACCAGAGCTTAACCGTGCTGGTGTCATACACCATACAAAGATTTACATAGTGTTTTCTTCCCCTTCTCACTAACCTGTTATGACTGGTACATCCACCACAACCAGCGGCTTAGTGGACACCTTGGTGTTCATCGCCATGGCCAAGATGTTGTCCAATGAGAGAGAATCACAGCGCGCACTGGGTTTTAAGCACTGTTCAGATAAGATGAGAGAAAACAAGAGGATTAATAGCGGCAGGGAAAAAAAAGTCAGAAAAGGGGATTTGCAAAAACAAACACATTTCTCAAACGCAAATGCCTCCTGTCATACCTGACTGTAAGTTTAAACTAGGAAATCAAACAAATGACAAAGTTAGAAGCCTCAGTCCGACCTTGATTGCAATCAGAATTACAATCACAAGTCAGCCCCAGGCCACTGCTCTTAACACTATTTTTGAGGCAAAATGAGAAAGTAAAAGAAAACGATTGTGTGAGCTGGAAGTATAACGCAGTGAGAAAAAAATGAAAAATGACGACGTCTTTTTGTTCAACAGCTGGACACCTGGCAGCCGAGCATGGATTCATGTTTCCTGCTTAGCGCTGAGTGCAGACCTGACAGTGACTGGCTCAGGTCAGCCAGAATAAAGACAGAGCACTACAAGACTGGCTTGAAATCTGTCTCAAACCGACCCTGCTGATACTATACGGCTCTGGAGAGACTGAAACAACCTTGACGGCTTACACGGCAAAATCAGCAAACACGCAAACGAATAAATGTAATTTGGAGAAGATTATGCTGCATACCAGTGGTAGTTCTTGCTTCCCCTGGGATCTCTTTGAGCACAAAGACATCTCGCAGTGCAGGAAGAGAAGGGACATGTTGAACTTTGAGTTGAAGATGAAGCTGAAGCGTTTCTTATCCATCTTAACGTGAGGGACGGGGAAGTCCCTCTGAGGGTAGTATTTGACGGAGTCATCCGTGGGGCAAACCGTCTCAATGAGTTTGTAGTCCGAGGCCACGCTGGGGTTGGAGTTGGGAGAAATGAAGCATGATATGATGGTGAACCCCAGCTCTGGGTCGGATGCCGCTGATGTGACCTGGAGTGCACGAGACAAGGAAAACAATGATAATTTAAGGACACCAACCATTTATCATTTGTCACGTCATGATCAACGAGTGAAACTGTTTATTCAAAGAGCTGAGAGTGAATACCATGAGCTTTCTCATTTATAACGTTAAACTTAAAACGAACATTCACTCTTAAACATCAGTATCTGACAACATTGTAATTTTACACCCACTTAGCAATAACCAAGTTCATCAGCTTGATACAACGTGAATGTTAAACAGAAAGTGCCACGTTTGAGTTGTGTTATTTGTTCAGACAAAATTTCTAATTAAAGTCGAGTCTGTCGACATTTTTTTTATCAAATGGGAGTAAAATATGAAAGGGGTCACTTGCAGTGTCAGTTCACTGTCACTGTTACAGCAGTCGTTTGCAGAGAAACAACTATTTCACCCAATGTACGCTAACTAACGCACACCAAATGAAACACAGACAATGTCAGTGAACAGCTGGTGAACACAATGGAGCATTCGGCAGATAAAGAGCTACATGCTTCCCATGGGAATGGGGAGAAACCACATCAGATCTGAAAGTGAACACTGGACTCTCATACATCAAGCAGACCAAAAAGTTTTATAACGCATTATTGATATCAACTACAAAGCTACATTGGGAAATGCTAGCGTCAGTACTGTTTTAATGTGGCTTTTCCAGCTACAAATGTTGGTGGGTCAGGAAAAGTTTGAGACAGAAATATAACCTTTATTCTAATCTGGTTTTCAACAAAGAAAAATCAATAAATATATGTACACTGATCAGACGTAACATTATGACCACCTGACCACCTTGTGTAGGTCTCCCTTGTGCTTCCAAAATAGTTGTGACACATCAGAGACTGGACATGGGGCCTTCTGAGGGTGTCCTGTGGTGTCTGGCATCAGGATGTTGTTAGTGGGGGCCTTTGGGCCCTACGGGTTGAAGGGAGGAGGCTCTGTGGATCAGACTCGTTCCAGTGCATGTTTGTTCTGTTTTTATTATGTTTTTTTGAGATCTTCCTAAACCATTTTTGTGTTTGTTCCTGTGTCAGGCTGCAACCTGCTGGGGACCACTGCTGCCATCTTAATAATGTACTCTACTGATTCCCAAAGTCACCTCCGGAAGCTGTAGCCTTTGGCTCGATAGACAGATAATGGTCTGGTCCAGGTAGGTGATACAAGTAGCATCCGGAAAAGTGACGTACAAAGGTTTCTCAGGAGAACGTTACATTGCCGCAAGATGGTCAGTATTATTTAATTCTCCTGTGGTGGTCATAATGTTATGTCACATCATATCCATCTCTGTTCATTGGTTTGTCAAATTCCAACCACTGACAGGGTCTAGAAATGAAAGCAAGGGTTGCCCTGAACCTCGAACCGCTTCACTCAAGTAATATTTCAGTTGCTCTTTAGATGGCAGAAACAGATTTCCATCTGTTACCACAAGACTGCCACTGGTGGTATCCTCATTAGAAAGGTCTTGGCCAGGGTAAAAAAAAAAAAAAACTCAAGTTTGCATACACATGCTGCATATTTACAACAATATATCAAATGTCCACCACTGTTCTGAACAAACACAAGGCCACTCTGTGTGCATCAAAGTGTACTTGTGCACCTTTTGACCATTGCTTCAGGTCAGGTCTCAGCACAGTGTGAGTTTTGGAGTCGGGGTGGTGCCATGGCCTTTTACACAGGCAGCTCTTTGTAACCCACTGGCTTTGTGTCCACACTGTCAGAGAAGCATCTCCTGCTGATATCATCATAAATCATCTCTTCAAAGGGCCTCAGACTAATAGTCTTTATGGCCAGCATAATTACTGTTGCCAAACAAATATTTTAAACTAGACAGACATAGAAACATGCAGAGAGGAAATGCAATGGATGTGAGGATTGGAAGTAGGTATTTGCTTTTAGCCTCAACCAGACAAAATACAAACCATCCTTGAGAATGCCAGACTGAGAGATCAAAGCAGGAAGGATTAAAAGAGCTCATATCCCTCCCAAAAGCTCTAATTTAGGGTTAGAAAAATAATACACCTTTATTCCGAAACTGTGATGTATTATAAATGAAAACGTACCTCCACAAACACTTGCTGGTTTTGTGAGACGGTGAAGAAAGCCTGGTGCGAAGGATGGTTGAACAGTTGTGTGTTGTACAGCTCCATGTTAAACGTCATGTTGTTGACCGGTGGCTTTGGGATCTTGGGAATGTATGTTTGGGGGGTTTCCTCTGGCTTTTTGTATGTGCAATTGAACTGCGAGGAGAGGGAAAAAAAAATACAAAGCCAAGACAAACATCAGCAGGGATCTGACATTAGATTCCACCGCTTGACACCCTCACCTTATGTGTGTCAGCCTTTGACCACATTGAGGTGGAGCAGAAAACAGGGAAGAAACTCAAGAGATGCTGTACAAACAAAAATAATACGTGGGAGATGAGGAATGGATGAGACAAAGGAAAACTATTCCACAGAGTGAAGGAGACTGGTCAGGTCAAGTTCATTAAATGGATATCATGGAAAGAAGGGATGATTGCAAGAGAGGGAGGAATATTTACTAGCACCAGGGGGCTCTGGGAAATTGAGTTCTTTCCAGTTCTGCCTGATTTAGTGTATATAGAGAGATAGTTTATCAGTGATCTCACATTACACCATGCAATGAGGTGCAACTCTCCGAGAGAAAGTACCACAATGAGTCCACTGTCTTTACCTCTACGATGGTCGGGTGCTGTCTTGGTTCTGAAAATGTTTTCTCTAACGCCACTGGGAGCCCCGGGATCACCACGTCCCCAGATTCCCGATCCTCAAAATCCATAGGTCCACCACTCCCGTCCTCGGCATGACTTATCACAACCTGCAGTCCACAGAGAAGTCTGTTACTGACGAAACTTAATCCACATCAGTTAGCAAGTCAAGAGAAAAACGATCTCCAGATCATTTTTTTTTTTCAGAGTAATGTTGCCTAATTCAGCAGAGACGGTAATCTTTGAAAGGGGTCTATATAACATTCTCGCATGAATGTGGGAATGTCCTTTTGCTTCAGCAGGACGAAACATAAAACATCTCCCGTTTCTCAGAGACACGACAGTGTTCTGCTTTAGGAAGAAAAAAAAATGTTTTTATGAGGAGAGACGACAAACTTAATCTGAAAACACTAACACGGTTGTTAGCTGGCCTGCCAGTGGTGCCACTGCTGAATTAAATCACCATATCACAGCACAGCAGAGACAAAAGGCAAAACAGATTATCTTTGATGTGCGGGGACCCAGACAATGATAATTAATCTCTTTTGACCAGAGGTCAGATGCCGTCCCTGCATCCAAGTGCTAACACAAAAGATGACCTTGGACAGGAGCCCAGTTTTTCAATCCGCCTCGGACAGAAAATATGTTGTTCCAAATTTCTCCCCACAAAAGATTTCAAAAGGTCAAGGAGGAAGTGATTCATCCTGCTTGTTAGAAGAAATCCGCTGAATGAATGCATTCCATGATAATGAAGATAACTGTGGATGTCAGATATGAATGCTGAGTACCATAAAAAACAAGTCTTGACATCGCATAAACAACAGATATGTAATGTCTACTCATATTTCGTGACAGGAATATAAATTAAAGTAATACTATTAGTATTACTGTAGGCAGCTATGTTCCACTGTATACAAAAGAGGACAGTTTTTGGACATATCGGTAGAAAAACACATCAGAGACTTAACATCTACATGACATTGACGCTCTTAGTTTGCATTTCCCATAGCAGAGCTGACATTTGAGAACCAGCGTTGCTAGATTACACGCTATCAACTTTGTGGATTGGTTACTGACTGGAAAGAGTCACAGATCTTTACTGACTAATGGACTAGGTGGCTTTATTCTGCCTTTTTCAACAAACAGTGAATGGCATCAGATATAGGTCTTCAACAGGGTGAGGTACTGCGGGGGGGTCGCAGAATCTTTGGTTGATTGGACATTTATTATATATGTTGTTTTTACTTTCTCCCAATTTCCTCAAGTACACATCAACATGAATCTAACATATTTTAGTAAAGGGATAAGGGACAGCTTAATACTGAATGTAAGATGATAATATTAAGCAGCACTAGGCCGAGTTTAATATAGAACACATATAGACCCCTGTTCTAAGACATTTGTATGCTAAAGGGATAGGCTAGCATACTTCTGTTTTCCAAATTGAAGCTAGGTACTCGCAAAGGATTTGTATTGGAAAAAGAAGGCTGGATGTTAGTTTTCATCCA
Organism: Mugil cephalus; assembly: GCF_022458985.1. Lineage (NCBI taxonomy): Eukaryota > Metazoa > Chordata > Actinopteri > Mugiliformes > Mugilidae > Mugil > Mugil cephalus. The sequence goes on from NC_061775.1 coordinate 13,202,416, forward strand.
TTTAATTTCAGCATCTACTTTCCCCGTCACGGCTCCAACTTTAAGAAATGTTCCACACATCATGCTTTTTCAAGTAAGCGAAGGAAGTTTTCCACTTGGAACGCTCCATATGAAACAGCTTACACCGACTACATGTGTCATAGGAACCGAAGTGAAGTAATGTGATCTACATGCTCTAAATGTTCAGAACACACACACAAAAAAAATAAAAAATCACAGAAGAGGGCAGAACACCAATGTAAGGGAAACAGATCATACAGCTTTGACAAAATTAAGTCAAAACACAGAAAGATTTTTAATTAATTTAAATATGCATCGGCATGAGTTTACTTTAAATAAAACATAACACCAGATGCTATACTCACAGTGTTGATGTGGAGGACCATTTGGCTGTTTTGCATGGGGAATACGGTGGTCTGACAGCCAGTCAGAGAACTTTCCAGTGTGTAGTGGGTGGCATTGACTGTTGCTTTGCATTCAGGGTCTTGGAGGGCGAGGCTGGCATTTGTAAATCCGTTTGCCTGAGGAAACATCAAAAAGTGACAACATTGGATTAAGATCAAAAATGCTTTTTCTTTATTTACTCGTTTTTTTGGAATTGTAAAAAAAAGAAAAAAAGGAAAAGAAAAAAAGTCAAAGCGGTTGTGTGAAACTTTGAGTTCTCAGAAATAAACAAATCCCACAAGGTGGTCTAGCTCCAGTTCCTAATTACAGTCTATGCCAGTTTCCACTCTGTGATGTGGGCTGGCTGAGTTGTCCCCATGTTCAGACGCCAAATGCTTGGAACAGCTCTGCTCGCTTCAATGGGGACGATTCATTTCCTACTTTTTCCTGTTTTAGATTTGCGTAAGTGAAACACGCTTTTCTTACTGTATGTGGGGGTGAAGTCATGGCAGCAGATAAGGCTGAGCTCTAAGGTGGACATCCCAAATGGTAATCAACACGCAGCCACTTGATTTGTGTGTGTGTATTTAGACAGTTTCATAACTCGCCAATTGTTCAGATTGGCAGACACTCGGTTCTTTAATAAAATCAAGAACACAGCAGCATGGATGTTTATCCTCGCATTTCTAATCAAGTTCTTAATTGGTCTAGACACTCCTGTTGTCTGTTGGTGTCCTCTATCTCTGTTGCTTTTTGTTGTCCTTGTCACAGTTTGTCACATCCAGTCTGTGTCGCATGAGAAGAACCGATGCCTGTCTGGATGAACAGACTGGGAACAAATTTGAGACGCGCAATCTTTGAATATGAAACCATTGATGACATAGAAATAACACGAAACTCATTCAAATAAACACACTGGGGCTTTTCATAGTAAACAATTTTGAGTAATACTTATACAGTATAAATAATAATATACATACAATATATTGCATATACAGCCCTTGTTATTTTAGTCTGAGTTTTTGGCTCTGTGTATATTTGGACAAGTTCATTATGTCAAAATGTGAATCCTAAGTATTTAAAACAATCATTAATTTCGGCCCCAACGCACCAGTTACCAGTCCAGGGTGCACTCTTTACCCTTTGTGATAAACCATGCCAACTCACTTCCAGGATCTCTTTGGCAATGCTGACCACCATTCTCTTGGCCTCACAATGCACACTGAGGCCGCTCAGAATGGCCTGCTGCACCTCCGATGCTCCGTCCCACGGCTGGTCGCCAAAGTCCGGGGGCAGTGGCAGGTAGGGCACGTCAGGCGAAGATGGGGGAAATGGAAAGGGCAGACCAGAGCGTCGCAGAGCAGTCCCAGGTTCAGGATGAGGACTGGAGTCACGCAGGATGGTGAGTTCGGGAGGCAAGCGACTCTCCAGAAGATCCACCACATCTGGAAGACACACATTTTCATACTAGTTTCTCAAGTACAGCGAGCGTCTTGCATTTAGGTTAGCTAGAATTTAAACACATGAGCTACTTTTACTTTTGCCGCAGCATCGTTTACAGGATTTAGAGGATTGTTATTCAGATTACCTGGCTCTCTAAGGCGAATATTGAAGTGGTTAGCCACAGGAGTGTTGGTGTAAGACGTGACTGGACTGTAGCCATGCTCCTGTGCCCACTTGATCAAGGCTTGAGGACCTGATGGCAAGTGCTGCTTCGGCAGTTTTGACACGGACATCTGTGAGCTAACACTCACGGTATCAGAAGCCTGTGGAAAGAAACTTTGTTACATGTCTTCCATCCAAAATAAATACGGCGTTGCTTATAAATTAGAGTGAGTTCATTTAAGATCACGATTTACAGTTTAGGTGTAATCACAGACATTCAACTTCAAGTCCAATCCTGCACTTATTCTGCGTCAAGTGTGAATCATGTGTATGAGCGTGAGGTAATGGGCGTGTCACAGCTCGATCAATGCTGAGAATCCGACATGTAAGTTTGCTCCTAAAATTCGTGTCCTGCCCTGCTGCTCCCTCTGAGAGGGAGGACTCATTCTTTCTCACAGTCGTTTCCCACAGATTCAAGGCTCTTGAGCAACACGGAGGAGAACATAGTTTCTGACAGAAGTGAGGCCTTGGCTTTATGAGGCCATCACACCACTTGCATAGTTGACGACCTCCCAGACACTGGTTGCACAAGCGCGGCGTAGTGTGTACCACTTTTGTTGAGTAAAATTTAAAATGTAGGTTGTTCAGTGGTTTGAGGGCTACAGCATGACCGCGTTAATGCTGAAATTGCAGGGATGTAACATACTGTAGATAAAGATGAACAATGCTACTGTCAGCTGTTTGGACCAGGTTGTGTTTCACACAAGAAAAGCTTAAAACAACTAAACTACAAAAAGCATAAAAACTACTAACCGTAACCCTAACTCTAACCCTAATTATATATCTGCACAGTTCCAATGCCCCTATTCCTTTGCATCAGTTTTGATTCTTTTGTTCGTATTATAGCATTTGCTAATTAGCACTATGCACAAAGGCTGACTGTAACCATAGTAAATAAATTGAAATCTGGATCTGCTGATGGTACTGAGAGAAAGCCAAGCTGGTTTGTCAGTTCCTTATGAGTCGATTATGAATACTTGAGTGAACTTTTATGGAAAGCTCTGAAGTGGTGGACCAGCAGACTGACTGGCGACGTTGTTCCTTCAGCCATTCTGCTAATACGGCTGAAAATGTTGAAATGTTCATTCTGCTAGATGGATAACTGCACGTAATCCAGTAAAATAACAAAATATACAGCTGGATTATCTAAAATTGAAACCCACACTTAGTACAGTACATGCCAAACTGCAGTACAAGCTGTATAATTGGGTATATTTGTTGAGCACAGGACGCATGACCATCGATTTGCAACTCCTTTCAAGTTCCACTGATAAGTTTCACACATTTTGAGCTTTACACTCAAACAACCTGACTGGCTCACTGTATAGCCTCAGCTAGGCAGCTGTACAAACACACTGCACCTGGTAAATGTGCAGTGTCATGGCTGCAGCAGCAGCATTACACACTGAGGAAGCATGAAAACCCCTCCACTGGAACCAGAACTAAGAACAGAGGCTTAGAGAGCAGGCAGGTACAAATGAAGAGCAATCTCATGAGCAATGAGTGTCCACAACATAGCAAATGATGTCACATGTGAAACATTTAGAAATGCACAATACCAGTGAGCCTCTTTCAGTTTCTTTTCACTGATTTATTCACCCAAGAGAAATTCGGAAAAAATATATATGCTTGGACAAGTGCCAGCTCTGTATTGACATGATCTACAGTTAAACTACTACTCCAGAGTTTGCACAGGTGTCAACTCTTATGGGTTGTCGGGATCCTGAGAGACTTGTGTAGCACTAATGAAGATTTAATTTCAAAACTATACACTCATTCTCAGTGTTGATATGTGCAGTGCCATAATTCTAAGCTAAGGGTACTGATATAGTTTAGTTATTAGCCAGTGTTTGTCTTTCGCATAAGAAACTGCCTGAAGCAACTACTGCTCATAATTTCACATTATGAATACTGGGAAGCGGCGAGGGCTCTGTGCAGTTCAAGTGTTGCAGTAGCCTTGGCCGTAAAAATATGTGATGCCCCCGCCACTCTAGCCCCCGGCTCTCTGCGAGCAATGACAATCCCTGGATCTGTCACGATGAAATTTCACAGTTCCTCCAAACCTGTTATCCCCACCCTGTCCTGCCATGTCGACCAGGCGCCACTTCAGCATACATCTTGGTGTGACAAATTCTCTGGCCAGCGGTGCAAAGTGTTGACAATTCTGCCTGTGACATGACTTGTGAGGCGCTATGATGTGTGATTCTGCTTTGTTTTTCTGCAATGCAATAAAAGATCTCCAGTCACGTAAAAGCTTTTGTTATGCTGCTAGCTTACCACGACATTCAGATTTCCAGTCACACTGTGGGGTTTGATGACCCAGTTGACAGACTTGGCGCACTTGAGCAGCAAGACAACATCACGAAACACCGGGGCATCGTCCTTCAGAGGCCGTAGATCAACTATGACATCCACCTGGAAAGCACTACACGAGCAGAGAGAAAAACATTTCTGGATGGTTGGGTTGACGTAGCATTATTGTGCCTCTTGTGTCTAGCCAACTAATTAAAAGGCTGGACACACTCCCAGAACAAAAGCAGACATATGCACTACAGACCAGATATCACAGAGTGAGATACAGCACATCTACCATTTCATTCCCAGATTTGCAGTCTTTTGTGTGAACAGAATAATCACCCCACTGGGAAGTGAAGACATTATCTGGCAACCTGGACTTTGAGACCCAGTTTTGAAATATCAATATCAAAATCATCAAGTGCAGAGTAAACCCCCCCTCCAGCTTTATGTTAGTTCCCATCAAAAACAAAATCCACTGAGGTTAGTGAGAGCATCCTGACCTCAAAAATAAACCATGACAGCATGTATTCCTGGCTTCAGCTGCTTTGGCTGCTCACCTGCTGGAGTTGGGGGCTTGGAGCTCGATGATGTGGACTTCTCGTTCTTTGTTGGGCACGGACAGGACGCAACCCTTCGATGTCTGCGGCTCCTCGTAGCTGCCCAGGTAGTTCAAGGACAGGAACTTGGTATCAATTCTGCAGGTGTCAGGAAACACTGGATCTGAAAGCGACGAGATGTTTGTGTTACTGCCCATGGGATCTGTGAAGATAGTTTAATTCGCTGAAGGAGAACTACAGCTTTTTGTTACCGATCCACACATTAGAAACTGGGGTCAGCAACAAAACAGCACCCTCCTGCATTTGGGAGGAAATCAATTTCACACTCAAGGAGACTTTAGTAGTGCGAATGTTTGCATTGACCCAGCTGTTCCAACTGAAGCACTGAAGTTTCCGTGCAACTCTGCAGCTGGTATTCCCATTTTCTCTCTTTTCAAATGTAGCACTAACAAGGCCCAGGACTGTCAGGGCTTTACGCCCAACAAAGTTTTGCATGCTCTGGTTGGCATAACCAGCCTTCCTATCAAGGAAACATCTCCCTTGATTTTATGTGGGAAAACTAAGTGAGGAATTTTATCAGAATTACTTCGCAATAACAGGAAAATAATACCCAGAGACATTTTTAATCAAACCTTATTGTGTTTTTTCCTCTGCTTTCACAACTATCAAAAAATTCATTAACTTGAAAAGTTGGGCTCCTTCTCAGCACCCAGAAGAAAACAACACAAGGCAGATGCTTCCTTATTTGGTGAACAGAACTTTGGACAAATTGTAAACTGAAGGCTGGCACCTTCCTCTCCGTTACTTTGAGAGCTAAGAGAAACCTTGACTGTGGGCCCGGTTAGGAAGGTGAGAATCTATCCAATTTCATGAAACACTACTGAAGATGTGAAAGAGTGGAAATCTAGAGGTTCTTTACTTGAAGTAAACATATTGGCACTCTGGGATTTTGCCAAGCCACAGCCCCTAGTTACATAAGCCCAGCGCTTGAAGGCTGGACAGCCGCTCTGCTCTCCACGGCAACTAACAACATACATAGAGAACCAGCTCATCACCAGCAGTAATGGAGCCATTACTTCTCTCCAGACAGGAGCTTTGCTTTATCTCTGTGTAGTGAAAGATACTGATTAAACAAGAAAAACGTCCTGTCTGAAAGCTGACGAATTATGCAGTTGGGTATACTGTCTGTCGGCTGAATGAAGAGGCCTAAAGAAAATGAAGAATTGAAAGGCGGCATCTTGAACGTGTGAAAATCGATCATAGCCTCCCTTGAGAATCCCCCAACACTTCTGCACTTCAAACACACTACTCCCTCACCTTCTCCTGACTCGTAAAAAAAATGGAAAGGTGCAATTCATTTTCCATTTTCTTTTTGTCTGCATGAGAGCTATTTTATAAGAACTTAGTCTTCGATTGTACGCGTTTAGATCGCTTGCATTGTTTGGTTTACGGCCACATACATTTAGGTTAAATCAAAATTGGAAGAAAGTAGAACTGAATTGAAATGAATAAAATGAATACGTGGAGCACCATGTAGTTATTTATAGATTTAAATACAGTATAAGTACATTATTGATCATTTGATAATTTTTCTTCTTTTTAGCCTATATATGTGCATATATATATATATGTATATTATTCTCTCTTTAGGTCTCATTTATACATTTTATGTTTACATTTTTTATATAATTGGTGCACCTCAGGCCTTTGATGAATCTAATTTCAATCCTGTATATGTGTTGCACAAGTCTGAATTGACATTAAACTTGACTTTGACTTGACTTTAAAGTTGTACTTGTGCCAGAATACTACCATTATACATCATGAATCCAGTAACCTTGCCAGGCTGTACCAGGCTATACCAGTGGCAGGAGCCTGTTATGTAGTGTGAAGGGGTGAACGTCTGCTGCGGAAAAGAAGTTCTTTTCCTCGAGTAGCGCACGTAAACATCTAGCCAGGCCTAAAACACAAAAGCGAGGTAAAGTTGTGAAAGCTAAAGGGGAATGGATGGGCGTGTGGGGGATTGGGCGTGCCTTGGGGCCGCGAGCTATGTTTAGGAATTTTGTGAATGTGGTGCACACCTTCTCCGACTTTGATGTAGATGGCTTGAGCCATCCTGAGCTCAGAGAAAGAGGTGACTGCACTGTACTTCTTCTGGGCCCAGTTGAGTAGGTGCTCATTGCCGTGGGGAAGGGTTTCCTTCTTGATCTGAGTGAAGACAGAGAAGTTTTCCGGCTTAAAGTAGACCTCTGAGCCTTCAGACACCTGGGGGAGGAGAAAAGGTACGAGTGTTAGTGGACAAAAGAGCTGCTGGGATGAGTTACCAAGTCTGTGCAACATGCTTTCTTCAGTTTGTTAAGATCAGCCCTAAAGTAAGAAGACATAGAATAGGAAGGTATTTCCTATATCTTATGTATTGTATTTAACCATATAACTAAGGCGACAGTGACATGTTTGTTCATTTATTGGGAACAATATACACATAAGAGTCAAATCTACTTCGCTCATCCTTATTTTGCCACAGAAATTTGAGGCTGTAAAATGAAGCAACGGCGTGTGGACTGAAGCTCAGTCCTTCCAAAATTAAACCAGCTCTTTAAACACATCCCTCACACTCCATCCCAGCCGTTATTGCGAAGCTTCCACAAATATGCTCTGCGTATTTTAAACACATGTTCCTCGACACAATAAGGTGTCTGGTTTCCAGTGTTTATACAGTGTGCTGCGTAGCAGTGCGTCATCACAAACGTGTAGGTGAGCAGCAAAATGGCCACAAGGGGAAACAGAGAAGACGCAGGACACTTGACGGTGAGCTAATCTGGCAAATACAGTTACACATAGCCAGCGAGTGGCACAACTGAATGTGTGATTTTGAAAACACAGACTTGTAGAGATTTGTAAAGGAAAAGACGAGGAGAGTAGCCTGGCGCAGTTTAGGAGGGACCACTTTTGGCACATTACGGACTTCGCCCCATATGCTTCATTTCAAAGAGATAAACATTCACATGTGCTGGAAGCCTACTGCACAACCAAATGAGTCCTACATAAGGTCTAGACGGCCTACCTCATTTTATTTCAGTGCTTGTTTTTCTTTCTTCCACGGTATCCTATCTGTGTGCTGGAGCCGAACCACTCCTGGCAGGCCAAATTAAAACATGAAATCCCTTTGTATCCAAGAGGAATACGTAAGACAATGTTTTTGTGAAGATCTTATGAAGTTGTCCCCAAATTGAAATCACGCTTCAATGTTAATAGTTAATAATATCCCTTTGCGGTGTTAAACATTTTTCAGACAGAACGTTTCAAATCCCCTCATGCGCAACATCTGTCTGACCTCTGGACGCTCCTCTCAGTGTTCCTGGCATTGTCACCAGAGGCAGTAAATACTGGGGCCTAGGAGGCAGACTCTATCGAAGAATTCAGGTTGACTTTATTTTTAGTGTGTTTACTACAGCGAGAAGTAGTAGCACAAAGAAAAATGGTAAAGAGGAGAGGTGTCGCCCCGTGCCTCCGAAGAGGGGGTGGGGTTTCTTCGCAACCCGTGCCAAGCTGAACAGAGTTTATCAGTTTAATTGCGGGACCACGACCATAATTAGTCGCATAGAATTAGAGGGGAAAGCCTGAAAGCCAAATTAGCTCCAGGCCTTCCAGAGCTCTGAAAAAAACCTCAGGAATTCGAAACTGGGAAGTGAGCGACCTACTCTGGGCTTTAACAAACTCTCTCTCTCTCTCTCTCGCTGACAGACCAAAAAGTGCTGGAAACCAAAAAGCAATTTATGTCAGTGGCTTAAACAGAATATATAAATATAAACATAATGTCCTGCACACTATTTATATATGCTGTCATTCAATACTACAGAGTTACATTTGTTACTGTTGCACTTGCGTAAACCCTCAAAATTGCAGTGACTTCATGACACTCGGTACGTTTGCATGCACATGAAATAAATGAATAGTTGCCTTAATCCGACTTTAACTGGACAACTTAAGTGCATGTAAACACGTTACTCCAACTAAAATTCTCATATCCGATTAAGATACCCGGATAATGCTTAGTAACGCTTAATCAGACTTTTAACTGGACAACGTGTGTGCGCATGCTCCACAACCGCTGTGCGGCTTTGACCCTGGAATAAAAACATCCAAGAAAGCCGGTCGCAGAAGAAGAAGGTAAACAGAGCCGGTAGAAGAACCACCTGAGGGATAGCACACATTTTATCTGCACCGTAAGTAGCACACATTAAGTACCAGATTAAAAAAAGATGTACTATTATAAATCTTGTTGTTGTTTGAAATGCTAGTCTGGTGCATGAATGACTCTTGTTCATTATATGACGTATTAGGTCAACTGAAAAGGGGACCGTAATAACCTGGTATTAACCCGCTAGTGTGGAGGAGGAGGACATGTTCCATCAGTTATTTGATTTTCCCCATTGCATGTAAACTGGGACAAGGACCGCATTCAGAATGTCGAATTTTGAGCATAGCTCAATTAAGCTGTGCATGTAAACGCACTGACTGTGTCTGATTCATTGCCTCGAAACCAACAAAAGCAAAGGTCTCATGTCTATCGAGCATTCTTCTGAGAACCAGGCTGCAGCCAGTCGCCAAGTACAGCATAATTTCACTATATGAAAACAGAGCTCATCTCTTATTGAGCAATTTGTTGCGCCCGCCGCCAAAAACCGTCCTGAGTGCAGACTTCTGAGCTGTGAAGACCTTTTAATGTGTTGTGGATATTACTTTGACTCTAGAGTAATTCCTCAGACTTGGCAGTTGAGAGCAAACAAAGAATGTAGAGGGAAAGCTAGCCGCATACCATAGGGACTGAAACTCAGGCTTTCATGTCCATAATGGTACTTGAAGGCCGTCATGTTACTTCAGCAACTCCAACGGCAAATAGTGACTTCACTAGCTTGAACATTACATACGTCTACTCCATTTATGTTGTCTATCTATTGTTATAGACAAATGTGCCTGTGCCGAGGATCATGCACTTATGGAAAACATTAAACAATATATTTCCTGTCTTTTCTGCCTATAAGCATCAACATATTATGACCACATGTGCAGTAAAAAGGAGAAGGCATGCCAAATGTTTGAGATCAATTATCAGAGCTGGAATCCTCCACAGGACTCTAACGAAGCAACACCCATTGCCTGGGAAAGTGCAAAAAGCTGTTTGAAAAATAAGAGGTGTTGCAAGCAGAGATGGGTGACGGAAAGTGCTCAAAGGGTTGATAAAGAATATGAGCATGCAATAACTCTCCAGTGATATTAACGTGGTGAATGCATTTTGTGGCAGATTTGATCGTCTCTCTTTTGATGAGATACGCGGAGCTAATCACGCCGCTTGCTGCAGATGTGCTTATGTTCCTGTGAACTGGCGGGCTATGTTGTGGACAAAACAATACCATATGTCTCAGCGCCAGTCTGGAGCGTTCCTCTGCCATTTCTGTCTCCAAATAAAAACCAAATAGTGGCTACTCGTGGTTTCCATTAAAAATTACAGTGAGGAAAGGGTCTCAAGCGAGGGCTCACACTACAAGACTTCAACTAATGAAAGAAATACAGGAGTGAAAGGCAAAGCTTGGCAAACAAACAATGAGCAAGACACAAGCCAACATCAAATCTCAACTGTGTTGTTCCATCAAGGGCCATAAAACATTTGCTCCCAATCAAGCATTTCAAGCGGAGATGCAACGCGGTTCTCTTCTACAGAAACCAATGCATACATTTAGCCACAACATCAACACACCACACTCCGCGTCTCAATTCAAACCCGAGCGTCCCTTTCGTGAAATAAATGTTAATATTTCCTGTATTTATTTTAGACCTATGATGAACTCTGCCTGCTGCTGATTGACAAAAAGTACTGCCGCGAGCATGTTTTACAACAGAAGTCTGGATTCTGGCATTTTGAAAGCCGCCAGGGTCCAGTGGCCAACAGAAAGTGTGTGCTCAACATCTCTGAAGCTTTTCCAGGCAGCTCATCTGGGGCCGCGTAGGCCATAGCACTGGGACCAGGAAACAAGGACTGGCAGGCCTGATTCAGAGCCCCATTAGCCCAAGGAAACAGCCCCTCCAGTGGAAAGGCAGTGAGGGAGGTCTGGCAATGGGTCTCTACTCTAAGTGTTAAGCCCAAAACCAGCTACTATTGACTCTGTTTCTCTGTGCTCTCAACTCAGTAACATCTCACTTCTCCACTGTGAGCCCAGATTAGAAGGTTTGGGGACTTGGTAAGGTTCCTCATACTGTGCGTCACACAAGCACTTCTGCACACTTTTAATTGACCTTCAAGTCAGTACGAAATACGAGCAAATATCTGAGCTAAGGGTTTGTAATGCTTCCATATGACACAAGTACTAACTAGCTCCACAAAGAAATAGAAATACACGATTTTTGCTTAATTTCCACTTTGACAGGTCATCAGTTAATAAGACTTCTGACTGCGACACAACCTCAGTTTCGTAGTAAAAAAAAGTCTTCAAGTACAAATTTAATACGCCTTTCAAAGAGTCTGCAAAAAACTGGTGTCAACAATCTGCATTTTTTGTTAATTAGCTACATGCTTGCAGCTGTTAAATGGACACAAATCACCAGTTTTATTCCTTGAAGAAGTGACTATGAATCTGTTATAATTATCATTGACATGCACATTACAAACTAGCTGAGAATAGCCGAGCATGTGTAGCTGCTGTAAATTAATCTGAGAATGCACATTACTCTAGTACAGGGATGTTTCTGTCGGCCACCACCCAATCACCAGCTTTATCTCTTGAAGAATGAATTATGAATTGTCATCATTATTATCGACATTCCCGTTACAAACTCTGCATGTGACACGGAGGAACAAAAAGCTTTACAAGCACAGCTACAGTTACTCATTTAGTGGCCGGTCAGTTGCAGTTTATTAGTGATGGTGGTGAAAGAATGTGTCCTAATTAATTAATGGAAAAGACAGCGTTCTTTCATGAGATGTCAGGGTGGTGAGGACCTGAGAATGAAAGGAGCACCTGGGACTCCTCTAGTTTACGGCCGTGGGCAGCCGTTGGATGAGGTACCAGCAGGTTGCTGTTCCAGAAGGATCGGTGCTGTCGCTCAAACACAAAATACTTAACGCTTTATCCAGCAGAGCCCCCCATTAGTCGGTCAGAGCTATTAGCGACGCTTTGTCTGACTCCGTAGGCCTCCTACCTCACTGCTGAGATGTCTTTTATCTGTTCTCGCCCCACTCGAAAAACTGCTTTCCTGTGTCAGACACATATCAAACTGAGAGGCCATCAGATAAAGCTGAGACCTCGGTTTTGTCTCAAGAAATACACTCCCTCCATTAGCTGGGAATAGCTGAGCATGTGCAGCTACTGTAAATTAATCTGAGAATGCATATTACTCTAATACACTTATCACTTTAAAGAGTAAATTTAGAACAGTCTACATTTCATTTGAGATTAAGCAGAAGTAACAGCTCTTACTCGGCAAAACAAAAGCAAGGCTGTCCAACGTCATTACGCAGAAGCAGCTCTGCGTGTAGATTGTAATGATGCCTTTCAGCTGTTTTCTGTCGGCCACCACTGACAGGGGGAGACACTTAGCGTGATGCTGACCTGCTGGTCTCTACAGCAACACTCATCTCATTGGCTGCACATTATCGCAGCTTAAGAAAACACGAGCAGGCCAGATGTACATCCATCCGTATGAACTGCATCAGTTTCTTTTGACATGAGAACATTTCCATTAGTACAGGAAATAATAATTAAAAGGCCCTCATCCATCATGCCCTCATGTAGTGATTTTCTTCCGATGGATACACTCCAAGAAAATAAAAAAGCCTTTTTCTTTCTAAGTTTTTATGATTCTCTTAAGAGAAAAAGTTTTCTTTGAGCGCAAGATGAGTAATAACAACAATATCTTGGCTGGAATCTCTCCAGACGCTTTATTGCACAGGGATCACTCGTGACGCAGAGGTGATGATTACCAATATGATAGTGTGACGAAAGTTACTGTCAGACGAGCCTAAAGGTTTCATAAGGTCTAGTAGAGGCATGTTAATAGTCAAAAGTGGAACAAAACGTTCTTTATGCAGTAAGATACACAGTGGGTAGCGCAAGGATTCTGGAATCTGTGCATATTCTCTATGTCACACTGGCTTTTATGGCAGGATGTTTTGAGGTTCGAGAAGTAAGCAAGAAAACACCGGACCACATGTGGAAATCATTTGTGTACCTGATGCTGCATTCTTGGACAATGCGGCGAAAATGATAACTTCGGGGGAAAACACACAAAATCCTCCAGAGTGTATCAAGGCAATGAGAAAGCTTTCATGGCATTAAGGCGAAGTGAATCCACGGCTGAGGATTTTGATTCACATTTTGCTGTGATATTTTTATGAGATACACAGGCTTTGAACAAGAAGACATCAGTTTTTATATTTTTTATTAAGTTTCCCAGAGAGGCCCCCCCTCGGTACCTTTGCTAAATATATCTGGTTCCCCCAGGGACGTATTTCTAGCCACACTAAGATACCTCTTAGTAAATCTTCCTGTCTCACTGATTTGTACCCTAGGCCTAACAGAAACCTCTGTCTCCGTCTATTTTGATAAAGCCAGCATTAGTATTAGCGTTAGGATTATATGAGTTCAGATCAGATCAGTTTTACATCAAGTCACATGCCTGAAGACTGAAGGCTGATCATACAAAGTTTCATCACGTTTAATCTTGTGGGACCACACCTCCCTGTTGTCGTACTAACTACCTGCGCAGTTATGCCATAATCATACAAGAGACAACGTTCAGACCCTTCGCATGCGAAACTTGTTTTGGAGTGCAGAAAGTCCTCCTGTGCAAATTTACACAACTTCAAATATTTTCCTCATAGAAAACGTCTACTGAAAGGGGGACTACCGTTCAGCCTGTGAGGAAATGAATACACAAGTTTGGGAGGAAGGATTTTGAGGCTTTTAGGGATGCTGGACTCACATGAAAGATGTGTTTGATGCGCAGCTCCAGGTTCTCTGCCTTGACATTCCAGATGAGCGGTTGGGGGGAGTTGAGCACGAAGACCAGAGGCTTCTGGTGGTGCAGCATGGACTGGATGGGCTTCAGGTGTAACTCAACCTACCGAGGGGGAGAAAAAAAAGAGGAGAAGTCAGAAGGCACATAACAAGAAAATGTTCGCACATTAGCTGTAAACTGAGGGAAAACACAGCGAGTTCAACATCAGTCACGAAACACCTTTTATGTTTCTGTCTCTCTTATGTTTGCGTATGCATAATTAGAATTATCAAGTGATACACAGCTACTATCATGACCCACACGTAACTCTGTTATGCTGTAGATTGTTCTTCTTTATCGGGCTTTGTCGGTGTTTATGTACTCACTTTGCTGATAAACTCACAAAGACGGCATGCTGCGTTCTCCCTAAAAGGCACTTGCTTAGCTCTGATATGTAGCCTCAGCGGGATCTGAACTTTCACACAGTGGAGTCTTTGTTAACAGAGGGAAAAAAAAAAATAGCGAGAGCCGGGACTCTGTTACCATCTCTACAGCATGCAACTATGCCTTTGGTTCTCAGACTGCCATTAAAATAGATTTTCACAGTCTGTTAGTGCGGCAGGGAAAACAAACTAACTCGCATGTTTTGGGACCTCAACTGTTGTTTTCTTGTTTCCAGTGCCTGGATGGTTTGGAGAAAATCGAGTCACTGAAACCAAACTCATCTCACGTACCTTTCCATCATCTTTTAATTTTTAAATACTGCCCTATTGACTTATTAGCAATTAAAAATTCTCAACTGAACTTGTAATCTCAAAGGTTTAGTGAACTGCCTGACGTTCTTCTTCTTTAAATGTTCTCATCTGTATTTTCTCAGGCTAATCAAATTAACCCTATTCCGAGTGTCAGCAGTACAAGCCTATAAATCACTAATTCGAATCACAAGGATCCCCATTATATGATGTAATGACCCCTACAGTGACTTAATCAGTCACAGTCTGCAAAACTATTGGCCTTTTCTCTTTATAAAAATGTAGCCTTTGTGCTTGCATTGGAACTAATAATAGAACAAATGCTCTACATTACAGTGATAAAGACTGTAAATATTATTTGACAGAGTGAGCGTTTGAAAGAGTTAGCACCGTGAAAACGGCACTAATCTGGTTGGATGTGGTTGTGGGCTGCATGTTATCAAGATGGAAATCTAAATGGCAAATGGAAACCGTTAACGTTTTTCTGGGACGCTGCATTTCCCTTACAGTTATACTTATTTCTGTCATTACAAATCATTAATATACGATACTATTTTACTGTATATCTAGGAAGCTAACCATAAACTGTGGCATGTGCCCTGAACCAGAATAAATGAACTGTTTAAAATATTTAGCTTTAATCCCACTGTCAACTATTCATTTTCCTGGTCACTGTTACAGTTAAATGTGATTTAATGAACTAGTTCATTAGAGTATTTATTATATATGTGGTCACCTTACAAACTCAGGCCTCATTCAGACCTGTACCTGCCATTCTCATTGAAAGTACATTCATTTCAAGTAATTTTTTTTTAATTATTATTAATTGTCCATCCCTGATGTTATTTTAGAAACAGAACACAAAACCAACACCGTGTTTGAAGCAGTAAAAGGTTGACAATTGGTAGTAAAAGGTAAATAAAGACACTGGTTATTGTCAGGAGTGGGAAAAATATCGATATGGCAATATATCGCAATATTTTTTCTTCCGATACAATAATGATTTTAAAAGAAAAAATCGTGTTCTGGTCCGATCGTGTATTGACTTCCGCACCTCCACCACCACTCTTTCTGTACAAGTGCAATAAATTGGAAATGGATCATTTGGATTAATATTGTTTTTTGACCCAATTTGTTCAGTGGATTATCACTGTCATCTGATGCAATGTGTATTTTAATCTGCATTTAAAATTTCTCAGTGAACTATGTAGAATATTGCAATATATCGCAATACTATAATATCGCAGTAATGTATCATATCGTGACCTAAGTATCGTGATACATATCGTATCGTGAAGCCAATACCCACCCCTTGTTATTATTGAGTTAACACATAACTCCACTTGGATCCTAACCAAATGCCGATGCTTTCATGACGGAATCACCAACAGTACTGTGCTCATATTCAGTCATTTAATTTGTTAACTCTCGTTTAGATTTATTTATTAGTTTAAATTAGCTACAAGGAATAAACATCACAGTGCTCTTTCCTTCTGTAACTTGATCATTTACAAAGGTGGGTGTTTAAAAGTGGTCCTTAATGTGACCCAGGACATACTACTAGTGTTCATACTAATAAAGGAATCCGGTCAAATGAGTCCAAGAACCACCTCCAAATAACTCAAATTCATCCCCAGTGCGTCCTTGATGTGTTCACAAATGCACTCTAAGCTGGCCACTTGCAATTGGATTCCCCAAGACGGATGTCAATGCAAGGTCTGAAAAAGGGGCCTCAAATTAAAACCCTCCAGGCTCCGAAGGGGGGACGATCCCCACAGTCCTTCATGCTCTCAGTAAGCAGCTAAGAAACGTTGAGCTGTCAACACTGGATCAGATTTCAAAACAGTTACCAGCAGTTTGACATACAGTCAGTATGAGGTGGCAACTTTTGAATGTCAAGACTGCATTTTACAATGACAAAGTAGTTATATAATACGAGTTAAAATTAGTTTAGTTTTGTTTACAGTAAAACCAGCTGTGCCAAAAGGTGCTAAAGGTGCTTACCTCAGACTCTAATGAAAATAATTTATTTAAACTAAGATCACTGTCTTTCACAATTACTACAGGACCACGTAATACCAATTATTATTATTTTTCTGTCATTGTAAGGAATCATTTTCATTCACCTACAGTATATATATAACAGTATAGTATTTCCATGGCTATTTCCACATTTATCTCACTTAACTTCTAATGCGGTGAAGTCAAAACTGCAGCCAAAGAAACACAGACATTCAATATGGCTGCAGCAAAAAAATGAAAAAAAAGAAAAAAAAGAAAAAAAAGGAAAAAAAAGAAAAAAGAAAGAAATGTTGGTTTCACGAAGACATTAAATTATATGACAATGAATTGTCAACTCAAACTTCATGATAGCAGCAGCATTACTAAGAACTATTCTGTCATTACTGTTTGTTTATCAGGTAGACCTGTGCTCAGTCTCTTTTGACATTTCCATTTTGACGTCTCCTCACTGCAATAGGGAGACATTTACGTCAGCTATGAACTATTTCAGCAAAAAAAAAAAAAAAAAATTAATGAGGAGTACAGAAAATAATAACAAATTGAAATTAGATATCATTTCAGCTGGCTAAACTAGCGTCTACCCTGATAGAGATACACTGCACCCAGGGAGGTCTCATTTCTGTATGCTGACAGATACGCTGTGTTCAAAGACTTGTCACTGTGATACTGCATGAAGTAATTTAGCAAGAAACAGCAAAAGAATAAATAGACGGGAAACTAAGCATCAAAGCCCAATTATCAGTGCTGCACAGATGTAAGCCCTGGAGGACAGCAACACAATCCAGAATGTTTAGTGATCAATGAAAGTGCTGCGAAAATCGTTAAAATGTCCCTCCAAGATAAGAAAATGGAAGAAATTACTAAACGTTTATCTATTTATCTATGAGCCAATGTGGATGGTGAGCTCTGCTCACGCTCTGTTTTTTATTTACTCCCCCCTCAGACCAGACTGGAAAAAGCGAATGTATCGCTCCTCTGAGAATAGCAACAACCAAAGATATAATCATACCTGGCCTGGCTTTGAGGCCCTGGCTTTGAGAGATGGAAGAGGGAGGTAGCAGAAAAATGAGAGTGAGGGAAAGAGTTGTAAAAGATGAGGAATTTTAAACCCAGACAGAATCATTTCCAGGAGACATGAGTCACCTGCAAACACAGGCATAAACAAAGCTCTTAAGAGGAAGTGTCGAGAGGCACCGAAGGTCAAAGGGGGTGAAAGTTGTGGTAACTATTATCCCCCCCCCCCAAGTTAACCCAGTAAACAACAGTAATACCAATCTCAATCAGTTACGTGTTGCACAGTTTAAGTGGTGATGAGTACTCCACAGCAGCTGGTGTTCATCTCTGTCCACAGAGCTGCGTTTATGACGTCTGGTAAGGTTGGTGGGCATAGCAACAGGACTTGTCATGCAGCCAGGGTGTGGAAAGAAGAGGTGCAGAAGCAGCAGGCATCAGAGTACCTCTTGTGGTGTTTGCAAGGATCAGGTGGCGTTGAGTTGTTCGTGGTGCTGGCGACTATCTTCAGTGTCTGCTAGGGACAGGAGGCAACACCTGATTGATTATCAGAAGGCTGGCAAAGGGCTTTGGGGGTCCAGGCGGTATGTTACAGTCGAGGGGCGGGTTTGCCAGCAGTCCAGGATGGAGGCTTGTGTAGGCCTATCACATTACTGAAATTAAACTCCACACTAGGGACGACAGCTGTAGCAGGATAAGCAAGGCCCGTCACAAAGCTTACTATTAGTGGTGGCAGCATGTGTAAACAATGAACATGCTAGAAAAAAAAAACACAAAATCCGTATCAACTTTAAGCTCCGAATCACCTCCAACAACAAAAACAGGGCCAAGGGCAACAAAAAAGAGAAAAGATAAATCATACAAAACCTTTATTGTTTAACAAAGCCACATGGTTGGATTTAGATCCTGCTGATGGCTGTCACTGAAATTGTAATGGGTGATTTGTTTATTCTGTCTTGAGCATGTGGTTGTAATTTCATGACCTTTAAAGCAAACTAAGTTGCACCGTGTTTCAAGTGTGCTCCATAAAAGCTGTGCATCAAGTTACCTTGTGATGTGATACCACCATTACTTTCATGCTGAAATATTGCGCCGTGTAAACAGCAGTCACGCTGCAGCCAAAGCTCAGTATCAGCTCGGCTCAGCATCCTTGCAGGAAAAGGGAGTTTCCTTTATTGACAGAGCTAATTAAGTGTGCCTGATGAGCACTCTTAATTCGGAAAAAAAAAAAATAAAAAAAAAACTTCCTTTAATTAGCCAAAAAGTAAGAATAATCTGAGAGCGCACTTTCCCTCCCAGGAAATAATAAGCAAGTTGGGAAAGAAAGTAGGAAAGAACAATGCATCCAGTGACACTAATGAGAATGGCTGGCTGGCTTGTTTTGATATCCAAGAGTACAAAAAAACAACGTCAGACACTAAACTAGATGGACAAACTGATGAATGCTAAACCCTGGAACACTGCTATAGTTGAAAACACACAGGGCTGGCTAGAAACCCGGTTAAGAAGTTAGCTTAAAAAAGGTCTGGGACCAATCATACTTTGTTATCTTATGTTGCATGTATGTGCGTGCGCCTTGTCTGTCTGGATCTTGGTTTTTTCTGGATCAGTGAGGGCGTACAGAGGGAAGGGGAGCCGGGGCAAGGGCACTCAGTGACGGAGGGGAGGTTCTTATCAGTGCCACCCACATATTTGAGTGAGATGGGGATGCTACCTGGAGCCTTTCCCCTGGACTGTGATTTTAATCAGTCTGCACTCAGCTAAATGCCAAGACGGAAAAAAAAAAAAGAAAAGAAAAAAAGAAAAGACGTCAAAGTGAGATGGGGCGCCTGGATAGCAATCTTTAAGTGATATGGCAGAATAGCAGAACATGCTGAAAAATATAAAAAGGAGTGAAACGGCGGGGTTGGGGGGTGGGGGCAGACGAGGGTCAGGAGGTCAGGTTAAGATAAAGGATTGACTGAATTTTTTTTTGTTAGTTTTTGTCAAGGAATCAGTGCGATGTTGGGTTGGACTTTGATCCTATTCGGTCAAACATTCCTTCTGCTATACAGCAGAAAGCTAGTTAGCCTAACATGCTAGCATGCCAGGGGGAGGCTTAATGTGCTATCTTCTACTTACTGAGAGGAGTACAACCTTAAGATCACAATTCATCCTCTAAAATGCAGATTTATTTTTTTTTTTTTACGCTTAAATAAATACATCACTGGATTGGTGTGCGTACAGTTTGTCTTGTGTGCTAGCTCCGCTCATATCAGTGCAAGCGTTCTCGCCAGCTGTTTGGGTCCGGTGAGCTCTTCCAGCTAGTCATTCACAGTGTAAGATATCAGCGAATTCCAGCTGATAAAACAATCATCTGCTCTGCCTCACCCTGATTCAGAGCCAGTGGCTGCGTTTGATGTTTGACTTTGGTAAACTGATTAGAGAAAGACGGGCGATTTGAGATATCGCCGGCCCCTTTTGTTTATTTTTTACCCTATCACCAAACTGTATGCCCCGACAGGCCTCTTTCTTGAGCTGTTTATTTTCGTCGACAGTCCGCTTCGACTTGGGAACAAGGCGTCGGCAATATTGGCAAGCATTAATGCACATGTGTTTGCGAGGTACGAAAGGACACTTTAGGCTGTGACAGAAGAAGCATGTGGAAAAATGTTCAAGCATGATACCGTCTCCTTTAAACCAGAGCAAAAGGGAGAGAAAATAATACTTCGTGGTGAGGTCATTGTTTTGGTACGAGCTTAAGTGGCAAAACACCAACACCTTAAGGTCAATAGTCAACCCACGAAAAGATATTTTGCCTCAAAATCCCGAGGGGTTTAAAACTTGGATGAAATACGAGCAACAAGCAGAGTCTGCAGTGCAGGTCAGACTGACTCACTCTCATTTTGTGCTCTTAAACTGCAAGAGTAGACTGTTTTTATAAATTGTAATTCAGCTTTTTTCGAAAATATGAAAATCATCCTGCCCGTTATTTGAAGAAAACACCTCCTCCTGAAATACGACCTGGCACTTCAGGCTTTACTATGGTTTACCAGTCCAGCCCACAGTCACTTTAGTTGACCTATCCACGGATACCGCTCCTCTGGCATGTTTCCCTCCCACATGGGTAGAGGAGAGCAAAGGGTTTTCTGTTACTCTGATCAGAAGACGCACTGAAGCTGAAGAAATCATCACGCTTTATTTCAGAGTCGCCTGGACGACAGCCATTGTCAGTGGTCATTTTATTGAAATGGAGAGTGAAGAGTCTATGAAACAACAGCCTACTGTTATAGAGAGATACTGAATAATATCCCAGAGCTTTGGGGGGGGGGGGGGGGCTGAAATCGCAAAAGAGTTCTGTAAGCCGCATTTTTCAATCAGTATTGTCTGGCAATGCTCAATGGATACTGTCTGGGGAGAATATTATTTCAGGATATACAAGAAAGTGACTGAGAAGTGGTTTGATTTGCTGAAATATCATTTAATTAATCTTTACCAATGTTACCAGTACTACGAATAACAGAAACACTAAAATCAGACTATTGTAAGGTTCTACAGACAAGCTAACATTTAACATTATCACCACTTAGATAATCATATTATACTATCATCACGTTATAACAGCATGTTAGCGTTTACTAATTAGCGCAAATCCACGGTAGCACGAAAAGAAGAGGCCAACAGGGTACCGTAATCATTACGTTTTAAACTTTTTGAATGTATGTACATAAATTCCAGGTGATCCATCCAAGCCTGGAAGACAACTAGAACTCTACGTTCTCACAAAATATTTGAGGGGGAGTTTCAGTCTGGAGTTGTTCCGGTTGCGACGCCTTCTCCCCGGTGAAGATGTGCTGGGCTGGGGTCATATACTGTACGTCATCGGAGCATCTGAACTTCAGCTGAAGTTCTTTGCTACAGAATGGCTGCTATCAAAGAGGTGTATAAACTGGGCTACTGTGTACGTTATAAAAGATATTGACCTTAACAGAGGAGCAGTCATGTGAGATTGAGTGAAACTGATATTATTTGTCGCTCTGACTGGTTGTAGGACTATCAGTTTGAGTGAAGAGGTATTTTTAGTTTTCTCTTCTCGCCAGTTGAAACAGTATATTCAAGTACACTGTACGTATCAGCTGTGATGATCATATAAACTGAAAAACTATAAATGCAGTTTACAAGTTGAGCTGTTCCCCGTTAGAAACTACTAAAACATTGATAAAAATACTATTTGTAGTGTTGGAAAACGATATTCGTGGCATTTAATTTCTCAGAATAATGTGTCCTATTTACAGCATAGAAGGAAACGGCAAACCATAGAATCATTAGTGAAATGAGGCTGCACCCACTGTGACTATTACAAATGTTGATATAAATTTCTGATTTTATCAGTTCATTACAATAAATTGTTCATTTCTTTGCGGAAATTACCGGAACGTGAACCAGGCAGTTAAAGACTTTGTTAGGAAGCTGTTTGAGTCATTTGATGTCTGTGCGGGAACACTCTAGAAACTCAGCTCTGCTACTTTCCAAATAAATTCTTTTATGTTGAAACAAGAGCCGAACAGCTGTTGTTACTTGTTAATTTAAATCAGCAGAGACCGTATTAAATACCAGTTATTTAAAAAAACACACATGATTCTTTTGGATGCAAAGACAATGAGGGGAAACTGTTGATTGCACAGCTTTTAGCTTCAATCCTACAAACTCCTAAACTGAAAAATATTACTGGGGGTGGCTTGGGGCTGCCTGCCTGAATCATTAGCATATATTTTTTAGCCACTGGCTGTTATTGTATGGTCAACGCATGTCCTGCAAATGTCAGCTTTTCCCAGACGAAGCACTGCGCACAGTCACTACAGAGGTATTCTGTTGCACTTAATAACTCTACTTTGGTGTGGAAATTGGCCAGGAGCCAAAGTGTGTATTCTGACTCAGGCCCAGCTGTGCATTTCTTTCTGTGGATAACAGTTCATACCCACTGGTTAATACCCATACAGAATGGGTTCACTGGTCCAGGCAGGAAGCAATTCATTGCTCTCACGTCTTTACTTAAAATATGGACGAACTGCAAGCCATGACTTTCACACACGGATGTGAAAGAGATGTGAAGCAGGCCTCACACATTGCAGCTGCAGGATGCGTGCAACTGCGCGAGTGTGTTTGAAATTGACCATGGGATTACCCTTGTCCATATTAGCCCATGCACGCCATGCGCAGCCGCTGATTTATTCCCCTTACCTGGTCAAGGCTTTGCAGACATGTTGTGAGAGTCGCTCGAGCACACCGTGTTCCCCACCAGATTCTCAACCCAGACACTCAAAGCTCAGCCACAGGCACCTCTTGTGCTTCAGGTCGTCATTCAAAACATCCAAATACAGTCTGTTCCGAGGCCCCAGACATTCCTCCCCCAGCAGCAGCAGCGGCAGCAGCAGCGGCAGCAGCAGCAGCAGCGGTGAGGACGCAAACTCAGAGAAAAATCTACATAATCACACACTGACCAGGCACCTCTCTACTGACTTAGAAAATAAGCAAGGGCTACCCTCGCCAAAGCAAATACAGGAAAAGACCAATTATGGAGGGGGATCAATTTGCGCACCTCGAAATCCGACAACAAAATTGGACAAAAAGGCTGAAATTAAGAAGGTTCCCTGAATATTTCAATGTCAAGTTGAATTAAACATTCCTCGGAAGCACCAGTATCTTCACATATAATCTACACTTGTGATGAGACCAGAATCATGTATTTGCTGAGAGTAAATATGCCCTGTTTCCTCAAACAGTGGCCATGTGCGTCCTTATTTAATTCATCTGTGGAAGGCAAAAGGGCATTATTGGAAGCAGACTTGTACTAGAGGCTGAATTCCTTCTGTTGATCTGTATAATTAGTCATGTTTTAGTGCAAAGCCTCGATCTGATCCACCCCTATTTACTTTGTTAAAGTCAGAGGATTACACTACTAAAACAAACTCAAATATTCATGCAAATTAAATTAAACGCCTCTCTCAACGGACTAGAGTCATTATTGTGATGTTTACGCTTGTTTTGTCCGGCATATATATGGAGGTCGACCTTTGTTTATTACTTGAAAACCGTTTTTAAACTGACTGCAGTGTCTGTATGTTTAGTTATGTCTTATTATTTAAAAAAAGTATGGATGCACAGATGAGAAACTGATCATTTTGCAGTGTTTTGAGCTTATTCGGGCGTTCTGTTTTGCCTTGAAACTGGGAGGCTGTTACAGAAACTGGAGTTTATCTAAACTAACTACATCTGTAGCTTCATCCTCCTACGCAAAGGAGCATGCTACAAAATTTTATGAGGCACCTTAGAAGCCAAATCGTGCTACTGTTAGACATTAAAGTAAATCATTGAGTTTCAATGATTGAAAGACACCGTTTCTTTTCGGGACGTAAGATCAGAAACTTGCAGCAAATGAGAGAGAAATGAGAGCAACTTCTTTCAGGTTTATTTGCTTTCAGAAATAAGGAAAAGGTTTAATGACAGACTTCTAGTGTTCCAAGTACAAATAATCAAGAGCAATAAGGTCTTTTTTTCCATGAGGGTTGGAGAGAACATCCTTCACTAAATGGGGCCAGGGATTTAAAGATTCCACTTATTTCAAGGTATAATTTTTTCCACGGGATTATCACCTTCTATAATCATGAAAATTCAGGGACAGATTGTGTCAATGAAGCCACGGCGTGACGCACTGCGTGCCCTCCGATGCAGGACCGTTGAAGGCTGAGGAAGGACCTGCGTCTTAACAGTGCAGTCGGTGCCCACGTACAGATGGAAATGCAATCAAGATCAGAGTGGGCAGAGAGCCCGAGTGTCCTTTAGGGGAGCTTATCTAATCATAAGCAGACACCTCCAGTAACAGAATGAGATTCTGCAGGGCCACCTAATCTCATCCAGAGCCAGGGTGACTTTCCGCAGCCAAGGCTGTAGGCAGGGGGAACAGACAGCTGGATTCCTGCCTCCTCTGCTTTAGTCCTCACTTGACTGTCGAGGTGGTGGGCTACCAAGAGATGGACAAACTGACCTCATGAGATGAATTTCACAGACTCTAGATATTTTACAGGAACACTCTGTGTGCAGCTTAACAAAGAAACTTAAGCCTCCACGCACCGTCTGAAGATCTGGCTCGCTAAACTAAAAGAGAATCAGGGCGAGAGCTCCGGAAAGTGTAGTTAAGTCAATAGTGACGACTCTGTACTGACGAACGCACAAAGCTCGACTGTTCGCCTCTTTTCACTTTGTTGTAACTTCCAATAAATAAACTGTTCAAGACTGAGACATGTTACTGCCAGTATTTGCCAGTTTGACTGTGTTTATGAATCATTACCTGGATCATCACTTTCGACAGGAAGATTTCCAGAGCAAGTGAAAACAATATTTAGACATAAGTCTTGTGGGCTACGTACAATTTTGACACCAGATGAAAAGAACTAGGCTGTACCCCGAGGAGCATGCAGTATGTTTTCAAGGATAATATTAATGGTTACAGGTACAAACACAAATACAGCAGCGTGACACAATAAATGTGTCTAATTTCACCAAACACCAAGCTTTTTGATGCTATTTAGAAAAGATCTCACTTTAAATCCGCTAAAAATCTACAAATAAGGGTAGCTCATTTTGTATTGCGCTGATGCTGAGCCTGTTTCGTACTTATTGCACATGAACACCAGTAAAATTAAATTGCAGAAAGATATCTTATGCTGTTTGTGATGCAAGATAAAGGCAATTTCAGCTTTGACCCTAAGTAGCTTCACAAAAGGGTGTATTAAAGAACATTTTTTTCACTTTTCATCTAGATTACGCTGCTTTTCTTGAGGATCATGCATGAAAAGTAAACTTTGCTAGAAAATTCTGTGTACATACATAGCTGGGTATGTACACAGTACACTGCATTCCTCTCAATTTGTCATCGGGCTATTCAACGTGTACTGATAAGTCTAACACAATTTTAAAGTCCGTAAAAAATAATTTGATTTAAACTGAGAAGACAAATAGTATAAGTACCTATAATCTCTAACTCTGTAAATTAGGTTCACACAATAACGTTTGAGAACAAAGGAAGCCATTGAAGCCAGAGTAATTTCTTTATTTACCTCGCGGTGTAGCTTACTCACACACACAGCGTTTCTATACGTTGGCCTCGGCAACGCTTAAGTCTACTTCAGCAGCAAAGTGGCAATGGCAAGTCCACACATGCTGCGTTTCTCACCACTGTGACCGAGGGGGATGATACTTGGTACAGTTCAAACTCCAGACGCAGCGTTTTTTTTTTTTTTTTTGTTGAAGGCTGACGGCCCCCGTGATTCATTGTCAAGCTATGGCAGATGGTTGAGAGTGCAGCCACAAAATGCGCCGTATTAACACCTGAAGACAGGGAGTGGTCTCTGTCGTTTCTGACATCACTTTTATGAACGCTGCTGAGAGATGTGCTGACAGAATGAGAGCACCGGTGAGATCGGTTCAAAACAAATAAGTGGTCGGACAGAAATGGAGTGGAGTCGCGGGTTTTCAGAGCAGATACTGACAAAGTGGAGGAAATATAGCGAAGAGATGTGATGGGCGTGAGCGACGTCGCTGATGTCAGAGACGAGCTCATGTTGGAGTTATATTGACTACTGTTTCTTAACATT
This sequence comes from Mugil cephalus, assembly GCF_022458985.1. Lineage (NCBI taxonomy): Eukaryota > Metazoa > Chordata > Actinopteri > Mugiliformes > Mugilidae > Mugil > Mugil cephalus. The sequence goes on from NC_061775.1 coordinate 13,228,732, forward strand.
CTAGTAAAATATTTCACAATCTAGTCAGCAGCTTGTCTCTGTACTACTGTCTGACCTGCATAAGTATATACTTGACATGCCAACACATGACCCAGAAGATCCCCGGCTACATTACTTCCCCTATTTCTCCTGTTTTGTGGGGACGCGTCAATGAACTTCACCGGGCCACATACAGTATATGGGACCGTGGCTTCTGCCAAGAAACCTCCTCTAAACAGAGCGAAGGACGATGAGGGAATGAGCAAAGTAGGAATATTTACTTCAAAAGACTATACAAAACTATCTGCCAATACATTGTTAGGATTTTTATCATTCAAACCTCAGTAATAAACGTTGTGTGCAAAGTTTCTCAGTGGATTATTTTAGTCCACGGTCTGAGGATGACTCACTTTTGCCGGAGTGTTGTCTGGTCCCTCTGGAGCATGCCCTCTGAGGTTAATGATGTGGACCTCCTGGGGCAGGCTGGTGGTTCCCCTGCTTGCACACCCTGAGAGGGCGGTGAAACTCTTGAGGACAGCTTGCACCGGGTGTCCCGTCCCCACCGGCAGCAGCTCACATGGGCTGCGAGACAAAGGCCCTTAAGTGGAGGAAAGAAAGAGGAACTGTGTGAATCAAACACAACCAAATGTGCATCTCTCTATCCATCTATAGGAAAATGAAGGAACATTTAGTCACTCCAGGGAACTGATCATTCACAATGCCACCCATTACTCTAAAGACACAGATAATGTGGTGAATGTATTTTATCTACAGCTAATCTTCATTCAGAAAAGCAACAATAGCCCACAAGCTGTACATACAATCAATGCACCCTTTCTCAATGTCTTACTGAATCATATAGACTGAGTAACAAATATGAAAGATATAAGCCAGCCACACAGTCACATTTGACCTTTAATCACAGTTTGTGTCCTAGATTTAGAAAAATGAGGTGAAAAAGGTCTACACAAACGACCTAGTCCTCACTGTCCACATCTATATACGTCATCCCGTGCAGAGGAGTCGAAAAACTGGAGCTCAAGCACTTGAGAGGTGCAACAAAACTGTCAAACAGAGCAGCCGGCAGCAGGAAGTGACTACAGTGAAGTCTGGTTTGTTGGGCTTCCATCTGAGTTTTGTACACAGCCGTTTGTAATGAGCAGTACAGCCTCCTATGAATGTCTGGAGAGCTTGACTTAAACCCAGATTCATTTTTGTTTACAGCTTAACTTCCTTCCTTCCAGCTGCCACACGCTTTCAGGTGGTCACCACAGCTTGGTAGCTTCTTGGACGTAAACTAATGTATTAAAATACAGAGTCAGTGAGTAACTTCCACCTAGAACCGTCTCCCATAGAGTCAGGCTGGTACAAAACGTGCTGCTGAGGTTTCACTGACCAAACAGTACCTAACAGTTTGCCCCCCCCCACTACAAAGTCATGTATACTATGAGAACGTATGTGGCCAGGTTTTCTTTTTTTTTTCTTTTTCCCCAAGGTCAGAGCTTGCATTTTAACTTGCAGCCTTATGCCAGCCAAGGCATGCTCACATTTCAAACACATCACACTAAACATCCAAAGGCTGCCAATAGCAATCAGATGGAACATTTGGAAATAATTAAATTGAAAGACAGCTAGATAACAATGTTAAATTCCCCCCAACTGACTCTAAAAACACAGTGCCTCAGCAGTGGGGTACAGCTAGGGGGAAAAGTTATTCCTTTTTTTTTTTCTCCTCTCCGAACACATAGCTATTGTTTTCTCTTTCCGTGCCGTCCAATAAGCCTATGTTAGATCAGCACAAAGCCAGAGATCATGTATGGCAGAGCCCCCTCCTCCCTGTTGTGAGAAAAACACAGACGTGATATTATTACCATATTTGTCTTCTGAGACAAATCCCCATACTTTAACAAATATTCTCTACCTGGAATTCAGTGCAAACCCGCAATATATATATATATATATATATATATATATATATAAACATGGCAACATGACTGAAGCGATAAGCACAAATCCTAATGGCAAAAACCTGTGGTGCATCAGTATTTCAACCCCCGCCTAACACCCCCCTCCCTTTTCCTCCCAAAGGACTGCAGCCTATTCCCTCCCTATCCATGTCATCACATCTCACTCCCACAAAACGTCTGAGGGCACTTCAACTCACTTTTTCCTCTCACACATGGAGAATAACAAACAATTGCCAGACAAACAAAGAAAAACGTAGTTCTTTCTGGGAGACTGCCAAAAGATTACAAAACTGGTAGGGGAATGATCTGATTTACAAAGTGTTTAAAATGTAACAGAGCAGAGACGGAAATGACTGAAAAAAAAAAAAAAACATGAAAAAATATGAAAAAGTAGGCCGTTCAGCGTGGCGTGCTCATGCAGAATCTGGGAAAGACGGCCCAGAAGGTTCAATAACTGCCCCGAAGCAAGAAATCCCAACAAATACCAACTTTTTATGGAAATAGTCGATTCATTATTCCCAGAAGAAGATTCCTCGTGATTTGGGAGAAATCCCTGACTTTTCAGTTCTGTTCTATTATTTGCTTTTTACAAGACGTTGCCATGGCAAAGTGTATCAACGAACAACAAAAGCTTGTGTTTTAATAAAAATGCGAAGTACATAGTCACAGTCCGCAGGGGCTTAATGTTCAGGATCCGTCCAAATCTCCATTTGTACAAAGGAAATCTTCACAGAGAAGAGTCCTGATCTGATACACAGACTATAACTAAGAATGTTGTTGACCCTAAGAGGGAAGAAATGGGAGATATTTTATATCAGATCTCATTTCATTTTTATGGCCATTCCTCTGGTGACACACGGGGCAAGTTTACAGTTTTAACTTGAAACTGATTTAGACTTATTATCAAATGTATATTTTGTCAGGTAGTCTGTTGCTGACAACTGGATTAGAGAAAAATTATGTCTTCAGTGGTTATATCAAACTGAAATCAACTGAGCTCTATTGCCATCAGATATGTTATGCTATTACCATTAGCCGACAACCACGGAAGCCAGAGAAAAGTTATAGAGGAAATAAAACTAGCATCTGCCAGCCCCGCTGCAGCTTTGCATCTGCTGTCACCTTGTCTGTCTGCCCTTCTCCCCCGCTTGCGCCTGCCCTTCTCTCAGTAATCTTTCTTTTTCCTCGGCCATCAGCGGAGCACAGAGTGCGTCCTGTCCAGCTGCTGCTATTGCCTTTTAGCTGGTCTGGCCAAACGCCCACAGCAGAGGAATGAGAGAAGCTGTTGTTCACTTTGCCTGAAAAACAAGTCCAGTTTGCTTCCACCAGACACTCTGCAGACTATACCGCAAATATCTCCTTAATCCAATAGGTGCAGCAGAGTCTAAACGTAAATCTAATACTGTGAGGTCTAAAACGTCTTCACTGAGATGACCCCACAGCTTCAAATTATTTGAGTGCATTTGGTGTAGAAGTATCTCCAAACCTCTGCATATTACATTAACTTTATCTTTATACGCTGCAGATTCATTTTAAAATACAAGAGCAAGCGTTATCCAAGACGCTGCAAGATGCACGAGACAAATAGTACTAGACCTATGTTAATCTGTAAGTCTATCTTAACCCAGTCAGTTATGACAAGCTGACCTGGCAGTCAACCCAAAAAAAAAAAAAAAGGAAAGCTGTAACGGCTTAAGTCTGACAATGTCAGAAACTGTTGAGGCTTTGGGAGCAAAAGCTAGAACAGACAACGCAGCCAAGATGTGATCGGGCCTAGCAGACTCAACATTAACATCGTATCCAATCCAATTAAATCACATTTCACAGTCATATAAGTGAAGCTTTTAACATTTTTTACCACTGTATACAAAGTTAAAACATGTGACTAATGTCTGAACGCCCGTCGAAGTCCATTCTCTAGTTGTTGTGATGTACGCAATAACAAAAAATCCCCCGTGGAGATTAAGCATACTTCTATCACAGATAACAAAAAAAAAAACAACTTTGCATGCTTCTGGAACTTAACCGACAATGGAAAGATCTGAGAGAAAATGTTTCCATTTGACAAAGGTCTGAACAAGCCTAAAAACCACCCACTGACCCTCCAACAGCTTTTGGCAGCACAGGCACACCTGCAGCAAACAGCCCAAGCTTCAGAAATAGATAAGACTTCATTTAGCAAATAGCGCAGGCACAATCGAAAGTTGCCTTTAATGTTCAAATGACTTCAACTCACAACTGAAGAGGCTCATTCCGGAAAATAATCGTTTAGGAGAATTCTGTGGTTTTAGCTATTAAAGTCATTATTGAGATAATAAAGCCTCGCCACTTTTTCTCTTTTTGACTGTATGTGGGCAGAGACACAGGAAGCAACAATGACTCAAGCTGAGTTTTAAACAACCTACTTTAGCTTGATACTCCCGGTTGCCATGACTGTATCACTTATTGTGCTATACAAGATCGCAATGCAACTCGGGTTAGTTAGACAAACAAGTGTATCAGTTTCAGTCTGGTGAGGTGGAGGTGTAAACACTATTCGTAAAGTAAGATAAAAGCAGATAAAATGTCAAACAGCATTAATGTAGGAGAAGAAAACAGCTAAACTGTGACTTGAGGGAGCAGGGCTGCTGAACCATACCCTTTAAATATACCTCAAATATCCATTTAATGAGTTTAAAGTAGTTGAAACTACAAGCAGTGATCTGAAACTACAACTGACTCAAATTCGCATTGTAAATCTCTTTTTGGCCCTTCATGTTCCTGTGCGCCGGTGGCGGTTTTTAGCGGTGCATAATTTCTCCTCAGTTCACGACCCAGATTCCCCGCGGAGTGACTGATTCTAAACAATGAGTAAAGCCCCTGAACATGAAAGACAAGCACCAGTGATTGACATGCACCTTAACCTACTTTTCTTCTCTCCCTAACCACCCCGAGTTCAATGTTTATTTCTTTAGTTATGCCTTTTTGGGGCTTAATATCAAATAGACGGAGGGTGATTGGAACAAAAACACTGGATATTGAATGACAAGAGCACGTGCGACCAAAGTGTATTTTCTGTAAAAAGATATGAATTATATTCTTCTATTAATCTTCATTATCTATAATGGATTCAGGCTTGACTTTGGTAGTATTCGTGGTAATTCGTTGAGCTAGTAAATCCATATTATAGAGGGAGAGAGACTGGACAAATACTCACTTTTGATATATTTAAACAGTGTGAGATCCAGGCAGTGAAGTCACTAGACACATTTCACAGTCCTTGGCAGGCTACTTCTGGACTATAGCGTGATTTAAACACTAATATCACTTTCCTGACTGTCATTCCAGACTATTATATCATTACAATGAAGAGGATTAGGAATGGTGCTTTGTATTTTTACAAATTTCCCCAGCCTACAAGCCTTGCTGAAGTTCAAACCAGGCACCAGAATGGGGAAGAAAGGGGATTTAAGCGACTTTGAACGTGATATGGTATGGGCTGGTCTGTGTATTTCAGAAACTGCTGATCTTCTGGGATTTTCATGCACAACCATCTCTAGTGTTTACAGTGAATGGTCTGAAAAAGAGAAAATAACCAGTGAGCGGCAGTTGTGTGGACGAAAATGACTTGTTGATGTGAGAGGTCAGAGGAGAATGGGCAGACTGGTTGGAGATGATAGAAAGGCAACAGTAACTCAAATAACCACTGGTTACAACCAAGGAATGCAGAATACCATCTCTGAACACACAACACGTCCAACCTTGAAGAAGATGGGCTACAGCAGCAAAAGACCACACCGGGTACCACTTCCATCAGCTAAGAACAGGAAACTGAGACTACAGTTCACAGACTCACCAACACTGAACAATAGAAGATTGGAAAAACGTTGCCTGGTCTGACGAGTCTCGATTTCAGCTGCAACTTTCACATATCAGGGTCAGAATTTGGTGTAAACATCATGAAAGCATGGATCCATCCTGCCTTGTATCAACGGTTCAGGCTGCTGGTAGTGGTGTGATGGTGTGGGAGATATTTTCTTGGCACACTTTGCCTCAGCCTACCTGAGTGTTGTTGCTGACCATGTCCATCCCTTTATGACCACAATGTACCATCTTCTGACGGCTACTTCCAGCAGGTTAATGCACCAAGTCACAAAACTCATATCATCTCAAACTGGTTCATTGAACGTGACAATGAGTTCACTGTACTCCAATGGCCTCCACAGTCACCAGATCTCAATCCAATATTTCACCTTTGGGATGTGGTGGAACAGGAGATTGGCATCATAGATGTACAGACGAGAAATCTGCAGCAACTGCTTGATGCTATCATGTCAATATGGACCAAAATCTCTGAGGAATGTGTCCATCACCTTGTTGAAAGTATGCCATGAAGAATTGAGGCAGTTCTGAAGGAAAAAGGGGTTGAACCTTTTACTAGCAAGGTGTATCTAATAAAATGGCTGTTGAGTGTAAATTGACAATATGAAAACTACAGGTTGCTACGTAGGCCTTAAAAATGATGTCAACCAGCCTAAATAACAAAACAGGCAACACACTTAAAAAATATCTTCAAGAATTACAAGATTTTTGGGGGGGAACAAATAAGAGTTGCCTGGTAGTAATGCTGTAATGAGTTTGTAATATGTTTTGTATTTTATTTCTCTGATAAATGGAACATAACGTATTGGTCGGAAAGTGTGGTCATATATAAATAACCACAAATACTTTATGAGATAGTAAAAACTGTATATTGACACAATTACGGCTGCAGCTGTTTTATTTGCTCTTCTTATTATACTGGAAAAATCCTCCATTCCCTTACCTCCCAGTAAGACATCTATTCTCTTTCTCAGTTGAAATTGGCCAGTTGCCTTATTTTATTTATTTTTTCACTGAGCAATTTTAATTTGTATTTAGGGAAAATTGTCCATCTTATATATAGTATCATTAAAACTGCTCTCTATTTAAAAATCTGACTGGCCTCCATATCTAAAATGAGCTTTTTGTTAATTTTACAATGTTCGGACCGCGTATTTTTATCTTTACTACCACTGAAATGGGAAGCCTCGAGAGCAGAACCGTCAATGCTAGGTGGTGGAGTACATTTAACAATACAATCCTCTCCTATCACGCTGGAGATAAGCCTCTCTGTTTCCAGAGAATGCACTTTGTTGCCTTCCACAGTGCGGCACCGAGCCAAGACTTGGGTACAGGAAGTGATGTCAGTGTGTGCCAGTTAGGGACAAATCAGATATTCCCACAAAGCCATTTCCGAAAATAAACAAACAGAACCTTCCCCCCGTGTGTGCATACACATCCTCACATGTCTAGTTCCCAGTATTCCTTCAAGTTCGATTGTTTTCCTTTTAGTCACCAAAACTAAGAAACAACTATGTGAGGACTACGCTGAGGGGTTGCATTTTTTTTTTCTTACTGTATACTTGACCGATAAGACATAATAAGGCAAACTTAAGTCCAAGTAAAACATAGGGGTGGCTCTGTTTCAATATATCTGCTCCCTAGATAAGGTATGCCAGTTCCCATATGAAAAAAGGAATTAAATGAATCCTCTGGTCTCTTTCCTTTTTACTGCAGGGCATGATTCCCATGGACCGTGAGCCACACAAACCAGTTTAGGGAAAATAATATTCTACCCGCTTGTGTTTTCCTAAGGGGCTACGGCCTAAAGAATCACTAGCTCTGCAGTGTTGACATTAGCACAGCCCACTCACCCCTGAACCTTGAGCCACTACTACAGGAAGTGAGTAAATCCTTTCATAAGGGTAGTGCAAGTTCACATCGCTAGGCTGCCTATGAAAAGGATTTATCTGTGGACTGTAAAATCGGATGCATAAGAGGAGGAAGCAAGAAAGGGCTGAAGGGAGGAGGGCAGCGACGGGCCCGGACTCCATTACTTTAGGGAAGTTGTAAACTCCCCCATCAAAGTGTGAAACCTGAGTCAGATATCCTGCAAATCTGCCTGTAACGCAATATCAACTCAGCACTCTTTATTGGTAGACTTATGCGGTAATCTTGTCAACTGGAAAATTATTGAAAAAAAAACACAGTTATTTTATTGGGTTAGATTTTATCTACTAGACTGTATGCTTGAGCAAGCAGACATGCTTTGTTTTCCAAGTATGTTAACAGGTGCCGAGGCAGTAAATTACAGATGTGAAAACTTAAGCAGTTTAATTCTGTCATTTGTGAAAAAGAAATCATTGAATTAAAGGCCCGGTTTTGTGTGTGTGTGTGTGTGTGTGTGTGTGTGTGTGATGACTTGGTGAGATGACACATATTTTGGTGTAAGCTGTCACTCCCTAAAAGCACATGCCTTAAGTTATTAGTTACTGCCTTGATGTTAGTCATTGTAGATGCCGACACAATACAGGGAGTGGAAAGCTGCGTACGCGCCGCAATCCTGCAGCAGTTACAGAAAAACGCCAAATCCCAAATGACCAAATAGTTCACTGATATTAAATCATTTTCAGAATTATTTCTTATTTAGTTAGTTAACAATGGATTACTAATAAACAGCAGACACCGCTTACGGTGGTGATTTTTCTAAATGAATGAAGCAAAACTGATGAATCCCTGCTGAGTAGGCGGTTTTTAATGCGTCAACCACCCATGACGCATTGTGTGTCCACACTCCCAAAGGAATGAGCTGAAATGCGTCCTAGAGTCCAGCTCCAAATGTGGTCCGAGATCGGATCACTCGATCTCTGTGCGTCCTGGGTGTGTTCACACCTCTACCTTCAGTTAGTTTAAGCTGTTAATGCGAGGACTGAGCGCGGTCTAAAACAGCACAGCTTCACATAGGTGCACTAAGCACACTCTGTTACTTGGCAGGTAGGCCGTTCCAGGAAAATTTCCACAGCTCCTCTCTCCTACTCAGAGTCTTCAGTCTCATCGTGTGACTCCAGATCTCGAGGGGTAATCACAATGCTGGGAACATGGCTCAGTGTGCAGCAGTACTCCCTGTTCTAGCTCTTCGTGGCTGACGGCATGTTTAAGGTCATTGTCCTGCTGCAGTACAAACGCGATGATTGCACCGCATAAGAATTTAAATATCTCAAGTGCGTTTACAGGGCAGCAGTAGCTCTGTACGTTGCATCAAATGGTGATTAACTGCTCGAAGGTGATAACAACATAGTTAACCGAGAGAAGAAGTTATTTTAATCTCATTAAATGATAAGCAAATGGAAACTCTATTGTTGTTGAGTAATGGGGGGAAAGGACAGCGTTATTTCTCTCTGCCAGCTACAGAACAGGCTCTGAGTTTATCTTAAAGGACAATAACTTTGTTGGATAATGATTCAGTAGTTTATATATCCTGCAGAATGACAGGTGGGTGAAACCCCGACAGTGAATTTGGTTATTATTCATCAGACAGATGAGGAGGGCACCTGTTGGCAAACCATCAACATCGGTTGAAGGAAGAAAAAAGAAAGAAAGAAAAAAAAAAAACTACATGACCAATTACAAGCAGCGTATGTAGCCACACGCAAGCAGAGAAGACAGAAGTGGGCACATTTCTCCCTACCTCTAAACGCAGACATAAATCAGAGGGCTTTGAAGAGATAGATGACAAGGCTAACTCCCAGAGGAACACAGGAGCCACTGTGTAAAGTGAGACAGCTGGGAGAGATCGAGCATATGTGTGCATGCAACTAAAGACTTTACTGGCTGCGCTGCCACTGTATGTCTTTACTGATGGGCGCTGACATGTGCTGTCTGAACCTATAACATCAAAGAACAAAAAAGTTGTCAGGAGAGTCACGAAACAAAGACGGGCTGTTCATCTAACGATCTAAAAAGTTACGAAATTAGTTCACATATCCCGAATACGCACACAGTACGTACAAAGTAAGAAAAATTTTTAAAAAAGTAAAGTCACATTAATGATTTTCTGTAAAAGAGGGTTCAGATATGAAGCAACACTGTCGCGTTCTGAGCCGTGAGCGTGCCATAGCAACAGCGCGGCACAATTATATCATAATCGCGTGAGATGGTTTCAATCAGGCCGTCACACGAATATTAAGACACAATAAGATGAGCGCCACAGTCAACAGCGTGCAACTAAACGCAGCCGAGCAAATGGAGAGAAATATCTGTCCCGCTGCTCCGGGGGGCATCTCTCTCATCAATCATAGATGCCTGCAAAAGCCGTGTTCTTTGACAGCAGCTTGGCGGGGGTTTGGGAGCAGCCTCTTCGTCTGCAGCCGCAAAGATTCAGAGCCAGTAGGGGAAGCTGTGGGGAGCTGTGCCCCGGGGTCAGCTGTCCTGTCCGTCCTGACATCCCTCATTTCATTTGCGTCGGATCATCTGCCTTGCCAGAGTCCGTCAACGTAAAGCGTTTAATAGAATCCGCCGAGTGGATGTAATGAAGAGTGGATCTGGTGGGAGTTCAGCTTGAACGCATGTGGCTGAGTTACTCTCTTCTTAAAACAAAAGTTGTCATGTACAGAGGTTAGAGAACATGTTGGAGATAAGTTAAGAGCAAAGACAAGACTACATATCCGACAATAATTTAAAATACAGAAATATAACATTACTGTACGATTTCCTCAACTCATTCTACTCTAAAACTCACAACTGAATGTTTATTGTACCATGTTACATACTGATCTTCATCACAATTATTGTGTTTTTAAGAAACTGAATTAAATTTAGTGCATTCAATTGACAAAAACAGACAAACACACCCATTAATATCCACTAAAAAGTCGTGCTGCTCAGTTAGGTTAGGGATATGAGAAGATTTAGCTATATCTGTAAAAGCTCCTGTGTTTTTCTTTTCAACCAAGCAACCAAGACTCGGCCCGGAAAATGTCGTTCCCTTCATCAGTACTCATGGAATAACAGGGGCCTTTGACAAGCAGCAGGTTGCCGTCAACAGAAGGCACACACTGAGACAATGCCGGGCCTTTGTGCCAGCGAGCGAGCCCAGCGCAGAGAGGTGGCGCTGAGGTTCAAGGGTGAAAGAGCTTTCACAAACGCTGGAAGAGGCTACATTCCTCCGGGCTTCTTGAACTTCACAAAAAAGGGAGGACAAAGAAGAAGAGCGGCTTGTCAAATGCCATGCTGCCTCGTGTGTTAACGCGCACAAAAGGGGCCGTGGGAGGGCGCCTTAACTGGACAGTTAACAAACGGAAAGTGTGATGAATAACCGGCTGGTTAGATCAGACACCAGACAATAAATAAGCCATCAGGAGCATTCCTGGAGGAAGTACAAACATTGGTCATACACGCACACAATATACATAATGTTGAAAACGCTACAAACTTGAGGGAAATACAAGTGTTGCCAAATTACAGTGTTTAAAGTTGTTTATTTGTTGCTATGTAGATGATTCAAATGACAGGGCTAGGCTTTTTTCACCATCGCGGCACTTCGCGCAGCACAACAAACCAGCCTTCCAATTATATGTGAAATTCTGAAAAACAAGTGGAAATGGAGAGTAATTCCAAGCATGTGTGTTTGTGATCTGAAAGTATCAAGCGCGGAGAAGGACCTTCTGTCATTTTTTGGACGGACACTCCGGTTTTCCAGAGGATCATTCCAAATCTGGGACATGGTCTTTCAGCGGGAGTCATCTGGTGGAAATGGAGTGGGGAAGGTGAGGCCCCGGGAGGGGATGGTCTGATGAAAGACACCATCTAAAGGCCTTCAGCTAACATCCCATAATCGGGGTTATTCCAAGTCACACACCCAAATTCGGCGCCATTGCAAAACGATGGAAGCACGCTACACTAAAGCGAGTGCCACATACATATAAATATATTTTCTTGCTGCTTCTGTTTCTGAAGCTTATCTGAAAAGAGGGAGTCTTTTTTTGTCTCTTTCTTTTTTTTTTTTTACTACTACTCCTCTCTTTCTTCAATGAAGTCACCATCCACATAATTCTCTCTCCAACTCCATCCAACTCTCCCCAGATTCACTGCTGCTTTTTTTCACATTACTATGAAACACAATGGAAAGCGCACAATCACCCCAGCTGTCTTCTATTACCGACTTTGTCTAAAATTATTTACACGCCTGCTTACTGGAACTACGGAGAGAGAGAGAGAGGGAGGGTAGGGGGCGGGATTGGGTTTACTCCTGCAAGACTTGCGTAAGCACTGTCTTAAAAGATATGATGGATGCGGAGGATCGGGATTAGGTGCGCTTTACCGGCATTGGTTTGTGAGTTTAAAAGAGTTTGCGAGTGAGTTAAATGCCCCGGCGCTACGGTTTACATGGCGCTGTTAATTAAACTGGTTAATTTAGGGGTTGCCTTCATTAAATAAACAAACGCTATAAACAGACAAGGCCAGAATGAGTGCCACCTCCTTGACAGCACTGTTAAGATAAAGGCTTCGCCGTGGAGGAGGGCAGAGCTGTAATTAGACACACTCAGGACTCCCGTTGCTATGTAAACATCCCAGCCACTCTGCCTCACACCGCACTGCCTCTGTGCTGTGCTGCTCCGCTGCTCCTCGCATGAATCACTGGGCAACATCTGGTTTAGCACGCTGGAAGGGACTTTGTCGGTTTGGCACGCCGTGCGTGTGTGGAGTGTGTCGACTTGGACCAGACGACCCACGCCTGCGCCTGCCTCTCTCCTCCTCCTCCTCCTCACCCTTCCTCCCTCCTCCTCCTCCTCCTCGTACTGGCTGCCCTCTCATATTACACTGGTTGCACAATGCATTTTGGCCCTAAGTAAGCATTGCGGACATAGAGACAAGACGTTTTGCTCAACTGTGGGGAGGGGAAGAAAAAAAAACAAAAAACGTTACAACCACTTCTGGCATCACGGTGACTCTTGTCTGCCAAGGGTATTCAAAAATGCAGACAGATAGTTGAGTTGTTTACCGTCAAGCCTGAAAGTTGAACATTTGGACTGTGGCGACCTATGCGGTTCGCAGTTAATAGCTCTAGACACATTCAGACTAATCACCTCATAATCCATTCATCAAGCCGCGCGATAAGTAAAGTCAGGGTAGACGGTACGGAAAGGAGAAACGCGCTCCACACTCTGTTATATCTTTTTCAGCGAGCCACCGGCTCGGCCTCGTGCCTCTAATATAACCAACATCCTGCCGGAGCCGTTGTTGGCAAGTGCGTCAAATTAATACCTGGCAGGGCTCCTGCCAGACTTTATTTCACTACAAAATCCAAAGACAACCATAATATATCCTTCTCAAAGTTACTATTATGGCAAGCGGAGGATGGGGCAACCACAAAATAGTAGTTGTTGTGTGCGCGCGTGTGTGTGTGTGTGCGGTGGTGGGGGTCTAAACAGCAAAAAAGAAAAAAAAAAAGAAGCGGAGTGAAACACCAGAGCAGAGAACTGAAATATGGATGTCAAAAAAAAGAAAAAAGAAAAGAAGAAAGAAATATGGACGTCAAGGTGCTCTCAGTTTGACTTTTAAGAGTTACGGGAGGCTCTGATCCTGGATTGCATTACGCTGAAAGAAGACTCATTGCAGACTAATCTAAACATTACGTAAGAGCACTTCTGACAAGTTTAAAGGCAGATGTGACTGTTTACACAGATGCTGTGAGATAATAGAGGTGGTTAGCAAGAGAAAAGAAAGGAGGCTGATTTAATGGTGCATAAAAAGATGAATAAAAATTAATTGTTGAAATGTATAACAGGTCAAAGCCGAATTGTTTTTAACCTTGAAATTGAACCTAGACGTGTTATTTGGCCCTTCTGAAAATGTAAGTGATTGTATAACTCAAGGGAGTCAGTAAATCCACACGTAGACTCACTGCCAATGCACATTAGAGGAAAGGGCATTTGGTTGTCCAACTGTAAATATCTGTCCCCTGTGACGCAGCATAACAATGCGCCGTGCCAAACGAGGAAGAATTTAGAGGAAAACTTCATACAGGACTTCATTGTGTTCGAGATCCTGGTATTGTGGGAGAAATTATGTTTGCTCTACCCACAGCGCAAACTGACTACGCCGCTATTGTCCGTACAAAAGTCAGCTCGCCGGAGCGCAGTTCAAACCTCCAGAGAGCAGGGAAGCACGTTTGGAATAATAACCTATGGCGGCCATCAGACGGAAAGTATGAAAAACACGAACCACGCATTTCTGGAGCGCTTGTTATGCAGCCCGCCTCCTATGGGGTAATTATTCCTGCGCTGCCACAGAAAAATAACACAAGATGTTGCAGTCCACAGCTGGAGTGAGGTCAAGGACAGAGCAGTAGGTTTAAAAAAAAAAAAAAAAAAACGTCTCTGTACACAGGACATCAATTTGGCCTGTGCCAGATTGCAGCTAGCTTGGCAGATTTTTCATCACGCTGTGTGGCTGGGTGTCAAGCTTAGGTCAGAAAACTAAATGTTATGGTCGACTTACCAAGACAAGAAAACCACAGTGGTATTTTGAAACCAGTGTGGATGTTAAGATGGCAGTTCCACTAATTACATCTAGTGGCACCCCAAGTACTTGAAACTCCACCCACTTCTAACCGATAATGGTTCGGCCGCAACTCCTAACTACTTATCGGGTACAAAGGGGACAAATGCAGTGTCTCCTGCAAACAGACTTTGGTTGAGCGGGCTGTCCAATTCTATATGTGGTGTATTAAGAGACATAGTTGAGCTTCTCTTTGTGTATGTGGTGCTACAATTCAGTATCAAGCGCTTTTGCGTGTGCATAGCTTTAATGTCAATTCTTTAAATATGAAGCTAAATGTTTGTTTGAGGACTTAAAGAAAACAATTCAAACGATTCAAAAGCCCCTTCCCTAGTCCCTGCGGACGACATTCCAGGTACCGAACAAGAAAACATACAGGAAAGCTGAAAGGTTCCACCAGTCTAATTGGCTATCCAGTTGGGTTGTTTTAAATGTTTCCAGGTCGCAACCAGTCACTGATCTGGTAGCAGAAGACGTTCGGAAAGAGATTACTGTAGCTAATGAAGATTTAAATCTACCTTTCTGTCTTTCCCCCCCGGCTCTGTGTGGATTTTCTCCGGGGTACTCCGGTTTCCTCTCACCATCCAAAGACATGCTCGTTAGGCTAATTGGTGACTCTAAATTGATCGCAGGTGTGAGTGTGAATGCTTGTCTGTCTCTGTGTTGTGTTAGCCCTGTGATGGACCGGTGACCTGTCCAGAGTGTACAATGCCTCTCACACTTTGACAGCTGGGATGTGCTCCAGAAACCCTGACAACCGTAGTGATTAAGTGGTAGTAGAAGATGGGATGCGATAGATATTAGGGCTGAAAGTAACACATTCACACAGATTAAACCATCATTACGATTAATCTGATCAAAAATGTTAATGCAATCAATTCATCTGCAGTGCAGAATGACTCTGAACATTAGTTTGTCCAAGTAGAGTTACCGTCGCAAACGGGCAGTTAATAGTAGTGCAGGCAGCGGAAACAAGCCGATAAAGATGGAAGAGGCTAAACAGCAGGTTAGACCTCTCCATGGGAAATTTGAGTACAAAAAAACAAGATGGAACAGTCTAATGAAGTACTATGAACACTCTGCAGGAAGGCGTTTTCTTTTCACCAAAGCACTTCCAGCTTAAAATACCGCATTAACACGAAGCATACGTAGCTAACGTGCACCTACCCAGAAACATAGCAACCCGCTGTGGCGACACAGAGCGCAAGAGCTGCGATTGGTCCGCGTGGTCGTAGCGTGTTTCAGCTATAGTATTTTCATCCGCTTCTCCACTGCCGCGATTTTCAAAATGGTTGTTTTGGATCAATAAAGAATGGGTAAGGATAACTGAGGAGGTTTGGAGATACAAACGTTTGTATGACTCTGGGTTCTGAGGGGATTCCGCTAGCACTTCGGCTAACGCCTCGCGCAGTTTGAGACAAACCAAGACAGAGACAAGCTGGCAATGCTGGCTTCAAATATCCGTCCACTCCTTCAACCGCTGTTCCGGGGGAGAGACTGTTCTCAGTTGCAGGAAACACTGTAAATAAGCAGTGGAATCAGCTCCCCTCTTGGACAATGTCAACAAGTTAGTTTGTCTTAGTAGCTGCGGAGGAGTAACAGGGCCACGTTAATGTGGATAAATGTTTGTTTAATAAAAGAGACAAAAAAGTTGTGAAGTTGTTTAAAGTTGTGTTGTTGGAACTGTTGAAGGTTAAGTGGGCGCATCTTCACTTCTTTCTTGAGTCTGTTTTTTCTCATGGGAACTGAAACACAACTAATATAGCTTAAAAATGAACAGCGTTTAAGCGTAATTAATTGAAATCAATCCGCAGCACCCTGTGATTAATCTGATTAAAAATTAAAAGAGAGACAGAGAGAGAGAAGACGGGAGAGGAGGACAGCAGACAACATGTTACTCAATGGGAGAACCAGTAATGGAAATAGGTATTATTTAATAATTCCTGTTAAAAATTTTTGGGTGTGCCTCCTTCCACATGCAAACATGCCAGAGCTATCACCGCAAATGTAATCGAATTCTGTGGGAAACACTGAAACACTTGACTCTGGCAATCCCCTGAATCGGACTGAGCACAGATAATCCAGCTCCTCAGAGAATGAATCTTAAGGACTTGATTCCTTGTTGGTCCCTTAACTTCACTTCACAAGGTGAGCAGCAGGTCAACATTTTCTTTGTATATATTCATTCAGAAAAATATTTGGGCCAAATTTTTCCAGGGCATTCACAACCCCAGAGGATTGGTCACGGTCACAGGCATAGCAAACGATCCCAGAAAAGTGCAGCAAAATGATGCCAACAAGCGTCTTTAAAGTTATCATAGTGCGTCAAATCACAATACGAAGGTTCTTTAATTGAGTCAGGGTTAGGGTTAAACTGAGAAATGAAATTGAAATGACATTTTTTTTGACCTTACATCTTACATCAATCAGTCATCGCCTCCTGCAGAAATAATCTCAGGCGCAATCAACAATCGAAAACAGATAGAAGTGACTAAGTAGTGCGCAAAGATAGATACAGCCACAGATAAATAAAGTAAAGCTTGTAGGGTGGGTTGTGGAAGTAAGTGGCCACATTCCAAGCTCCACTTTATTTAATTTGACACACTGATAGACTGATAGACCGTTCTTTCTTGATTATTTTCTCCCTTTGGTTTGTTAGTTTCATTGCTGTAACATGCTGAGCTTTAGGCAGTATCTGAGTCTCACTCCAACCAATCAGACAGATACGAGACCTGCTGAGTTTTGTATTAGGATTGAATGAATCAGCACTTTCTCGAATGTAAATCCCCTGTACTGATGACTCTGACAAGCACTGTCTAGAAAGAATGCTGGGAGAATGGGGAAAATCCCACAGGGTGGGAAAACTGATTGACATCACATCACCTCAAGGCTTGGTGTGTAGTAAATATAAATTTTTCCTGAAGAGAGCATTCCTGAGTTGCATTGGATTTAACTGGCTGGCTCAGAGGAATGTAATTATTTGTAGAGATATAAGTCATAACAGTTGAGTAACTCTGGTGGTAATTAGCTTCAACAACATATAAGTAAAGAGAGGGACATACCTGCAGATGCAAGACAAAATATTGCGAGGAGTAAGAAGGGGATGTGGGATCTTCTCGCCATTTTATTATCCTTCCAGTGTGACGAAGGCGAACCGTTCCCTCTCTGTGTGGGTCTACAGGAAGTCACCTTCAAGCTCCAGCTGAAAAGTGAACAAAAACAGAAGACGTCAACCGGGAGAAGCGGGTCGAATTTGAGCGTGTACAGTCAGCGGGAAGCGGGGCTTTGCTTAATGTACGCCGTGGGAGTGATGAGATGAGACAAGAGGAGCTGCGGTTTGGAGACCAGGGGATTAATCCGGGAGGGTTAATTGGGGGTCGTGCATGCACGCACCTTCCCGTTGCTGGTGGCCAGTCACAGCGTGTGGAGCGTGTGGAACGGCTGACCGGCTTGCTGGGTGTCAAACACTTCGGAGCATGCCACAGGTTATTAACGCGCTTTAATTTAGAGAGTCAGGAAACACCGTGACTCTCCGGTGGGGTCTTGAGTAAGCAGATTAGTACCACCACACTAATCAGCATGACCTTGCCTGAAGCTTAAAGTTCAGTCATCCAACCCAAACACTCACTGCCATGTACTTTTACACACTAGGGACATTCAAATGATGGGAGATTAAGTCGGGACCACCTACCTAATTTATGTGTTCTATATTAAACTCGGCCTAGTGCTATTTATAAATAGACATTATTAGCATTTGGCATTCAATATTAAGCTATTCATATAATACGCAGATTCAAATATTCCTAAATATTATTTTATTTCAAACATTATTGCAACAATAGGGTGGCCATGCAACTGCAGTTAACATAAACATACATATACTTTATATACCATGCACAGTTAGCTTCTCTTCTGCTAATGTTGCTAAAGTCTGGGATTTAATCTGGGGACTGAAAAGGCTGGACCTGACAGAGCCAGCGTGTAATATGCGGCCTTGTGATTGGCCTAGCAGCGATGGGGACGGGTCGTACTGTGAACAGGAGGCTTAGATTGACAGGTCTAGTGTTGTGCTCTAGTGTGTGAAACTGTGACTGAAAGATTTATATAAAAAATGTCTAATCAACCAAAAATTTTGCGACCCCAATTCAATTCAATAGTTTTTAACGTGTAGTCCTCGTTACCACTGAATGACCAATACTAGTTCTAGAAGATATTTTGACTTGAGTTCATGTAGAGACATTTTTTTTTTACTGAAATCCTGAACAGACCTTATGGCTGAAAAAGTTTTCTGCCCCAAACGCAGTGAGTGAAGCCATTCTCACACATGCCCTGCAACCCAATGTCCAGTTGATCCCATGTAAATAAAACAGGTCAGCGATTTCACAATGCATGAATTCATAGCGGGCCTAGTGGGCGTTCCGAGTTGTGTCATGTTCTGCCTCCTCCACGATAGCTTCTGCCAAAAGTTGAGGGCGCGGGCAGCTTACATACGAGCAGCAAGATGGGCTTGTTAAAAGAACAGGATAAAACCTGCCGATCATCACTCACACACGCCATATAAGGCACTGACATGCTCCACTCAGTGGCACACCACAGAAGATGGTGGTACCTACCGACACCATCCTTTAAATGTCACTGAGCTGGTGCTGTCAGAAAAACCCACAGCAGCCCACAGTATAGACACACTTTCCAGAAATGCGCACACTTACCTATGTCACAGGATGAGTTTAGAGAAACAGAGCAGATAAGAAATAAATTGGTCATGCTGTTCTGACTGCGATATAATCTGTGACTTAAAATCCTATTATATCCGAATGAATGCAAGTAAGCCTTTCTATTTCTAATCATCCAGGCCTTTTTTTTTTTTTTTTTTTTTTGAATGGCTGAATCATACCGAAAAGTGGATTACTGAAAGATTCAATTGCTACCAACACATTCTGGAGGACCACTTTAGCTCAGGCTGTTACTGGGCATGTTCTGCAGCCACAACCAAAATATTTTTCTACAAAGACGAGGTCCACAGGAGAAGTCACGCAAACTACTTCTCAGAGTGATACCTGGCTCTTGGCAGCAAAAACTGTAACTGTAACTCACGCCGACTGTCAAAGCCAAGGCTGCTGTGGCAGGGATCGCATGCGTTCACTGATTTAAGGCAGCGCCTGTGACTCAAACAGTGCCATGTGAGAGAAACAGATGTGCAGCCACGGTATACGGTGAACCGTAGAGTGTGAATGACAAGTGATGCACAAAGTACAAAGGTGCGTCAATCTGCAGCGCAAGCGGCCTGCGCAGGACAAAGGCTCCTTTCAGTGTGCGATAGCTGCAGAGGCTGGGAAGTCATTTTGGAAGATCATGACAAATATTACACTTTCAGCGAGTCAGGGAGAGCCAGTGCCCTCTGTTTGATTTATGCACCTCCTTGACATTCATCTCCTCGCTGACTAAACAAACCTAGACTGTGTTGCAATACCCTCTGAGGAGCAAAGACCAGATCAAACGAGAGCTACTTTCACAACTAAGACAAAACAATATCTTAGCCTCCTGATGCATTTCAGATTGGATTCAAGTTTGCACTGGGGTGGAAGATTCAAAGGGCTGATGGAAAGGAATTTGTATTACATGAAAAGATTTACACAGAGACTTTTCAAACTTGTTTTGGGTGGCCAGGGACGTTTTTTTTTCCTCCTAAGAGCTCCGTGCCTCTGTGCTTGGTTTTGTTGCAGCAACAACTTAAATCACCTCATGTGACTTCTTCTCAACCCTGACCGTCTAAGCCGAGCAACTATTTTAACCCGGAGGAGATCTGGAAAGTACATCAGGACACGAAGACCCCGGAGTGAACGTATTGCACACTGCTGACACCAAGCTACATATTTGTGGTCGCTTCAGTGTCAAAGGCCTGGATTATATCTGTGTCAGCGCGTATGCACATACTGCAGTTAAGTGCTGTTAAGAGCATTGGGCATACGCTACGTTCGAGTAATCACAAAGCCATGCGTAAAAAAGGAGAGCAGCAACACAAACGGCTCAAGCAGTGCCTGCCAGTGTTACACGCTGCATGTTGTGGTGTATGAGTAAAACGCTGAGACTTACTAATCTGACGCCGGCCTTGACGTCATGCTGTTGTTCGTGTGGTTAAGGCTAAGAATCATGAGTGATTCGTGAGTGTTTGCGAGTGTCGCTGCTCTTCGCAGTGTGTACGGATCAGGGCGACAAACAGCCAAACTTCACACACATGAGCAGTCATTAACCTGATTGGAGCTGTTCACACACAGGTAGGATCCGCCACAAGCATCCTGGAGTTAATTCTCACCCTGGCAGTCATTCTTCAAACATTTATCTGTGTTCAACATGTAGGACCCAAACTAGTGCATTTACTTACTAACATGCCAGTTTGATAATAACACTAAGAAAACAGGAGCAGTGTAATTTAACAGCCCTGCACTACATCATACCTTCATGACTCATTATGGTATTCAACATTTTTCTTCAAAATAACTGAGAGGGCTGTTGATTCAACCTATGACAACCCCATTTTAGTCAGGGAGCTAGGTTAAATACCAGAAACACTTCAGTGTTTAATTCAATCCAGTTTAACAGCGCCACAAACTAAAACCTCCAAAATGACCACACGGCTTAATCGCCACCTCTCTGACATTTAGACAGTATCATCACCTCCAGACTGAAACGTTTTTCTCCCTTCAGATTAAGATTTCCGTTGTTGTCATTGCACGGTGCCCTGCAATGACGCGAGAAAATGAAAATAAACCTTTTAAAATGACTGCAAATTTTTTTTCTTTTTTTGTTCAGTGCTTTTCAAATGTGCATCTTTTTGGAGTTGCATCTCTTAAACAACTAACGTATGAAGTGAAACGTGAAAGGAACATCTGTGCAGGGGGATTCCTGCAATGCAGTGAAGATGTGTTGATTAAATGTCAATACACAATATGAATATAGAAAACATTAGTGGGACAGCGGAGCTTATTTTCCAACAGACTGATGCAGCTCTGAAACTACAGTGAACGCTACAGAACTTCTTTCATACCATCAATCAACTCCATGTTATCCATGGGACTGGAAACTATTGCACCTGACTATCATTCCCATGTATATACTGGATATTTTTCTGTCTCTATTTCTTGTACATTTCTTTATATGCCAATTCTGTACTTTCCCCCCCCTTTTTTTGCTTACACTATTTTCCCTTTTATTTGACTAGATATAACTTATATTTTATTTCTTTTTTTTATTTGAATATTATTTTATCTTTCTTTTTACATGTGGTCCTTAAGAGTGTTTCTTTTATGTGCAATGAAGCTACTGTGACCAAGAAAATCCACTTGTGGATCATTAAAGTTTATCTAAGTCTTATGAAAAACATTAATTTGAATTACAAAGCCTTTATATGTCCCGAAATGGGGAAATTGCACTTTACACCAGCATACAAAATAGCACAGAAATAGCAAGACTGAAAAGTGTGGTGAATAATAAAATAAAATAGAATAAAAAAAAAATACAAGTGTTGGCCTGTATACAAAAAGTAATGAATTGCGCATGTGATTGTCGGATATTGCACAGATAAACCGGGTGTAACTGGGTTATAAAGTTGTACACACCACAAAGTAAATATGTGCAATATCACCGCATAGTATTGCACATATCGAGAATCAATATATGTTATATATTAAGTAACGATCAGTGGCTGAAACTGGGTTTCTCCGTTCGTTTACATGCATATAAAAGTCCCATTAATCTAAAATGTTGCATCCATGCTTTCCGCTGACAGAGTATCCCGCTGCTCTCTGGCTCTCTGCCGGGGAATACCTCCCCGGATAAACACTGTTTACCTGTTTGTTTCATGCTTTCCTTCCGTTTACTAGTAAAACACGATCAATGCTGCGAAACCGCTGGATGTAAACAAGCCCGTAGCTCCGAGAAGAAGTAGGAGAAGAAGAAGAAGCAGGAGGGCTACATGTCAGCGGACTCGTGAGACAGATGTTCGGCTGGATTTATGGGGCGGTTAAGCAAACACAGCTCGTTGGGAGAAAAATAAAATTAACATTTATTCACAGAAACTGACTGGCAGTGTTTTGATAAGCCATGCTCTTAAGTAGATAAGCCAAGCGGTTACTAGTGAAAACGAGCGGACGTACCATGCAGTCTTCAGAAAATGCCAAAGTAAACTTGGTTTGAAGTTGAAGTCGCTCCCGTTGCTGCGGGTATCAAAGAACACTCTTATCTCGGATGTAGTTTCTGAGGGGAGAACAAAAAAACGCCGCGGACGGACGATGCTGTGGTGAAATTCGAGGAAAGTGTAGAAAGAAACGGCCCTACTCGCTCAAAGTTTTATACAGTTTACTACTATCTATCTCCCTTTTGACTCTGGGCTGCATCTGGGGGCGGGGCTTGGAGGGAGGAGGTTGCTCTGTGAAGGAGAGGGGCTGCGGGGTAGTAGCTGTGCTGTCAGTGGCTGCAGCAGAGCGGCTTGAAGGTTCCTCTCTGGAGCCTCTGTAGGAGTCACCCGCTCTTGCCTAGAGCAGTCGTATTCACTGATCAGCCACAACATTAAAACCACTGACAGGAGAAGTAAATAACGTTGACCACCTTCTGGCCAACTTCTGGACCTAACATTCATGTAGATGTAGACATGCAATGCTGCGTGTCTGTGCATTTGTCACCTTTTGTATTTTTGTACCGTCTGTCTTCTGTGTTGGTGAGCCGAGGACAAGTTTCCACCTCGTTGGACAACATAAAGTTCTGCTCTATTCAATTTTAACACCTCGAAAATGAAATGAAATTCACTAGATCACAAATTGATCAAGCAGGCACCCCACTAACAACATCCTGTTGCCAGACACCGCAGGACAACCTCAGAAGGCCCATGACCATTCTCTGATGAGTCACAACTGTTGTGAAGGCTCAAGACAGACCTATACAATATCAGGCCATAATGTTATGCCTGATCGGTATAAGTATAGAATTATTCATCCATCTGAGACATTTCAGTGCACAGTCATTCCTTCTCGTGTTCGGATTGGACTGCACAGGTCAGTGCTGTCACACGGGAACACATGGAGTGGTCCTAATCAAGAGCGGTGTTTTGTTTTTGTTATTATTTTTATTGTGATGCTGCAGCTACAGGACATTAAACCTTGAGAGAAAAAGCACGGGAGATGCCGCTACTTAACCTGAGCACGACGAACCAACTAATACTTGTCACTTTAATACATTTATCAAACGGCTGCATTTTTAAGACATTTTGCCTTTAAAAATGTAAGACACGAATTGTCCTTGAGCATTAGTGCATGAGTAATAAGACACAGCAACGTAAACACCTTAGCAGTTGTGGTTTTAACCGACACCCTCACCACATGCGAGTGCAAGAGCAGTACTGTTGGTGAGAAACGTCAGGGACAGCTGCAGGGATCTAATCTAAGCAACAATTAAGGAAACTGCTACACGTCCTGGCCTCATATGCTTCTACGTCTCTGTGTCTGTCTCTCTGGGATGTGCATTCTCCCTATGATCAACCGTCTATCACAAGGCACCTCAAGCAGTCACCTAGTGGATCTGGACCAATCAACACTTTTTTTTTTTTTTTTTGATTAACACTCTTGTCAAAGAAGTGCTGACTGGTTTGTAAGGTTTCCAAGAGAAAGTTGTGTGTTAAATTCTGGAGATGCTGAGCCCAAGTGAAAAACTTAAAGCAACAGCGCATAACGTCTGTCTCCCCCTAGAGGCTGTGGAAATAATTTCACAAACCCGGTGGACACCTGCAGTGCCATGCTAGTTGCGAGTTAACAGATACATAAGCTACTCCAAATCATTCCAACCCTATTCAGTACGCAGTACAATGTCAAATGCCCTAGGATACCGTGATTCTACATGAGACAGAACAACACAGACTTCAGACATCTGTCTGAATTTATAGTAATTTGAAAGATGACTACTGGGCAACTATTAGAGAAGATTATAGAAATTAAAACAGACACATTGTGGCATCACTAATATGGAGCTGACAATGAAAATAATGGAGCTAAAATATTTGTAGTTGTAAGTTGTAAAGAATCTCATTTGTACAAAAGAAGCACTTTCATATTACATTTTAAAAACCATGACCCCGTTAAAAGAGAAACATTTATTCCTTTTAGTATAAAATAATGCAGGTAGACAACAAAGAAAATAATTATATCATGTGCATTGCTTCTTAAATCACAACAACACAATTGTAATCCTTGTTTCCATTTGATGTTGTTGTTTTAGTCTGCGGGTAATCTCATAAATAATGACTGGAATTTATTCAAACCTCTACAAATAGTGCACTCAGTGCCCTGTCATGCATACACACAACCTATTCCCGTTGTATTTCTCTTGATTTTAGGTTCTGAAGCGGTTAAATTTTAGTACAAATGCCAATGTTATTTGGTATAAGTTGCATATTTTTCATCTCAGTCATTTTCATGTTTAGCTTTGGGGTGGTTTCTAATATTAGGATGTTCAAGTATTTTTTTTTTTACAGCTCTCAAAAGACTTTTTTTTTTTGTCAAATCCTTTCATGTCATCACCCCATAACCCCAATCGCAGGCACTAAACTGTATGTGGAATGATTTCCGCGCGTGAAATCTTGCACCCTCCTGAACAAACACTTGAATTGCTTTGCCTTGATAGCAGACTTCCAGTGAAAAGGAGATGCTGTGTGACTGGGTACAACATAAATGTCAGCTCAGTGATTCACCACTAATGAGATGGCACCTGTGACAAGAGGGAAGGAAACTTTTGTAGTGGAAAACACACAAAAACACACTGATGCGCCTCTTTGGAGGGTTGACAAGGAAATGCTCAAAGGGATCAAATTATTTTACATCTCATACATATGCATGTCTCCGTTAAAGCGTTCCACTTTGTTTATTTACACTGTGTTGGGGTTGTGAATACAGCTGAGATGAAGGGGAATAGAAAGCGCAACGGTGCGTCAAAGCTGCGAGCAATCTGAAGCGTCTTCACATTCCATTAATGTAACTCCAGTCCTTGGTTTTGTATTGACCCAGTTGATTGTGGGAGCTGTCTAGTCCAAACGTTCCCCCGTCACAGATACCGCGCTGCTCACAGTGCAAATGCCGAAAAGTGTCACTGCAGAAAAGAACAAGCAATCGTGGGATGTAGTTGAGTCGTATTACAGGCAATAATGATACAACCTAAGCTACATTTTTAAACAGAATGAGAAAGATGTTGTCGTCTGTGCTGTGTAATATTGTGTCCTGCATCGATTAATGCAGCAGCCCAAACCTTAAAGGATGTAGCACAAGCATGTTCACTGACTCTGTATTATCAACCTTTATTGGGTGTGTGATTTTTACGCTACTGTTGGAGTTATTTGTGCCTTTGTTATTTCTTACATGAGCACGAATTAAAGCCTGTGTCTCAACACATGGTTTTGTGTTGTTCTGTCCCGGGAGCATTTTTTTGTGTAAGAAAAACAAGTTATGTTTTTATATCAGGTAATTTTGTTAGAATATGTTAACTCTGATTGTTGTCCGCATAATATCTTCCCAAAACTTCAATAAAAAAATTAAAAAAAAAACAACACAAAAAAATGCTATTCTAACAAACGCTGCTATTGAAAGCAGCTGTACAGCCTGGATCAGGCTTATTCCAGAGCATCCCACAGATATTTGATCAGTTTGTGGTCTAGTGAATTTGGAGGCCAGGTCAACACCTTGTGTGTGTCTTCATGTTTTTTGAGTGGTTCCTAAACCGTTTTTGTATGTGTGTGTGTGTCTGTGTCAGTCTGGTCTAGGCGAATGACACATGTTTTAAGTAACATCCACAGGAATGCCAGGTCCAGAGGTTTCCCAGCAGAACGTCAAGATATAATAAGATAGTCAGCCCATAGTCACTGATTCAGGTATTGAACTGAACTGATTGATTGTGCATCATATTGGTGCTTGAAGATAATGTGAGACCATCTCTCTGAAATTTGAACCTGGACAAATCCACCAAGAAATTACTCAAAAGGACAAAATGAGAGAAAATGGAACGACACAGATGTGACTACCACCAACCACTACCACTTTTTTATAGAGATGTGATAAAAAAAATAAATAAATAAATAAAATAAACAAGAATCACCAAGCCAGTGTCAGAGACTAGTGGACAATTATACAAAAGCCATCCTTTTCCAGTGTGTGAGTATTATGACACCATACTTTTCTCTGTATCTTTAATGATTGCTTTGCTTTGAATCAGATTGATCTAATCTTTTCACTACAATAACGTGTTATCACTGTGAGAATCCCCTTTGCTTTGTCTCTGGTCCAGCAACATCTTCAGGCAACTGTAAATATTTGATATGGGCAGGGATTGCCATTGACTTGACTTAAGTTGCAGGGTGTTATCAGATGGCCAGAGTGAGGAGGGATTTGTAGTCACACATGCACTGAGTCACGACAACGAAGGCAAAGCCAGTGTGAACCTCACTCACTCCAGCTGGCTCTCCGTGCCGAGCTGTGACACTGAAAGTTACCCGGGCAGCCTCTCACATGTTGTCAGTTTTGATTTCAAAAACCTATCAGTAGCAGGAAAGATGGGATGATTTTCATTGCGTTGTACAGCTATGGTTTCACTGACAAACCGTGTTTCATTTCCTAAATCATCGCAGAAACACATCTGATTTCTATTTCAAATGTAGGCTTTTGTCTTAATTCACATTTAAAACCAAACCACATGCTATTTGACCACTCCAAACATCCTGTGAATGGATTTCCCGTCTCTTTTACCAACACCATATGGGGCACATTATTTTCTACACACAGCGGGTGAAAAGGTTTTTTTTTTTTTTTTCCAAATGTCACTGATTCCTGCTTGAAGCTCTTGCTGTTTCTGTGTCATTTTACTTTATTTATTTTTTTCTTCTCCAAGAGATCCGACTCTGAAGGCAAATAGTTTCTGGTAACACTAATTCAACGTTGCTATTAAACAAGCAGACAAGGTATGTGCAACGCCGCTCCTGCCTGCTTTCTATTCAGTGACATCTTACAAACAGTACACTTTTACAAAATATATTAAAGTGTCTCCAATGCTCGCACAAATTCTGATGGACAAAGAGCAGTCGTGGCTAAGCTCACGCTCAAACTGAGCAGTAACATCCAGCTCTGCATGTACAGTGTAGTGCAGCACACAAATATGTGGTTTCTGTTGCCCTCTTATGGATGATACAGACAGAAATAAAAAACCTGCCCAACATGTTTCTTAGTCTTTAATGACTAATTCAGACATTTATGAATGTACATAATATCATAAGTCACGGCAGCAGTGGTGAAAGGCATGCTATCGTTTACACTGGAACCAGGACATATCTGTTGTCGAGTCATAACCCGACACCAGACTGAGAAGGCTGCCAACTGTGGCACATTAAATGATGAAAAGTGTGATTAAAATACACTCATTTGCCAGTTTCTTAGATATACTAGTGAAAAAGAGTATTGTAATGGACTCAAACCTCCTCCATGACTGTTTTAATGTTGAGTTTGTTGACACAGTGTCAGAAAGGTGGTAATTCAACTGAATGATTATTTAGCAGAATACTGAATGAATGAATGAATGAATAAATGAAACTGTTATTTGTCCTTATCTAACCCACTGACAAAAAAAAAAGAAAATAACAGAAACACGTGTCAGCACAACACAACACACTTAAATAAAACATCTGCCTCTAGAATAGAAAACGAATGAATTAATGGCACTCCCGTTTTTTTTTTTAAATAAATGCTGAAGCTTCTTGAAGCTGAGAACCAGTGCAGGACTGATTTTCGTACCTAATGAGCTCACATTAATTCCTGCTTCATTTCTGCAATGTTCTGTAAAATTGTAGTCAAAACTTTGTAGAAATGGCTCTGCTCTCTCCACTATCAGTAGTTCATTGTTCTGGGCGTGTTATCTACTCTGATTTATGCTTTTGGTTGGTAAAAGGGTCAGTTTCTGCAGGATCTTGACACGTTCAAAAATTCTCCAAAGTGTCTCTTATCTCAAGAACCCGAGCTTGTTTTTGTTGGCCTTTATCGTACTGTGGAGTCGTAACTCACTGAATTTGGGGAGGATTTCTCAGATGGAAAAAAATATATATAAATAAATAAAAATGAAGTAAGTAGTGCCTAATACAAAATGGAAATATTTCCTGTCAATTTTAAATTATAATATATCACTTCATTACTCACGGCGTTACCCAAATATCACAGTATCACTGTTTGTTGAGCTGATTCAAAGCATTTTACGACCCTGATATGTGATAAAGCAGAAGTACAAAGTTGAACAAAAATAAAATACCAGTGCAATACGAGTAGTTTAAATCAGTACTTCAGTGCTGTACTTGAGTCAGTGTACTCGATTAGCTAGCACTGCATGTGCTAACAATGGTTTTTCCCGCACTTATTTTGAGGAGTTTATATTTATTCCTTCTCAAACAAATACCAGTTGTTACTCCTCACTTTTGAAACATCAGGGGGCAGAGTCTTTTCCTTTATGACCTCCTCCCTTCTGTACAAGCTTCCTGTCATTGTCAGGGGAACACACACTGTGTCAGTGTTTGTGGTCAAATTCAAACCTCATTTAGCGCATAACAGTTCCTTCCCATTCCTTTCCCTTTCCGAACTTTCACACATTTGACCTTTCATTACTAGTGATGACTGCTACAATGTTACATATCTTTAAGTGGTGCTCTCCCCACTGTATCATTTATGCTCTGCGTAGATTATTAGAAATGAGTTTTCCTACAGTGGCATCTCCAAGGCTTCTTGATGAGACTTGGAATAGTCTGCATTAAATCAAACAAAAGAGAAAATTACAAGAACAAAAAATACATTATTACTACAGTCCTAGTATGTTTTGGGAAAAAAATGAAGTTGCATTTGTGCATATAGATGTTTTTTTCCCCTTTTGATTTATTTATTTTGCTTTGCAAATCTTAATGTTCTGGAATTTACCGTGAATGTGCAAGAGTTGGTCCCCGGCTAACAGACTGAGCCTTATCTAATAGAATCTACATAACTTTGAGAAGCCAAATAAGCACATGTCAATTTACAATTAAACAAAACAGTAAATGTTTTACTGAATCGTTTGGGGGTGAAAAAGCCATAAATCACAGAAACAGCCCACATGTTTCTGCAATTAAAGCCTAATGGCGCCATCTTGTGGGAAAATAGAATATATAATTTTAGTCCTTTGAATTCCAGGCTGAAAAGTAGTTTCAAATGGGTTTTTCAAGTCTCTTTGGTAAATTAAATATAATTAATGATGCCTTTCGGTAATGTCATATTCCTTCATAAAACGTCCGCGGTTATGTTTTGTGCAGAATTTCTTCTTCACAGGAAGTAAACTCATGTCCACTTTGAGTGAACCTTGTAAAGAACCATATCGCCAAAATGCTCTTTAATACTGCCAACTCTCTCCATGCAAAACTAAAACTAAACTATTAAACGTTAGTAATAATATAAGATCTTCGCATTCATCGCGGCTCATTTAATTTTCCATCCGAAACATTTTGCGAAAGAAAAAAAAATGCAATAACTGGGATTTGATTGTAGGTGCTGCTGATAGCCTAAGCTTTTCTGTAAAAGTTAATATTCTCGTGGCATATGTTACAACAATTATTTCATTACACATGCTTCCTGTGAATATTGGTTGTATGGTAGTTTTATTATTAGACTATTATTACTATTTTTTAATTCTGTTCGACGAAACCACGTTTTCCTGTTTTCGGTCGAGACTTGAAGTCATCGCTCCGCCCAGAATTTCCCGTTGCTTGTGGTTCATCGACAGGACCATTACCTCCACGACCATTATCAGACAGACAGCCAGCTACTGCCTGTTAGCGGTAGCTACAGCTTGCATTTATAGGCAGTCAACCAGGCGGGCGGCAATATTTGCAAGAGGTTTGGCATTATTCAGTCACAACTCCAGCCGAGCGACCATGCCTCTGGATCATTCGTTGAAATAGAGTTTCCATTTTGTTTCGAACAGCTCAACACTAACCATTACCTAACCCATTTTTAAGGATTCTGTTGGCTACAACTTTGCAGGAGACGAGTGGCAAATTTTCTAAAACGAACGACCCAGTTTAGATCCCACACTGCACTCGTGTTTAGACCAATCAGTCCTAGAGCCTGGAGTAGAGGGCTATAAATTTGAGGTGGTTGCCGTAGAGACGTCGGCCACTGGAGAGTTGAACGCAAGAGCCCCTGTATGGGAGGTAATATATTAGCAAGGTAATGACTGATGCTCAAATGCTACATTTGACAAACGTAGAGTTGTATTAAGGTGGTTGATGCGATTCTATTGATACATCTGTTGATTTGACCGCTGGCAAACTAGCGAGGAGACCATAACCGAATGTAGCCACGTCGGAACAGCTAATTTAGCTCGACGCGTTAGCCTGTTTTACGTTAGCGATGCCAGATTAACGCTTAAAGTGTCTGGAATTTTCGCGGAGAGTTATGCGCTTTATTTGGACAGACACGATGTCCCAAACGTGGGAGGGAATGAACAGGGACTATCGTGACGGGGCAGTCTTTAGCCAGTTTGGTAACGTTAGCATTATTTTAGAACTGTTGCCAAGCTACAATAGCTAGTGCTGTTGTTCATGTTACCATCGCGACATCGATATAACTCATCGAGCGATATTGAAGCAACGTACGTGTGTAAACGAAGCACCGAGGCCTGTTTTTGTCACCGTCGCGCACTTCTCATTTTCTTTATGCGTTTTAAATTTGGCGTGGGGGAAGTTGGTTAACGTTAGCGAATGAACTAACCGGGGGGCGTGACGGAGGCTTCACGTGTTGGACCGAGCGCTGTCAACAATGCAGCATGCGTCCATGTTTGAGGAAGAAGTCAGAAACGAAAAGAAACGTTATGTCACAGTGATCTGAAGACGATTCGTAAAGAGCGACGATCTACTCATTAACATTTAGACTCATTAAATTATTAGATAAATGTTTATGATTCAGGCTAAAATAACGTTTTCTTTTTGCCCGATACTAACTAGTAAATCCAAGAAGCTATTGCAGATGATCGGGATTATTTGACATATCGACACCCTCTTAAAATAATGTAATATATGATATTTTTTATTTAAATAATTTTGTCAATAAAATGAGGTAGGCCAGTATTTTAAGGGATGTCGATATGAAAAAGTAATTCTCTTGAATCTTTTAATCAACATAATTTGATGGTTATATATTGTCCCCAATGACAGACTCATGAATCATTTATTGTCATTGTGGTAGCTCCTCCTCAAGTAGTACATATATATATATATATGTATATATATATATAGATATAATATAAACATTAGAATACTATAAAATAAATAAGCTGTACAGATATATACATAAAAATAAGACAGTGTGTGTGCATTGGGGGTAATTGATTTCACAGATCTCGATAAACATTTTGCTACATTTCTGTGTTTAACATAATGCCCTTTGTTCAGACTAACTGAATGGTGAGTGTGTTGAAGATATGATTGAAACAGTTATGTACAAGTCGACCAGAAGTAGGAGTTAAACATAAGATGAGTACTTCTCTAATCCTTATATCTGTTATGTTTCTATACTGAGGTGTGTCTTTCTGTTTGAACCTTTGTTATTGCCCCAAATAATGGCAATTTACATGTTTAATAGTCTGTAAACCAAGAGGTGTATGAAAAGCAGACCACAACACTTTTTCATTGGTTGACTAAATGGGTCGGCTCTGATGTTTTCAAAATAAGATAATCTTTATTTTATCCAACAGTGGGGAAATTTGCTATGCTTTGCTAAAAAAGAAACAAAACAAACCTCAATGAATGTGAATGCCAAATAGCACAACTCCCATCCTTCTTAACTCAAGAAGTATACAACGAACACTAGATTTTTGTGTACAGTTCCTGAAATTAGGCTCCTATGCTCCCTGAAATTCACCCTGTCATTGCACCTACATGCATCCAACAACAGGACAATGTTGGACTTCCCTGCACTCATTTATATGTGAAAAAAGACTGTCCTCATTTGTCGTCTCTTGAGAAAAATAAAACGCACATAATATACAAAGAACTTGCAATGTAAATTATTTTGGGTTGGGATGGCTGGATGGGACTTAAATGAAGATATCTATTGGTTTTATAGCTGCAATGTTGTTTTTTTTCTACCCCGCTTGAGCCTTAAATTATAATTTGAGATAGTTTTTTTGTTTTGTTTTGTTTTAAAGGATTCATGAAAGCCATTTTTCTTTGTTCCTTTTTCAGTATTTTAGTATGGGGAGGACATACTGTAAATTTGGATTAAAAATGAGGATCTGTTATCATCCACCTTTGCTGAGCTGAAATGTACATTTGGACGATATCTGCGGGATGCAGTAGGTGGCAGTATTACTCCTGTATATCAGGAAAGAGCCTCTTAAGCATTCCCTTCTATCTCGAAATGAGAATCTATATTCTTTCAGATTTTCAGTCTTCTATCTGTAAATGACATACCGATAAATGGTACTGAACATACTGTGGTCAAAAGCTAATCCCTCAGCGTTATATGTAGGGGAGGGGAAGTCACATGTTTTCCTTCTGTATGTACTGGCATCATTTTTTCCTTTGTCTTGTTTAAAAATGTAAAACTTCAAGTAGGTGTTGGAAGGTTGTAAAGGGCACCGGTGTGTAACAGGTTATGTACATGTCAAAATGGAAAAGATTCTAATAATATGCTGCTAAATTATTTCATTATTAAATTGAATCTGTATCCGTTTCAAATGATGATGAGGCAGATGTCAACAAATAGCTAATTGTTGTATTTAAAGTAACCTAATATCAGTGCTTGTTTGCATGCCTAAGTACGTAAGATTTATTGTCTAGAGGCATCATATGTTCCAGGATTGATATAATGAACTAGAAGTTTTTTCAAAATGTACTTAAACACTGGAAACTCCTCTTCATTCCTCACTCAGGAAAATGTGTGATGAGCTCTAAGTTGCAGCAAAGCTTACTCCGGACAGTTTCCCGCTTCACGGCCTTTGGACAACACAATGTCTGATGTGAAAGTCTGTCCCACCGTGAGTCGAAATCCCCCTCCACCAGAGGTCGTAAATCCCAAGAAGCCTGGACGTGTAACCAATCAGCTACACTATCTGGACAAGGTGGTCATCAAAGCTTTATGGCGGCATCAGTATTCATGGCCTTTTCGCCAACCAGTTGATGCAGTGACGCTGTGTCTCCCAGTAAGTTGTAAAATTTTAATTATAACATTGCAGTGTGAGTCTGAAATATGTTGCTGTTGAGCTGCCTTGAGGTTTTTACATTAAAATCTCTAGAAGAAGGCTTTTAGGAATTGCATTCATGCCCTTTCCATAATGCTGATGAAGCAGATCAATGCCAGCTAAGTCTCTGTGTTCTGCAGTGTTATTCAACCTTTAAATGTATTGGCTGTATCAACATGACAGTGCTGGTGCATCTGTAGCAATGGAGACATAGTAGCTTACTGAAACTAGGAATATGGAAAGCCTAGGGAGGGGAATACAGAAGTAGAATAGAATCTAGAAAGCCTTGTAGAAAAGTTTCTGATGATCCAGTTAAAAAGAAAACCTGCCTTCAGAGAAAGGATTACAATCTACACATGCAAGTGAATGAAGGCCACAGGAAAACTTGGATCCCTGTTGATCTTGCTTTGCTTTTTTTCTCACTGAAAGAAAAGAATAGACTGTAGACTGCAGGCATACCTTGTAGGTGCTGTGTCTTCAAAAGCTTGAACCTAAAAATGCATTTAACATAACTTGTTTACTGTATTGATTGCGTTATGTCTGGTCAAGGAAGTCCTGTATGTATGTCAGCGTCTATGTTCTCTTTCAGGATTATTACACAATTATTAAAAACCCTATGGATCTCGGCACTATCAAGATGCGCCTTCAAAACAGATACTACTGGCAAGCCCGAGACTGCATACAAGACTTCAACAATATGTTCACCAATTGCTATGTGTACAATCGGGTAAGAGCATACTGCTGTGTAACACACTAGAATATACAGTGGGGGAAATAAGTATTTGATCCCCTGCTGAATTTGTAAGTTTGCCCACTTCCATAGAAATGATCAGACTCTGGTTTTTATGGTTGTTTACTGGTTATGGGTATAGACAGAATATCAATTGAAAATGCATAAAAAACACACAATCTAAAAGTTATAAATTGTTATGTATTTTATTAAGGGAAATAAGTATTTGATCCCCAACAATTCACTTAGAATTCAGGCTCCTACAGATTGGCTGGTGCGCATGTGGCACACAGCTGTGCTCAGTCAACTAATTACCAATACTCCTGATCTTAACTCGTCATGTATATAAAGCACACCTGCTCTAAGAATCAGTTTCTTACATTCCAACTTCTACAGCACCATGGGCAAGACCAAAGAGCTGTCAAAAGATGTC
Organism: Mugil cephalus; assembly: GCF_022458985.1. NCBI lineage: Eukaryota > Metazoa > Chordata > Actinopteri > Mugiliformes > Mugilidae > Mugil > Mugil cephalus. Next base: position 13,263,512 of record NC_061775.1, read on the forward strand.
AGGGACAAGATTGTAGACCTGCACAAGGCTGGTATAGGTTACAAAACCATCAGCAAAAGGCTTGGTGAGAAGGTGACAACTATTGGTGCCATTATTCGCAAGTGGAAGACCCATAAAAGGACCATCAACTGTCCTCGGTCTGGAGCTCCCCGCAAAATCTCGCCTCATGGAGTGAGGATGATGATGAGAAAGGTGAGGGAGCAGCCTAAAACAACATGGCAGGAGCTTGTTAATGATCTGGAAGCAGTTGGGACCTCCGTCACCAAGAAAACAGTTGGCAACACACTGCGCCGTTATGGATTGAACTCTTGCAGTGCCCGCAAGGTCCCCCTGCTCAAGAAGGCACATGTACAGGCCCGCCTTAAGTTTGCCAGTGAACATCTAAATGACTCAGAGAAGGCTTGGGAGAAAGTGCTGTGGTCTGACGAAACCAAAGTTGAGCTATTTGGCATTAACTCGACCCGCCGTGTTTGGAGGATGAAAAAACGTGAGTATGACCCAAAGAACACCATACCCACGGTTAAGCATGGAGGTGGAAACATCATGTTTTGGGGCTGTTTTTCAGCAAAGGGTACAGGGCAACTTCACCGCATTATGGGGCCAATGAATGCAGCCATGTACTGTAACATCTTGGACAAAAACCTTCTTTCCTCAGCAAGAACACTGAAGATGCCTCGTGAGTGGGTTTTCCAACATGACAATGACCCAAAACATACTGCCAGGACAACAAAGGAGTGGCTCAAGAAGAAGCATATTAAGGTCATGGAGTGGCCTAGTCAGTCTCCAGACCTTAACCCGATCGAAAACCTGTGGAGGGAGCTGAAGCTCCGAGTTTCCAAGAGGCAGCCAAGAAACTTGAAGGATTTAGAGACTGTTTGTAAAGATGAATGGGCCAAAATCCCTCCTGCGCTGTGTGCAAACCTGGTGACCAACTACAAGAAACGTCTCATCGCTGTGCTTGCCAACAAAGGTTTCTCTACAAAGTACTGACTTGTGTTGTGCTTGGGGATCAAATACTTATTTCCCTTAATAAAATACATAACAATTTATAACTTTTAGATTGTGTGTTTTTTATGCATTTTCGACTGATATTCTGTCTATACCCATAACCAGTAAACAACCATAAAAACCAGAGTCTGATCATTTCTATGGAAGTGGGCAAACTTACAAATTCAGCAGGGGATCAAATACTTATTTCCCCCACTGTATGTAGAGCCTAAGATGCACAGAAATTATCTGAATTATTTAGTGAATCCCTGGGATCTACCTTTGCAGCTTAAACAAACTTTCTAAAGAATAAGCATTGCAATGGATTCTTCCATTTCAGCACCCCTGTTTTCTTTCCACAGCCTGGAGATGACATTGTTTTTATGGCGCAGACCCTGGAAAAGATTTTTTTGCAAAAATTGGCCCAAATGCCCAAGGAAGAGTTAGTTACAGCAATCACTGGAAAGGAACCAGTGAAAGGGGGAAAGACAAATACAGGTATTTTTTGCCTCGGGGGTTGAAATTGCATCAACACACCAGCTGACACACGCAAAAAGGCACAACACTGTGCACTGTGTGTAGAACATGCACTAAAGAACCAATAATTGTTTTGCTTATTTATGTTTTGATTTTTTTTTCTTTTTCTGGTGGTATGAAAATGAGAAGTAAGAAGTAGATTGGGATTGCACTGATTCATTGGCAGTTCATTGGCCATTTAAAATTGTATTTCTTTTGCCTGTTGTGTCGCAGGTGCAATAAAGCATCAACCTCTCATGTCAGAAGTTGTTGTCCAGCAGACGGTGACAGTCATTCCTCCCGATGTGCCTGAGTTGAAGCCATCCACCCAACTCTCTGCACAAACTGATGCAACAGTAAGCATTTTATACAATTTCAAATGTGTTTATATACAGGAAAGAAGTTGTCATTGTGGCCTGAGTATAGCTTTGCTCATTATTTCTGTAAGAGAATGCTACGACTATGAAATCGAGTTTTATTTTGTGTGGCCACAATAAAAAGGTCAAATCAATTTTCTGCTATAACTCAAACTCTTGTGCTCCAACTTAGGACATCAAACAGTGGCTTCATATCATGGTACAAAACTGCTTTGTTGTGGCAGATAAACTTTCTCTATTGCATGAAACGTCAGATTGAATAATAATCTTTTAATTCTCTGTTTCGTTGCTTTCTAAATTTTCAGATTAAAAAAGCTGTTAAGAGGAAAGCACACTCTGCAGCCTTGACCACCTCAGCAATCACCAGCAGTGAGATGTCCCCTGTTAAGGAACATTCAGCACCTAGCACACTGTTCTCACGGAGAGGCAGTGGAAGGCCCATCAAACCCCCCAAGAAAGACATACCTGGTGTAGAGTTCAAGAAGGTCAGACTGTCTGAGCAACTCAGGTGCTGCAATGATATCTTGAAGGAGATGTTCTCAAAGAGGCACTACGCATATGCGTGGCCCTTCTATACACCAGTTGATGCAATGGCTTTGGGCTTGCATGACTACCATGACATCATCAAGCAGCCTATGGACCTAAGCACCATCAAGGTAAAACTACTGCTCAGGCTGAGTAAGCAGAGCACACAGTGGTGTGAAGAACTGTTTCCCCCTACCTGATTTCTTATTTTGTTTTTGCAAGTTTGTCACCCCTAAATGTTTCAGATCATCAAACAAATTTAAATATAAAACAGATAACACAAGTAAACACAAAATGCGTTTTTTTATAACAAAATACAAAACTACATGGCCCTGAGTGGAAAAAGTGTTTGCCCATCCTGTTAAAACATAACTAAAGTGTTGAGTATCATACCTGAGTTCATATTGTCTAGCCACAACAAGGCCTGATTACAGCCACACAGCCATTATCCACAAATGGTGAAAACATGGAACAGTGGTGAACTGTACCTGGAGTTATTACCCAACCAAAATTACCCCAAGAGCACAGCTCTCGTGACTCATCCAAGAGGTCACAAAAGACCCCACAACAACGTCCACAGAACTGCTGGCCTCACTTGCCAAAGGGACAGGGCAAACATGGCCTGCATGGCAGCGGTCCAAGACCAAAACCACTGCTGAGCAAAGAGAACATAAAGATTCATCTCAGTTTTGCCAGAAAACATCTTGATGATCCTTGACTTTTGGGAAAATGCTCTGGACTGACGAGACAGAAGCTGAAATTTTTGGTAGGTGTGAGTCCCATGACATCTGGCATAAAAGTAACACTCCATTTCAGAAAAACAACATCATAACAACAGTAGAATCTGGTTGTGGTAGTGTGATGGTCTGGGGCTGTTTTGCTGCTTCAGCACCTGGAAGACTTGCATGATAAATGGAACCACGAATTCTGCCATCCACCAAAAAATCCTGAAGGAGAATGCTTCAGCTTGAGGTCACAAACCGATGTCCGGACAAACTTGGGTTCTGCAGCATTACAATGATCCAAAACAAACCAGTAAGTCCACCTCTGAATGAAGACTTTGGAGTGGCCTGGTCAATGTCCTGACCTGAATCCTCTTGAGATGCTGTGGCATGACCTTAAAAAGGTGGTTCATGCTGAAAAATCCTCCAATGTTGCTGTATTACAACAATCCTGCAAAGATGAGTGGACCAACATTCACCCACAATGCTGTTAAAAAAAAAAAAAGACTCATTGCAAGTTATTGCAAATGCTTGATTGCAATTGCTGTTGCTAAGGGTGGCCCAACCAGTCGTTAGGTTTAGAGGGAAATCGGGACAGGGTTTGGATTTTCTTAATAATAAAAAACCTTTATTTAAAAACTGCATTTTGTGTTTCCTTGTGTTGTGTTTAACTACTATATAATTTTGTTTGATGATCTGAAACATTTAGGTGTGACAAACATCCAAAAAAATAAGAAATCAGGAAGAGAATCAACATTTGTTTAGGCCACTGTATATTCTTATTGGCCACCTTATAAAGTTTATGTTGCCATGACCAGGTTGTCCCACTTTAGTTCTTGGAACTGCATAATGTCTTTGTGAAATGCTCTTCATGTCTCCATGCCTAAATGTACTGAGTTGCTGCCATGTGATTGCCTGACTAGATATTTGTATTAACCAGTAGTCGAACACATACCTGATGAGATGGCCAGTGAGTACATTATTTTGAATATACTGTATTTCACTCACATTTTCCTAAAAACAAACTGTTACCTCCTCAGAAAAAAATGGACCAGCGAGAGTATGGGAGTGCAAAAGAATTTGCTGCTGATGTCCGTCTGATGTTCTCCAACTGTTACAAATACAATCCACCTTCTCATGAGGTGGTTTACATGGCAAGAAAACTTCAGGTATAGTTTTAATTATCATGTCAGTAACGAATTTCACGCATATCATAAAAAAATAAATAAATGTGAAAGTGGGCCCTTCATTACTTTATTGTTTTATAAGGTTATTAATGTTTCAAATATATGTTTGTCTGTCTCAGCAGGATGTTTTTGAGGCCCGTTATCTGAAGGTCCCTCAAGAACCTGAAGGTTGCTCCATGTATTGCCATCCAGTGGACAAGGGAAAAGGAAAGCGTTTTGGAAGTCTGTCAACCTCCACAAGTTCTGAAAGTGAGAGCTCCTCAGAGGCAGACAGTTCATCAGAAGAAGTGGCCATGCAGCTGGCCCAGCTAGAGGAGCGGGTTGGTGTTACACACGACAGTAACAGTGCCACTGGTTTTTGGGAAGCTGGGTAGCTTGGTGAACTCCACTTACCTGTCTTATTAATGGCCGGCTTTTCAGCTGAAAGCTGTCAGTGATCAGCTGAAGAAACTTACCCAAGAGCCTTTGATGAAACCAAAGAAGAAGGAGAAGCTGAAAAAAGAAAAAAGATTAAAAGAAAGACGTATTGCTCAACTTAAGTACAAATCCTCAAAATGCATGCCTGTTGAAGAAAAAAACACAAGCGACCAGACCTCTTCCTTGTAAGTGAGACCCACTCAATTGTTTAGTAAAGCTTGCTCACACAGTGCGATAATAATGAACTTTGTGTACTACAGTACATGCTCATCATAATGTTACATGTTTGGTATACATGCGCAGGCATGGCAGTAAATATCACAACCATGGAGCTCATGTAAATTGTGAGGATGAGGTCCTAGCCACACCAATGACGTACCAGGAGATGAAGCAGTTGAAATCAGACATCGACATGCTGCCTGGCGACAAACTGGGAAAGTTGGTCAACATCATTCACGCCAGGGAGTCTTGTCTGCGGGATTCTACTCTTGAGGAGATTGAAGTAGACTTTGAAATGCTCAAGCCTTCCACACTGAGAACCCTTCAGAGGTTTGTTGCAGCGTGTCTGAGGAAATGCAACAAGAACGTAAGCAGTAAGTACAGCTCAGTCCTGCTTTACTAAATCTTTACTCTACTCGGCAAAGACATTTTTTTTGGATTTACCTCAAATTAAAGCTTATTTTCACAATGAGAAGCCACTGTAATTATTTCTACTGTACCTCAGAGAAAAAACTGATGAAGCCTACGGGAGGAATGCAGACTGGGAAACTGGATGGTGCAAAATCTCAGGTTGTCAGCAAAGAATCGCTGCTAATTAAGAAAAAGAAGCCACTAGGTAAGAAAATGTGATTAAGAGTGTGGTCGCCACAATTATGCTTCCGCATGTGGGGAGAGGGTGAAAATATTCACTTTGCTCTCTTTATTGACAGGTAAAGTCATGGCCTCTCCTGACCTCAGCTGCCCTTCGCGCCTCAGCGACAGCAGCATCAGCTCATCAGTCAGCTCCTGCAGCAGCGGCGGCAGCGGCAGTAGTAGCGACTCTAGCACTTCTGATAGCAGTGACTCTGAATCAGGTTAGCTGCTCTCCTCAGCCACCACCTCACCTTTGTTTGACTCTTCCCTTTTCCCTCTTGGGTGCATCTCTGCTGAACTGCAGTCCCGGTTTTCTCGGTTGCACACGGAATATTAAATCATTTTCATGTTTTTATGCAATCACGAGGCGTGCTTTGTTTTTATTTCACACACACTTGTTATTAGCTCTCTACAAGAATGCGGTGCACGCATCTGTACCAGTAACATCTGAGACTACTGTGACGACTTTTGTGGCATGGGGCAAGTATGCTGCACAATACCGGTGGCACAGATGTAAAGTTAAAGTCAAAACTAATACCAGTCTGAAAAGCAGTATCTCCCTGCACCCTCCAGCTGGAAGGAAGTTTGTCTGCCCCCATATATCATCACTAATGGGCATACGATGTTCAGATGCCAGCTTCTTCCATTATAACAAAAACTCTTAATTTTTTTCTCTCTCTAGTGATATGTCCATTTGTCAGTATGTTTTTAATTTATTGGGTTCTAGTTACCTACTAGCTGTTAGTCACATGGTGTGTGAAATAATGTGAAGGCTCCACCCATTAAGCACCTGCTGGTGGCCTTTTTAAGCTTTGTCCTACTTCCTGTTCCTATGCCCTGATGAAGGCCAATATGAAACATATGCTTTTAAATATTTCTTTTTGCCATGCTTAAACAAAGGCTTTTTATACTTTTTTCACCCAGAGTTCCTTTGCAATCTTTTCTTTTTTGATCCCTCACTTCATCTGTCGCAAGTAGAGCACCATTGTAAAGAACCTTCTTAATACCTTTGAGCTTATTTGCTGAGTTGTGCTGATTTGGTGTTGTGAGACATTGCAAAATCATTGGACGATGTAGTGGCTCTCATGAAGACTGTCCCAGGAAAGGACGTCCTGGACAGTCTTCTGCTGCAGAAGACAAGTTAGTTAGAACAGAAATTCACAATTTAGATAAAAGTCTACATCATTGCTGTGAATAGGGCTCTGAACATCAACCTTGAAGATGAAGAAAACGTCTTGAGCCAAGGGACATACTTCCCTGTGTGGCTCCCACTGCGAAGCATGGAGGACTATCATTTGTTCCACATTCGGACAGTTGACGAAGAAACAGAGTGATGGAGCATTGCATCACGTGACCTGATCTCCATAGTGGCTTGACCTAAACCCATCCAAGATGGCTTTGGATGCTTTGGACCACTGAATGAAGCATTGAAGTAATGTGCTGGGGTGGGATGTGGACGAGCCTGTTTGGTGGACAGTGTCTCTTTTCTTTACAGCGGCTTTGCTTTGGCAGCCTGGTGGAGATCTTCTTCGTGGATGGTGGCTCCCTCATGTAGAGTGTTCCTCCAAGTGCTTCTGTTTTTAGCTAAGTATTCCCAGGAAATGCTGTCTACATGGAACTTCTTGATCCTGCTGATCTGAATATTGTCCTTGAACCTCTTTTTTTGACCTGCAGGAGCTTGCTGACCTGTCTTTAGGTCTAAATAAAGGACCTGCTTTGATAGATGCGTGTCAGGCATTTGAACAACATAGCTAGCCCATCTCAGCCAGTGTTTAATGATGATGATGGCGGCAATGCTGTTGGTGTGTGCTTCCTCCAATACACTGCTGTTAGCGCCCATGTCTTTTCAGGGAATTCTGCGTAGGTACCTGTGATGGTAGGACTCCAGGACTTCAGCTGTAGGAATCCATGTTTCTGCATCCTATAAGAGAGTGGGCAGGACGACTACTTTGTAAACCAGGAGCTTGGTCTTTGCCAGCAAGTTGTAGCTTTCAAACGCTTTTCTCCAAAGCTTTGTAACGGCCCCACTGGCACAATGGATGTCATGGTGTACCTCGCTGCACCTCGCTATCAATGTCCACCTTGTTAGAGAAGTGGCTTCCTAGGTAGGGAAAGTGGTCTACATTTTCAAGAACTACTATCAACCAGTGCATGAGCTCCTTGTTAGGAAAAGCATACAACAGTTGGCTGGGATTACTATTAGAGTTTCAAATTATAAACACTTATGGAATTCCTTGGCGTTTATAGTCTATACTGACTATGTGAACCTATCCATTGTGTTGCACCTAGATGTATTTTTTTTTTTGTGCAATTTACCAAAGCTAGCTTTTATGTTCTACCACCACACTCGTCTTTTACCCGTTCCATTCATTTTTTCTCTCCTCAGTAGAGGCTTTATATAGAAGATGGTTCTTTACTCTTTCCTCCAGCCACCAGATAAATTGTATTTCAGTTTTCTGTTCAGTGGTGTCAAACTGGCACAAAGCATTCACTATAGAAACCAAACTCAAAAAAAAAAAAGGCAAGAGATTCAAGGTTATTACTTTGGTTTATTTTTGAAAAACACTTACATAAACGGTTGTCTTCTCACAGCAGAGAGAAACTTTAGAAAGAAGGCAATTTTTAGGGCCACTTTTATTGTATATGATTTTTATGTGATTACATAAAACCAACAATCTACCCCCTCCTTCAAAACGTTGTGATGTTTGAACACAGTTACTATGGAGAATTAATTAATTGGTGAAAAGAAAATTCGTATGTTGCTTTAGTGAGACTTGAATCTCAATAGCAAAATTCATGATGGTCATTTTCAGGTGATGCTGCAATACAAAGGACTATTCTGTCACATACCCCCCTAAGTGACTTTGAGTTATTTGCATGTTTTGCAGTGCGAAAAGCAAAGCAGCAGAAGTCTAAAGATCCTTCCCGAAGGTTTAACAAAAAGGTCAGTACATTCACACTTTGATTCCTGCCCATCAAAATACTGTAAGCTAGTTGGTTGCAGTGAAAAATTGGACCGTCATGCTTGGTTCAAAGGTGACGTGCACTGCCAGTAGTAAGCAGACATCAGTGGGAAAAGATGTGACAAAAGCCTCAGTCAAGAATTGTCAGCCTGTTCCTCCTGGGCATTCCTTGGTAGCAGAAAGTAAAGGCTACCCAACACACCGCAATGGAGGCCGGGTTTGTGATGAGCTCACCTTATCACCTCCAGGTAATATTTACATCCGTATCCTTTTTGACCATCACATAAGAAATGTATGTTAATTTGACTCAGTAATTTCAGCAGGGCTTGACATTAGTTTTAAAGGCCAGTGACTGACGTTTTACTTGCCCGACAACCAAAGTTGGTCTGAAATGCTAATTTGACATTTGTAAACCTCACGGCTAATTTCCAGACACTGTAAAGAATACAGCTATAGGCACCAGCTAGCCTTGTGCAGCCAGACTCAGTGTGTGTGACCACATCGCTGTTACAGTATTTATAGCAGAAAGCCTGCTCAAACAATTTGATTGACCTGGCAGATCTTTTCTGGCGCATAATCAATTATCAGAGCACCTCACCACAAAGAAATTGTGGGCAGGGAATTTGATCTGGCTTCCAGGCTAGGTGCATTTGATTTATTTTTGTATTATTTTTATATATTTTTCATGCATTTGCTACCTTGTTTTATTAAAACCAAGTTGGCAATTACCCAAAATTAAAAGATAGCAGATGAAATTAGATGTGACGTTTTAATATTTCAACTTATCTTCTGTTGCTAGCAATTCTAAACATTTTTGCAACCTAATGCTTATTACACAATGCCAACATGATTTCATGTCGGCACTTATCATTCAAATGGCAATCCCCAATCCCTTCATTTCAGTGCCTTTTTCCTTGTGGAGTGTGAAACAATTCATTGCAATTCTTTCAGACTCTCTCTGTAGGAATTCTGCTGTCACCTTGGGTTTGCTTTGTTTTTTTTTTGTTTTTTTAGTTAGTTTTATTGCCTGTTTTTTGCGTAACTGGTTTTGCTGTTTGGAGGCTGTTTCTGCGACATAGTCAGAAACATGCCCTCGGAGTGTTCGACCGTCTCACCACGGGGTAACATTAATGGCTAGCAGAAGGCAAACAAGGACAAGAGTCACTCCCTGCTCTCCTTGCCTGGCAGCTCTGTTGGTGTATGTGTTATAGGTCATTGAGAGTCAAAAAATATGAAGGGCTTTGTAAACCTCTAAGGTAAAAAGGTAAAAAAAAGAGCAATGACCTTGCTTTACTGCCACCTGTGTATTACATTTCACAGCAGCTCCTTGCTTCTAATAATGCAGTGGTGGTGTGTTAAAGATCAGTTCCTTTTTATTTGACAGATTTGTCTGCCCTTTTATCTCCCATGGCGTCCCCTGGAGGTGTGCTGGACTGGGCTGTCGCCAGATTTGAGGTATTTAAAAATAATCCCTCATGGGGAAATTCTCTGTGCATTTGACCCTTGCGTTGCTTCACACAGTAGTGTGTGCACTCCGAGCAGTGGGCTGCCACTTGAGCGATTCGGGGGGTTGGATGCTTGCTCGAGGCACCTCAGCCCTGGACAAACCTAGGACCCTTCAGTCCTAAAACTGCTTCTCTAACCACTACACCACAAGGTTAAACCTCCACACAGTGTTATTTTGACACAAAGACAGCTTTTCGGCTGTGCACTCATGACTCTTACTGTGAGCTATTGGCTCTGTGAAGTTTTTACAGTGCGTCTAATGAATGCCTTATTGCTCATCCACGTAATAATTTAGGAGTGTGATTAACCTACAGTCAGCACATTGTGTCAGTGGTGAAGTACATACTCTATAATATGACGCTTAAGGGCCAAGTTGCATTTACTTGCTCAGTAGATGTGCCAAAAATAGGACCGCTGATTTACTAGAGGTCGAGTCCAAGAACTGATTTATCTACTGATAAAACAACAGTGGTAGTTTTATACGAGAGGTCGGAAGTATCTCTTTGTGCCGAGCTTATTTGGCAGACGGAATATTTCACAGGCCTGCCTTCGTAAGGGACATGATGAAATGCAATTAGAATTTATATCTGCTAATCACCTGGATAGTTTCCATGCCTTTTGCTCTTGATTTCAATATAGCGTATAGTGGGGAAAATCCTACCCCTTGAGCCAAATAAATAAATAAATAAATAAAAATCAAACTGTAAATGTTGGCAGCTTTAAGAGTGGTAGTTCCCTGTATCTAATTCCTGCCACAATTTTATGTGTGTAGTAGTTAAATAGTTGAATAGTTCTTCTGTTTGGGCTATTATACATGATGCCTTCATACTTGTCGACCATTAATAACGTCAAGGTTTACCTCTCAGCAGGGTGCAGTGCTGTCCCCTCTTAGAGACAGCCCGCTGACGTGCAAAGATGAGACGGGGTCCAGTGAGTACCTTGAGAACTCTTACTTTGACGTCGCCATTGTTAATGCAGTAGTACCTTTACAGATCATCTCTTTTTAATTTGACTTTGCCAGATTTCAGATACCTTCAGGACGCCCCCGATAGTCAAGTGACTGATCTGTCTTCCACCAACACTGAGAGTAAAACTGTTGAAGAGGACAAAACGCAGCTGCCCAAAAAGGTTAGAGTTACTTAACCAAGTTTACTATTTTATGAAACTGTAGCGATATTTTACGTAGTTTTTTTTTTCAAAAACAAGCAGTTTAACTTATACGATAATATAAAGGAGAAGAATTTTTAAATTGAGGAAATGTCTCAAAACATCAGCAGATTTTCACACAAGTGCTGAAAGTCTACAAAGAGGACCCAGTTAAACAAATTACACAAAAGATACACAAGATACAAGATACAAGATAATGAGCCAGTATTGCATATCAGTGAGGGTACCTACAAGGTTACAAGTTCGTTTAAAGTCCATCTGTTCAAAAGAAGTTGTTTCCAATCAATGTAATGAGATATAATACATAGGTTGCAGTTACTGTGATTTGTTTTCTCCAGGACATTGTGCTAAAAAATGCTGAGTCTTGGGCGAGACTAGTGAGGCAGTCAATCATCCCGTGTGCAATCAAGTCCTCCAAAGAGAGCTTTGAGCAGTTTCGTAAGGCTGCCTTGGAGAAGGAAGAGCGTGAAAAAGCTCTGAAGAAGAAACCAGCGGATGAAAACAAGGAGGAGAAGGCTCCTGAGAAGAGCAGGTGTTCACACAGAAACTATATTATATGCGATTGTTGTTTATGTGTCAAAGCTACGATGTTCAGCACGATTGCCTGTGAATAATGTTTAATTTGGAGAGCTGTGTCTAAGTAATTCTGTCCATCTAGTCTCCCAGGCCCATGTAAAACAGAGCAAAACCCGAAGCCCGTTAAAGACGATTCTGACTTGACTGAGAACATTTGCACAGAGGCTCCCTCGGATGCTCCCGAACATGCTGAGCAGCAACAGTCTCCCAAGGAGGCGCAACCTTCGACTACGCAGTCCGCTGTGGATAGGGAACGAGAGATGGCCCGCAAAAAAGAGCAGGAACGTCGCAGGCGAGAAGCCGTGAGTACCTTCGTCTGGGCTTTAATGAGACGTCGCTGTGCTGTAAATGGCATTTTCAAAAATGAGTTGTGGTTTCTTTCTCTTTATGTAGATGTCTGGCATTGACATGACTATGCAACGGGACATCATGACTACATTTGAGCTAAACCTGGACTAAAAGTCAGCTGAGATTCATCTGAATTGATTGACGTCTTGATGAGTAACCAGAGCTGTTGATCCTTTCTATTGGCACAGAAGATGTGTATGTTCTTGAGAGTAAAAATAAAATCAGTGTTAAATTGTGGAGCAAAGGAAACTAATCCATTAAATATGGGCGAGGCCATTAATTTGCGTATGATAAATGTCTGCACTAATGCACTCTTGAATTTGGCGTTTTTGGGGGTGAAGCACTGTCATAAAAAGCAAACTTGAATCTAACATTTTCTGCATGTTTTTTTTTTTTTTTTGTAGTTTTCACATTTGGATGAGTTGTTGTCCTACAGTTAAAAGTTAATGTATGACAAGCTAATTCATGCACCCATCCACTGTAGTTACGATGCCACATTGTGTTGTTTACTTGAATATGCAGTGTTGTTGAGTTGTCTTTACCACCATGTTTCAGTTAATCCCGACTCTAAAATACACCAAATGTACACAGAACGCAGGTTTGTATGTATTACATGTCTTTAGAAAAACCTTTTCCATAACGGAAACATATATTTTGATAGGTAGGTAGGTAGGTAAGTAGGTTCTCTCCAAGGTTTCCAGGGTGGAATTGACTTAATCTCAGTTCCTTATTTGCGTTGCTACTTGAAGACACTGTACAACGTTGTTATCTGTACACGCACTGCACTTTGTTGTTCATACAGTTGTGGCTGTTCCAAAGTTGAATTTGGGCATTATCAGCGTATTCTGTATGTTACATTTTGTAAATGTTAAAAAAAATAAGAATTCCTTTCTTTGTTTTTTTTTTCTTTTCTTTTTTTTTTTTTACTCCAATAAATAAACAAAAGTAATTTTCACTACGTTCTCTGTATCTTTATCCTTACATCATTTAAATCTGCAGTACAATCAAACATGTGGAGGTCCCTCACTCTCTGCTTAGTTCTAGTAGGTGGACCAGACTCAGAATCTTAGTTTTCTAACTTTTTGGTCCATGTGGAATAGAATATGCTTGATTTTGACCATTTTAAAGGCTAATAATGCACTGATAACCTTCACCGAGTAGAAGGAGCCAGAAGAGGAGTGACCATTAGCCCCATCATACTCCAGGAGTGAACAAGATGTCCTCCTAATGATCCACCTCACCAGAGTCTATACCAAGGACACTGGGATGTCATTCAGACTCGATATACGGTAACTGGATAAGACTGCATGGTGGCGAAGAGAAGGACAAATGATCCAGAGTGAAGGGGTGGAATTCCCAGTAGGGAGCACACGGGACGCCATGATGTAAGCTTGTCATCCACGGTGACATTTTACAGGATGAGACAGGTGAGAAAACAGCAGGTCTGTGGAAGGAATAAGATCCAATACACACTGAATATATACATATTCTTTTTTCCTAACTTGGTCATTGTTTTGACTCCATATAATCCATCACTTCGGAGTATAAATGTCAATCACTTACACCGATCAGCCACATCTACACTAATTCAATCTTCTGCTGGGAAACTTGGTCCTGGCATTCATGTGAATGTTGCTTTGACGTTGTACCACCCACCAAGACCAGACCAGGCACCCCCACACCACAGCAAAGACGCTCCTTGATGGCAGACATACACAATATTAGGAAGGTGGTCATAATGTTATGCTTGAGGGGCGATTCGTGTAGCCTAAACTTTGTTAGCTGTCTGATTGAGTTGACTCCAGCTGTGATGGTTAACACAATAATTGACCCGCTCTGCTTTGTGTGCTTAACAGGACATGGCAGTCTCACACCTGCGACCGGATCACGGCTCATTAAATATCCATGCGCAGTCCCACCTGCCAATTAACCCACGGAACCGTACGGTGAGCACATCTGAAATAACTAATTATTTCTCCTATTAGCTGAACTAATGTTATGTTGAACCTGCACCTAGTGGTTTTATTTTATTCTATTTTATTATTATTATTTTAATATTTAAAAAAAAAAAAAAAAATGTTATTTTTTTATTTATTTACTTGCAGTCTTGTTGCCATAACAGCAGTGCGAAGCCGGGCCGCTTTACAGTCTTTTCTGGGGAAGGGGGGGGTTCCCGTCGCCTTACAGCGCCTCTTTAGCTGCGCCGAAATCACCGTAAAGCTTCGCATCGAGCTTGTTCTTATTGCTCGGTTTCCTACTCGCCTTGTGCCGCCAGCAACGCCGTCTCCTGCTAAACAACCGCCGCTGTCACACGCAAGCGTGAAATCTGACGTGATGCCCTCGCCACCGTCCCATTCAGTCGTTTGTTGGGATCCTCCCTTCACACAGTCGTGCGTATGCGCTGGTAACGAAACGACGGCAGTGTCAGGGCAGTATTTAAACAGAGGCGACCAATTAACAGAAAGAAATCAATAGGTAACGTGATCCGGATCGATTCCCTGCGGCAATGTAAAGATGGCGAGAGTGCTCCACAACTTGCTGTTATTTGTAATCAGACTTGCGCTGAAAATCAGAGTTTTGGGGTACTGGTCATTGATATACGGTTATTGTGCTCTTTGCGCCATCGTAGCCCTGCTGAAACTTTGGTGGAACATCGTCTTAAGGCCGACAGCCACCTTCCAATGGGTTATTCGTGAAACTCCCCCGGCTTGTCTGAATGACACGTCCTTGGGAACCCACTGTTATGTCCGGATCAAGGTAAGACGCACACATAGACACACACACATGGACATGAAAGGCGTCTGGTCCCTGTTAGGGGACGAGCCCATTGTGTGTGTGTGTGTGTGTGTGTGTGTGTGTGTGTGAGAGAGAGAGAGGAAGCCCCTCTTCTCGTGTGCTGCTGCGTTCACACGTAAAACACCTTTGTGTGCTGTGTCGCATCGTGAAAAGCCAAACGGGGCCAGGCTTCTTTATGAGCTGCTAAATCGCGAGGCGTCTGTTTATTTCTTATTTATGTATTTGTTTATTTTGCTGCTGGCTGGAGTCACGGTTCGCTGGCTCCGAGCTCAGGTGGTGCTGAAGGAACAGCTCCTCCGCCCCGCGTCTCCGCATGCAGCCTCTAACTACCAACCTACTGTATGTGTTCAACATTATGTAATTAAATACCAAAGCACGTCCGTCACTAAATCCCAATCCAAGACAAAAGCCCCGGCGTCAGTGCTCGGAGAATTGTTCACATGCTTCACTTTCTAAGTACTTAATGTATGTATATAATGCAAGTAACGCGCTGCATCTAATTACCAGCGAAACGTGCTCAATTAATGACAAGTATCACACACTGTTCCCTGCCATTGTTGTATTATTAGATGACGTTGCTATGCTCAGTTTACCGGTGGACTGATGTTATTCAGTCAGTCCGAAGAAATCTGCCACTTTATAATCTGCTTGGCAGTTGAACCTGTGTCACATCTAATAAGACACTTATACGCGATGCTTTCGTGTGAAAACTAAATCTGTCTACAACTTCATCTAAAAGTGCCTAGTAACTTCAGATGTTTAGACAAATGCATTAGAGTCAAGTGTTCTGTTGTCGTTTCTAACGCAGAAATGTATTGAAGTGGGTACAAAGTAATAGACAAAAAAAAAAACTGCCTCAAACAATATCTAGATCGCTAAATGTGTCTCTAAAGTTATATATGGGGCGTGTTTCTGGAAGAACACTCATTTACAATCATCATTTTTTTTCAAAAATAGATTAATCAGAACAGATTATAGGCTACTATACGGATGCTCTGCACATAACAAAAGTTGAGCTCGTCTGAAGACAATGTAATATGAACGTTATATCAATATAAAATCAAAATATCATTTTAAAAAAAAACATATTTTGAGCCTGCTCACATACTGCAGCGAGACAAAGATTAAAACAAAAAGCTGCCTATATATCCATGTACATGCTGCATCATCAGAGATCAGTGCTGCTTTCTGATATAATCGGTGAAACGTCTCAAAATCTTGACAAAATTCACAACATTAGTCAGATGAGGAATACCTAATCCAATGAAATAATAATGGTTGCAAACTTATTATTCAGACAGTTGTAAAGAAATAGCCCCCAAATAGCCCTGGAATGAACATTGTATTATTTGGTTTGATTTATTACAAATCTACAAAGCACTCTAGTCCAAGGAATAATGTTTTAATGTGAGACAACGATTGTATCTATGGTATGGAGAAGTCCATTGGCATCTGTGAACACACATGTGCAGCATCTATTAGGAACCAATCAGCCACCACCTAAAACCACTGACTGGTGTATACATGCTGTCCCACACCTCTGAATTCCTAATGTATTAATGTGGTGTATTCATTACTGCCGATGTTGTTATTTTGCATCGCCTGCGATTTGATCCTAAAACTTCAAGCCTTGCAGGACATGCATAATCAGAGTGACCCTGTTTAAGTGATGACTCAAGATGTTTCTGTTAAAATGCTTCATTTTGCAAAAGTTAAATCCACCCATATACACAGCAGCTTATCCCCTGGAGGGTCACAGGGCGGTGGAGCCTATCCCTGCTGACATTGGGCGATGGACGGGGATATCGCCTTCACCCCGGACAAGTTGCCAGTCTGTCACAGGGCTTACACAAAGAGACAAACAACCATTCACACTCACACCTACCACCAGCTTGGAATCACCAGTTAATCTGACAGACACAGAATTAAAGAGAACATGCAAACTCTGCACAAAGCAGCTCCGGGCCGGTCAATGGGTTTAAACCCCAAACCTTCTTGCTCTGAGCCATCAGTGAAATGAATGCCGACTGAATTTACAGCCACTCCAAATAAAAGTTTTGGTCATTATTGGCTCAGGCGGTGATTGACGTCCCTCCTGTGCAGAGTGAATTCAGTTATATCACACCCACATTGGAAGCTTTTGCTGAAAGAATAACAAATTATCCAGAGGCTGAAAGGATCGTTTCAACTTCAAACTCTCTTTATTTAAAATCTATAGAGAGTGCAAAAGCTTTTATTTGAACACAGTCTGACACTTGAGCCCTCACTTTAACTACCTAGAAATACTCCAGATGCTCTTGAGCATCATTATATGTAATTTTCACCAACTTCCACACCTGACACATTTGGGCTTGTTAATCAACTGAACGGCTGAAATCAGGAACAATTCCATATGTATAGACTGAGCTATGTTTTTTTTTCCTACATTGAGTTTTAATTTTCTGACTTCCACAGTGAGATTAATCGCGATTAAATACCATTCATTTTTAATCGATATTAATATCGTACACTGCAAACTGAGTATTTTGACATATCATTTTTAAGATGTTCACATGATTGTACAGATTGATACAATGTAAATACTGAAGCTGTATGATGTATATATTTGAGCTATGGTCATCTGTCCAAAATAGCTCAAAGCTCAGCAATGGTTAGAAAATGGATAAAAAATGAGAAATTAAGCATTTTATTGTCTACTACTACTACTACTACAAAAAAGATAAACCGTGTGGTTACAGTACCAGTTAAAGGGTTAATAAACCCCATGCAGCTCCACACAGTAACAGTCCTTTAAGACTGCCGACTTGTGTGTCGCATTCATCGAGTGGCTTTTTGACAAGGCTGACAGCTCGGTGTTTACGTTTAAGTGTGTTTATGTGTCTTCTTTCCACCCAGGAGTCTGGCCTCAGGTTTCACTACGTCGCTGCCGGGGAGAGAGGAAAGCCACTCATGCTGTTCTTGCACGGCTTCCCCGAGTTCTGGTAGGTCAAAGGGAAACCGGGGTTGTGCTAACAGCGGGGGCTCCCGTGCACTCGGCTGCAAAACACTGCGCGAGATGTGTTTTTGCCCACTTGCTTTGTTGTTCGTCGCACCTCTCTGAAATGCACCTTCACTGTTGGAATTCCTCCACTGCAATGTCTCAGCGGCACCGTCATAGTAAATCTCTTGCGGTCTGGCTCAAGGGGCTGCAAATATAAATCCACGCCATCAGAGGAGTCCTCATTCACGGGCAAGATTTGCCATCGGGGGGATAGAGGTCCAAAGCGTTCAAGATCTCTTCCTCCTGATATGAGATGAAAAATGATGTTGAGCGTTACGCCTGGATTGGGGCCAAAGAGGTTGTCAAAAGCTGTAAGCCTGTCCATATCTCCGGCATACTATCTAAGCTGTGGACAGGACAGGGATTAATTAACAGTGGAGGGGTGCCCTTTCTGCTTCACTTGCCGTATTCTTCACAGGAATGAACCGTGGAGAGTGAGATGGTGAGAAAGGAGTCTTAAAATGTGCTAATTCCCTCTTAGAGATGAGAAGGAGTGTGAGTGTGTGTGTGTGTCAGGAGGAGGATGTAGTGGTCCAAGGGGCTTACTTAGCTTCAAACCTCATCTATATTCTAACATCAGAGGGTTCAGTGCCGGGATCTTATCCTGACTCATCAGAATCCCTGGCAGAGCTCTGCATCTCGCTTCCCCCATCACCCAGCCGAAGAGGAGGAGAGGCAGAGATAGGATGGGTGGGGGCTGGGGGGTGTTCGGGCTTGATGAGCATCTGCAGTACAAGACAAGATCTTCAATTAGGGAAGTCGTCCCCGCTTCCGATTGATCGGTGGATTAGGATCTAAAACAGCATCTATTATCCAGAGGTGACCTTCGCTCAGCTGGAAAAACAAACCCAGTCCCAGCTTTATGAAGATAAAGTTTATCTGAGGCTATCTCATAATTTTGCACACTAAAAAGGTGCCCCTCTTCTAATTTTGCACATCAAACTCAGCCTAACCATCGTGGACAGTTCTGTTCCGCCTGCGAAAACAGTTGCGTAACGTGCCGTTTGGGGCTCGGAGACTCCAAGTGTTTGACAGAAAGCCTGCGTCGCAAACTTGTCGATTGGAGCTGAATGAACAAGCAGATTTCCACTGCAGAGAAGTAAATGTATGAACTGCATTGTGGGAAATGTGGTTCTTGGTGCTTGTGTCCATCGTAGGGACTAAAAGTCCAAAGTGGAAGTGGGTTTACAGTTCTGTCCTTTCACCATATGGAATCTAAGAAAAGTAAAACTGCATAAACAACATGGACTACGATACAAGTTGAAGAATGTGTCTACAGGCTGTTAACAGTCTTGAAAGTTATTGAATTCAGTCTCCTTAAAAAGGCCTCTGAAGGTACTTGTGACTTACAGGCTAATTAAAAGTGTTGTCAGTGTTGTCTACAGAGCCCTCAAAGGGTCAAAATAAGAATTTATTTGAGGACTACATTTCGCAGGAGTTTTCTCGCAGTTTCTCTCGACCTCTGATACACTCCTGTGTATTACAGTGTCATTGTGCCCTCAGCTGTCATGCACAAGTTCGCACCATTGCATTGAAAAAAGAAAACTTGAACTGCAGCCTCAAGACGGCACAGCTGACACTGCTGCGGTGGTTGTGCTTCCGTTGTTGCAGTTATGCCTTTGCAATGACTTCAGTGTTAGTAAGGCCACGCATGTGTTGGCTGTGCGTGCACAGCCAGGGTTGCTCTTCTGGTCAATCATCACACCGAAGCTACTGTGTTCTTCTGTGGTGCGTTGGTAACACACTGCTCTTTAAATCACTGGAGGTTCAAAAAACAGCACCTTCGACTGAACACCACAGCAGTAGCGGAGGTCTGAGCACCAACCATATGATCACAGCTTCATCATCACAGCAGCTGCAACTGTGCTCACTGACAGCTGCTGGAGACAACCACAGGCCGGCCCTTTAAAATGAGCGATGCATGCTAAACCACGCAAGCCAAGTTATCTCTTCTTTTCTCTCCCGCCTTTTGTAGCATGCATTACCTTAGTCCATGGGTCTTCAACAGGGGGCCCATGACCCCTAGGGGGTCCGTGGGGGTACTGCAGTGGGGGTCGCAAAATCTTTGGTTGATTAGACATTTTATATAAGTACGTATATATATATATATATATATTATTTTAAATTTTCGACCACAAATTTAAAGAGAGCCTATTCAGTCCCCAAGTGAAATCCCATGTTTGTGTGTATGTTTATGTTTACAGCAGTTACACCGCCTGCCCTATATAATTATTTGGTTCTTACCAAGACAAAAAAAAACTTTAATTATATAATTTGTCTTGTTTTAAGAGTTAATTTCAAGTGTTAAACTTGCTTATTTCTAGATTTAATCTTAATTTAAGAAACCTCGTCAAGTGAAATTATCTTGCTGCATGGACAGATAATTTCACTTGCTTTTAGTACCTTTACCCTCAGATTTAGTGTTTCTATCCTGTTTTTAGACCCCCCCCCCCCTTTTTTTTTTGCAGTGTAGTCAGTTATACCTGAACTGAACCCACACATCAACTATTAACAAGGGTCAGACAGCTGAGCAGAACCGCCAGCAATACTTTACAACATCTTGCCATCTGATTAATTTATTACATTGATGTTTGTCCCTGCTGAATTAAACTGCATCGTGCGATATTGGAAAGGTGTCAAAGAGTCTCAGATTTAACCCGAGAGCTGTGCAGAAGTGCTGAAATAAACAAAATGTTCATTTCATTTCATCTGTCTGTGCCTCAGGTTCTCCTGGCGCTACCAGCTGCGCGAGTTCAAGAGCGAATTCCGCGTGGTGGCCATTGACATGCGGGGCTACGGGGAGTCCGACTTGCCACTCTCAGCTGAGAGTTACCGCTTTGAATACCTGGTCACCGACATCAAGGACATCGTGGAGTACCTAGGTGAGCGAATGGACAGTGTTTTCCCACAGCATCTTGGCACAAAAATAAACTTGTTTATGAGTCTTAAGCTGCGGACAGCCCTCAGGCCTGCGGCACAGCGTGACAAACTTCCTGTGACTCATTCACATTGTGCGGAGCCACAGCCCCACAGCCTGCTGACTGCATGCTAACACTAGCAAGGAGCTAGCCTGGGGGCTGTGCACACATACCAGCATCCACTAATGATCATTTGGCTAGAATGACATTTTTTGCTCTTTTGCCAACCGGCACATTACACTCTCTGAAGCTGTCATTTCAGCTCTGCATACGCGCTCTCTATGGCAATCTGTTTTAGCACTGAAATGTCAGCATAGATTCCCAAATGAATGTGTGTGGGAGCTCTTGCTTTGTCTTCTCCTTCACACCTGTCACCACATATTCTGATGCGCCACTGCGGCTGTTTCAGTGCCAATTACATGAAAATTGAAACATTAATTCCAATATACAATGCCACTTGTATTTTTTAAAAAGAAAACATCAGCAGATTTCCCAAAAGTCCTGAGAGTAGACAAGGAGAATCCAATTAAACAAATGAAGCTGAAATATTGTTCTCCTTACATATTCGTGATAAGCAAAAGTATGTGAAACCTTGTTTTCAGTGTCCGGATTGTGCAGCTGTAATAACTCTAATTCTGCAGCATTTATCAGGATCTGTCTTCATTCCTTCAGCATCAAAGACAAATTACAATTGCAGTGTTAATTTAAAGCTTTTGCTTGTTAACAATGACCCTTTATCGTAGATGCAGATCTGGACACACTGATGAAAAGAAGTCGCCTGTGGTCATGGGACCTCACTGACCAGACGATCACACGCTTCCTTCGCTAGCCAAATTAGCTAAACGGATTTGGAAGCGAGAAGAAAAGCAAAGGCGGCCGTTATCAGTATTTCTGGTGCATTCACAGGCAGTTCAAATGCTCCCGATAATCTGCTTGAACTGTTGATTAACTCACCAGTTCGCTTCCAAATGCCAGCAACTGTTTAACAATTGTATCATAAACTAAAATGAAAGTGGACATTAACTGCGGTGGAACAAGCTATAAACATTCGTTTAATACTGACGTGTTCTGAAATCTGACATTCTATGTTTTTATTATAGTGAATGAAAGTCCAATATTATTTCCATCATGGCTCGGTCTCTTCGGGGAAATGTCTTATTACTGAGGCCTTTATTTCAGCAGCTATTTGCGAATTTGGTTTGTTATTTAGTTTCCCTGAAGAGGAGCACTAAAAGTACAGGGTGGTGAAATATGTGATTACATTCAAAACAATAAGCTGAAAGGTTCTGAAGAAATGAGGGGAAGTGCAGACAGTCTGTGATTCTCCGTGGACTCATCAGTAGGAAATGACCCCTATCTCACTGCACACAGTTGGGTGGACCATTTAAAAATGTAGTATCGTGGCTTTAATTAAAGAAGTCAGTACAGGCCAAACTATTTAGACCTATTTAAGATGCAGCCTGGAGACACAGGAATGACTCATGAATATGTGTTTTTTTTCTATATGTTCCAAACAAAATCATCTTAGAAAGTGATTTTTTTTTTCTTTTAGAGGTCTATAGTTGATGTTTTGATATATAGTCCTAGCTGTCACTGCTAATTACTTAACAGCCTGTCAGGATCTAAGCACTCAGTAATGGACGTAGCTGTGCAAATTATTCTCTTGATGGTCGTCTCGGTGGAAGCAGGCTTGCCCTGATTGTATCGTAACTGATGTACTCTAATCTGGGATCAGATTGAAGGAGTCTCTCCAACTCTCTGAGCCCACACGGACACATTCAGAGTACACACTCGGCGCAGTATTTATCAGTATTCTGATAGGAAACAAGGCAACAAACCCGAAGGACGGGAACAGGCGCAGTCCTCTGTTAAAAAGCGGCTCCTTGACTATATGAGTTACATGTCTGTTCCTCCTTAAGCACACATCATATCAGCGCTCAGATGAGGCTCATTGGGCTGATTCACGTTAGCAGGTGTTAATGGAGCTGTCGCAGGTAAGAGGATTACTTAAACAGGGACTGGAGCAGTAATATGATGAGACTCACACCCTGACCTTGGTCTGCATTTGGCTGCATGTCATGAAATACATCTATTTGTGTGCTCTCTGACGGAGAAAACCACCAGTAAAAAAAAAAAAAGAGAGAGCTGTATTGATTTTTGGACAGTGTTGTGTTTTAAGGTGGGCGTGTCTTAGACAATAAAAAACCCTTCATGTGCTTTTCTTCCAAGGGTACAACAGATGCTGCCTCGTCGGCCATGACTGGGGCGGGACCATCGCGTGGCTGTTTGCCATCCACTACCCCGAGATGGTGACTAAACTCATCGTCCTCAACTGCCCCCACCCGTCCGTGTTCTCAGGTATGGCTCGCGCACACAACGCCACCAGATCCGACGTTCCTGTTTGTGCTGTGAAGGAAGCCCTGTTTTCTTCCCGCTAATTAGAGAGGGTCTGGTTTGGTTCTTGGGTTGCTGCCGTAATTATGATCATTAATTAGGAGGTATTATTCCTTCAGTTCCATGTTTGCATCCATCTGGCAAATCCTCTCCTTGCCTTGAGGAGGAGAAGATGATGAGGAGCTAATTACAGGAGGCTACCGTGGAGATGGAGCAGCTGGGGCAAAGTCACAGAGAATCGCTACATCCTTGACTTTACGGAGTGATAACTTGTGCTTTAATTACTATCGGAAAAACTCAATGTCTGCCTCTCCTCTCCTCTCCTCTCCTCTCCTCTCCTCTCCTCTCCTCTCCTCTCCTCTCCTCCAGATTACGCCCTGCGTCACCCGAGCCAGCTGCTGAAATCCAGTCATTTCTTCTTCTTCCAGCTGCCCCGCTTCCCCGAGCTCATGCTCTCCATCAATGATTTCAAGGTAGCCTGTTGTGTGTGTGTGTGTGTGTGGGGGGGGGGGGGGGCTTAAGTGGTTTCAAGGTCAAGGTTGTGTGTGTGTGTGTGTTACTGTTGTGCATCTTGCGTGTCTATTCGCCACATTATTTCTGTGGCAGGTCTATTCTTAGTGTTTGCGTCTAGTGCAGACTCTAGACATGTCCCGCAGAGGAAGAGATTATTGTGGTAAACAAAATGACCAACTAATCCTGCAGGAAATATGTAGATTATAGATTATTACCCGAGCCATGCAGTGACCTGGTTATTTCGACAAGAATTAGACGGCGATGTTGAATTATGTGTTATTTAAATGTCATTAAAGTTATTGGGAATTGTTATTATTCTCTAAAATCAGAAATTAGGTTTAGGTGCTTTTAAGCGACTTCTTGGAACCAGAACCGCATTTATGTTTCAGTTTAACTGAAGATTAGATTAGTTGGCTTATTTAAGTGAGGGATAGCTCTCCTCTGCAGAGTAAACAAAAGCCAATTAGCCCTCACACAATGTGTCATTTGTTGGATCAATACAAACCCTCATTGTTTTTACCCTGTTAAGCAGAGCAGCGACTTCTGGCTGTTGTTTTATATCTAGAGATTTGTAAGAAAATCAATAAATCCCTTTTCCTAAAACTGTTAAACTACTTATTTAATTTAAATTTCAATGGCTACTTTAGCTGGGTCCAACAGCATTTAGTAAATTAAATGACTTTCAAAATGTCAGCGTGTAGGAAGAATTGAAAAAAAAATAGTGTTGCCTCTAAAATGCCTGTAATTTCCATTTGGTTTAGTTCAGTTTTATTTAGACAGAGTCAATAACAGCACAAGTTGTCTCAAGACGCTTTACACAGAACCTGCAGCGCCTGAACCCCCCCCCCCCTCCAGAGCGAGCACTAAGGTGACGGTGGAAAGAAACAAAGGAAGCAGCTCGTGGGGAAGGACCCATCTGCTTGAGGTCGGAAAAAAAAAGAGGGCGAAGAGAAAGGAGAAGAAGAGAGCGTCAGGAGCATTAATAATCTGAACAAAGCACACGTGCAGCATCTAAACATGATACAAGCAGCAAGACACATGACTGATGCATGAGAGACGCTTCTTTATAAAAGACTTAAGCATCGCAGGGTGTTGCTGGAAATTCAGTTTCCTGTGCTAATGAGATGTAAGAATGCTGCCATATGCCCATGTTGGATCTGACAGGAGTGGAAGCACAGCGTGTAATGTTGTCGAGCCAGCAGTCGCGGTGCCAGAGCTGCAGCTGAAGGTCATCAGGGTTGAATTAACCCCTGAAATACCTTTCTTTTTTTGTTTTTTTGACTCGCTATGCATAGACTGTTAGCGTTTTCTAGATGATATTGTGTCTCTGCTGCAGGCTCTGAAGTCTCTGTTCACCAGCCGCAGCACAGGGATAGGAAGGAAGGGCCGGTGGCTCACGGCGGAGGACCTGGAGGCCTACCTGTACGCGCTGTCACAGCCAGGAGCCCTGACGGGAGCCCTCAACTATTACAGGAACGTATTCAGGTGAGTTCACCTGCATCACGATAGAACCTTCCAGAAATCATACAGAGGGATCTGGAAGTAACAGTGGTGGAAGAAGTATTAGATTGGATCATCATCGTGATGTAGTGATTTTTTTTTCTGGAAACATTGCAACTTCATGGTTGATACACAATGACTTTGTTGTTAACACTCTATAATTTTACCATTGAAACATTATGAGTCTTATTTTAAATACTGAAACTTCTCTCTAAACATATTGAAACTCTTTAGTCTTGAAACATTATCACTTCATTATTTAAATATTACAACCTCTTGAAACATTTCGACTTTATTCTTGAAACATTATCACATTATTCTTCATTTCTGAATCTCTATAAATTTATTCTTGAATCATTATAATTTTATCATTTAAATATTGTGACTTCACCCTTGAAACATTAGGACTTTATTCTTGAAACTATACAACTTTATTTTCTTTAATTATGCAAATGTATGCTGTCGCCACTCTTCCATCATCATGCCAGTACTTTTTTTATTTTATTTTTTTTTTTAGTTTTAGTTGATTAATATGTGATGTGATAGCAAAAGCATTTCATATACAATGTGTGCTTTCCAGAAACTTCATGTTATACACTTACATATGGAGTTGGTTACAAATTTAGTAGCGCCATCTACTGTTCTACTTTTGAAAGAGCAGAAAGTTAAAGCTCTGTTGTCAACTCCAAAACACACTCCAAAATTTCCATTTACACCTTCATCCTCACGCGTATGAATGTCGAGCAGATAGATGGTGATCGGCACAAACCTGATCACACAGAAAAGAAAGAAAGAAAAAAAAAAACAGTCCACCGATTTATGTGAACTGTACATGCATGGCTGGACGCACCATCTGCTCACTTCTCAAGCAAAGAGTAGTCTCAGAATAGCTTTATATTATGTAAAAGAAATCTCGCTGACCCATGACCAATTAGTCTCTACACAGGCCCATACCGTGTGCAGCTAGACACTGTGGACTAAAACAGACAGACGTCCATATAGTCAGCTTTAGATGTACGGGCGTGACACGGGAGCTGGAGCCTCACTCACGCTGATTTACTGACGCCGACGATACAAAGTGTTTTCCAAGTCTGGACTAGCTGGACTACAGAGAAACAAAGAACATTTGGTGCGGATGCATTAGAAATCTGGGATCCCAAAACACTGTTTCATGCTCAATTTAAAGACAAACACTGGAAAATAACGACAAAAAAAAAACAGACGTTGTTGTTGCAGTGTTTTTCTTCTGCCGCTTCATTCACACGTCATGTTGCCTCTCACCATCGGCATGTCTGCATCTTCTGCATCTACAGAAGAATAAATAGTGGAGGTGTTTATTCTACTCAGAACGTCTCTGCTTCCCCTCTCCGGGAGCACAGCACAAGATAAAAACACTTCATATCAGAGTGAAATAAATCATAGGTGTCGTTTTTGGAAGGAATCAACAAAAGGCAGGAGCTGACTCAAACGTCAAGAGTTACACTGAGGTGATAGGAGAGAAGTAACGGTGCAGCATGAGACGGGGACGTCGACACCTGGCAGAGGAAATGTGAAAATGATATCACCTAGAGCTGGGGTGTCAAACTCACACAGCCCAGGTTGATCTCAAGGGGACCGGACCTGTAAATAAGCACAACTCTGACTGTTTCCCTTTGTTTTAGTGCGAAGAAGAACATTATGAAAGTGTTTACATTTAATGAACGGCACTATTACAAAACATGTAATGAACAATTGGACGTTCTTTAAAAAAAAAGAAGTGCAATTCTTTCTAGTTCTAGGTCACATCTCTTACTAAAACTGTGTGAAGCCTAGGAATAGCCTTTACATTTATCGGGAAAAACTGCAGTTAGTGTCTTCAGTGTCATTTTTGCACTTTTGCAAACTGCACATTCATCCCGCGGGCCAGTTTAGACCCTCTGGTGGGCTGCTTTTGGCCCACGGGCCACATGTTTGACACTTGTGACTTAGAGGAATACAAATGGCCCCAGTAGACACTGAAACTGTATCTTTAAACAGAAAAAAATGGTAATTGTTTTAGCTTTTATATTATTATTATTTAACTCAACTAAAGATCTACAGACTGAATTATACTTTCCGCATTATTAGGACCCAGGTTTTCATTTCTCCTGAAAATCTGAATTGCATCTGCAGTTTTTCCTGCTTTTCCAGTCACTTTTCTCTCTTCACCTTTTTGTGAGGGTAGATTTATTTACGGTGGCTGCAAATCAAAAGCAGGGAGAAATCACAGATGTCACTTTTGGTTGGAATCGACTAAGCGTAGCGATCTAATAGATGCGTCACATGAAATCGCAGGTGCGGTTTTTCCACCTCAGACACATCCTTTCATCCCTCTCAAAACCTCTCACACTTTGACTTTTTTTCCGTAGCTCCCTCCCTCTGAACCATAGTCACGTCCGGTCCCCGGTGCTGCTGCTGTGGGGGGAGCGGGACGCGTTCCTGGAGCAGGAGATGGCCGAGGCCTGCCGCCTCTACATCAGGAATCATTTCCGCCTCAACATCATATCCGGGGCCAGCCACTGGCTGCAGCAGGACCAGCCCGATATTGTGAACACCCTCATATGGACCTTCCTGAAGGAGGGCGAGGGACGCAAAAGCTACAGGAACTAAATCCACAGCGAGGCCTCCTCCACCACTCTTTCTCCCCCTCACTTGCCTCCCACAAGCCTGGAATATGCCTGTGATACCAAGCGACATAGTGATAATGCAATCATTCTTTAAAAATCTTTCACATTTCAGATATTTTTTAAAAGACGTCAACAGTAAAGGAAAGAATCAAAGCACACTTCACCGGAGAGGACGCTGAGCAGTACGTGTGACACATATTCAAGATGTTTTTTGCACATGGCATCCGCCTTAAAGTTTGTCGGTTACAGCATTACAAATGTGTGGCAAAATCTCCTCGTGACTTGTATTGTGTGGTGCCTTTTAACTTCCGAGTTGTCGCGGTGTAAAGACGTCCTGAGAGATCGGGATGTGGCGTTGTCTGCTATACCTGTATGTTTCACTGGGTCGCTCCACTCCAATTGGGCACAGTCCTTTGAGAGCCATAACTCTCCCACTCCCTTTATCAGGTAGTGTTGTCAAAAGGAGTTTTCTGTTTTGTATTTTTTGATGAGAAGTAGAGAATGTTGTCGTCTTGATCTTCCTGTATAGAAACGTCAGTGATGGTTGATTATTGTACTATTTTGTATCTCTTCCTACACACTGCATTTTGAAATTCGCTGAGCCAGGTCTACACCATTTGATTTTATAAATAAACTCACTAAGTGTCAATCTGTCAGACTACAGTGCTTTTTACAAGATCCTCCCTGACTTGGGGAGATAATAATAACAGCGGTGGTGCGTTTGAAGCTGAAAGGAGAGAACATCGTGCCCCCATGTGTCTTTTACACTGAAAAGATGAAAAACACCAGGAATAGAAGTAGATGTTATAAATAGCTTTTGCCTCTAAAACATTTTTAAAAACATTTAGGTGTTTTTAATTTGATATTTATACCTTCACTTTGTGTTTATATGAAAATGAATTGTTGAATTCTCAGAATTCATGAAACATTATATATATTTTTTAACAAACCCATTCGTTTAAATTTAAACCTAACATATTTATCGTTAGAAAGTTGTACTAATGCTGCAACGGATCATTGTGCAAAAGGCAGCATCTCACTATGTAGCCGTGCTTTTACCTCCTTTGTGTTTCTGGCTGCTACTGATTCAAACATTAGCAGTGACGTTACACTGACATCATGTGGTCACAATGTAGGATACAGCCAATGGATGAGACAAGTACGTCAACACTTCGCTGCATTAATGGACAGTCGGAAATATAACAATTACATTACCTAAAAGATAATAAAATATAATAAAACGACCCCAGTAGAAAACTATTTTCTTCTTGGTCAGTATCTTTCTATTTTTCAATGATGTTTTAATTGATTGACGAATTAATGAATTGTCTCTCAGTCGTGTCACTTCCTCCATTTTTTTAACAAAGGTTCTCATTCAGTAGCTGTAAATAAATAAATACATTTGTGACACAGATTAAACTGTGTCTATTAACTGCAATAAATATCCAAATAATCACTGATGTCACACATTTCCCCGCCTTAATGCAACAAGCAAAGTAATAATGTGTTCGTTTTTGGAATTTCGAGGTTGGACCCGGACCCTGAAAGCACCACGGAAGGCCGTTATTAACTTCTACTGCGCATGTGCTGCTGACTGACTTGTCCCCTCCTTCCTCGTCTGTCAAACCGTCGGTTCTTGTAGTGGGAGGTGGTGAACAGCGTGCAGCAGCAGTGATGTCAACAACGACGGTCAGTGGGTCAGCCCGATAATGTAAATACTTGTTTATATTACTCACTCTCATTCCAACAGTCTCTGGCTGCGGTTTACTTGTGTTAGCCTATATTTTATCTCCAAGCATTCAGAGAAAAGAGAAGATAGCTGGTAACGGTACCTCATTTCAGCTAGCGCTAGCTTGCTAGCTTCGGGAGGAAAAACGAGAGTGATGCTGTTTAGCTAACTGTGCAAAGCAAACCGTAAACCACACACACACACAAACAGAAAGTACGCGTGCACCTTAAGGTATATTCGTGATAAACGTGTGTTGTTTTGGTTGAAGATTTCTTACATTTTTTTTTCAAAATGTGTGACTGGTTTCTCTTGGCGGCGCTGTCAAGGTTTTTTTTTTTCTGGAATCCAGTTGAGGCTGAACTTATATTGCTCATTGCTCATCAACGATTGTTATCGTTGCTTTAATTGTACTGTTAATTTAATTTGTCGTTATTATAACTTTACAAATTTGCGTCGTTTTCACGATCAACTCTTCCTCTTTTCATTGATTTTTGCCAAAACTGGCAAAATAGCGCCTCTCTGGCTTATAGTGATAAATAGACCTAAGTCGATAGGAGTGGCCAAAGCTGGTATTGCAGTCTTGACAAACGGGGCAAATCATGTCAAGTCACTCAGGGGAACTAAGAGAAGGTAACAGCGTAGTATATTCTTGTATTAAGTGTAAAAAATATTGTTTTAATATGCAAGAGTACATTATCGTCACGATTATTTGATTGTTAAGTAGTTCCAGTAGCTGTATTTGTCACATTGCATCCTGTTACAGTGTTTTTAGACAGCCTATCCCGTTTGGCCTCCCCAGAATACGCACACACAGTGTGCCAGCAGATATTATCTAGTCCTGTTTTGCTGGAGCTTTTTCATGAAGTCACAATCCAACATGTCTGTCTTCCCTGTCTTAGAGAACACAGTAAACATGATCACCACCGAGGCCGCGAGGGAGTTCCAGGTCAAAGAGCGCAAATACAAAGAGCAGCTGAAGAGATGTTTATCATCTGCTTTGTCTACAGACCTTAATAGGTGAGTTGTGCGATTGTATACACTGACCTGCAAAAGCTTCGGTTACAAGCCTGGGTTAAAGCCTTGCAAAGTTGCCAAAAGATGGAATTGATTTTGTGATTTTGCAAAGTCACTTGACCTGTTCTTGTCAACGAAGAGACTCTAGACTAACTTTCCTTTGTGAAGATTTTGTGTGTTTGGGGGGGGGTGCTTTCAGGATCATGCTTTGCTGATCCTGAAAGCATGTACCTTACTTTATTTCCCCTTTGTCTCGATTTTGTATTTGCTTTGGGCCAAGCATTTTGTGACGTGGTTTTGAAAGCAGAAAATCTATTATTCTGTTACATTATGGGAAGTGAAGGATTCGGCCTTTCTTTGAATGTGCCCTAGTTTAATGGAAGTATAATAATAAAATGTTGGAGAACCTTTTCAAACTCATTTCACAGTTTTTTCAGAGGGTGTAATTTTGGGGATGTGAATTCCTTTGCTGCAAAAATAGCTTGTCCTTTTGGGCACTTCACATCAGATAGTGACAAAAAGAGACACGGCACCAGTATTTGAACTCTGCGCACCCAACTGGCCTTAAGCTGCCTGGTTTCTGGGTCACCCAGATCAGCCACTGAGGCAGGATGAGATGTAATGGTGTCAAAGAAGTTATGGACTGCCTCAGGATTCTGTGCGTATCATTCTGAGGTGGAAATGTGGCCAATGTCTGGCCTTTGTCGATTGTTGAATGCATATTTAATATGAAAGATATCCAATAACTCACTGTTTATTGTGTGACTGGAAGCTTTCCTCAAAGAGTGTTGCATTATATTTCCCCAGGTTGCTGCAGGAGGAGCTGGAGGCCGATGTGTCTCTGTATGCTGGCTCAGGCTCCGTTCGAGCACACAGAGCCATACTGTTGGCAAGAGCTCCTCATATCCTCAGGGGACAGACGCACAAAGATCCTATCATCATCCATCTGCCTGGTTGTGAGCTGTCTGGCCTCAAAGATTTCCTTAGGTAGGAACTAGGTTCTTGTGCAATTTCTGATTTAGACAGCTTCTACAAGGGAATGCTTTGATAATTGCTGTGATTACAAGTATCGTCCTAAAACCTTAACTGGCTTCTAGTAGAGGGGTGTTGTAGCCATTACTTATCTGCATTACAGTTTCGGTGCCTCGCTGACAGGGGGCGCCAAATACACCATATTTAATCTGTAGGGTTTGTTTTTGTTTGTGTTTGTATTTTTGTTTTGATGTGCATAGATGCTGCAGCTAGTAAATAATACATTGCACATCACTTTTTCATATTAGCTCAGAGACACTCAAATCCCAAATCTTCATAAGGATCTGCTGTTGGATCTAGTGATGCACTGGCAGCTTCTTTCACTCATGGAAAGTGCAACTCTGCAAACTCAACTTCCTACTGCCAACTCGTTCAATGTTTAACATCTCTAAATATATGATTCACATAAGTTTATTGCTCCATATTTAATGACTTTTCCTAATTTATTAGGGACACTGAAACTAGCCCCCACATAATATATATTATTATTGTTCTTGATAATAGGGGTAATAATAAGTTTTTTATACTAAATGTTATATATAATAAGAATAGGAATTTAGAAATGATATAATGCCAAGTAAACCTATCTCTTTCCAATTTAATGTCAATCAGTGAGATTTTGTGGCGATCTGCATATTTCTGCAGAGTCAAGTAATTATCCAGGTATTCTGGATGTATATGTGGTGGAGGGGTTGTTTTATTTAAAGAGCTATTTAGATTAGATTGTCACCAAATAAACAGAAAGCGCCTGATGCTTGGGAAAGTTTTTTTTAATCTTTTGGAGGTTTAAATTCCTCATTTTCGAGGATAAAAAGTATTCATTCGAATGTAATAGGAGGATTAAAGATAATTCCATACAGAGTTATATCTGCTACTATGGAACATTATTGTTTCAGATATTTCCTTTTTTCTCCCCATTTTCATCAGCAATGAAACAATAGCAGGATATTGGAGACGCTTGGGAGATGAAAACACATTTAGCACTTAGCAAATAATCTTATTACATATGGGTTTTAAAAAAAGAAATGAAATAAATATTTTAAATTTTAAGTCTCACCACAATCAGTTGAGGACAAAATCAAAGAAATGTTCTGCTTTTTATGCTCAATAAAAGCTAGTTTTGCTGTGTGCTCTAAAACTAGGCCACACTGTGGTGCAGATAAAGGTGAGCTATAAAGAAACTGGTTCTAGTTCAGGCCTTGGTTTTCCAGTTGAATTCTTCTGTACTAGGTCTGCAGTTTTTCTAATATGGAATATTGGAGCTGGTTTTTGGTTGCTGTTGTGATTAGTAGGTATCACCTGTGAATCCACATCATGTGTATTTGATAGGTGGCAAAATAATACACTCAAAATTGAATGTGAATTTGGAGGATCTCTTTATATCAGCCAAATAGGAAGAGGAATTTTGATGTCCAGTATGAACTGTTAGGGATGGTTATAGCATTAATTAAGCATTAATTGTTTAAATGTATATGTGGACATGTGAGAGGAAATATGAACCTGCCTGTTAACCCCTAGGCCTCTGATATTTAGAGGGTGATCCCACTGATATTAAATGAGAAAGTTCTGGACGAAGGAATCCTTTTGTGGTTGTAGAGATCTAAATTCGATTGTAGTAGCCTCTCTCTCCCCTCTGCTCTTACAAGACTGAAACTTGAAGCCTGGTTTTTACAGGCTAAGTGCTGTGGCTGGAAGTCTCCCATCAGATTTGTTCTGAGTATGACTGGCTCAGAGGCCCAGGTTTCATCAAAGGGTTCACATCAGCCATTCGACCTGGCAGCGTTTGCGACTTAGACCCTGTTGACACTTGTATTAAGAAGCGTTCTGGGTGATGTGATGGACAGCATCCAGTACGTGTGTTCACACCTGACACTAGAAGGCATCGTCACACACGTCCTGAGAGACCACTTGTGATCAGATCTCAGTTTTGCACTCTGTATGAGTAACTTAACTCCATATGGCTGCTTTGTATACATCAACATGAAAAACATGGGTAGTTCACCACATGTCAATACCGTTTATTGATGCTGCTGCTACTTATAGACTACTCAGAAGACGGCCCGGAGACACATCGTGTGTTGCAACTGCAGAAGGAATGTAATCACAAGTGTCCCAGACTAGCCCCAAATGTGGTCTGAGCAACTGAATCTCAAATACTTTCTCAGTGCATCTTGGGTGTGTTCCCTCTTAAGATCAAATCCTCTGGGACTCATGTTCATTTCAGGGAAAGGATTGTTGTTTTGCTCACTCTTTTGCTTCTTTTACTACAACCATGGTAAAAAAAAAAGCTGCTATATAGAGCAGTGACAGAGTTTCATGGGGAAAACAAGCATTTAGGGAAATAGATCCTGGAACTGCTTGTCTCTGATACAGAGTAACTTTATAAAGTTTACAGTCATTTTATTTTTAAAGTCCTCCATTGAACAACTCAAACACAAACTCCTGTGACGTTCAAGCTGTAGCTGGGTGTATTACTGAGTTCACGGTGCATCACGTTAAATAACTTTCAGAGCCTCCTGTCACCCTGCAGGCGGCTGTACACGGAGGAGCAGAGCATGCGCTCGGTCGAAATAATCCCAGATGTGGAGGGCTCCATGCCAGAACACGCTCTTTGTGTTCCCGACCCGGCACAGCTTCAGACTTCCTCTGACTCAGGTAAAACAGATCAACCACCCTGTGGCGGGTTTATTCTAGGTTATGTGACCGTTCAGCCGCCCTCCTCCTCCCTCCACTTTCTTCACGTCATGTTGTCTCAGCCGTAATCCATTTAAGAGCTAATCGCATTTAAATCCCCCGCTGCCATTACTACTTATTAAAGTGTGGCCATGCTACAGATTATTCAAGATTTAGTTCTGGGTTTGTCTTCCAGTGTTTTTCTACACATAAGTACTCATACATGTGGCCTCGACGGATTAGTGTACACCTAGATCTGTTCTCTTCCTCACCCTGTCCTTCCTGTGTCTGTCCAGACGGTGCTGTTCTTGAGCCGGCCTCTGGCCTCGGAGCTGACCTGCTGGGTCTTTACCAAAGAGGAGAACAGTGTGATATCACCATCCAAGTAGCAGAGCAGGTCTTCTCCTGCCACAGGTACAACATATTTACTGTCATCCAGTCACATTTTCGTGTCATTGCGGCTGCTTACGTGGCGACAACACGGTCAGTTTAGATAATCACCGCCACATTTACCAGGCGTTAAACACCACAGAGGTCTCACATGTGTTGTAGATTGGTGAATGTGCAGGAGCAATAGGCGGTCATTATGTGATGCAGAGGTGGTAACAGCAGCAGCAGCAGCTGGTAACCATAGAGACAGGCTTCTCCCAGCTCCTGCTCAGGGGAGCAGCCAGTGAAAGCTCATCAGAGAGGAGAAGCTGGGCTATTTTGTTGGCTGCTCTCAGGCAGTGGGAGCTGTTAACAACCAGAGTCAGGGCTTCCCTAGCCCTTCACCCACACACCCACTTCACTGTATTTACTCATTTATTGACATCCGTGAACACACATTAACTTTTTATTGAGGAGACAAGGTGACAACATTAAAATACTCCCTCCCACACACGAATATTAACAGAATTTATGATGCATTTAGCAAAAGATCACAGGACCTAGTATTTATAAAGTTGAGAGCTTGTCCACTTCATATAACGTAGTTAAAGTTTAGAATTTGATTGTCTGGTATGAAGGCTGAAGGCAGAGGAAGTTTGTCACTGTGGTGTCAGCTGTTGATCCCTGTCTTGATTTACACCAGTAAAGCTAATAGGGATTTGAAATAGACCAAAGTACACAGTGTACAGTAGGGCTTTGTCGATCAAAATATACATACATATTTATATTCTCAGTGTGGCCCATCCTGTACAAAGTTTTATGATATATGTTTAGTTTTTTAGATTTTTGAAATAAAATGTGGGGATTAATTAGACTGTAGTGTATAGTCTGTGTATGTAAGTAACCATGGGACAGGGCAGATAACAGGAAAGGAAAGCGTTACAAATGATTAAAACCTAATTTGAGTTTGTAAACAAAATTTGCATCACTTAAGTGAAGCTGCTTAAGTATTCTGTTCCTCATTTGTTAGACTACATATTTCCATTTCAGTGACAATACAGTTAGGCCAGGGAAAACAAAAAACAGCCTCCAGGGAATAAAGAACACAGTATATTTTTTTGTCCTCTTGCTTGTCACTTCAGAGCCACTTAAGTACACACAGTCCCAGCAGATGACATGTGAAATATTAAATGGTGGGAGGATCTGACATGCAACTGCCTGCTCTATTGGGTTTCTAGGGCAATCCTGTGCGCACGGTCTCAGTACTTCCGAGCCATGCTGAGCGGGAGCTGGATGGAAAGCTCCAGACAGTGCATCACTCTGCAAGGGTAAGACACTGGGCAGCAGACTAAAATCAGCATCACGTAGCAGCAGCAGCACACAGAGATCGATAATACACATCCATTCCTGGTCTGACGATTCCATGTATCATTCCTGAACAACACAGCTGAATTACAGCATATACCGCATTCATTATTCATGCCTCGCCACAGAGGCAGCGCTCTCCTGTATGAGGTTTCACTCTCAATGCCGTGTTTTAACTCCACATGCCCGAAAACACAGACACGCAGCCACCCGCCGCTAGTGAAATCTCAAATAGTTTGCTCAGATTTCTAAGAAACCAGGTTGCGGTGTTCTTTTTCATCCACTGCCTGCCGAAGAGCCCCCCACTGCCACCCGCAGTCTCATTCTTTCAAAGTGGCAGAGGCAAATGAGGCCCATTTTTTTCCTGCAGGAAGGAGCCTGTCACGTTAGCGTTACTGATCTGAGGGTAATGGGAGGGGAGACACGGCTGTCACAATGGAGAGGGGGGGAACCTGTGAGGCAGACACACACGGATCAAGAGTTGAAGGATAATAGGCAGCCACAACAGGAAAATACACAATGGATGTTTCTTTAAAAACATTATAGTGCGGCCGGGTACATTTCTGTATGTTGATCTGTGATGATTTGTGTTAACTCTTCTCAGCTTAGGACCAGATGAAATGGAAATCCTGCTCCAGTTCATGTATGGAGCCATTGTGGATCTGCCCAGCGGAGCCAGCGCCAGGTACTATATGTGAACAAACAGGCCGAAACTAGGAGACAGGACCAGAAAACAAGCTGACCTATATGTGATGTCTCCTGTCCCACAGTCAGGTGGTGTTGGCTGCAGACATGTTGGGTTTGGAGGGACTCAAAGATGTAGTGGAGATGGTTCTGACCCGAGACTATTGCCGCTTCTTCCCCAAGGTCAGAAGTAGTGAGTGCCTTAAAGAAGAAAATTTGTGTTGTGTTGTATGTTTGCAACATCATGAGCAATGTTTATTATTAAAACGTGTTTTAAGAAGACTACACAGATATTAAGTAAAAAATTGAACCTTTGTAAAATTTTAACTTGATACAGAACATCTTTGAGATTCACTCACATTTAATTAAATCCTTTCCAGAAGTAATTCTTTGTTATATAATAAGGTTTAAAATCAAATCATTATCTAGGATCATTCATTTTTAATTAATTAATCTATCTAGGAGTCCTTAGTTCGATACATATAAAACAAAGGGCCATATTTACTAGGCGAATGAGTGCTCTAGTTTTCATGGAGGTTGCTGTTGCAGTCTGTGTATTTAGCTCCTGATCTCCTTAGACAGCAGCCCGTTACTAGGCCAGCTCCTGGACGACGCCTCTCTCTGCGTGAAGGAGACCTCAAGGCGTAGTCCAGCAGTGGGATAACATAGCACCATCTTAAATCTTAAACATCTACAGAGAAAACCTATTGGAGATTGTGTAGATAGGGGTGTTGGGTGTTGGGTAAATGCATTTGGGGGGAAAAGGGGAGTTTGAAGTTGGACTCTGAGGTCACAGTTAATTTTACATTACATTAAGTAAATATTAGATCCTTAAGGACTTTATTTGGGTGTCTAATAATGGGATTATACTATGTCTTGTAGCAAATCCGGCAAAACACATTATCAGTGTCTGGTTAACTTGTCTCCATGTTTGTCTCCATTATCAGTGTATACTTTCTGTCTGTTGTTATGTGTTGCATCTAACTAAGAATTATGAGCTATTAAAAGCCTTATTAAGATATTAATATAAATTATTTTGAATTTACAGTATCTGCTCTGTTCAGTGTGGTGGTCTCTAGTAGTCCAAAGTTTGAAACAAAAGATGTTTGAGGAGGATCTAATATTACGGCTGAAAACACAGAGAACAAATCATTTATTTTGCTGACACTTGCCTACAGTTGACTTTGTTCTTGCTCAGTTTCAATAATAACGTCTAATTCCTTAAACCTAAAATCTTATCTTTACCATCGTGCAGTATCATGTGCTAGCACAGTATGTCCTCACAGACTCTTTGCCCCTTGTACTTGTTTCTCACATGTTTGTGTCTTTTTCCTCCTGTGTTTGCAGTCACTTGATGGGGTTCAGAGAACAATCCTTGAGTGCCTGTCCCTTACACATGCCTTAGGCCTTGAAAACCTCCACGTCCTCTGTAAGAGGTAAGGGAATGCACGCAACATTTAACGAGACTCGCGCAGCTCTGGAGGCTCGTCTTACATCTCGGAAATCTATATAAAACACATGAATAATAGGTCACGTATTATTTCGAAAGAAAAAATCTAAATATAATCACATTCTTTTGTTTTTTTTTGTGACAACAGTGGATTCAGATATTATCACATCACATTTTGCACTCTGTACTTTAGCATCTTGTTGCTAGGTAACCAGCAGGTGAGTTCATAATACAGTTGCCAGGGCGAGGATTAAGATGTCAATTATTTCGATGTGAAACGCAGCACTTTTAGGTAAATTATGATCAGCATTTTTGTAGTAAATACGTACAGTATGTTTGTCATAAATGTAATTTCTAAATATTTCTGTTAAGTAAAATACATTTCATTACACATTACATTTTATTGTGGTGTAGTTTTTTCTGTCATTGATTCATTTAAAGTGCAATACAAATTATTTCCCCATCTTAAGCCTTTCATTGACAAGTATCTGCATTAATAACCACAGAAATTAAACCTCATCACTCATGCTACCACAGCATGATTTGACAATTACTACATGTAGACACTAGTATTCCACTAGTAAACAGAATACCAGTGAAATGTCAATAAACAATTACATCCATTCATGGACTCAGTCAGTAGGCTAAAGCTGGAATCAGTGTGGGTGATACTGTTGAAAACTGTGAAAACTTGTTCTGATTGAGGTTTTGAGGGATGTAAATGTACATGTCTATATCAGATCACCAGTGTCCCAGTAAACGGTTAAGTTGGAATCACTAAGGAGAAAGATTTCAGTTGGAGCGAAGCAATATCGTCCATGATAACATAGTAGTTTTTGCAGACTTTCTTGTGATCACTAGTATCGTTTGACTTTTAAGTGTTTAACTGCCCCGTGAATGATCCCGGTTCTACTTAACGTCAGCGCAGTCATTTACGTTTACATTTGGTTGATTTACGTGAATGAGACTGATGAGTAGATGAGTGTCATCTGAACGCTGCGTCAGAGGAAGGATTTAACTAAGGGAAATCTTCTTTTGTACATAGGCTTGATCAATGCCACTAATCTGATTCAGTTTGTTTACTGACCTGGAATTGGCACAGAATCTAAAATGTTTCGAAATCCTCAAACATTTCAAGTCATTTCCAGGTTCGCTGCTTTCTGTTTGGTCTCATAATCCCGGAGATTCTGCCTTTTCTGTTCATTTGTGTGCACACAAATGCAGATTATTTGTCCACTGAGTAGTCTTGTCGCTCATACTACTACCAGTGTCTGCGGTGTTGCACAGCGCAGCGAGCTGGCGAGAAATTAGTGAATATAGGTCAGGGGAATAGGATGTGTTGATCGGGGCTGTGAGGCGGTTTTGATGGCTCTTATTTGAAGTGGTGAGCGGGTGTATGTGTGTGGTATGGGGGGGGGCCACTCTTGCCGTGTTGTCTCTGCTGAGTCTGATGAGTCACGCAGCTCTGACGGGGGAACCGAGCAGCTCGACTCCGTGCAGCTACGCATTACTGAGATTTCTGATTCCCACTCATTCATTCTGTTCTACCCCCGAGCAAAGCTCTGCCGTCCTCAGCTCGGTGCCTCGGGGTTACACTGCAGAGACATGGAAGAGGCATCCATGAATTTATCGAGCTGACAAAAAGTGAACTAAAAGTGTTCTGTTCCTCTTTCTCTACGCTGTATATTTCCAGGTGGGTTGCTGAACATTTTGTGAAAGCATGGTGTGAGAGGAACTTTTCCCTCTTGCCTCCTGAGCTCCACAGAGCCTGCTTAACTGCTGTAGCTGAAACGATGGTGAGTTGTCCGGAGCAAATATCATCAACCCGTTCACCAGTGTTTATCCACAGGAAGGAAATTTGAACCTCATCTAATTAAAGATGACCTTTATTAAATTCTCGGTTATTAAAGACAGGATCATTTAGGAACATGATGTGGAAGCAGACAGCTCGTAATTGATAATTGAGTCTTGAGTCTGTCTTTTATCTGTCCAAAGGAGGTGGCGTGCCTTCTGTGAAGCAAGACAAACATACTGTTGTTCACTGTTGGCAAGCACTGAAATCGGGGCCCTGGCCAAGAACTGTTGCGCTATTAAGGGGGAATCCCTTCACTGATCAATACTGGGGAATCTGGGCAGGAACGAAAGAGTGATTTTATATACACTGATCAGCCACAATGTTAAAACCACCAGAGCATTGACTGCTGGGAAACTTTTAGACCTGGCTTTGGTGTGGATGTTGCTTAATCTGCTTTCACACAGAAAATAGCGCATTGCCACGGGATTTTCTGACCAGGGTCGTCCCGCCTTGGTGGGCTTTCAGACTACCAGCAGTCGCGGGTGTGGCCTCCCGCTGTGAGAGCTGCGTGACTGTTTTCTTATCTCCCTCTCATACATCAACGCATTGACAGCGTCATCATTACGCATTTACGTGTGCCAGAACACTGCGAGGTAAACAATGGACATCATGGATGTCAGTGAGTCGAATGTTAGCGTTAGTTAGTTAGTGTTTTGTGCATTGCAATTTTGTCTCTTTTGCAAAGTATGCAAACTCAGTGTCAGAGCGCTGACAAAGGTGTGGCATATCACTATATGAGCTGTATAGAAACACAGTCGCGCATGCGCAGTTCACATCAGGATTCCCCGATTGGTGGGATTTCCTGAGCATCACGAGCACGAAGATCGTGTAGCTGCACATTTGATTTGTTTGGAGAAAAAAACAATGGAAAAAAAACGCTGCCCTTCAGAGATTGGTCATGATGAGATCAACAGGAAGGCTGATCTTATGGGAGTGGGTGACCAAAACAATATTAGGAATCTGGTTTTAATGTTGTGGCTCATAAGTGTAGGATTGTACCCATTTGACTTTATGTTGTGTTGTCACGTAGAGAGTTTCTTTAGCTGATAGATGTTTCCACTCAGACTGTGCAGAATGCAGTAACCATGCTCTGTGGCACTGAGCAGTTGCTCGGCAGTCTCCCTGAAGTGAAGTGGGCCCAGCAGGTGAGGAGCCTGGCCACAGAGCTGCAGGACGAGAGCCTGCGTGTCATTGTCCAACACTTTCCCAAAGTCACCCACACTCAGGCCTTCCAGGACCTTCGGAGGGTAAGGTGGTGTTGAAGCCATGCTAGTGTGCTGAGATTTTTTTTTTTTTGATGACCTTGGAGTGTATGCAGCATAGGTCCTTATATTTTTATTTATTTTATTTATTTTTTACAGAGGGAAGAGTTTACCACAGAGCCGACACTGTTGAGGAAGCTGTGTTTGGCCATCAGGGAGGGTGTTACTGTGGATAACTGCTGTGATCTTTTTACTGCGGTGAACTGTCTGTGTGGAGATGACTCGGAGGAGGATTTTCACCTGGAGCAGCAAGGGCAAAAACAAGACGAGGTGAAACGAAATAGATTCTTACTACGTCATTCTCTGTCCATTGGCATTCACACCTCATCGGTGCAGTTACTCTTTTATTTCACTCCATGTGAGCTCTTTAGATTGGCGACATTAAAATTCAGGGACAAGAATGTCGTGCAGAGAACATCCACAAAGGTCGTCCTAATTTCTGTGTTGTTTTATCAACAGGTATTAGAACGTTAATGAACTACTGCAGCTCATTATGTCCTAAATTGTAAACTTAAAACTTGATATGCTCGGTGCGCTATGGTCATTTGCATTAATAAGACAGTATTATTCAGTTATACAGCTATGTGAGTAGGCAAGTTAAACCTGTGAGATGACTTCTGTGGAGAAAGTGACCTGGCTGATCGAGTTAAAGCGCATAACCCCTGTAAATACTGTACAGTATGGCAGCAAGGATTAGTCTGAGGGAGACAGTGACGTGTGCCAGCAGCCTTCACTAATCTGTGGATCTGCTGGTGAAGGGTGTGCACGTCTAGTAAGCGGAAGAGGTCGAGTTGGCTCCTCCCTACCTTCCAGCACTGTTTTTTTTTAAATTTTTTCTTATCTTCAGGCGTGGAAAGGGGAGTAGGGGCATCAGCCAGTGACATCACAGATTTCGCTCAAGTGGATCCTGCAACAGAGACTGAGGGGGGGGGGGAGAAAGGGACAGCGAAAGGGAGAGCAGGGAGGAGGGAGGGGTATTTGTTGCCATGGTGAAAGGTTCTTCAAGCAGCTGCTGATTCGCTTGTGCTTTAGTGCGCCCCTTCCATTCTTCTCCTCCCTCTCTCCTCTGTATTACCGCCAGCCGTTCAGGCAAGAGATTTGTACGCTGCGTGGGCGGCTCTGGACCTTCCTGCTTCAGACCTTTTACGCCGTCCGCCACACGCAGGGATGGGAGGCTCTGTCGTCCAAACACAGAGAGAGGATACTGGCAGGTAAAGAATGATTTTTTTTTTCTCTCTCTCTCTCTAGACACACACAAGAGGTTTATACTGCAGTGGGTATGTGTGTTTTTTTTTTCTTCCTCCCTCTACCCAGCAGCCTAGTGCTGAAGCAGAGGTTCTGCATCATTACAGATGAACTGAAACCCTTGAAGCATATTCTTTTGGCTCATTAAACACGGTTTCTTTCAACGTAGCAACATGGCTACTACTAATACGTTCATTGTCTGGTCAGAGCTGTTTTTCTACATGTTTTGCTGTGTTTCTGGGGCTACATTGTAACTGTCTTTGGTTGGTGAGTGCACACTGACACGGCAAATGCACCAGATGCGCCATGCTTGTTTTTAATGGATGGGAGTGTAAGGCTGGATCCCTTTTTATGTAGCCATTTACAATAAGATTCTGCTTCCTTACTTTTGAGCTAGTAATGCGATAAAATGCGCTGCATGAATAATTTATTTGGTTGGTATCGGCCTGCGACTATCACTGATGCATTGCATGCGAATGCACTTCAATAAATACATTTCACAAGATGTATTTTTAATTGGATGAGATAAATCGTTAAGTTGTGATATTGTTTACGTGTGAAAAATAGAAATGGCAACGCTTTGTTTGAAAGATTGCTCACCAGACACGACTGACCAAGGATCAATCCATTGATTTAATGTTTGTTTCCTTACAGTCGGAGGGAGGGGGGGGTAAACACCAGGGTGTGGAAACAGGGATTTGTGAATGAAAAGAATGGCCGCTCTAGCTCGGATAATGACGGACTAAGTCATCGTCATGATAAGAATTGGTGCAGCCCTTTTTGTCTGTGTTATGCTCAAATCTGAAACATTTGTTTTACTGGCAAATGATTATTTGCTTATTAGTGAGTTAATTTTCTTTTTCTTGTATTTTTTTCACAGATGCTATTGATAAAGGAGACAATCGAAGACTTGGTAAAAAACCTGTATTCACTAGCTCACAGGTAATAAACGACTTTTAAGTCTTGGTATTTTTGGAGAGACAGAAATAGTTTTATTTGCTAATAGGGACTCTGATATGGACTTGCTGCCATATGTCATAAATAGCCCACCCTCACAGCAAAGAGACACAGTGCGAAATAAACAGCAGGGCCTCTCTTAACAGATGTATACCTGAGATAAGCCTGACGGAGGTGATCCAGATAGGGATTGCCAGCATGTAAGGCATGAGTGCTTAAGAACCGTGTAGCTCTCGTAGATATGTCTGGAAAGGGTTTTGTCTGGTCCATTTGGGCTTTTTTGCGCAGATTGGAAGATACAGTTTCAGGATGCATTTGTTTCACTGACTCTAAAATGAAATTAGGACCAACAAGAAAAAAGTACAGTTTATTGTTCCCATTGTTAACTAAATAATGTGAAAGTAATAAATGCAAATACCAAAAGTTAAAAAAAGATAATTATTCAGTGTTTATGCAGTACATAGAGTAATGCAATGTGCTCATCTTTTCCTGCAGTCAAGGGCTTTAAAATGCCCCTCATCCACACCTGAGAGTCCTCCTGTGCACAGGACACAGAGGGTGGTAGAAAACAGAAATTCTGCCTCTCGCAGCGCTGCATCAGCCATGAAGTCCGATGGACTGGGGACGGCGAACAAAGCTGGAGACGGCCACTCAGCCAAGGCGAAGAATGTTAAGAAACCAGGAGACAGGAGTGTAGCAACGAAAGCAAAGACCGCAACAGCCGGCACGCCAGTTGTCAATGGCACAGGTGCTGCTGGGGCCAGGCGGGACGTAGCCAGCGCCAATGGCCCCAGAGGCTCTCATGGGGCTAAAGAGCAGGACAGAAAGCCAAACCCGGGTGCGAGGCCGAAAACGTCTCCCCCGAGCTGCACGTCCACCAGCCAGACAGCGGCGATGAAGGCTCAGAAGAGCTCGGCGGGAAAGGCTGACAACACTGCCGGCGCCACCCAAGCCCAACCCAGCGCTTCATCCACATCAGGCAGCGCCTCGCCAGAGAACGGCGCCAGCAGCCCTCGCAACGACGCCCACCCCATTCCAGGTTTACACTCTTTATTGACTTCTTTACGTTTCGTCATTGTGACTAACCCCAATTAGTATGTAGTACATCACTGCTGCCAGGCTGAAGTGTCAGCTCCAGGGATAATACTGCAGCTGAAATGTGAAAAGAACTGCAGACTAATTAGTATGATGAATGCTGTGCTATGGCCAAGAGGGAGTTTTGGAAGACAAGGTCAGTGTTATGTACAAATGTTGATTTATCAGGAAACAAAGTGCATGTGGCTGTCCTTTGCAGCATGCTGGTATTAGACTAACAGCAGAGGTCAGAGCTTCTCACAGCTGTCACACAGGAT
Source organism: Mugil cephalus (assembly GCF_022458985.1). Taxonomy (NCBI): domain Eukaryota; kingdom Metazoa; phylum Chordata; class Actinopteri; order Mugiliformes; family Mugilidae; genus Mugil; species Mugil cephalus. Next base: position 13,308,448 of record NC_061775.1, read on the forward strand.
GGCGTGACTGATCACTTGGAGCGTTCGTGTTGAGTGTAGCTCTTAGAAAGATGCTGTAATCCCTGCTGATATTCGTGCTCAGAGCTCAAGTGGGCCTCAGCTGGCAAGTCCCACTGGTACAAGTGAAACATGTCTTACTGAACTCCACCCTGAAAGTGACTGTCTGCCCACGCACATTACACTGTCCGACTACATAACACTGGCTCCTCTGAAAATTAGAACAAAGCAAGTGGAAAGAAACAGGCGTCGAAGGGAGAGGAAAGAAACAAAATGTTTGTGTAGTCTCGGCTGACTGATCTTAAAACTATTTGCCCTGATGTACTTTTGCTTATGGGTGTTGTGAGTGTGATTCATCTTCTGTTTTTTAGGTACAAAATCCAAACACCAGGCCAAGGCGGTGAACAAATCCCCACTGACAAAACCTCAGAGATCTGATACAACAAAGAGCAGCAGGTGAGGTTTATCAGTTAATTTTCTCAGTGTAACAACTTGATTGTGGGTGCACTGGACAGAAATGTCACTTTACAGCTAAAGGTCTATACATAACCGAACTTTAAAGAGTATTATTCTGCTGTTAATAAACAGTGCTCAGTTGCATGCTTCCTTTTTGCAGTTTCTAGATGTAGAGTGAGCTATACACCCTTAACTTTAAAGAAGTCTGAGCCCAGGAAAGAAACCAAACATGCAAACATACTTTTACTGTTTTATAATGTAAATGTGGGGCAATTATGATAGGTGCTGCAGCACGCTATCCCCTTCTGCTGTTTTTAGGTCACATGTAGTTGTCAGGAGGATAAAAGCAGCCGAATTGTGTATTTTGTCAAGCCTCTAATGTGTCCTTCAAAGATGGTAAAAATATCTATTTCACCGTCAGCATCCAAAGTCTGTATCTTGGGAGCACATTAATATTTAATTGTCTCCGCAGAAGGCAACCGTGTAAGTTAGCAAATAGATAGCTGACTGCCTAATGAAACATATATTTGCTACATTACTGGGTTGGCATTTTTCTTGAAGAAACATGTGGTACAGATAACATGTTCCAAGAGGGCAGTCTGGCACTTAGCACTTCTAACCTGACATTGAATGACAGAATTAACCATTTGTACACCATATTTTCAACCAAACCAGTAATACCATCAACCATCAATTGTGACAATCAGGTAGGTTCTGTAAAACGCTAGTACATGAAATCTTTGTGTGAGTTCACACTGTTGGGTTTTACAGAAATTACATGAGAGAATGTGAAAAGCTCTTCAAAATTTTTGACCTTGAGCGCACAGCAAATCTCAAAATGTGTTCTTTTTATTTGCCTCCCTAAAGTAAGTTTTTATTAAACGTGAGGTAAGAACGTCCTTCAGAACGACACAAGCAGTCTAAACAGTCTCCATGCATTGAAAATCAGCTCATGACTCAGAAGCTTGCCCTTGAGAAAATGGTGAAAAATAGCATTGATGCCCGGCACCAGTGTTAAATATGAATTAATTTACTTTCCCTGCAGCTCGTAAAAGGGAGTATTAGTCAAATGGAATATGGCGGTTTCATTTTTTTTCTTTACTGTCGCATTGTTTGTTAATGGTTTTGCCCGTCTGTTTTATTACTTGCAGTCCAACCAATAAGTCAAGCGTGAGAGAAGCTAGCAAAGCCAAGGCTGGCGCAATGGAGAAAGCGTCCACTGGAGTGACAGCAACAAAAGCAGACGCCAAGGGAAGGAGCACAGCAGACCACCATGGTGAGTCCTACCCTGCCTCAAAACAAAACTAAAATCACAGATGACTGTTTGGAAATTCAAATAATATGTCAGCTTCTTATTTGCTTGATTTGCTTGTCCGTCAATAAACTACAGAAAAAGATTAATGTTCTATTTTCATTTTGGTTTCAGTCTCCAAACATGGGCCCTCAATGAAGAAGCCAGCTTCCCCCAGGAAGGAGGACAGCAAAGATGGGTCAAAATCCTCAGCAGCAGACAAAGCAGCGAGTGAAGCCCCTAAAAAGAAGATCACTAAACCTGTTTCAGCAACTGGGGCTGCAGCTAAATCTGGTGCTAAACCAGCAAAAGCCTCTTCAGCCCCCTCCAAGCAATCCTCAGTAACAGCTGCCAAGTCTGGACCAAAGCTGAAAAGTACTGGTGAATTATCTACAGAGAAAGCCTCACCGAAAGCCAAAACATCTGCTGGTGCCTCCAAGAAATCTGAAGCCAAAGGAAGAGAAGTTGAGAATGGTAAGAAATCAGACTCTAAGGCCGAGTTTGGTCCAGCTGAAAACTCTTCGGTGGAGCAAAATGAAAATGCAGAGGCAGGTCCCTGTGACCATCCTGCAACACCCAGTACACAACCAACGAGCCAGGGTGGAGGTGAAACGCCTCATCTAGACTCCGAGCCAAATCAGAATCTCCAAAACACTTGCACACAGTCAGGAAACACTAATGGTGCAGGAGATGAAACCAGTGTTACACCAGCAGCTAAGAACAGCCCCCAAGCCAAATCTGCCAAATCGAATGCTTGCAGACACTCTGAAGGGAGTAAAGTGAAACCCTCTCAAAGCGGTGTCATCCCCGCTCACATCAGTGGAGTGCAGGTCCATGAGATGAGCTCCCCTAATTCCCCAAGAGACAGTGAACGCCCCATAGACACCCCATGTAGCATAGGAAGCACCGACACCCCTGTAGAAGACTCCTGGAGCGGCATCCACCATCAGGTCAGCCCGGAGTCTGAGACCGGCAGCACACACACCACTTCTTCTGACGACATCAAGCCCCGCTCGGAGGACTATGACGCAGGAGGCTCGCAAGACGACGACTGCTCCAATGATAGAGGCGTGTCCAAATGCGGCACAATGCGCTGTCACGACTTCCTGGGTCGTAGTAGCAGCGACACCAGCACCCCGGAAGAGCTGAAGATGTACGAAGGCGGGGCCGGACTGAGAGTGGAGGTGCGGTTGCGTGGGAGAGAGGCGGAGACCACCAGCGAGGAAGAGGGCGTGAGACAACGCCCTCGTTCCTGGTTGCAAAGAGACGAGGTTCAGGTAGAAGAGGAGCACTCGGAAGTTGAGGCGACTGTGACTATAAAAAGTGTCCCTGACCACCAGCTTTTCTCCTCTGAGGAGGAAGAGGAAGACGATGACGAGGAGGAGACGGAGGACGAGCGGTCAGAAGTTGAGGTTATTCCTGGTCAGGCTTCGCTTCCGCCAAGCGAGCCATCGCCGCACTTTCAGGGGATCGTCAACCTAGCTTTTGACGACGACGGTGTGGACCAGGAGAACGACCAGCCCGACTACCAGTCCTCGTCCAACTTCCGTCGCTCAGTGTTGCTGTCCGTTGATGAGTGTGAGGAGTTGGGCTCAGAGGAGGGTGGCGTCCAAACTCCGCCTCAGCAGCAAGACGATGCCTTGACCCCTTGTGACGTTTTCGAGTCTGACTCTACAGTTCAGTCCAACAACGTCCCTGTCAGTGACCAGCAGAACCACTCGCCTCATCAGCTCGAAAATACCAGTACGAAGCACAAAGAAGAACAGACGGAAAAGTCTGTGTTCCTTACTGAGATCCAAGACCCCATGCAGGAAGAGCATAATCATATCAAGACGGATGGAGTTAAGTCCAGCTGTCCTCCTGTGGACTTTGACACTAGAGACCTGCCTCCCCAGGAACGCCCATGTCACCTGGATCTGCGGCACACTGAACAGTACAACGGAGGGATGAGCAGAAATTACACCCATCCCTCAGAAAGCAAGAAAGCTGATTTACACCTAGACTTAAATGAGCCTCAGCTCACAGGGGACTCTCCTGTACATGCCGCACAATCTCCAGCAGGTAATGTATGATCTATGGACTCTTCCTAGACCCCAAATCCATCTTATCTCCCCAAACTCCATCAGTGAAGGTGCAGCTTATCCCCGCAAGATTCATGCTCCTTTGTTCTGATTCCTAAACCTTACCTTACTTCCAACGAATATCTTACCCCACCTTCAGAAAAAGGATATTATTGAGTATACTAGTTTAGTAACTAGTTACAAATACAAGTTCAAATTCAAATGAAATCTGTGGTCATCATATTTCCATAGACAAATGCTCACTCATATCGCTCCCCACTGATAGCCGTTCTCAAATTTGAATTTGCAACATCGGTATCCTTTTAAAAGATGGAAATTGGTCTCATCAAGTCAGTAAACCAAAACTGTACATATTAAACAACTGAACTACCTTTAGTCAGAGGCATTTAAGCCTGGTTTAACTCAACAAATAATGAAAGCAGTGTAAATTTCACTAAGCCTGACCATAGAATTGTATTTGTCTAAAAGAATCTGCCTTGTGACAAGGCACGTGATATAGTTACACCGATGCACTTTTTATGTACATAAAATAAGATTTTTTGATTACATCTGTTATTTCTTTTATGCAGTGGAGTCTTTGGCCTTTTTACGCCATAGATAATTTGACATAGTCGAAAGTGCTACAGTACAAACAGCATTTTAACATCAATATATCCTCACAAAACTCATTTCTGATTTGTCGGTATAATTACTAGTGCGCTGTTGAGATAAATTCATGCCATGCCACTGATGGTGATATTCCTCATCGCCTTTCCTTTTGGAAGATGCTGCTACAGCTATGGCATCTTTCCTCACCCATACTCCATAAGCTTTGCTTTGATTTGCTTTTTTTTCATGAGGGATAATTATGTTTGCCTTTTCATTAAGAACACTGTTTCTGTTTTGAGAATTACAAACCTCTAGCTCCATAAGCTCTTCATTTGTCTGCGCCATAAAGGACAAACAAATCAAGATCTTGTGGTTCACAGTATGAAATGCACTAAAGCATCACTGTGCGCCGCTTGGCTCCTCAGTGATGATGTTTTCTGTTTACAGTGATTATACGAGCATCTGCAAAATTATGCCAGACAGATTTGTTGATGTTAAAATGCTATATTTAGCACCTTTAAAATCATGTTCAGGTAAATTACAAGCAATCCATTGTTTTTTGTTTTTTTCCATATTCTGGAGAGCGACTACCTGACATTAAAGTTTAAATATACGAAATGTTTGTTTAAAACAGACAAACACTAAACTGCCACTGCTTCTCAGAAGAGATTGTTAAACTGGGAAACATTTTTTCCCTGCATTTCCGTGCAGTTTTTGTTTATTTGTATTAAAGAATGTACCTGTTCCTGAGTTTTTGTTTCGGTTGCTTTGTTTTACTTTATTTTTTTTTGCACTGCACACCTGCATGCTACTGTTAATTTGTCATTCGCCATTCTTTTTATTTATGTGTGTTGATTTGATTTTCCATTACCTCCCGTCATACCCAGTAGACTTGTGTCTAGATGCGTAGATGTCCATCCTTTTAGAAAACAGTGATTTGTTGTCTGTAAGCTTTCGTTCGGTAGGTTTCGTGTAGTGTCAGTAGCCTCCTCTGTAAATGTCGCGTGTCCAGAGCAGCTGCCATGGTTCTGTCATGTCTCTCTTTTTTCACTACCTACTATAGTCAAAAAAGAAATCCTGCTGCACCATTGCCACAAGTCAAACCCGATGCAAACGTGTATCATTTTTGTTTTCAGCTTCAAGCGGTGTTTAGTTACGTCTGCGTTTGCCATTTAGGAAACTGTTAAAAATAGGAAAAAGAAACACGTCAAAAGAAACATGGTGTTGTGCCATCTTCTGTGCTACTAAGTAGAGCGCTGTTGCTTGCATTTAGATTTTTGTGACAGTATTTAAGTCTGTTCCTTAGGTCTGCCTGTCCAAAGACCTGCACGTAAATGTCAAAACATATCACTGTTACTTCTGATAAATGCAAAGTTCCCTGGTGCTGGCAATGCATGGTTAACTTTGTTTGAACAGGTGGATAAAGAGATGCATTCAGAAAAACATTCCTCTGTACATTACCTTTAAAGCAACTGTCTCCCCTTTGACATGACATATTTCAAGTGATACACTTTGAACTAATGAGTTTAAAATCGGTGTTGGTAATGGTTTTGCCATTTCGCTGACCACCATGTGATCATCTGTATCACTGCTTCTCCACTGTGTTGTCCTCACCTGGACATCACTGTGGATACTTTTTTAAAGGGCACAGTTGCATTAAGGATAAAACTTTCAGTTGTCTGTGTTTTATTTTCGTAGGCAGTGACTAGTCTATGAATTGGAAAAAAAAAAGAAAAGAAAGAACTGTGGAGGAGTCATTCAGTTTGTCATTTTGCAGTATTGTCAATTGTTTTTAGGGGACAATGGTTGTGACAGATTGGATCAAACCTCCAAACATGACCGCCGACCATCCAAAGTCCTCTCTCCCATTTACGAGATGGATGTGGGAGAAGCCTTTGAGCACTGTTTGGACAAGGACAGGAATGTTAAACAGCAGGCAGAGGAAGAAAAGCACACACGGGACGGGGATGAGAGTAGTGAGTTTGCCGAGCGGGACTGGAGTCTGCTCAGGCAGCTGCTCTCAGACCACGAGTCCAACCTGGGCATCATAAACCCCGTTCCCGAGGAGCTCAACCTGGCCCAGTATCTAATAAAGCAGACGCTTTCCCTGTCGCGCGACTGCCTGGACTCGCAGGCCTTCTTGTCCCCGGAGAAGGAGACTTTCAGACGCTGGGCGGAGCTCATCTCGCCCATGGAGGACTCCTCCACCAGCATCACTGTGACCAGCTTCTCCCCGGAAGACGCTGCATCGCCACAGGGGGAGTGGACCATCGTGGAACTGGAAACACATCACTGAGTACACAGAGGACACCCTGCTGGACAGTTGACGCCTTCTGCTTGAACTCTGAACATCTTTACATGGATTTTGTCCAAGTTTATTATAATTTCTCATCTTGCTCTGTCTCTTTATCACGTCCCTTTTTTTCTCGGACTCTACAGAACTCTGAACTTTTTTCCATTCGCATTCCCCATCATGCCCTCCGTGGACTCTCCTGACACAAACGGGGCTGTTTTGCATGCTGATATTTTTGTATGTTTGTCTGTTTAATTAGTGTCGCTTCTGAAGCTCTAGGAAGCTCAGAAAGGCTCGGAAAAAAACAACTACATTACTTTCTCAGAAATTTTATTTCTTGAAAGTCTTCTGATATGTTTGACTGAATTTCTTAAAGAAAAATAATATTGGCCTACAGGCTTGCATTTAGTGTCATACAGAAAATAAAGGTGTTTCTGGAAAAAAGAAAAAATGTTTGTGACTGTTAAGTCATAGGGAGATAACCAGTCAGGGCAACATGCATGCTGTACTATGTTTTAGGATCAGGATTAGCCTTTATTCTGTAATTTTCAGTCAGTTTGACCTCTGGTGTTTTGTGCAGCACAATTAGACTAATTCACTTGTCAAAAGTATGAATCAGGAAATGCCATCTTGCTAGCTTAATAGCATTATTGCCAAGTCATATTTGAAAACAAGATTTTTAGCAAGCGCATTGGTATTTTTATTGATATTGTAAGAGCCAAAAAAAAAAAAAAAAAAAAAACGACGTAGGCAGTTATGCCATTAGGCTAGAGATTTTCTCCTTCCTGTTTGGCATAAAGGGAGTAGAGCTTTTTACACACCTGTGCTCATCCTGACATGACAAGTTAAACGTTCATGCCAATTATCATCAAGCTCTGCTGGAGTAATTAATCAAGCGCAGAATCAACATTAGCAGTGAACAAGTCTCCTGCGTCCACAGGAAAACACGTATGCATCGATATATGGGTGAGTTCCTGGCTTTTACCTTTATTTTTTCTAACTTTATATCCACAAACTTCATCCAGAAATGTGTAACATGTCAGAGTCGTATATGAGAGTCTTGCCAACGCAAATCACGGGCGCCATGTTTGATACCTCCGAGGGAAGATTCTACAGTGTGACCCTATGGGGTGGATGTGCTACGATGAAACAAATCGCTGGCCTGTAGATGTTATTCACTGACTGTATATACTATCTATAACATATCACAAAAAAACGGAGGAAAAATTATGTGGTTATGACGAGAAAACCGGGGGAAATTATGTCGTTATCACGAGAAAACGGAGGAAAAATTATCTCGTTAACAGAAGAAAACGGAGGAATTATCTCATTATCACGGAAAAACGGATGGAATAAAATGTATGTATGTATGACCCTTAAGGGCTTCCATACCCAGCGTCTACTTACTGTGAATATCTTAAATGAGCCTGTAAAATGCTTTGTAGCCCAATCGCCTCATCAGTCACGGAGCTGTGTTTACCTTCTCAGTCTGACGTGTTCATCCATCGCTTTTAAAAGTTTGAAATTAAATTATAAATACTCAGAAATAGTGGAAATTAAACTCAACTTACTGTTATTTAGTATTATCACTATAACATTAGCACGCTAGTTATAGTAACTCACAACTTAAATTACATGCACACAACCTTAACTAATTTGCAAAGAAGTGTTTTGTAGATTAAGGTACACATTAATGATGGTCTGCCTTTATTTTTCCTATATAAAATCTCAATAACGTCAAAGAAAGAAAGTGACATTTATCTCACATAATAGGGAAATATCAGTTGACATCCAGTTCTTTTTTTTATCTTCTGCTACCATGCTTTCACCGTTTTGTTCACTTTTAATCCAACTTTATTTATTATTTTGTTACTATCATTATTTATTAGTTATTGCCACTTCTCTATGGATGAATATTGATTGGATGTATCTAACATGGCGCCCATGAAGCATGTGACCAGTTCAGAACCAATCGGTCCATTCACTAGTTGGCCACGCTCTATAAACGGCTGTTTCACGTGATACTGCAGCGGCATCTAGTGGCCATAGATATACACACACTAGATGCCGCATTCTGGCTGGTCAGACAGTATATACAGTCAATGGACAGAGTCAGACCTAGTATCAATGAACCCAGCGTTGGTCAGATGGAGTTGTTTTTTCCTTAAAATGTAAAGTGCGTTATCAATTAATAATAATAATAATAATTATTATTTTTATTATTATTATTATTATTATTATTATTATATGATATATATCCCTCTGCGGACAAGGAAACACCATGCAATGACACGATCCATTCTAATCTTATTTTATTTGAATTTTCTTGTGTATTTATTTATTTATTTTAAGTGTTTACTTTTATGTGCAACGAAGCTACGGTGGCAAAGTAATTTCTCTCGTGAATCATTAAAGTCTGTTTAAGTTTAAACTTATACTTTTTAGGTCGAAGTGTTATTTAACACATACTCTTCCTTTAACTATATCTTGTTTTATTTTGTCCATTACATCATAAACTCTATTGTGTTATTATAATTAAATATATAATTATGGCTGTTTTAATTGCCAATATCAATCCGTTTTGAACTCCGTTTCGACAAATACCTACAGGCCTTTCAATGGCGTTGCACATTATCTGCATTTTTAATTAAAACCTATCTATGTTGTATCGTAAATATATATCTGACATTTATAATAAACCAAACGGATAGAAAATCGGTTGAAAATTCAGTGAGTTATGATCAATTTAATCGTTGATATACCTCTGCCTCCGTGTACAAAACACAGTAAATAGACCTAGTATATACAGTCAATGAAGTGGACACGGCTTCCCCCTGCCCAAGATGGCGGCCGTGTTGACGCATCGTTCCAATGGACAGAGGCGGCATCTAGTGTACATATATCTATGGTGTATATATCTCGTGGCCTCCTGACGACATGACAACAGGTTGAACCGTCTCGTCGTTGTCGCCGCAGGTCCACTATTGATTTACTTTTTTACCAGGAGCCAATGGCAGCACACAAAGAAACAACTCCTCCGTGGAAAACAACGATTGTAGTCAGCTCGTCTCTTCAGGTGATGTCAAGTTTTAATTTTTAACCTGTGAAAACAGTTTCGACAGCTTCTAGTGGCGGCTAATTAAATAAATAGCTAGTTAGCTACTGGCTAATTGGCTACCGCACTCCTTGCAGAAAACAAGTACGAATAAGTTAAAAGTGTTAAAAGTCTGTGAACTGTATTACAATATTTTACATATAAATTTAATTAAAATTATTTTTTATAATTTGTTTGTTTGTTTGTTTCAACAGAACCACGAAACTAGCAGGATGCTAAGCGCCCAGCAACACCGGATCAGATTTTCAGACAGTGTCGAGTCCGGTGTCTTCATTTTTCCTCTCTCAGGTAAACGCGAGGTGTTTCAGTAACATGGAGCCTTGATTTTAAACCCACCACTGACAAAGACAAAGACAGGAGCGCTTCAATCAACTGCCATTGAATTATTAAAAATAGAAACCTTAATTTTTCTCCATCAGCCCAGTGTGTCATAATGATGTAAGCCTTGTTGTTCAGGTGTGAAAACGGTGGATATATTGTGTATCTGTTATGGCTGTTCAACATTTGTTTTTGATGTGATGACTTCCTATTCACTGCTTATTATATATTTTAATTTGACTCCAGTCACTTGTACAGAAAATACTTAAGTAAGCCCAACTGTACAATATACATCACACTTAGAAATAAATAAAGAAATAAAACGATTTAAAAATAAAGAGCGAGAGCAGATACTAACGGACTGTATAGTGAGTATGTACAATTTATGCAGTTGTTGTGACTCATCAGAAAATGGACGTGTGTCTTCTTCTTCTGTGGTGTCTGGAAACAGGATGTTGTTAGTGTGGACATTTGTGTCCTATGGGCTGAGGGGAAGGGCCTCCATGGATCATCCCACAGATACTTGATCAGTTTGGGATCTAGTAAATTTGAAGGCCAGGTCAACACCTTGTGCTGTTTTTCCTGTTTTTTGAGTTGTTCCTAAACTTTGGCTGCCATCAAGGAGTGTCATTGCTATGGAGTGGGCTACACGGTCTGGTCTAGGTGGGTGGTACATGTCTAAGTAACTGTGACTTGCTTGCCTAGGTACTGCGTTTCTGTTGGTTGACCCTGAAGACTTGTCAGAGCCTTTTGAGGAATCAGGACTCACTGAGAAGATAAAGAAGTTTGTGCAAGTCCATCGTAACTGCTTTCTGCTTCTGCTTGCCCCCTTTAATGGGAAAAGGGAGCTCCAAGTATTGGCTCTCGTTCAGGACAGGTAGATAAGATAATTCTACACCAGTTTTGCTTGATGGACAGAAAGGTGACCAAGTTTCCAGTTAGACAGGCTGTTATTCATGCAGTCAGCAGTCGTCACCACCTCTAATAACTGAGTCAGTTTTTGTCTCTTTCAGATTCTTTGGTAGCAATCTTAGGATCCTGCCTGTAAGAAACGATGCTGAAATTGTCAAAGGAATGCTGGCAATAGCTAAGGTAAAGATAGAGGCAGTTCTGGACAACAAACTAAATCCGTGCTTTTGTTAGGCCTTGAAGTAAACCATTGCTCATTCATCCGCAGGCCACCAGTAAACCACATGTAGACCGTATCAGGGAGCGGATGTGTCTGGCTAGGGCTCACGTCGTTGAACGCAGCCCTGTGTGGGAGATGCTAAAAGACAAACTGTGAAGCTCAGCAGATGATACAACATGTGTTTTTGTTTGTTTGTTTTTATTGATGTTGACATGCGCAAGCAGAGGCAAAAAGATGTTTCAACATGCAGTATTATTACAGGTTGATCTGTTTTTAATAGTTTTGGCATAGGGAAATACAATGTGTGCCTGTCTTTACTAAGTGAAAAAAAATAATATAAAACTGTGTTTGTAGTCTGAAGGGACACGGGCGCAGCCTCAGTTTACGTTGGCCACCTTTTCCTCTGTGATCTCTTCAATACGGACAATCAGACTCTCCATCAGGTCAAATGTCACCAGCGCACTCTGCAACACCTGAGACACATAAATAGTCATGTAATAGTGAGCTAAACACACAGAGACTGAGATCAAACTGAGAATAAACAAGAGAGGAAAATGTCTGTACCTGGTGCTGGACCTCTGGGGACATCTTGGACACTTTCTCATGTTTTACTGTCGTGCTTTTGACCAGTCTGTTGGATCTAGCAGCATCTCTGGCTTCTATAGGGGAAGGCAGCACAGATACTTGAGTGTATAAAATCAGGCTATTGTACCGTTTGTGACAGGTTATTTTAGTGCGGTTTAGTTCCACAGATTAGCAGCCAATCCCCACCTTTTGCTTTTAGCTTTTGGTTCTCCTTCAGATCTTTCAGTTCATTGGAATAATAGGCTCTTGACATGCTGATGCACACGCGCAGCATTTTTAGGTATTCCTCTTTGATCCTCCACAGCTCTTCCCACACATCGGCCTGAAGGTAGCGAAGGTAGAACATAAGCTTTCTGCATTAAGGAAGCTGGCTGGCAGACGGGCATCTACAGCCACGAATTGACTTACGTTGCTCTGCAGTTCTTTGTCTCTGATGAGCACAAAGCGGAGAAGACTCAAGCTCTCCATTATCCTGGATAAACAAACAAACAAAAAAAATAAAGCATTTCTAAATGGCTCCATCTGGATGTTGACTTGCAGTTGTTAGACCTTTCTCTCCACAGGAAATAAATGTATATATAGTCAAATATAACCAAGACACATACGAATGCTTAGGGAAATAGAGTGTTTTAATGAATTGTGACTTGCAAAGACCTTAAAAGTTGATCTCATTACTCACTTGTCCATACTGTTGAGCAAATCTGTCTCGGCTCCCTGGGGTAAATTCAACACCAGTCTTAGCAATGAGAGAAGCTCCGTTCCCAAGAACCATTCATTGGCATTTCCCGGCTAGAAAAGATTGAAAAGATCAGTTCAACCAGAACTGAGGTCAGACACAAAGGTGGGATCTTGTGAGTTATTGTAAAACCACGACTTTTAATACGCCCACATCTTCAATCTGTTACCTTCATGGAGAATTCTATCTGATTCCTGATGTTCTTGATTATGTAACTTTCAACTCCTGCGTGGCTGCTTGTTTTTAACATAAATCTGAAAAAGAAGGATTGTAAGTAGTTGTCAGAAGAAAAGATATAAAAGCAAACGGCAAAATAAGAAGATAAACTGTATGCAGATACTTGTTATATGACATAATTTAACTATATTGTATAAATCTGTAGAAAACATCAGGTTGTTGTAGGAACAAAGAGAAGAGAAGAGAGAGAAGTCAATGGGAAGTCATTACAGCTAAAACAAATGTTGAGCACTCGTAACGGATACACAACATGCTCGTTGATTTCACACATGAACATTTTTCCTCACCTGAAGAACTTGTGCTTTGCTTCAACGTCTAATTTATTGATAAATAGCTGGAAAACCTGCAGTCCTGATTCTCTCTGGAGAAACCGCAATGATACAAAAGGGGAAATTTAAAAAATGAGAAAGTGAATACCTTTCACAGTACTGTTTAATACATCCCTCCAATCAAACATAACTGTGAACTCACCAGATGCTGCAGTGGGCAGTCAGTCAGAACTTTACGCAGGTTCTGTGAAAATCAGCACAAAACTACTTCAGCGAGTGGTCAAATGAATGCTCACTTACAGTTCAGTAAATTGGCAATTTTGACAAAGTTTCTATTAATACGCCGATCAGGCATAACATTATGACCACTGACAGGAGAAGTAAATAACTCTTCTGTTCATCTTGTGACAATTGAATGTTCTGCTGGGAAACTTTTGGAGCTTGCATTCATGTGGATGTTATTTAGATATTTACCACCCACCCGGACCAGACGAGACTTATGTTTAATTAAGAATAGCATCATATTTTCAAGTAGTTGAAACCTGCTCCTACATCCAATTTACTGTCAGAAAGTCTCGAATTGATTGACTCTGATCAACAGCTTATTTTGTTGTTGAACATTACTGTGGAAGTTGATGAATAATCTAAAGGGCGTTTTTTGCATGTTAAGCAGTTAAAGTGAAACATCATCAATCGTTTTTATTGTTGTTTCGGCCACTTTACAAATGATGATGCTGCACTGCTGGTGCAAACTTAAAAAAATGTCAGTGTGACTGAACCGAGATCTGAAAAACTCTTTTCTTAGTTGTTGTCTTGTCTCATCCCTACAAGCTGCTCAAGTTACCCTTCAATACGCTGTTGCAGTAAACATATTACTGAGTCTGATGACATGCGTGTCCTACCTGCGGTACAGTATTGAAACTGTTCAGGTCCAGTAGACTCACTGGAAGGCTGTTGTCCTCCACACTCTCCAAGCTTTTGTCAAACAGTTTCTGAGTTAAAAAAAAAACACACACTTGATACACACTTGATACTTGGTCTTTTGTAATCTGAGATTTTTCCTCACGTGGACGAGGCCTTACCAGTCCTTTAAGCAAGTGTGATTCTTTTTTGCTGTCGAAGAAACAAAACGACATCAGAAAGCAGTCGTTTTGAAACCACGTTCACATGATATGGTAGTGATAACGTACCTACTGAGCAGCTGATTGATGTATTCCATGTTGCACTGAAGAACAAATACAGGACTGAAATAGTAGGGAAAGCGAAAGGCAAAGAGTTTGTCACCGTGCATTTACAAATGTATCCTCTGTAAACTCCTTTTGAGTTCAGACAACTTCTCACAAAATAACGTTTAACCCACAGACGATATTGAGTTATGGAAATGATCTTTTCTTCTACCTTTGACCTGCTTAATATTTGCTTTTAAGTTGATGACTCATGAAAATTAAGTTGCTCCAAATAGTTTCTTCACATTATTTAAATGAACTCTTTAGATGTTATGTGCTTGATTATTAAAGTTATGAATGTAGTTTTTTAAGTTGACCTTCAATTAAGTTGAATTATATAACGCTTTATCATAGACAGAGAAGATGGTTGGATACATACATGGATACGTTGGATAAGCGTTAGAAGAAGAAGATGAGATGAGTTTCTGATCACGCAGTAAAGATGGAGGAACATGTGTCCTGAACGACACTGATGGAAAGCACATTTCAAAGTGAGTATATTTAATTTATGAATAATTATACTGGTGTATTTGGGAACATTCTCAGTCGTGTTGTGACTGACAGTGGACTGACAGTAAGTTGTTCATCTTGACTGATTCATAATTAAAAATGCTGTTGATTGTAGAAGAAAATGTAATTCCTGTAACTCAGTATAGTCTATTGGTTAAAGGTGAGTTCATGAGAAGTTGTCAAAAAGACTAATGGAAATTGTTGATTTTCTTTGTTGAGCCAAAAGATTTCTTTTTGCACAGAGACTTAAATTAAAATACAAGTCATCAAGTCAATTGTCTTAAGTTACCAGTTCATTGCCAAGTGATGCAGAAATATCAGTTATATTAAGTTGATCTTAGTACCAGAAATGTTAAACCATCAAATATAGTTTGTAACTTAAAAGTTTAATCTAGATCGGTATTTTTGCTTTTTTGCATTGTGACGATACATTTAATGAAGTGGTTGTAACAGGTCCTCTGAATTGTTTTTAGAGTGTGTGTCGGTGAGTGTGAATCATCAGACCCGACCAAACGATGGCTTCTCCTCTGACCTGAACACAGCTGGGAAACTCTCCAGGGTTATGAGCTGCACAAACAGCAGGTAGGCCAGACATGCTCGGGACTCCTTGGACTGACTGTCGTCCATCAGAGGACTTTTTCTCAGAGAGCTGAAGAACAGGAGCCCTGAAAGTGACACTTTGATGGCAGGTAGAGTGACCTGCAATGCACACATGGGAATTAGAGCACTGAAACAAACAAACAAAAAAATCAATAATCATTCAAAAGAAGATGTTGCACTTACCACAATCTCTACTGCAAATAGCCACAAAGGTGATTTTCTGTTTTGATTCAGTTGAGCTTCAAGCAAAGGCTCTCTCAAACTCCTCATGCAGCTAAATGGAAATAGTAATTTTTAATCCATTTATTATTTCCTGCATTCCCACAAAGTACTTTTAACATCATATAATAGTATTTTAGTCACTCAGCCCCAAATAAAACCATTCAGACTTGAGAAACGTACAATTTCAGAAGCTCAGTCTTCAGCTCCTCGTCGTCAGCAGTCGCCGCACAGCGTCCACCTTTCCTCTTAAACTCTTCGACGAAAGTCTTTGTAAACACAGTCAAGGCGGTGAGGCAGCGACACAGGCCGTACTCATCCGCCTCCTCCTGCTGCTGGGTGTAAGGCACAGGCAGCCGGGACAGCTGCCTCTGCAGGGCCGACAGAGCCCGACCCACACAAGCTGCCTTCCTCTCATCCACCCTGAGCAGGACTTTTTTAAAAAAACATGGTTAGTTATCCTTAGTGTACAGCAGGGGGAGCCAAATACCATTTTAAACCACATAAAAGCACAATTTCACATTTACCATTTCAAACATCACAGTGATGTTTGAAAGAATGTCTGTTAAACCTCATGGAGATGATGAGTAAATGTAATATCTGATCTAGACTTGATCAACCACCATAGAGACATATCGACTCATTTCATACAACATGTAGGGGAACATGTGGGTGTGTTACCTGTTTGAAGATGTGGAACCAGGGCTTCAATGGTCTCAGAAATGGCACCTGGATCAATGTCTTCAATAATTTCAAGGAAGCTATGCAGGAGTTCATGTGGTCTGCACGTCTAGACACCAGAAAAAGAGTTTTCAATGCAGGAGTCTTGAATGTTTTTCACCCCCAAACTGATGTGGAGATTAAGTGGTGTTTATGTGTTCTATATTAAACTTAGCCTAGTGCTATTAATAAATATACATTATTATTATCATCATTTTGCATTCAATATACAGGTTCAACTATTATTCTTTTTATTTCAAACACATGCAACAGTAGGGTGACTCCATTTCTTCCTTTACTAAAATATGTTGGATTCAGGTTAATGTGTATTTACAGAAATTTTAATTTGTGGGGGGGGGGGGGGGGGGGGGGGTTATAAAAAATGTCTAATCAAAAAGATTTTGCAACCGCCCCTGCAGACCTATGTTTTAGCTGATGTACCGGAAGCAAGTCTCGTCGCTGACGTAAACTGTTTGTGCCTACCTTGGTGAGGTGTCGGGTGGCGGCCTTGCAGTGATCGAGACTGTTGTTCTTTTTAACTTCTTCATTAACGAGATGTGCCAAGAGGCCACAGCCCATAGACGTCACAATCCCCTGCACGTAAGAGAAAATGATCAGTATTTATCAAGGTTCGCATTAAAAAAAAAGAGAGAGAAAGACCCTGTGTGCATGGATTTAGTGTGCCTTCCTTTCCATTTGCATGTGCCGCTGCATTAACAGGTGCATGCAACAAGTGCAGTTTCACACTCCCTTTTTTTTTTTTTTTTTTTAGAAAGATCTGACAAGTGCAGTGTGATGTGCCAGGCTGAGAAGCAAGACGTGGAAGTGATAAAAGTGGTGTGTTTCGGTATAACCAAGATACCTAGGACCGCAGAGCTTTAAGAAGCCACTGTGGCTGAAATCAATACAAATAAACACACATCTTCAGGATGGTTGCTAGCGTATCTGAGACTGGGTGTCTTGGGCCATGAGCTTCCATCCCACACCGAAATCTGAAACTAGTTTATTACGAAACCACAACTCTCTGCTGTGCAATCGAGCACAGCAGAGAGTTTAATTTTTTCATTTTTAATTGCTAAAAGGTTTCTTAGAAAGAATGATCCTGTGTGATCATTGTTAAAGGTCGAATATGAATGTCTTTAACCTCAATTTAAACCCACGTAGCTTTTTATCTAGCACACGTCTCGTTAGAGCGATAGCTGATTCTATGTTCCCTGTAACTAGTACCAAATTGTAGCTTAACTGCACCATGGACACACCTTTTTTTGTTTTTTTATTAGTTGAAGTTTTCTTGTAAGACAAGTCCGTCCTCTTTGGTGCCAAGGTTGAAGGATTTCTCATTTTATAATCAATCATATGAACCTCCCTCGAGAGTTTTCTATCCTCAGGAAAAAAAAAAGAAAAAAAAGAAAGGGAGTCAGAAATGACACGTGCTTCTAAAAGTGCGCTGCACATAACTGCATGAAGCGTGGAGAGATGGGACAACCAAGGGCACTTAGAGGAGTGCCGTATCTGCTTGTTCTCCCTCCACACCTCTAGGGCAAGAGGGCAGCATGCACGCGGAGCAGTGGCTGCATCTTAATGCTCAACATAGCTGTGAGTCAAGGAAGTGGCGCCTGCTGCCGCTTCGGTAGACATGTGGCTGTTGCTCGTGAGGCTGCATTGTAAGTGTATGTGTTTTTTTTTTTTTTTTTTTTTGGTGCCATGTGACAGATTGACGCTGTCGTTCTGCTGTCACTGCATGTCTGTGAGGTGTAGTTGCACCGCGGCGCTTGTGAGGATAGACCGCGGACCTGGTCAGCTTCTGTCGGCCGTGTTGGTGCTAGAAGAGATGTACCTGGTTTTTCTCATCCTGTATGAATTTCAGGAGTTTCTCACTGTCGCCCCCTTTAAGACAGGCCCATCCCAAATTCTTGAACTGCTGGCGGTCCTCAGGCTTCAAATCTTCTTCTTGAGTATTTCGCTAAGTACAAGAGGGAGGATTATCATATTTCTTCTGTCTGACAAATGAGCTTCAGCATTTCCTTTAGAAACTAGGATGTCATGTGCAACCAGTGGATGCAAATTTGAAAATACAGATTTATTTCCTGCTTCAGTCTCATGGTTATACTCCACTGGGACATTAGGACAGGTGATCATGAGCGTACATAGCCTTGGCTAAATTGTATTGCAGGGATAGAATTTTGTCGACTTACCCATCTCTGGATTATGTCATGCACTTGATCTTCATTCATCATCAGCATCTCCTCAGCCCTCACCAGCAATCCTATTATCAATATGTCCCCTTTTTTTTTCTTTCAACACAGCACAATAGGGGCTGTGGCAGCGATAAGAACCAGTGTCAAAAGGACCAAATACGTAGCTCTCCTGATGCCTCGAGGGAGAGGGAGAGATTCACTCTGTAAGGAACACAAACATAAACCTCTTATCTCCCTTTGTGCTTGACTTGTAATAGGATTAAACCAGAGCAGTTCTCTGTGGCCGCAGAAAATGTGGAACCGTCTGGAAGGATCCGGGGCCGGTAACACTCTCGGTCACATTAAAATAAATAGTGCAGCGTTTGACAGTTGTTGGGAAAGATTCAGATAGTGTTACATCAGAAATCCCACTTAGTTTGTAATCGATCTATTCATATATTTACTCAAGTGTTCCTAATTTCCTGTAGTGTAGGTGGGGATATGCCACTTGAGCGTCTCTGACTAAAATAGAAATGTGTATTCTCATGTAGCAGCGTAGCTCCGTAACATACGGAGTGTTGCTGAGAATGACCCAAATGACAGAAAAGTAAAAAAATGATTAGGGAAAAGGATGTAAAGCGGGGGATATTAAGCTATCCTTTTACTAAAATATGTTGAATTAATGTGTATTTTAAAAAAAATAAATTTGTGGGGGAAATTTAAAAAAAAAAAAAGTATATAACTGTACATATAAGTATATATATAAAAATATGTAATCAACCACAGATTTAATGACCTCCCTGCAGAGGATCCTCCACGTACCTCCTGTTGAAGGCATGTGATGCAAAGCATGCAGTGCTGCCTGTTAAACAGTGGAGGCAGATTAATGAGGCGGTTATGCGTGACTTCCTGGGTCAAAAAGAGGAATACACAGTAATAGTTGAGTCAGTCGCTTGATCTCAACGTCACTGAACTTTCACAGACGGAACAAAACCAAAGACCTTCAAACAGCATGTTCCACACCTCAGGCAGTCCTTACACGTCGAGTAGTGAAAATGAATGGTTGTCTCACTTTTAGATCCTCCCTCCATGTCGGATGTGAACAACCGAAATTAAAAGCAACCTAATTTAAAGTAGATATCACTAAAATAACAAATGTGCCGACGTCTAGAAATATACGGATTATTCATGTCGGAAAATGCTGCTCACAGACCAGAAGGTGTTGAATGTGTGTGAGCAAATGTGTCATTGTGACCATAAAGTGCTTCGTGTGCCATAAAAGACTTTTGAGACTTGTTTTTGGTTGACCGTATTAAATAAATAAATCCCTCTGTCCAGACTCTTCTATAAAATTAAAAGGAAAAGCCTGTCATACAGAGAAGCGCAGGGATTAAGAAAGACTTTCCATGATTGCTTAATGACAACATAGTGCTCCTCTGTGGAAACACAAAGGCTTCAATCCTCTTCTCCCCCCCAGCATTCGTGTGTGTGCGCGCGTGTGTGCGTGCAATACAACAGAAGTACAATCACTGACTTCCTGCTTCGGGCCCGACAGTGCCAGAAAAAGGAGCAGCTCAAGTCCTGATTTCTGATGAATAGGTGGAGACGCGTATTTGAACGGTTGGATTTAGCTAACATCTGCCGGTCAGGTTTGCTCTCTGTATTGCCGTGTGATGAAAGCCTTAGACAAAAGCCACAAAGCAAATACGGCACATAGACTGCTGCTCACTCCTTGTTTGTCCCTGATTTTGTCATTTTTAATTGCCGGCTGATGAGGGTGCGTCTCGACAGGGATCCCGAGAGCAGGAAATCGTCAGGAAATAGATCCGTACGTGTCTGTGTCTTCCCCTCCATTTATCCCTTTACTAAAATATGTTGGATTTATGTTAATGTGTATTTAAAGAAATTTAAATTTGTTGTGGAAAATTTAAAAAATATATATAAAAAATGTCTAAGTGCTGTTTCTTAGAATGATGTTTCACACTAAAACTATTTCTTTTTAATACATTACTTTTCCCTCCCTCGGGTTTTATTTGGCACAAGAATTACACATAAGGCTTGGAATAGATACAACACTCAATGTATACAAATGTATTTTAGCCTAAAATAGCTTGACATGAAATGTTTCTGGTCAATAACACTGTGATTTTTACGACTATTGTATCTAATGAGTGATTCATAGCAGTGATCCCTATCCAACTCAGGGGGGCACTGTTTGTCTGAGGGGGTCATATCAGAGGCTGTAGAATGACTCGGTGAATACATATAGACAGAGGTGGTCAGATTTAAGTTAAAGAAGAAAAAGTAAACGTAAAACCTTATTTTACTCGTGGTTAAACTGTTCACCAGCAAACATATTTTTGTGATTTAACACTCAGCTCTTTGTTAATCAGCGTGGGCAGATTTTACTGTCACCTTCTGATTCAGATGTCATTTCATCTGGATCGATGCGTGTGCGACGTCACCTTCCTCCCACCCACATTAGGCCAGTATGATGTTAAATAGTACTCAGTGTGAAAAGTTCATGCCTCTTGCCAAATAACAAGTACGTGATAGTTCATTATTTGAATGAATATAGTGACTTTAATAGAGATAGATGTAGTTTTTTGTCAAACATTTATTAAGAAAATTTAATTTAGCCTATTTTTAGATCTTTTTTTTCCAGCACTATTTATGACATTTTCTGAATTTTCATAAACCAAATAATAAATTCATTCATAAAAAAGATATGCAAATGAATCGCCTTTATAATTGAACACAATGTTATTTGCAGCCTTTACGTTCACCTCGTGGTCCTTTTCCCTTTTTGTTTTTAACTGTGACACATGATCTGGATCTTTACACTCGCAAAACACATTAGAGCAACTTGTGAATCTTATTTGGTTGCTTCAACTAACGTATCGGTTTTCACGAATGCGTATCCAGAGCAATCCTGAGATCAGGTGGACGCGCCTTATGACAGTCGGAGTACCGTCAGCATGTGGGGAGCGGTCGGCAGCGTTCGGAGGCATATCTCAGGTCACTGATATCACATATCCATTTATATTTAATTCGCCGGACTACAACAACACAGTTGTGTTACAGTGTGTGAAGGGAACCCGTCCAGCTCTGATATCCGAGAGATGAGACCAGGATCCTAGTGTTAGGTTTTATTCATTTTTCTGTGCGTGCATTTTTTTTTTTTCTACAGTGAGATCTGAAGGTATGGTGTGTGGTTTTTTTTGGGGACTTGACTGTAGTTTGCTCCTAAATTTGAGGAATGAGCGGGGCCGACTGTATCATTTCAGTCGTGCAGCAGATGCGTGCAGTATTTATGGAGCAGTCTAGTGTACAAACAGGCAGCAATCCTATGAGAGCGAGATAAAGCCTCTCCATTTTCCCTTTCCATTCCATATTTCCTTGGTGACCTCTTAGAGAGCAAGAGGTTCTAAGTGAACTATTTATCCAACCAGATTCCCCAGGAGGCCTCGGCAGACTGCTGCAAGCTCTCCTGTCTGCCCAAAACCTCCCCAGGCCCTGCTGTGCTTGTCAGGAGAAACTGCCGTGTTTAGGGCCTCTCCCCCGGGTCCTGCTGCTACAGCTACACTGCTGCTTTCTGAGCCACGAAGAGGAATTTGATTTTAACCGTACTTTCATTTTTTTCTATTTTTTTTATTTATTTTTTTATGCAGTCCAGATTTGCTTTTGTGATTGCTGCCTTGCTGAGAATCTGAAATGAATCTAAATGTGTCATAATTTAAAGTCCCTCACAGTAGAAGATGTTTGCTCATTTGCCCTCAATTGATATCTGAAGAGATGTTAATTAAAAACCTCTGACTGCAGGTCAACACTGTAAAAAAAAAAAAAAAAAAAAAAGTTCTAGTATAAGATGTGTTATTCATGCATGTAACATTATTTCTTATTGTTACTTATTCTAGCTGTTGGAGAGCTTCGTTTAAGTCATTTGAACACAGTTTACAAGCTGGTTGTATGTTTTGTCTGCAGAACTATTTGCAAACTATGACTTTAATTCCAAAATGAGCTTTTAAACTGACACAGGCCGCAGACATTTGATCTCTTGTCATTAATTACCGTACATATTTTTTTTCAAAAATGGAGAGGATTGTGCAGGACTTCATCTCGCTGTGAAACTGAAAAGATATGATTGCCTTCGGTCTGAAGATACCTGTAACCATGATTAATTCACACTTGAATTTTGTCTCATAAAATAGAGTTGCATCTTTTGGGCTCTAATGAAGATCCATTCGCTTCCATTCTGTTTGCCTGACAGCTGAAATGAAGAGATATTTGAAAACCTCTTAACCGTCTTTGTGCCGTTAGTGATTACCGGGGTCAACAGTTCATCAACAATCAAGAGCACATTCACTGAAAGGAGGAGGAGGTTTGGTCTCAGTTTATATATAATACGGTAAATGAAGAGGAAGTGACTCAGTAGATTGAAAATGTGGTAAGTAATAGCTGATTAGCTGATTTAGGAAGTTTCAGCTCAACTATTGGGTCTGAAAACCAACGAAAGATAGTAAAGATTATCAGATTAATAAATAAAATGCAAATTATCACATTTGATAAAAACGAATAAGTTGAAAGATACATGTGATTTGAGTGAGACTCATCTGAGTCCTTGAGATGTGGAGGTGAGTTTACATCAGAAGTGGGAACCTAGAAGTGGAATATCTTCAGGGGGCAGGAGATACCCCAGTGAACAGAGAGCTAATGGAGACGACGGCCTCACCAGGGAAAATCTTGACCTTGGCCCCTTTTTGTAAAAGCTTCGGCTCTGTAGCAAACAATTGCAGGGAGGGGCTGGACGGGGAGTGGTCTGAGTGTGTTTAGTGAACATCTGTTTGTTGCTGTGATGCAGCCCAGTCTTTCAACGTGCCGTAAAGCACCTTTATGCGCCAGTGTGCTGTGAGTTGAAAGCTCCCAGTGTGAGACAAAGGTCCGGGCCGGGACGCCTCAGCCTTTCCTGAGCCGCGGCATCTGGTCTCGTAAGCGGGCGACGCCGGGGGAGCGGCGACAACAAAATCCATACGGCCTGGACCGTACACGCGGACTCCGTCGCCGCCCGCTCGGGCTTTTTGTAAATCGGCATTTTGATGACAATTCCCAGTGTCGAGTTGTTCCCAATCAATACACACAGAGCAGACACTTTAACAGACATAGATAACTGGTGCTCGCCTGCTGTAACGCCGGGCTGCGGAGACCGACACCCTGTCTGACTCTGATCAATAAGTGGTGCGGCGCACGGGCTCGGCCCTGCCCGCCCCGCTGTAACACGCGGGCCACAGCAGCGCGGTAAAAACTGCCCGGCAACTCCCCAAGGTGGATGAATCGGAGATGTTACATGTGAACTGGCTGTCAGAATGATTTTGTCATCTCCTCTTCTCTCCGGTGTTTAAAGATGCTGACACACAGTGTTTTGGGTACCAATGTCTTGTCGGAAGTGATGGAGGCTTTTAAGCCTCTTTTTTTTTTCTTTTTTTTTTTTTTTCTCAAACTCCCTTTATCCATTTGAGTGTTCGCTCGAGTGTGTGAATTTCTATTTCACCTGCCACAGATGTCTCCTGGCACCTTCTGAATGCTCACGGCTTCCTTTCAGGTCACCTGATCCGTACCCTTCTTTGAATTTACAGATGTTACGTTGTCTTTCACTGCCGGTTGTGAAGGTTTCTCTGTTGTTTGTTGGCTGCATTTATGATGAAAGTTAAGTTTGATACAGGTAATCAATATTTGCATATCTGTTATTTTACAGGTCAGGTTGAGTAATAATGATAATAATTATTATTATTAATGGGTAGACGGCTCTGAATAAGGATAAAACCCTGAGTAAAGTAGACCAGATCAGATTCAGCTTGGGGTCATTAATGTTTCAGAGGATGCCAGAGGGAGAATGGGAGAGTCACTGCTCTGCCGGGATCCATTTCCTTTGACTGCAGCTTTGTCATTTTGGATCAATCCCATCATACGCTGTCCTATTGTAAAGCGACTTGTCTCTAAATGGAGTGATTGGCAGCGTACTGACACCTGATAAAAACAACTAGAGATGCTTGGTTTGATGTTGAGCTTTAACGGCAGGTCTCACCTTTTCATTCTGATCGCTGAAAAATTCAGGGGTCTAAAAATATTTCGCGTACTGCTTAAAGACACGCAGGAGTTTTTCAACAAAGACATTAATATAGTAAAGGATTTCCCCCTTTCTCTTTTCATCCTCCCCACCAGTATAGACCTCTGGGGCCCGTGGAAGTACTTACCATCCTGCTCCTCTATGCGGTGATCCCCGCGATGGCGTTAACTCCTGCTTTGATCCTGCTGCAGTCTGACACATGACCACACAGACCCCTGAATGGGCATTAGCGCAGGCTTCAGCAAACCCAACATCTGTGCCTCCCAGCACTGCCACTGCTCAAATCATTCATTAAATCAGAACACAAAAAGTAACTTTACGTGAACGCCGCGGCATAAATATTTGATCGTGGCTGAGAATAAATCTTTGTCATTTTGTGCTCCCGTCCTCTCGCCGCGGCCTCCTCTTATAGATCTTCCTCGCCTCGCTCTCCCTCTTTGCTATTTAGATGCGGGCACGTGCTCGGCTCGGTCATTTGTGAAACGGATCTTATTAATTTTTTAGACGGATTCATAGCTACAATCAGGCCCCGGATAAGGCGGCGGCTGTATCACGGAGTAACATCGTGTGCTGCCGTGCCGCTCGCAAATCTTATTCTGTTTGCATGCATAATACAAGCTGAGAGAAGTTTCGTCTGTTATTTTGACGGGGGCGTTAAACTTCCCTGAATTATTGCGCACATTTGGTCGGCAATTGCGATTGTCTGTGTGCACATCTGAACATTGCAGTTTTGATTTGAAGAACAGCTCAGACTAGAAAACGATTGTTTGTTGGTCACTCCAGGATATAAGTTTGTAAATGTACTTTTTTGTGGGTAGCCTGTGGCTTTACATCTGTTATTTCACCTTTTATTACGTTTTTTAATGATTTATTTATTTTTTTAAAGATTGATTTAACCCAGATATACTCCTGAGGCCTCTGAAAATGGCCTGTGGGTACCAAGACGTGTCCAGCAGAGCCTTTAAATCCTCTAAGTTGGCTGTGAGACTTTTATAAACTCATTGTCAAACATACATCCTGTCATTGGTTCCTCCACTGCTGACCAGAAGCACCCGACATGTCAGAGTTGCTCAGGCCCAGGTCTAATTGTCCCTCACCCACTTTGTCTCCAACAAAGTATAAAATACCACTCATTAGATAAGTTGTCTTTAGTGTTTTTCAGGCCAAGAACACCAAACTGATGGAGAGATTGAGTCAGGACCCCCTACCTACTATATGTGTGTATGTGTTCTATGTTAAACCCGGCCTAGGGCTATTGGTAAATATATATTATTATGATCATTTTACATTCAGTATTAAGCTATTCAAATAATGTACAGGTTCAAATATTCGTTTTTTAAATTTCAAACATGGAAAAATATACATACATACATGGGATTTCAGCTTGGAACAGAATAGACTCTCTTTAAATTTGTGGGGGGAAATTAAAAAAAAAAAAAATATATATATATATATTACACAATCAGCGGTCATCAGCGACCATCCTGCAGTATCTCTGCGGACCCCCTGTTGAAGACCCCAATGCATTAGATACTTTCAGTGCTAATATGAAAAGAATATTTTCCCAGTTTATTATCTGAGTGACAACTTGAAACCCTGTTTTCATGTAAAATAAACCTCACTTCGAAGCCTCTTAGAACCAAGACCAACTGGATAATAGAAACAAATCTGAGCTCAAACTTTTTAATTTGTTTTCAGGAAAAGAAAAGTGTTGAGCTTTTAAAAAAAGCACAGCCTTGTGCTCTTATTTAAGCCGTGTAGCATGCAAAGATTTGTGCAGCTTTACGTTCTGCACTTTAACTCATCTCAAATTCTCTGCCGCGTAAAACCTTTTATGAGTGAACAAGAATATCATCTGCACGCTAAAAGGCTGCTCAGCTCTCTCTTTCTTGTCACTTGCGTTCAGAAGATTTCTCTCTCTCTTTTTTTTTTTTATGTGGGTTTTCTTTTACCCCCAAAGACGAGAGAATCTTTTGTTATCAAGCCTTTTAACCAGAGTGGATCCTTTTAATGTCAACTTCAGGATTCATATGTTATTAGACGCGACTTGTCTCTAAAAGACAAAACCAGGCCAACAAGGTAGAAGCGCTGCGTGGCAGCTGATACAGTGCGGATTGAACACGGATGTACAGGATAGCAACAGAAACCTTTGTACAGGTACAGCCTGGTGAATCAGATGCCCGGAGAGGAGGGGGCTTCTGACTGAGGAGTGGCATTTTTGTTCCAGAGTGACAGCTCACATCCAAATAGTCTAGTGATATGTAATGCTAAATGAACCGTATAAACATGGCTTTAAATGAGAGGACAGCCTCAGCAGTCCTTGTGGGTCCCCATCCCAGCCTACTCCCTCACCCCATCACCCCCTCTCTCACACACACACACACACACACACACACACACACACACACACTCCCCCTCCCCTCGTGGACTCACGCTGTTCAGGGCCCCAGACCCTCAGAACAGAGGCCGGCTAATGGAAAGCTTTCAAGGCGGCCGGAGAAAAATGTCGGCTCTCATTTGGCCTCCATCCCTTTCCAGTGTCGGCAGCGCGTGTGCGTTCGTGTGTGGCCACGTCTCGAGCATCGCGCGCAAACACCTTGGGACACGCCATTATAAACGGGCCTGGAAAGGGAAAACACCGTCTACACCCTGCACACACATCAACACATACAAACACACACACGTACAAGCATGTGTTGATGTGTAAAAATACATATATAAAATGTTACAAACTGACTGGATTAAAGTGGGTAAATAAGAGGAAACTGATCAACTAAAATCAGGATAAGCCAGTAGCCGGGTTTACGTGGAGACTTTTATTCTCATTCTGATTGAAGGGTTCAGGTCAGCTGTTTACACGTGAGGTGATCTGTTCTGATGTGATGTTTACATGAACCACAACTTATAATTGGAACGGCCATTTAACAGACATGTGACATGTGCAGATTGATGAAAAAAAAAAAAACGCAGCTGATCTCTCGTCTAATCAGTGTAGTAGCTGCTATTGTTCTTACGATTTTATTCTTAAAGCAACACCTTGATTTAGAAAGTTTGTTTGGTCATATCCACCTGCTGTTGTATTGTTTAGCCTCATAGTGGCCGGTCTTCAAGGTTTTCCAGCAGTTCTGAAACCGATGCACGCTTCAATCTGTCTCGGCTTCAGTTAATTTTTGATGGACCTTCTTAAACAGTTCAATATTTCTATTTTTTTCTGTTGTCTAAGCGTGCGATAATGTCTAGTTCTTTCAGAGTTGTCATTAAAATCAAGCTCTCCACGCAGCCGCAGACCAGTTGAGGAAATGTCACTCGAACATCAGTGCACATTTACAGTGGGGGAAATAAGTATTTGATCCCCTGCTGAATTTGTAAGTTTGCCCACTTCCACAGAAATGATCAGACTCTGGTTTTTATGGTTGTTTACTGGTTATGGGTATAGACAGAATATCAGTCGAAAATGCATAAAAAACACACAATCTAAAAGTTATAAATTGTTATGTATTTTATTAAGGGAAATAAGTATTTGATCCCCAAGCACAACACAAGTCAGTACTTTGTAGAGAAACC
This sequence comes from Mugil cephalus, assembly GCF_022458985.1. Taxonomy (NCBI): domain Eukaryota; kingdom Metazoa; phylum Chordata; class Actinopteri; order Mugiliformes; family Mugilidae; genus Mugil; species Mugil cephalus. Next base: position 13,336,683 of record NC_061775.1, read on the forward strand.
TTTGTTGGCAAGCACAGCGATGAGACGTTTCTTGTAGTTGGTCACCAGGTTTGCACACAGCGCAGGAGGGATTTTGGCCCATTCATCTTTACAGACAGTCTCTAAATCCTTCAAGTTTCTTGGCTGCCTCTTGGAAACTCGGAGCTTCAGCTCCCTCCACAGGTTTTCGATCGGGTTAAGGTCTGGAGACTGACTAGGCCACTCCATGACCTTAATATGCTTCTTCTTGAGCCACTCCTTTGTTGTCCTGGCAGTATTTTTTGGGTCATTGTCATGTTGGAAAACCACCCACGAGGCATCTTCAGTGTTCTTGCTGAGGAAAGAAGGTTTTTGTCCAAGATGTTACAGTACATGGCTGCATTCATTGGCCCATAATGCGGTGAAGTTTCCCTGTACCCTTTGCTGAAAAACAGCCCCAAAACATGATGTTTCCACCTCCATGCTTAACCGTGGGTATGGTGTTCTTTGGGTCATACTCACGTTTTTTCATCCTCCAAACACGGCGGGTCGAGTTAATGCCAAATAGCTCAACTTTGGTTTCGTCAGACCACAGCACTTTCTCCCAAGCCTTCTCTGAGTCATTTAGATGTTCACTGGCAAACTTAAGGCGGGCCTGTACATGTGCCTTCTTGAGCAGGGGGACCTTGCGGGCACTGCAAGAGTTCAATCCATAACGGCGCAGTGTGTTGCCAACTGTTTTCTTGGTGACGGAGGTCCCAACTGCTTCCAGATCATTAACAAGCTCCTGCCGTGTTTGTTTTAGGCTGCTCCCTCACCTTTCTCATCATCATCCTCACTCCATGAGGCGAGATTTTTGCGGGGAGCTCCAGACCGAGGACAGTTGATGGTCCTTTTATGGGTCTTCCACTTGCGAATAATGGCACCAATAGTTGTCACCTTCTCACCAAGCCTTTTGCTGATGGTTTTGTAACCTATACCAGCCTTGTGCAGGTCTACAATCTTGTCCCTGACATCTTTTGACAGCTCTTTGGTCTTGCCCATGGTGCTGTAGAAGTTGGAATGTAAGAAACTGATTCTTAGAGCAGGTGTGCTTTATATACATGACGAGTTAAGATCAGGAGTATTGGTAATTAGTTGACTGAGCACAGCTGTGTGCCACATGCGCACCAGCCAATCTGTAGGAGCCTGAATTCTAAGTGAATTGTTGGGGATCAAATACTTATTTCCCTTAATAAAATACATAACAATTTATAACTTTTAGATTGTGTGTTTTTTATGCATTTTCGATTGATATTCTGTCTATACCCATAACCAGTAAACAACCATAAAAACCAGAGTCTGATCATTTCTATGGAAGTGGGCAAACTTACAAATTCAGCAGGGGATCAAATACTTATTTCCCCCACTGTACGTCAAGACGGAGCCTGACTTCATTCCAATTCAGCGTTTACATGACTTTCAATCGGTTTGGGAAAAGGAATATTCTACCCCTGTGAAACCGAATGAAATATCACTCGGTTTGGGATTGTTTATTCCGACTGAGATGTTTATATGGAGCATTATCATTCGTTTTTGGCTTCTGAAGTGAAAGGCCCGTGCATGTGTGTTTCACCCTCTCCAGGCCAAGGGAACATCAGTCTGTTGCTTTGGATGTTACGTTGATGAAAGACATGGTTAAAATTAAAGTTGTGTTCAAACGTTGCACGATATGAGTCCAGGATTTTGCAACAGCTCTTTAGAAACATGTAATTGTGAAGTTGCTGACTTGTTTAAATGTTCAGATTAACAAGACACAAGGCAAGCAGGTTATCAGACAATAAACTAAGATCAGTTTCTATCTTCTATGTTGGTGTAAAACTCTCTAAAACGGTGTAAAACTCTCTAAAACAGTCTAAAACCCATAGAATGCCTCCTTGTTCCATGCCGCACCGTTCAGGTCTTTCTAGAGTGTCAAAGCCGCAGACGGTGCTCCAGGAAGAAGCTTGTTAGCCCGAAGAGGCCGACTCTCGCCGCACGTGTTCAGCCTGTCAGCTGCCTCGATGATGTCTCTTGTTATTATTTTCCCTCTCATTCTGCTGCCTTTTCTTTGCAGAGTCATGAATAATTTGTGTCTACGCCTTGTTGCTCGATGACAGCTGTGCAGTTGGTTTGCAGTCTGTTTTTCAGATCAGGTGAATAATGAATAAGCCTGTGCAACAAAAGAGCCGTGTCCTATATGAGCCCTGCCTCTGTTCGCCTGTCCCAGGCTTAGGTGGCGTGTCAACCAGCGAGGGAGGGGAGGAGGGGGACAGGTGAGCAGGAAAGTCCGCCTGACGTAGAAACTTTCCTCAGCTAAAGAAGCGTAAACACAAGGTGCGAAAACGGCTTAGTTCACATCTTTCCATCTCCCGAGGACGTCCCCTGCAATCGGGCACATTAATCAGTGCTGTTTCTCCGGCGCTCGCCCTCAGAAACCCGCCGTCCCCATCAGCTCGTCTCACTCTGCAACTCGTCAAACCTGTGCGAAATCTGCTGAACGGAGCATGCGAGCAAACGCCGCAGTTATTATTACAATACACACGACCGGTCCGCTCACCCTCGGGGGGCAAATAATCACATTTGCTCTCTGTCTTTATCTCTCTTAAAAAAAAAAAAAAAAGTTAAACAGCGCTTAGCAGATGTTTTCCAGATATTGACGCTTGTCAGCTGCGTGGGTGTGATCTTCATCTCTTTTTTTTTCTCAATGTTTTTCTTTAATCTATGAAACGTTGCATGTGATGCCTTAATCATTCTTTCCTCTGGTGCATCAGCCCACATATCACAGTCATAAATCAGGAGCTGGGGTCTGGTATCTAGTCTTGGTGACTTGCGGTAACGTCTCATCTGTGTTTTTCAAGCAGTTTTTTTTTAAAAAGACGTGTTACATTTCTTTACGCAGGGACTCCCCCGGTAGTTAGATATCCTTGTTTAGGTCCAGTTTTAAATTCACGCAGCTTATTATTGTGATACCAAAAAACGATGTGAAACGGAGTGCGTCTCTAAAAAATCTCTCTTTTATAATTCATGTTTAAGTTTAGATGAATAAAAAAAAAAGAAATCACCAAAGACCACAGAAGCCAGACCCTGAACGGCCTAATTGTGCAACTGTGTCTGTCAGGATAAATGAATCCAGCCATACCTCTGCATGAATGCATGTGTGGTTGTGTGCGCAGCATGGAGGAGCGTGTGAGCGTTCCTCCGCCGCCGTGTGCTCTTACGGGCCAAACTGCGGGCCCTGGATTTGAGCCTCAGACTGCAGCGCTCTGATTATTCGCCCGGGTCGAAATCAATCGAGCCGGATTCTATTCATATTTGATATGCCTCGGGGCAGTGGGGTAATGGTTTAAAAAAGTATCCACCCGTGCCCTTGGAGGAAATCTGGTCAGCCTAATGGCTCGTTTTGAAGATTTTCGCTTGAAGAGCTTCTCTCTGAGATTGCGCTTGAAGACCTCCCTCTCTGAGGGAATCCAGCTCATTAGATAGATGCAGATGTTGGTAAATAACAAGATCCTGTTTAGATGCTCAAAAGAAAAAAAGATATGAGAGGAGTTGAGCTGACGGGTACCTGCTCTGCCCAGCAGTGACACGTCACACCTGAGGTAACACACTTGCTCACGTCAAAGGGCTGGTGGCCTGAGGCTTCCCGAGAGTGTTAAATGCACTTAATGGAAAACTCTGCTTCATTCCAGCAGCCAGAAGTTCCCCAGTGACCAGATTCAACATCGCTCACTCTGAACAGAGTGAGGCCTTTTTCCTGCAGCAGCCTCTCCCTCTGTAATTCAACTGTAATTAACTGAAACAGTCTTTCTTTTCTAATCAAATATCTCTTGTGTTCCACAAATTTATTTCCATTCAAGGAGAGTGAAGGATGTGTGACTCACTCTGAGCCCGGCTCCAGCGAATCCCACTTTTAAATGAGTCTGCCTCTTCCTGTTCTCTTTTCATCTTCGGCCTTTAAAATATTCAGTGCGTTCGCAGGCCTGGATGTTGTACAATTTTAGGGGGAAGTGAGGCATAGAAAATCCTTGTGTGTCACTGATTTCAATCAATGTTGAGAGAAGACGGCTAAGTGATAGTTCCTCTTTTTTTTTCTTTTTTTTTTTTTTAATCTCTCCCTGCCTCTCTTTCGCCTCGTTGAAAGTGGAAAAGATGAGTCGGTGAAAGAAACCCGGTTATCAGTGAGACGCAGTTTAGATCCGTTCGTAGCCGCCTGAACTCACCCAACCAGTTTAATCCAGAGTGGAAACCTTCTCTGCGACACATATGTCGCGCCTGGGATATGTTGCCGTGATATTTTCAAAAGCAGTTTTCTTTGGATTAATTATTCAGTTATTTTCTGCTAATCATTTATTTAGCACTTCTGAAACTTAACCTATATCAAGGGGTTTATCCCTGGCACCCAGAGTGGGAGGGAGAGGAACAGCTGCCACATGTGGATGACCTTTTCTGGCAAAACTCGTTTGTTTGTTTTTTTCCTTTCTTCTGAATAACAGCCATGAGGGTAAGAGGCATTTGGGTAACGGTTAAATCTGCTCAGATTGTTTGAGGTCTAAACACATGGCAGCAGTGGTCAAAACAAACAGCAGCCTGTGGGCAATCACAATCACGGCAGCAACGTGGTTAAACGGACATTTTTCATTTTCTTTAACGCTCCGAAAATTAATTGAGGATTTTGAAGTCGTTTATGTAATAATTAATAATACTTATAATAATTTTTGCTCTGGTTTGTAACGTTAAACCTTCCAACCTTTGTATTTTACTGCCAACCAAAAACTTGAGAGCCGTCGGTGTGAGGGTTAAAAGTCATATTTATTTATTCATTTTTTTAAACAACAGAACTTTTATTCCGACAATAAAATGTGCAAAGAAATTATGCACGAAAGGAGGAATGAGGGCTGCGGGATAGAGCTTCTATCTGTTTGCTGTTTGTTAAATCACACAGTCTGGGGAGGCTGTTTTGCCAGCATCGCTACCAGCTCAAAACAAAATACCTCCGTTCTTTGGAGGAGCGCAGATTTCCATCTATCTTTCTTTGTGGCTCCTCTGCCTATCCGGTTGTCAAAGTGTGAGCACAAATATTTTGGGTTAAAGACCTGCGCACCATAATTTTACTTTTTTTTTTTTTTTTGATGTCCGTGTGTGCAGTTCACAGCTTATCTCTGGTTTTCCTGGGCCCGTTCTTACAGTCCGCAGCAAGGTGTAATTGTAATAGTTAGTGTTGCTCATGTCTGCACACTTGCAAAGTCTGCTTAGTCTCACCCTCGTATACGGTTCATTTAATAAAATAAATAATTTACAGTCGTTAAATACATTTCCAATGCACTTTTACAAAGCTGAAAATGGATCTTGATCCGAGAAATGTCCTCAAGCCGGAAGATTGTCTAAAACGCTTTTTGTCTTTTTCTTCATCCACTTCAAAAACAGGACATATTTGTGCGGTGATTTTTTGTCTTTTTCTTTCTTTCATTCTTTCTTTTCTTTTTTTTTTAAGTCCTGCTTCATTTCAGTCCGTGCTGCGTCTCCTTGTGTCTCCTCAGATCCACTTTTCTCTGGAAGCCTTTGCCGCAGAGGTCGCAGCCGAAGGGTTTGTACCCGGTGTGTTTCCTGCTGTGTGTGATGAGGTTGGAGCTCTGGCTGAACGCTTTCCCACACACTTGACATTTGTGCGGCTTCTCACCTGCAAAACAAACAATTCGCTGTGATTATTTGTTGTGGGGGATTTCTGCGTTCAGACCTTTACGCACAGGAGCGGCCTGTGACGCACAGAATAGATTTAGATTTTTTTTTTCTTTTTTCTAACCTGTGTGGATGAAGGTGTGTTTCTTCATGTCTGACTTCTGGTGGAACCTTTTGCCGCAGTACTGGCAGGGGTACGGCCGCGTGTCGGAGTGTATGAGCAGATGAGTCGACAGCGTGGACGAGCGCTTAAAACTTTTACCGCATATTTTACAGTCGAAACTTCTTTCCTGAAACGTGAGCAGAGGCAGAGTTAGTCACGATTTCGAGTCAACGCACCAACCCTGACAGGAAGGCGGCTTGATGACAAGATGCAAATAACTATAAAGAGAGAGGAAGAAAAGGTGTAGACGACAGGATGCCGCGTTCAAAGGTGTACCTGAGAGTGCACGGCTTTGTGCTGCTCCAGGCTCACTGCGTGTCCGAAGGTTTTTCCGCAGATCTCGCACGCGAACGGCCTGGTGCCGCTGTGCGATCTGCGGACGTGGACTTCCAAGCCGTGCGGAGTGGAAAACACCTGAGGAAGACAGTTCATTTGAAAGAGATATTTAGTATTTTATTATTATTATTATTATTATTATTATTATTAAAGATAAATAAATAAGATTAATCGATAAATTAAGTCTATTGCTGGCCCTGAGGTCACAGGTCAGACACAGCTGCTGCAGCAGCAGCACTGTGTGTTTGTTTACGGTCACATTAATCGTTTAAGCTGCTGCTTGTAAATAAAACTATTGGTATTTTCGTCACAGGTTAGTTAGTGCAGTCTGATCCAGATGTCTGTTTGTCCCTACAAAGCCGGGGTGCGCTGGGATCTCCATCCTCACCTTGCTGCACTTGACGCACTTGTAAGCACCGTTAAGGATGAGGCTGGAGCACAGCAGGTCGGATGGAGCCTTCACATTGTGAGTTTTTCCATGCAGGCCCGCTTCAGGAAACAGCAGAGCAGCAGCGTGCCTCCTGTAGTCGCCATAAGCCTCCTCTCCCAGAGGCCTGTCCCCGTACAGGGCCGGATGGGTGCTCCTGTCCCCATAGAAGGCCATCGCGGCCGGGCCCCTCTCCGCCTCTAAGCCGGGGTGGAGGCTTTGCTGCACCAGGGGCTTCAGGCCCGTCCCCGGGTAGCTGCTCCAAGCGTACGGCCGGAAAGGAACGCTGAAGGGCTGCGTCTCATCCACCAGAGGAGACAGCGATTTCTCCGAATCAACTGGAGTGAGGAGCAGATCAAAATTTAATGAAACCGGTGACATGGCGGAAAGGGAGCATTTCCAGGGCCCCACGGGGCCTCGGGTGGCTGATGTAATGCATGCAATGCTATTGCAATATGGAAACCAGGAATGTCAGATTAAAATAAAATAAAATAAAATAAAATAAATAAAACTTAGGATCTATATGCATTACACCAAATCAACAACGTAAAAAAGGAAACTCTTATGATAAACTACAGTTAAAACGTTATGTGGAAGAATAAAAAACAGTCTGTCACAAAGGCCCCACGTAAATAAACTAAAAACTATACATGCTATAAAAATGAATATTTCACTGAAGGGCTATATTTGTTATAAAAATTATAATATTCCAAGTGTTTCCTCTCTGGACCTAAAATACATTGCAGCGTCTTATGAGGCGTGTTTGTGTTTCTTTCTGTACCCGGCGACGCAGACGGGGACGGAGGCCTCCAGAAGTCCTCGTAGTCCGGGGAGCGATCGCAGAGGCTTCCGGCGCAGCTCAGCGGAGATTTGGGGGAGTAATCGGCGGCGTCGCCCAGGTGGGAGTCCGGAGAGAGGCCGTACGCGTCCACGGACGCGTCGGTGTCATCTTCTGGCAGTTTGTCTGCTTCTGTAAGGGCGCACAGGACAGTCGCGTCTTCGAGTAAAGTGACTGATGCTGTTTTAAAAATGAAATACCGGTGGACTAGCCTATTATATAGCAGATGCGCAAAGTTATTAAACGATAAAAGCATATTTAAGCTTAATAACAATAAAAATAAATCCGCAATTTAATGGTAAAACAACATTCAAATAAACGCTTTGCAGCTGTTTGATAATTTTCCACGATCGTAATTACGGTAATGTTTAACAGGCCTATTTATAAGGGTGATCTTTCGTTGGTGTGAAATCTCACTTCTCGTCTTCCGAAAACAAAAAAAAACATCACACTCATCTTTCTTTTCCTCGTTTTCAAGGAAATGCTTTGAAATGCTGTTAAGTAAATCGCACAAAGTGTTCCTAGCCCGTAGTAAAATCAATTAAAATTACAATCACAATTGACAGTTTAGTTTGTCCACGTATAACAAATACACACGTACAATATTCGAGCAGAAAAGAAAACGGTGCCACTTTGCATACCTGTGCATATGTGCGCCAGGATCGTGTCCAGCCTGCTGTATTCATCCTCAAAAGTTCTCGGCTGGTGGTAACTGTGCGCCTTCTTACTCTTCACCAAGAAGGAGCGGGGCATCTCTGAACTAAGACACTGACGGTAATCCAGCTGCAGAGAAGGAGTGAGACCTCCTGTGTGCGGTGCCTCTCGCTCGAAGATTTGGTCTCCAGTGGTGGGGAGGTAGATGTGGCTCCCGAGTGCTTTAAGAGATTTCAACCTGGACACGGAGCATGCGCACAACCCTCCGTCCCGCCTGCCAGGTGTCGTCCGGACAGGTGTCACGGAGGCCCCCGCCCGTCGCCCTCTGCACTACAAAAAATATCCGCCCGCGGTGTTTTAGTGAGTCGCGCGTAGTGGTGGTGCGGTCGCAGGTAGTAGGAAAGCAGTCTGTGGTGGGGGCGACTTCTTGTCATGGCTGCTCGCAGTAAATCCACTCATTTCGGAAGTTTACTTGCCGAAGTGACGCCTTTTACCTTTGTCCTGCTTGTGTTACAAGAAACACCCGAGGAATTGACAGAACGTTTTATTGAATGGCCTTTAAAGAAAATCGTACCCTAAGTCAAAGGCTGCCAGCTCACTCTGACGTCTTTCCTTTCCTTTTTTTTTTTTTTTTTTTTTTTTTGCAGTGTTCGCCCCGCCGCCTGGAGCTGAGGCCGGTCCCTCGGATCAGACTGCGGCTCGTGTCTCCAGAGGTGCCCGTGGCAATCAGGAGAAGCGATAGAAGCTTTATCGGCGTTGCTGAATCTTTTGTGGAGGGATGGGGCGAGAGGAAACGCGGAGGCGCACCCCGGGGTGTCTTGCTGAGAGCTGAATGTTGCACGTAGTGGTAAAATAAAGGGGTGGGGGAAAGTCCGAGGCCACCGCTGTTCACTTAAACTAACCAAGTGCTATGTCACCAGATGTCGCAGGTTTGGCGAGTGTCTGGTCCGAGTTTAGCCTAAAAATACACACACACGCGCGCGCAAGAGAAAATAAATTAAAACCAATATATATAAATGCACCTTCATTTCCTCGTGATTAAAGATATCTTTGGCCCCAGGGCTCCGCGCACTACAAAGTGTCCTGGAGCTTTGTCCCAGGTCCGGTGGTCAGTGGAGCGCTTATTACGCGACAGACACCAGACGTCCTCGCGCCCGAGTTGACAGTTTCACATTACCGTGGGCTTCTCCTCTCGGTGGGAAGAAGTGACAAATTGTTCTCTGTTAGCAGACCAGAGCGCCTCTTTAGCGTCATCGCGTATCAACAATAAGAACGTGTCTTTCATCCAGTGCAGATGCAGTACATCGATCTCGAAACTGACAGCGACAGAGAGGATGCACTGATTACCAACTGTTACTGGGAATAAAAATATAGACGAGTTTCGCGCCATTTATGGACTTAAACCTTGTATTATTTCAGAGCCGCGTCTCACCACACAGCTCCTTTCGGCACGCATACTGGGCGTCTTTTTTTTCTTTTTTCATTTACACCCACAAGTTTACTTATCAGTAAACCAACTCCTCCATAGTTGTAAAGGTTTCACTAAAATAGAAAATTCCAGATTGGTTTCAGGAACCTACAGAAACCTTCTAGCTATTTGCACAGCTTCTGTGCGAACGCTTTCCTTTTAGTTTTCTTGTTTTTTTTTTTTTTTTGTTGTTGTTTTTGTTTTTTAGAAATAGGCGCTCTAATGTAATTTATTTGTAATAATAAAAATTTATTTGTACTCTCCGCCACAGCTAAACCGGTATCAGTGAATGGAGGACAGGAAATCAAAGGGCCACATGTCCAGTCTCGATTAGACATATCACTGCCGTGGCATCCGGACACCGTTTTGGTGAAGACACGATGGAGATAAAAAGCGCCGGCAGTAGACTAGGCCCCGGAGCCCCGATAGGAGCAATGGCGGCTTCGTTGCCCGAGAAATCAACTGTAATCAACTGTAGCATACTGCCACAGATGACAAAAACAAAAACACACAATATAATAATATTAATAGCAATACATCTAAGAATTTTATCTTCATGCTTAAGGTCCACAGTTTTCAATTTCTGAAAGTAGGCCAAGATTTGATTTATTTTTTAATATGGTGATGTCAGTCAGTTAATTTCTTAATCGCTTCTGCAGAACTGATTGAAATATATATATATATATATTTGCTATCAGCTGAAATTCAGCTTTAAAAAAGCCCTTGATGTGAAGCTTGATGTGAAATCATTAAATGATTCATGCCTCCCACAGCGCACCACAGTTTCTGGTTCTAACGCAACCTTGTTTAGAAAGTAGACTTAAAGACGCGCCTCTCTGTCTGGTCAATAACACGTTTTTTTTTGTTTGTTTTTTTGTTTTTTTGCATGAGGCTAATTTTAAACCGTAACATTCAGATTAATGTTGATTAAAACAAACGAGAGAGAGAGAGAGAGAGAGAGAAACGGATTTCTGTGATTGCACGCCTTTGCGCGTGGCGCCTGCAAACTAAAAATAATAATTAAAAAAAAAAAAAAAAAACTCTATAACCGAACGAGCGGCTTCTCAGCGCTCCGTGACAAATATATCCGTAAGCAACACCAGTCACCGCAAAATTAAAAGCAGCTTCACACTGAGCTCACTCTGACCACCGCAACTTCGCAGCCCTCAGCGTCTCATCAAAAACCCCTCTGCTCCGGAGTTTGGTCGGTAATAATACAGGCCTGCTCAATCTGTCAGGGCCCGAGGAAGAGTGGCGCTCTTTGAAAATGTGGTTTTCTGCTTGAACTGATTAGAAGTTGAGTCTAGGTGAGAAATCACTTCCTGAAAGAGAGTCAATCTATGCAAGAATCTTGAGAGGAAGGCAGCGTTGACTAAACATCCCACATGTCACAAGCGTCTGATACATTTCGGTCTGCATAAGCTTTGACTCAGCTCGGCTTTACTGTCACCACTGAAACAAACACCAAGCAAAGGATTTATCAACATTTTATTGTGAACTCATCACACACACAAACGCACACACACACACACAGAGAAAACAATCTCATTTAGTTTCCAGAGTGTGCCGGCTGCTCCATAGTGTTGCTATGCGTGTCCTTACTGCACTACAGACCCCAAAAAAAGTGCCTTGACGTGTTCCTCTCCCATTAAACAACACTCAGCGTCATGAAAGGGACATCGTCATTATCTCAGTCTTTTCGGTTTCCTGGACATGTTGACTGCATTCACACTCGCTGTGTTTTTTTTCTTTTTTCACTGAATACAGGATTTAGTGTTCATTAAAGACATTCAGAGAAATTCACTTTGACACATCCAGGTCCTTGCACTTAAAGTGGATGAGCACACAGTGGATGAGCACAACACAGAACACGGTGCTCGCTTTGGTAACACTCAGCAGCTCCTGATTCCCCTCCAGATTTTTGCGCACTGCGTGTTGCATTGCCTCATCTGCCAGCTCGCCTTCCCTCGGACTGTCATCCATTTGCGTGCAAATTTGTGGTAGAAAACTACATGAAAGGCGTCACTCGGGTTTGACTCATCAGCGAAGCCACTATTGGCTTTCTCATTTCTCCTCATCGCGAAAGTAAAGCAGGGATCCTTTTAGAGAACAATAGCAACCGTAGCTAAGAAATAAATCTGCCCCCATCTGGGACTACGGTTGTTTCTGTTCGCTGATTAAAAAAACAGCGTGATAAAGGATTCTAATGATCGGAGAGTAATTCTTCTAACAGGAAATCACCGCGCATGTCTCAAAAGCAGGATCCATCATTTGTGTCGCCATGTCGAACTAACGCACATGTCCCTTTTTCTCAGGTGTACAATATATTCCAAACGTCAGATATGCAATAGATACATATGTTCAAGTTCAAAAAAAAAAGGCAAAAAGACATGATACACATTTACATATCTACATGTACGCAGATGTCACATTGACCCCGGTGAAAGGCGTGCAGCATGTGCTAAGGCCAAAACGTCATCAAGCCTTCGCTGGCTGATAGGAGCGGCTTTGATACCGAGCTCATCAAGACAATAGATATTTAGATTTATATATATATATATATATACACACTCATACACACACACTCCTACAGTCCTGCCTCTGAGTGATGGACACTTAGTGGTAACGGCATCGAGACATTTCTCATGTCCATTTATAAAACGCTTTAAAAGTATAAAAACACGTTGGATGAAGTGTGTAATGTAGCATAAAATGTTTTATTGCACAGTCTCTGTGTCTGTGTTGTACCTACGGGAGGCATCAGAGGAGTGACACAAAGACCCCCCCCCCCCCCCCCTCTCTGTGGCCTGGTAGAGTTAGATATGCTCCACATTATTTGAACTTGTGCTGAGGTCTAGACTGACCTCTGCCCCCGTCAGTGGTGTGAGACAGGCCAAAAAAAGAAGAAAAAAAAAACTGCAGAAGGGAGGTAAATAACGAAATCTAAATCTGTAAGTGTGATCCTAGTATGAAATGATGATGCATTTCTGTTTTTCGAAGTTCGGACGCAGACCCCCTCCAGTGGAGCGGCCGCTGGGAGCACCCTTCCTCCCTCGGTCAGGGTGCCGGCTTGGTCACACGGCCGTGGACTTGTGGCTGCCGCTCTGAGGGACGGAGAGCCGCAGGGCCTCCCCGTCGTCCTCGTCCTCGTCGCTGTCCGTGTCTCTGAGGTTGGCGCGCAGTTTGACGCGGCCGCCGCCGCCCCTCTGCTGGCCGTCCTGGAGGGTGGCGTCCTTGACGCCGTCGTCATCCGAAGACTGGTAGGACTCGTCGTCCCCCCCATAGTGATTGACGATGTGGATCCCGTCAAAAGCGGACTGGCCGGCCAAGCCCCTCTGGCCTTTTAAGCAGCGAACCTGCGAAAGTATCCGAGATGAGCGTTAGGAGCGGCGCAAACGCTTTGGTAAGCACGCAGAAGTTAACCAAACACACACACACACACACACAACTCATTCTGTTTAGCTGCAATCTGATCATATGTCAGTGGCTGAAGTCAGGACTGATTTCTCTGCTAAAAATAACAAAAGATTAAAAAAAAAAAGATCTTTAAATTGATAATGTTCATTCTGCTCATCCAAGCGTGCAGCATGCAATCTGACAAAAACAAAAACAAGCATGCTCACCAAAGCATGTTCACATCTTAATTGTGAGAGTAAACAGATCAGGCAAAACATTATGACCACCTTACTAATATTGTGTAGGTTTCCAAAACAGTTGTGATTTATCAGAGAATGGACACGGGCCTTCTGAGGGCGTCCTGTGGTGTCTGGTAACAGGAAGTTGTTAGTGGGGGGTTCCCTGAGGATTGTTCCATATTTTACATGATCGGTTTTGGATCTAGTGAATTTTGGAGGTCAGGTCAACACCTCGTGCTGGTTGTCATGTTTGTAAAGTAAAAAAACGTTTCTGCCAGGCTGCTGCCATCAAGGAGTGTCATTACTAAGGGGTGGTGGGTGGGGTAGGGGTGTGGGGGGGCTGGTCTGGTCCACGTTGGTGGTGGATCCCAGGTCCAAATGTTTCCCAGCAGACCACTGAATTGTCACAACATGGTCTCATCACCCGTCAGTGGTCTTAATGTTGTGGCTGATAGGTGTATACAAATGCATGTGACTCGTTTTATTAAACCTGGCGTTTCATTCTTGTTGAAAACGTTTATAGAAAGTTATTAATCTGTAACTTTCAGATCGAATGTCAAATAAAATGGACAAAAACACGCGGCTGTATTTAAGGGAGAAAACAGAAACTGGGGCAATATCTGAGCACAGTGAATGGTTGGTCTGATATTTTATCAGCATCTAGAGTGTTGATCTGTTTCATCAGAAACTCACACAGTCATGTGAGTAGCACCCACAAATGCTCTTATTTAAACCCCAACTCCCCACAAGTCCCTTTGAACCTAAGAAGCTACTTGGATGAGTAGTGAAACATCTTCGGGAAACTCTTTTAGCGAACTAACACACAGGCTGCAATTCAGACAAAAAAATAAATAAATAAAAAATCCAATGGGAACAAAGAAATACGATGTGAGCCCACTACATGCTGCACATCCACAGGACACAGACTTTACAGTTGGTACACACGAAGACATCAGGATGATGCATTTATCCTTCAGTCCAAACGGGGAATGCAAACAAACTGACGTTGTAATGAAACTGAGAGAGAAACGTGCAGTTGTTGGACAAAATGTAAAGTTTGTTTCTCTCTCGGCATGTGACGAATGTTCCAGTGTGAATGTGTGGCACGGCCCTGAGACAAAGCCTTCGTGCCAGTTCATTAGGTACACTGGCGAAAACAGCCCTGCACTAAATCTTAGCTTCATGAATGATTGAATGATTTGAATTCAGTTGTGTTTCCGTGTTGGAGCGTTGTGCGGTTTCTGTGTGCGGTGCTTCTGAATCTCACTGCGTTGAACCAACTCTTGTTTCTATTATTCCGACGACCCTATCGTAGTACGTTTCCTCAGCTATTGAACTATTTCTAAATCCTATGATGTGGCTTCAATTCTTATGCTTTTTAAAACGTTTTAGGGGGAAACCAGATATGTAGTGTTTACGTTTTGTTTTATTTGCTTGGGCGGCCGTAAAGCAGAGCAATTTGAATACAAAACTGAAAAGGCTGTATTGAAACATTTATGCTTGATGACTCAGTTTTGCAGAGAATAGACGAAGACGTCCAGAGTCTATGTCTGCAGTCACTTCCCTGAGCGTCTCTCTGAAAGCATGCACGTCCGTATCCGTACTGTTGCCATGGATTTAAACGACGTTTGGATGAAAGCTGTAAAGCCGGTGAGGTGAGGGTGAACACAAAGCCGGGGGGTTTGAAACCGTGCAGGTTACACTGAACTCACCTGGGTGGACCTGCCATGCAAACGACAGACATGTAGGAAGAGATGCATTCAGAGGCCAGTTCAGAGCACAATACGCCATAAACCGGATAAATAAGCCTACGTTTACTCGCACCTGTCTAAACTTGGCTTTCCTGTTGTCGACGTGCAGAAAGGAAAGTGTGATCAGATCAACATATGACGGACTGCAGTCAACATTTCCAGAAGCCTGATTCAGGCTTGAGCTAAAATTGTGAGGGAGGATGATGGTGGGCCTCACCACCGAGACACTCTACTTTCAGGTTTGCTCACCACAGTCGCTCTTAAAGCTCAAAGATGACCAGCAGGCAACACTGAGGGGAAGTGACTACGCTGGGGGCATCACACTGGTCAATAAGCAGGAGTGGACTGAGCAAAGAATAGAGGTGAATGTCTGAGGTATCAAGACTTACAAACCTCAGATTGAATTAATCAGTGCTGGCATTTATCTTAAATCTAAATCTTTTTTTTTTTTTTTAATTATTTATTTGTCTTCTGAAGGTGCATCAGCTACGTTTGCACCCCGGCCGAGGGCTGTGATAAACTTGCCGAGGCCCCGTCGTACGAATACGTGTAGCTTGTGTTTGTTGAACGTGCAAACTCCGTACAGGAAGTCTATGGGTGTAGTTAACACTTCTACTAATCTGTTAGCCTCAAAGTAAAACCATATCTGAAGAAATCTTTCGAAATTGTGTGAAACGCTCGATCAAAGAGGTGGCAACAAAAATACAAAATCTGAACCTCTACCTCAAAAAAAGAAAAAAAAAAAGAAAAGAAAAAAAAAACAAATAAAAAATAAGTTGGTGCGATCGGCGATGGGCCCCCGTTGTTGCTCGAGTCTCACCTCGTGCTTTAGCTCTGCTATTTGATCTTTGAGGTCGTGGATGTACTGGCTCGAGTCTGTGTGGTTCAGCTGGCCTTGGACTTTTCCTTCTTCTTTCTGTTGGGAGGAGAGACGTGGCTTTAAAATGGCAACTGCACCTGTGATGAGAAGTGTCTTCCCTAGACACTGTGTGTCAGAAACACATGAATACATGTCTAATATTAATTGTGCTGAGCTTTTGCACATGCACGAGAAACGACAGGATATACTGGAGCCCCGCTGAAAGACAAAAAAAAAACAACAAAAAAAAAAACAACAAAATCACACGTCCCCTGCATGTGTGGCGAGTGAGCGAAGTGACAGATGTCTGGGGAAACACAAAACAGTGTCATTTGTGCCCGATTTCCTCCCGGGGCCCTGGGGATGAGGCTGGTTGTTAGTGCTAACAGTTAAACAGCCCATGTGATGTTTACCTTCCTGAGTGAAGACATCTGCAGGCATTGGAGAAAACACACACACACACACACACACACACACACACACACACTGTATTCAAACCTCAATATCTCACGAGAACCCGCCGCCGCTACAGTGAATGGCGAGGACTTCAAAAACAGGCTGTAAACGCAGGAACGCTGACACAAAAAAGGGAAGACGTGCGCGCAGCGAGGGGTGGGGTGTCGAGGTAAATAAGTGAGGCCGCGTCTTCGCCAGGTGGCCAACTCCCTAAAATACAAACAGGCTTTTTTGATTCCTGTGGTGAGGTGGGGTTGAATTTGGCAGGTCCCAGTAGACTTTTTTTTTCCTTTTCTCAAGGAGAGATCTAAACAAGTGAGATTATTCCAAGTATCAGTTGTTTTTGAGGTTTTGCTGCTCCAATAACACTGCAACAATAAGTGCAGGCAGTTAATAAGACTTCCTCATGCTCAGCTGCGTGAATCACCAGGTGCCGGGCTGTGGCCGAGGACGTCAAACGTCTCAAAGAAACGCGCTCCTTAATGTCCCTCGACTCACTGTCGTTGCTTTTTAATTACGTCTGCATCTAATGATCTGGGAATCCGTTACGTTACCGTGGCCGCAATCCATCGATGACCCTTTCAGTACAGAAGTTAAATAATTAATATTCAAAGATTCCTGCAAGCGCAACAATGATTGTAGACTGTGGCTCATATTTTGTGTATTTCCCACACACACACATATAAATATATATATGAAAAAAAAAAACGACAAATACAGAGCAAGTATCCAGGAAGTAAACAAGCTTTTAAACTTTTCGTTTAAATCTCTGAGTATGTTATAGAAACCTCAAAATAAACCATGCATGTCACCTTTGGCAGAGTCTCTGCTTCAAGATGAGAAACCACTTCCTATCCGGCCCAGAGACAGTGGAGCTGTGGCGTTAAACAGAGGCCATGACTGCTATAGTGAAAGAGCCCTACACCTTTCTGGTTTCACTGATAATGTTTTCCATCGTTAATGAGTTGTTGTTATCGATGTTTTGCATCTGTCCATAAAATCTCTGCAGAATTATCTGGTGCGATACCATGAGCATGATGTTGAAAACTGACTGGGCCTGCATCAACACCTGCAGCTCCTCTGACTAAGAAATGAGAGTCAAAAGTTAATCTGGTTACACTCTGCCAAACTGTAACCGACAAATCATCATCTCAGAAGAGGAAGCCCAGAAACAGATTTTTTTTTTTTTTTTGCATTTTCTTCTTATTCAAACAACATCTTTACCCACATGCTACAGAGCCAGTAACCAAACCACAGACCAAGGAGGCATAAACGGCACACTGATTTATTACAATGCTCATGGCATAAAAAAACTAATTTGCGCGAAGCTTCTGCAATAGACGTTCTAGGAAATACTTACGAGATTAATGTAAAGAAAAAAAAAAGGTGCAAATAAAGTGCATAGTTTCTGAATGCTATTGACATACTCATTTCAGCGTTCATTATGCAGATTCTAAAAAGCACCAGGGCGCTGGTGGTAAGCTTTTGGTGTTGCATGCTTTTGCTCTATCACTTAGTAACCAAACCTCAGACCACACTGCGTGATTGTGTGTGCGCCTGTGAAGCAGAAGAAGGCATGTTTTTTTTTTTTTTCTTTGTAGGCGTCACACTTATAAATAGCCCAGGCCTCCAGCTTACTCGATCTGAAACACCTTTAACTTATGCATCTGGTATATATTTACATCAAGACTTTAAAAAGTCTCTGAATTCACAGATGTTTCCATCAGGCCCCTTTCAAGGAAGTGTATAAATATTACATAAATGACGTGTAACACAGAATAGTGTGACCGTAGTCTTGTATTAATAAAAGTGTTTCGTCAGTGCGCAGTATGTCAACGATTCTAACTTATTCCACACTGTTCCAACTACTGCGTTGCAGCCTCTCTGAATCAGTTGGCAGAAACAATAAATACCACGGACATTAACGCTGGGATTGCTGCCACAGAGTTACGTGTGACTGTTTGTGCACCTGAGAGACATGTTTTGTTGATTTTGTGGACTGAAATAAGAAATTACTATAAATACAAGCCAATACGAGGAAACCAAGCGCAAAAGCCCCTTATACTTACGTGTCAAAGCAACACGACTTAGGTGGCAACGATCAAGTGATGACACCTCCAGAGATGATTTAAATAAATATGGACGAAACAGCTGACTGCAATCTGAAAATGAAGCCAACTGATGCAAAGCAGGGGGAATATCTAAAAGATATATATAAAAGAACTCGGGTTTGCAATTTCCGATGCCTGAAATGTCATTAGGAAATGACGGTTAAGCGAAACTTTAAGACAAAACTGGGCAGAAAGGTGAAAAAAAAAAAAGAAAAAGAAAAAACATGACTGCAAAAGAGCTGCAAGTAGGTGTGTCCGGTGCAGGAGCAGCGGTGCACTCAGCAGAACTGATGCATCACAGGGTTTCAAAACGAGCGCCGCGGTCAGACGACGTGAAAATTGAGCGCTTTAGCCGCGATCCCCAAAGGTTAAAGTATCTGCACTGACCGTGGCCCGTTCACCGGTGCCAACGTGTGTTCAATTGCAACAGGCCGCCTTAAAGCACACGTGTAAACACACCGGGATGCACCGAGCGCGCATTTCCGATCCGACCGGGTTTAGAGCAGGTCTGGGCAGTGCGAGAGCGTCCCGGTCACAGCCGTGCATCATTCATTCACAAGGAAACACACGACCGTTGTCATGAATCATCATCAAAAGCAGCGGCAGTGATCTCAGGAACTTTGTGGTCATTGGTGAGCAACCCCCCCGCAAGTTCTCAGAGACGCGGCACCCGTATTCACAGTGGTCAAGGGAACTGTTGCGTCGGATGTGTTGATTGCCATCTCAATCTCATGCAAGTGTGCAGCGTACCACGAATCACACGCACAAGCAGACGACCAATGATCGACTCAACTGCATTCCTCAACTGTCTATTTCTTATGTATTGTGTGTAATTACAGTTGCAGGCTGTTTGGCTTCTCCGGCACACGCTGTATCCAACACAGCCCCAGTGCGATCGCTCAAGCCCTGCTGAGATTTAAGAAACCAACCAAAGCCGATACAAACTGTCCACTCGCGCGAAAAGGATGCAACTGCTGTCGAAGCTGAATGTGGTAAACACTGACTGGAACGGAGATGCTATGACATTCAGCTTCTGGGATGTTCATCGATTCGCAGAGCTATGTTCCACATCAACAACTCGTGAGTCAGCGAGCTTACAGACCGACGTCACAGCAAATCGTGAATAATTCCGAAGTAATTTCGTCTTATAAATGTATGTGGGTTCAGCAACAAGCAACCCAAGTGTCAGACGCTGACTCATCCGAATCATCGCAAAAAAAAAAAAAAGAAAAGAAAAAAGAGATCTTGGTTCATCTGAAAACGTCCACATATTCAACCAACTCAGAAAAAAATCCGAAAAGAGCAGATGCGAACGCGTCTGACGACGTATTTATCGACTCTGAAAACTGCGACGAGGCCAAACTCAAATATAAATCGAGCGCGTTACACCGCAACAAAATTTGCCCCTTATCTTCAGCGGCGTTCACACAGATCCTCGCTGTTTTGCGGGGGAAGTACACAACGAGGGGTACAGAATGGCACGAAAGCGTGATTGTGAGAGACAGCGTTGTGTCACTCGAAAACACGCGAGGACGACGGGAGGTTCCTCTAAGCAGCACTAAAGTGTGACCGCTGTGTGAGAGGGGCTTCCGAAATACAATTTTAAAACCACAATTCTGTTTACATCACAACGAAAGCATCTCGAGACACGTTCACAAGTGTATAAATGGATCCGCATCCATCATCTACAGTTTGCTTACACACAACACCGTTGCCTACATGTTGCCAAACACACACACGCAGAATTCATCAAGTAGCTTTACTCAAATCAAAAGTGCGGTGTGCGAAGTGTTGAGCCCCAATACAAGCCTAAGGTGAATCAAGATCGGTTTTGCGTTCGCCGCTGGAGCTGCAAGAAGAGGCCTGTATTTGTTTTGGTCATCCTTGTTGTTGTGTAGCATGTTACATTTGTTTGGGGATAAACACGGCTTCGCTCTTTCCTGCCGGCTGAGGCTCGTTCTTACAAGGAGCGAGACGTGGTTCATGCGTGGCCGGCTTCGTTAAGCTGCTTATATTTAGCGAACGCACAAATAATGGAAGTGACGCAAAAAATTTCAAATACGGACAAACGGGAAATACGACTTTATTCTTTATAAGGCGGCGGGGCCATCTTTCTTTGGGACAGATTTATTTTTAAATTTGGGCTGCTTCCTGAAAACAGCATGACGTATAAGTAACAAGGAAATAACAGTGAAGGAAAAAAAAGTTATAATGTCAACCAAGGTGCTTCATGAGGACTGTAGGAGTGTGTGGTTGAACTAGATTTTATTGACGCTGGTGTCTCCTTGGTAACGTAGGCAAACAGCACATTATCTGTGATCGTATTTTGATAATTTTATTTGTGAAATACTGATTGGGGGACGGAAATTCGCAAAATCATCGTCACCCATCAAAGCCCCAGGACTAGTTGAGAAACATAACTCTCGTCAGTTTATTATTATACTTTCCTGCTGCGGCTGTGGGGAGTTTAAATATGTGTAATGTGGTTTGTGAGGGAGTTGAGAAAATCCAAGCGCAATAAAGAGACAAGAGCGTGAGCTGGGATTTTACCTGAATTTCAAGTTCTGAGATCTGCTGCTGGAGTTCAGCCATAGCAGCAATGTTGTCAGCTTCCCTCAGCCTCACTGCCATCACTTCCTCCTTACTCTGCAGAAATTAAACCAGAGGCGACAGCGCACAAAGATCAAATCTCAAAACTTTACACGTCAACTCAACCCATTTGATTTTGATTGAAAGGTCGGGGTGGTGTACTTCACAGATTGTGCCACAACAGAGCTGCAATGGTTTGTGTGTCAGCAGCTGCAGTGCGAAGCGGTTCACGTAAACAGCGGACTGCCTACCTTGCACTCAATCTCGGCTTGTTTTCGCTTGATCTCTTGCAGTTGCACGAGGAGGTCTTTGTTTTGCACCGTCAGTTCTTGAACGCGCCCGTGGAGACCGCGGTTCTCCTGCTCCGACCGCCGCATCTGGTTACTGTGAATCTGATTCTGAAGGAGCACAAGATGCATACAAAGAAAAAATGCATGTTATTTTATCTACAGTGGATGAACAATTAACTCTTGAACAAACTGACAAAGTGGTGAGTGCTGCTTAAAACTAACTTTCTGAAAACAGACGACTGCTGCCCTCTGCTGGCTTTGTGTGGCAGTACAAGTATAGAATTCCCTTCATTTCCAGCTCATTGTCTGCTGTGTCTGATCTGAGCTCCAACTAGTTTCATCAGTCACCGGTTTTTAACCAGTCTTGTGTCTCTACATGTATAATATGCAGGGCTTAAAGCACCGTGCCGGATCTCTGGCATGTGGCATTTGATTGCGATTGAAAAAAAAGAAAGAAAGAAAAATAATGTTGATGCAGGTTTGAGAAGTCAATTGAGTTTGTCTACCAATGGAATGAGAGTAACACAGCTTTTCCTCTCCAAACTAACATCACTAGCCAAAAATACAGATAAATAGCTGGTGCACATATTTTAATGCTCAGCGAATGGTGACAATATACCAAACTTATTTTCTTCTCCTCCGAGTTAACGTGTACGTGCTGATATCAAAGTCTGAAATTTCCAAGTTGAAGTATAGAACTTCTGAATGTTCATGAAGGCATCATCTAAGCCGGAGTTTTTTCATTGAAGTCACTGTTGTCGGAAAGATGTAAATCTATGACGCTAGGAGAATGTGTCCTAACTGCAAACAAAGGATTTAAAAATAGTAATAATAATAATAATAACTAATATTAAATGTTAGTCAAATGTTGCAATACAGTTATTTTTATATAAATTGAAACTGAAATAAATGGTTAAACTGCTAATGGAATAACTCCTCAAATTAATGATCTTGAATGTGTTTCATGTATAGATGGAACTGCATAATTCGCTAGATACTAGTGGAGGGGGGCTCCAAGGAAAAAAGGTTGGGAACCACTGCTTTAAAATACATTTAATACCCCAGAAATCTCAAAATAAATTCATATTGTTATAACGGCGTGACCTCTGACCTGCGTCTCGAGCTCCAGCATTCTCTGTCGGGTCTCTCTGAGCTCAGCCTGGGCCTCGGCCTCACGCAGCCTCACACTCATCAGCTCGTCCTGCAGCTCAGTCAAAGTGTTCTTCTTGGGGCTGTCCTTCCAGCGACCGGCCGTGCGTGCCAAATGACGCTGGGGACAAGGTTTCCAGTCAGTCTATGTGTCATAGATATTTGCACCGCAACTATTTTCATGAGATTTGTCACCAGATACTTGGTCCATGACTTTTTGTCTTATTGTTTCGTAGGCCGACATGTTGCTGCTCACCTGCCAGTGCTCTTCCAGATCTCTGACCTGTTGTCTCAGCTCTTTCAGTCCAGTCAGAGCCTCAGCTTCCCTCAGCTTCACCCCGATCAGCTCCTCCTGCAGTCTCGCCACATTGGTGTCATCCGGTAGAGATGTGTTCCTCTAAAGAAATGGTGTAAGAAATGTGTTTACAACCGATACACGTGAATGACAGACTGACACAGACTTTAGATATTACAGTGTCAGCACGTGTGAGGCGTCTCACCTTTTCCATATCAAGGATCTTATCCTGCATTTCCTTGAGAGCACACTGGGACTCTGCCTCCTTCAGACGGGCCTGCACGAGCTCCCTCTCGAGCTGCAGGACGGACTCCTCAGAGAACCGGTTGGCTCCCTTCTACAACCAACAGGACGGGGGAATAAGACAAAAGACAAAATATTCTTCCTCCAGCGATGTAAGACATATCCATAAAATAAATAATGGCAGTCTAATCTAACAGTCTCACCTAATTCCACATTCAACCCGCAATCATCTGATAGAAATAGACCGCAAAGCTCTCCACACTCGACTAGAAGGAGCCAGACCTTAATTTCAGCTGACATCGACCATTTAGCCGCTCGCTTTCACATAAATAATTCACGAGCGCTTATTGTGGGGCAAGACGACAAATTATGTAAAACACGGCGATGCCTGCGCATTAACATCTGGAATCCAAACCATCAATAATTAAGAACGTTGACAGATCTGCAAAAGATGCCGTGAACAGGAGCCCGTGTGTGAAATCTAACATCCTGTAATGCAGCTGCTTACGAATTCATGAGCGCATTTCAAAGAATGCGGGAGACTGAAAAATGGTGGCAAAACCGTGGAGTACACCGTGTCCCGATTTGAATTCATGCATGCCAAAACAGATCATTACCCAAAGCCGATGTGCAGAGTGAGAAGAGCCCTGTGCTGCCACTGCTTGGACTTTGTTGCCAGGCAATAATATGCCCCAGATCCCCATGACACATCCGAACTTTAGTCAAAACATATCGTTACCGGCCGAAGACTCGGTCGTAGAGGACCATATAATCTTAAAATGGTCACCTTGAGGTTTTGCGCGTCACAAACAGATCTGGGAACTATCTCAGTCTCACTGTCGCTGACGGGACCTGAGCCGGTGCAACCTGCCGGCCCCGGGGGGACGCCGCGTCCCTTCTTACCGCTTGTGGCTGCTGCTGCTGCTGCTGCTGGAGCTGACTGATGGTTTTCTTGGCCTGCTCCAGCTGAGCACTGGCCTCCTCGCTCTGCTGTTTGACCGTGGCCAGCTCCCGTTTGACCAGGTAGTTTTCCTCTGCCTCTTGAGCTCGAGTCACTTGTCCCTTTGGACATAACCAAGCGAGGATGGGGTGGAGTGAGCACGTCAAGAAGTCAAAACAAATAAAAGGGCGGAATGGGTGGACAAATCAGAGAAGATGAGGGACCGGGTTTTCTGATGACATGCTTGTTTACGCTCTAAGATGGGATCTATATTTTTAATTCCTAGGCTTAATGTGTGCGTCTCCCGCCTTTTCCAATTTGTCCCAATGTGGTATTCCATGCATTTATTAAACAGTGTAATCGACCATCGTAATCAAACGCTAGATTCTGCATTATTATCGTCTTTAAAGGTGCTAATCATAAGCATGCAACGCTAAAGAGAGATGGAGAGAAGGAAGAAGAAAGGTGCAACATAAGTTATAAAAGTAAAGAGAAAATGAGGCATATACCTGGATCAATCTATCTGCCAAGGAAGCACTTTCCTACAAAACAGAAATATCAACAGGAGACAGCAGAGAGAGAGAGAGAGAGACACACAATCCAGAGGACAGTTTAAAGCACACACAAAAGAACAATTGGTTGTTTTAAAGAAGAAACGCAATGTTCATTTTCCCTCTAGAGAGAGTTGTTTACAGACTACGAAGTTAAAACATTCAGAGGTAGAAAATGAACATTGCGAGTTAGCGCGGTGAAAAAAAAGTGGCAATAACAAGCTGGTGGCAAAGAGAAGAATGAGGCGGTGTTGATAGCACAGACGGGTTTCAGACAGGAAAAAGCACAGGGTAGCTCCAGTTAAAACTGAGCGTGAAGTAGAACTAGAACAGAACAATGAGAGTTAAGAAGCGACATGTTTCACTAAACATGATGAGCTCTGGGATGATGTGGTTGGTCAAAGCGTTTCAATGGTTCCGGTTAGTGAAGGGTTAAAAGGGTCCTGGGAGTTATACGACAGAGAGAGAGCAGCAGCCTCGGGCTGGATTTAAATAACGGACTCATTTAGGCCACAGTGTCCCTCCCTGCAGGCGGTGCAGCAGACACCCTCACTATCCACGGCAGACCTCATGCATGGTGCCGCTACCTGGCAGCGGTCGCGCCCGCTCGGAGAGACGCGGCGCGGCGCAGAGTGATACGAACAGCGCGACTTGCCATGCAGTGCTGTGTATCGACTTCAAGCGTCAAGCAGCCTTGTTCACGTTCAAAACAGGCTTCTCACAAAGTCTGTTTCGGTTAGTGGCGTCTCGCGACTTGACGGTCACCATGGCGACCTGCAGTCCGAAATCCGGCAACGTTTCTGATGTTATCTACAGTCAGAACGTTCACCATACCAGTCAACAACCAGCTTGTCACGTACACGAGCGACTTTCGACTAACGCAGCCCAGTTAGTGAAAGACAAGACTCCGTCGTTAGGAGAGATGCATGACGCACGGACATACACGGCCGGATGGGTTAATGTGAAGTTTGATGAGCGGGGAGCAGAGTCTGATTTGATTTGTCTGGTGTCGGAGCACCTCTGACAAATAGCGATGCACTCACTTTCTCTAGTGTGTCTATCCTCTGCTTCAGGAGCCTGTTTTCTGTCCGCAACCTCTGCAGAAGGAGAAATTACAAACACGTGAGACAAAAGTACCGCAAAATATCACACCGGGGACTTCGACGTCTACCCACCTTTATCTCCACCTGTTCCTCCATCTCTTTTGTTTTGATTGTAGTGTATTCTTTCTCTAACCTGAAATAAACGTCCCAGAGAATCAGTGAAAGAGTAAAACTAGGCTAGTGTGAGCAGTGGCACAGAAACAAGGCAAAAAGTATCAAAATGTTTTGCAGATTTTTTTTCAAAAGATATTTCTAACCAGGCAAAGAATTCCTAACAATTTCCAATGACTCTTCCAACTCTTAAATTTGTCTCAAGTGTTGAATATTCAACATATTTAGTAAAAGCTGCTGTGGAATTCTTCAAGAGTTATAAAATCTCAACACAGAAACAAGTGACAGTTTGAATTGTGAAGTAAATGAATAAATTTCCAGGCTCTTGTGTATGAATATAAATGTAAAAGCAAAAAAAAAAAAAAAAAGAAGGCTGGTAAGGTTAAGAGATGACAGCTTACTTTTTCATCTTCTTGGCGTTGTATTTAACCTGATAAGCAGCCTGAATGACCTTATCCGGTCCACTGTCAAGTTGATGAGGGATGACCCTCTGAAAATGCTGAAGCACAACAAAGAAAGACAGAGACGGGATAAGTGACTACGTATACCGCTGTCCACAGGTGCAAGCTGGGATGACACATATCAATTAACTGGGTGTGGTGAAAGTTCCTCCCTTGAGGGTGCAGCAGATTTGCAAAAGTGCAAAATACAGCAGAAATGTGAGCTGCCGGAATGACGAGTTATGAGGAGGGTTATTGTGATGTACCTGTAACATTCCCTCCATGTCGAGCTGGATGAGTTCAGTTTGGTTCATCTGAAGGATGGCCAGTCCCACACGGAAAACGATCTCCAGACCCTGAACAAACAGATCAACGTAAACCAGAGGAGGAAATTATGTTCTGAATTCAAATTTAGCTCACGTCTCAGGAGAGAAATAAAACCAAAAACAAGGAAAATTAAATGCAGACTATACTGTTTCCTCCAACAGGTGGCACTAATGGATAATCTTTCCTTCACAGTTTAGTTGACTTAAGGGGTTAGTTTGGTTTCTTTGAAGTAGGTTTGTATGAGTTCCTTGTCCTACAGTAGATGGTGACTGACATGGCTCCAGTTTGGAGAAGCAGACGGGAGAACTGGCACTGAAGCGGAGCTGTGAGCTGTCGTGAAAGGGTTCAACAGCAAAACCTAAAACAACGCCCGCTCAAAAAGTCAACATCAGTGTGAAGGTGTATTTAGAATATTATCACAACTTCATCTTGCTACCTTTCCCAACAGGGAACTGAAGCCTTTTCACGACTCCCTTCAAAGATACCAGACTCAGTCATCTTACCTTGCATAACTCTGAGGCTGCTGTCCTACCACAGTGTGACGCTGAGGTTTCAACACGTTAACTCACCAAAGTCATACAGTAACATAAATTATTTAACTGATTAATGCAGCAGTGGAACGTCTACACCAGTGTGCTGCGTGGTCAGACTCATTTACAGGCGTTCCTGGCCTCGCCTTAAGAGGCTCAATGCACTTTTAGCAGATGACCCTTCAGTGTCTGCTCCTGCAAACTGGTTGTTACATTCACCATCTACTGCAGTTAATACATTAACAAAGTTTCAAAACAGTGGAAGAAGTGTTCGCTTTAAACTGGATTTAATTGAAGTGACTTGACACAAAACTAAACTCTTCCATCTGCAGTTTAGATACTTTGCCTGACTATTATCAACAGTGGCACTCAGTAATAATAAACAGCAGTTAAAGATTCAACATATTCCCCTCGTGCAGCAGAAACGTTGACTTCGTGCGAGTACGTGAGGTTAATGATAAATGGTTCATTTCTCTGTAAGTAATGACAGTGAACCAAAATGCGCAAAAGCACAACTTCCCCCAAAAGGACGTTAACTATAATTAATAGTGTGATTCAAGAAAAGCCTGTATTAGATCACAAACATTACAAACAAGTAAACATTAAAGCCAGAACTGTGAGACTATTTGCTCCAGAGCGTCAATAATACAGAAGTTCAATGCAAGCTCAGTAAATCAACCTACAGATATGTAAATATGCAACTTCTTGATAGACTGGTACATGTAAGTTGATCGAGATTCTCATTCAAAGTAGGCGATTAGCTTTTGACTGACCTCACACATGAAGATATCGAAGATCCTTGTAGCGACGGGCAGCGGGAAGGAGGTGAGGAAGATGGTGAGGAACCAAGAAGAGGCGTACATGGAGGTATGAAAGCTCTGAGCCTGGAAATGAATGTGCAGTTCTGGGAGATGCTCCTGTGAGGGATGCAAATCAAACGGATTTACATCGTTAGTGCCGTACAAGACTTCTTTTGTCTGACTGGGCTCGATGGCGAATGCGTGGGCTCTACCTGGATCATGCACTCAAACTGGTACATGCAGAGTCCCAGCTCAGCCATGCTGGGTTTGAAGAGCTCTCGCAATCTGTAGTCCTGCATCAGCTTTACAAATACGCAAAACGCTTCCTCCTCTGGCATCTAGAACGATAAGAAGGGAACGTTAAACCTCAAAACGCGTCAATCACAGATACCAAACGTGCATGTGTGGTGAACATTATTATTACCTGCATGAGCAGAAGTCCTACAATGAACGCACTTCCCTGACAATAGCCGACTTCACGGTCCACCAGAGAATATGCCTGTGGTATGATAAAGAGAACACGTCTGCTCAAAAATCTACCGAACTTAACTTACACATTTGTTTTTCCACCCTGAAACTGTTCATCAAGCCAAGTACCAGTTTTTGTTATCTGTACACATGACTGATCAGTTTGCCTGCCTACAAACAGGTTCCTCAGAAACCAGAGGAGATGTACCTTCATGACGTTGAAGAGCACTTCCTGGCCTAAGCTGTCCTTCTCCTTGAAGAACTCGTGCTCGGGGTAAGTGCGGGCAATGTCCCTGCGAATCAGCTTCTCGCAGGGCGACGTCATCTTCAGGAGTTCTGAATACTGATCCTTGATGGGCATGTTCTGGGCGTTACACAACAGCTGCCACACTATTGCCCGGAAGTGGTGTGGAATCCCTTTTCTGACAAGATCCTGTGGAAAAAGATGGTACAGATGGTTTTATGGGATTTATGGGAGTGTGTGCTGAAGTGCTGTGTGCGTGTGGATTGAGTGGTTGATGGTGTTATTATAATACTCTTAAAATGTATTGGACGACATTAGCAAGATGGAAAGCGTAACAAATCACGGATAACCGTTAACGTTTTACAACATAACGCTGGTGAAACAAGGTTCATAGGTAATGGATTTCGACCATCATTCTGGCATAAAAACATTTTTATGGAACTGTTATCAAAACCACAGAAACAGCCCACCATAAACATTCACCAGCTTGCTTTACTCGTATAAATTTCATCGTGCAAACATGTAACGGACTGACTCAGCCGATTCATCGCTTTCCAGCTCACTGTTGTGTTCCTACCTCATGTTGTGAATGAAAAATATATTGCTTTCATGCTGCACGGTGTATTACAACAATTACTACATCCAGGTCACTTTCAACGCTTCACTAAACTGTAATGGTGGGAAAAATTTAAATACATTAATGAGGCATGTAAAAAAAAGTAAAAAAAAACAAAAACACAACAGCCTACTGTGACAGTAGGGTGTGTTCATGCCCTAATATTTATTTTGTCGTTTCAACATGGCGTGCACCTCAATAATACACTTTCCATTGCCAAATATAATATTTTCAATGAGGCACTCATGGTTGTAGAATGATTTGTTTTCATATATCACTGCTGGCACAATTTGATTAAGCAATTTCCTGTGCTGACAGGGAAGACTTGTCTTTCCTGCTGTGTTGAGAGTGCATATGGCTTTTTGTGCGTCTGCAGAGCATCTGGTCAGTGCAGGGTGCATCTGGAGCAAAGGTCCACCCACACAGGCTTTCAGCAGGGGATCCCTCTCCCCTCCCAGAGGCTAGACAAGACAAACAGCGCCTTGTTCTGCAGTCAAACAATGCACAAGCTCATATCTTGATTGTTGAACAAAGAGCTACTTTAACAATCCATGTTTTCTATTCCTTCCCAGATTCAGACTTATAAACACACTTATCTTCAACAGCAGCAGGTGTTGCAAATTTTGATATCCGATAAGAGATATTCGACTGTGATCTGACACGCTGAAAAGACGAACAGGGGTTTTGCTGACAATCACAGAAAAGTCAAAGTTCCTTCCCCCATGTCACTGGAAGTGGGTTTTATTGCAAGCTAATGGGAAAAAAATCATCAATTCTGTGGAGACCTCAGCAGTTATGATTAATATCCCAGGCCGCCTACACCCGTCTGGTGATTATTGCTTCTGTTAAATTACATAATGCATGTTCACTGGTCCTTCGCAACACTTCCCCATTTACGCACGCAAGTAAGATGAACAACAGAGACCCCACCCCGGCTGGAGAGATATAAAGCCTTCAGACATAACGACCATTAAAATCAATGCCCGTACAGAGTTTTATATCAGTTATGCAATTTACCAAAACGTGGCCTGGAGCGTCACTGGCTACGAGATCACCGTGACTGTACGGGCGATTCCAACTTATTTAGTAGCACTGCACATTAACAAACACTTCACTGGAATGCCGTTAGTGACTGAGGCCCTAGTAAGGAAAGTCTGGTCACATAAAAACTCTAAAGCAATTTGACTGCGGTACAAACTTGACCTGATCAGGACCTGGTTAAAATGGCAGCATATATTCGCTGCAGTGTGAAGCAGGATAGTACATTCAAGATGTGGCTTTAAAGACTATTTGCATGCTCTACTCTCTAGATAATTACCATGGTTATGAGTGAATGTCTGCACTAGTCCCAGATACTGGACCTTCTCTCTTACTTGCTTCCCTCTCAGACACATCTAAGCCAAATTAAGACTCTTACATGTATTTAGTGATCATTTTCATTTGGGGTTTTCTCCGTGTGAAATAAAACCAAACCTAGGGGAAGACGCTCTTGTTTACAAATTCATCCGCTGATTTGAACGAGCGACTCTGAACATTCAAAGTGTCGCAGCTGCATCGGGCAGTTTCACATCAGGAAAACATTTTTCACAGCGTCGCTCTGCCCGTGGTTTGTGTGCGGTTTAAACTGAGACTTCCACGGCCACTGGGCACAGGGTTATCACAAGACTTTGCGGAGTAACTGTAGAAACAAGCAGCCTAAAATTAGCTTCAAATGTCAAGAACTGAAATAACAAGTTCAAGGACAACAGCACCTAGGACAAAGATAGCCTTAGAAATGATTACTGGACCAAGTAAACATTCAAACAGATAGAGCCATTGTAGCATTGAAGCCAGAGCTTGTTACAGTTTCCAGTCGAATACCAGTGGATAACAATAGAGGCCATGTAGCCTAGATTTGAATTGTAAAATTTAAAGTACATCCACTGCAGTATCAGAATAGAATAGTAGAATAATGCACACAGTTTTATTATTCTCAAATTGGCATTAACAAAATCAGCTTAAAAATATATCTTTCTATTTTTAATAGTATGAAACCTGCACATCTTCTGCAGACAGATCAAATGTGTGCTAATAAGGCCGGGATACAGGGAGACCTGACTATTTCTTCACAGGTTGTCATGTGCGTTATTCTCACCTTAAGCTGCTTCTCTTTCTTTTTGCGCACATCCTCCCACTCGTTGACAATTCGCCCCCACAGGATCCACGTGTCCTCCTCCAGGTGGGACAGGTTGGAGGAGGCGGACGAGCTGGACACCAAGGAGGCGCCGCTGTTTCGTCGGGAGCCATTCATCGAACGTAGTGACTTGCTGTCTGTCTCCAGCAGCCTGTGGTGAAGGTGAGAAGGGGGATATGCTGTTAACAAACTGTATACGGACACAGAATTTTAAATGTCTTTCTTCAAATCATTCAAAAGGGTTTATTAGAGTAAGACATACTAAGTAAAATTTTCATACACAAGTATAAATTGTTTTGGTCTTCTACTAACCACAAAATACAGGATAAATCAGTGGGTAGCCACATTAATGTCACAGTGACTTGAAATCTTGGTTTAAAAATCCTTCAGTGTAAAAGGAAAAGCAGCTTACACATTTGGAGGAGCAACAGATCAAATTAACGCCTTCATTAAATAAGCATGAGCAATCACTTGATGCTAATTTTCAAGTAACATACACGCCATCTATAAATAAATATACAGGTACAGGTCGTCTGGGGAACCGGGGTCATAATGGCAGGATTTCCCAAACCACTCAGACATGGAAGAAGAGGTTAAGATGTTTACTGTGGGTCACAGTACGTTCAACACTGATCAGAATAGAATAGAATAGAATAGAATAGAATAGAATAGAATAGAATAGAATAGAATGCCCTTTATTGTCATTTTACAGTGCAAAAAAAACACAAGTATGTACAAAATAGTGCAAAGAAGGTATCATTTACAAGGATTTACAGCTAAAGTTAAAATACTAACAAAATAATGAATGGAAATGAATGAAATGATCGAAAATCCTTCTTTTTTTTTAATGAAAGTCAGTTAAATTCCACTGGCAGCAGCGAGTGGCAAGAAAAAGCCAATCCAGCCAATGTCAGTGAAATATTTTTAACTCATTATATTAATCTAGTTAAGCGTTTTGATCCATGTGAAAAGCTGACGACATGAAGCCAGAGCCGCGTGGCTTAATTACATCGCTCTTATCAGTTTGTCGCTGAAGCTACAGACCGTCCCGATCAAGGATCAGAGAGGAGAAGCTGTGACTCCCAACCTGTGTGGCACCAAGGAGCTCAAAACACACAAACAAAGGCTCAGACACCTGATCTCGGAAAAAAGGCCGAGGCCTCTGCACTGGAGCCCATGACGTCACCGAGCGCGCTCCCAGAATGGCTAGGGTTACAGCCAAATTTGGGGTGTGGGAGGAGGAGGAGGAGAAGTGGACGGCCTGAAGGAACAGCCAGCAAGAGAGCGTCTTCACTTGTGTTTGAAAGTGAAAAAGAGGTGCATCCTGTAGCTAGATATCCGCAGGAACTGAAGCATTTCAACTAACCCATCACGAAACGTCACAAATGACATCAACGCTCGGTGTGACACACGAACCGTAGCATATTTACAGGCCTGCTAATAATTCACCAACAGTCAAACAAGGGCCTGAACCTTTATAAACAGAACATACGAAAAAAACTAAGAAAATTAGTTTTGATCACGCAATATTTGCAGTGATTGAAATGAAATGCTGATTTAATCGGGAGCTTCAGAAGTGCAACAAAGCCAATTAAAATAACAATATTAAAAAATACATTTTCTGTCAAGTGTCTTCAATTTGAAGCTCATATAGCAGCAGAACAGGTTGTTAAATACTACTACCTTACCAAGATAAACTCATGATGTACTCCACATGTCTCTGGTTTCTAGGAATTCTTGAACGGTGGCATGTCTGATTTCCAGATTGTCGCAGTCAATGCAGGAGTTCCTCGTCTATGTGACAGTACTGAACAAATGCCTGTGCCTTTTATCTGCTCTGTCGGGTACAAAGGCCTCACTACACACACACAAGCACTGGGTAAGCAACTGCAGGATGTGTCACAGTTATCGGTAAAACACATGAATAACAAAGTCCTCCCTCCTCCTGTCGTCGCACCTAAACGCCTCGATGGCAAAGTGATAAGATTTGTCCATTATGTGGGTGTCGGTAAAGAAGAGTTTAGTTTATGTATTTATTTAGGAAACACATCGCGACGAGCGTTTCAGGCCCTTCTGGAGCAGCGATATTCGAAGGCGTGCGAGTGAGTCAACGACTTCTGCATTCAACACAGCTTTCCTGTCTTCTTCACGGGACTTAGCTGTGACACAATCCCCCGTTCTGAACATCACACTTGGTTTCTACGCTGACACAGAGGGCACCAGCCATGGGTGACACTCGCAACAGAGAAAGAATTCACAGTTGGCGACGGAGTGATATTGCGTCACCCTCTAATAGTACTTTAATCTGATGTGGACAATGAGCACCTCTGGGACAGCGCGCTGAATCCTCCTCACTGATCCAACATGCAGCCAACTAATCTACAACCACACATGCTGTGAAGCAGCGTTTTGGAGCCGAAGGTTAGAGCAACAATAAGTTCTCAGTTTTCTGTCCCATTTCCCACCGACTACATGTTGAACAACCTGAATCCTTCAAACTGCAAACTGTCAAATGTAATAGTTTACCACCTGTATTCTCTGGTTTCGCAAGTCGTGACTCGTTCAACATCCCTCGTGTGTCTGTGTGTGCCTATGAGGGAGGGGGGAGATTTGTGGCATTTACAAAAGGATCGTCTATCCCAGTCAGAGTACAGCAGACGTGAAGAGGAAATCACAACAGAGGAATCGTGTTAAGATAAATGCCTGAAATCTGTAAATAAATTGTGAAATTTCCCCGTTTGAGATGAAAAAAAGCATCTTTCTATCCATCTAAATAAAACAGCAACAAGCATTTAAAGACACTGCGTAAAAGTTCAGCAAAATATTTATTGTATCCAATGCATTTGGTGGCATTAGCGTTACTTAACATTCATGATCATATCAACTAAACTGTTGAAGAGTATCTCACTGTAAAAAGCACACACACACACACATCAGAAGCAATTGTACTTCCTGGGGAAGTTTAAATTGTTCGGGCTGTGCAGGAAGCTGATGACAGCCAACAAGTCGTTCACATTTCAAATGAGCACTACAATCTGTCAAGAACAACTCTGAATAAGAGAATAACTCAGTGTCCAGTGTTAGATCATCACCTGCCTTACGTACAGTCCAGGGCACACAGGGGCAAATGGGGTCAAAGTCTTGCAAAGGCTTACGTCAGCAAAGTCTCATTCCCCAGTTAATGTGTTAACTGTTCATTATAGGTCTCATTATAGGGACTAGGATTGGGCGGTAATACGGTAATAAGGTGAACCGGCGGTGTCTTTCAAAAGCAACGTTATCAGTTTCAATAGCATCATTACAGTGCACTAATATAGGAGATAAGGATTAAATATAAGTTATAAATAATTCAATGCCTAAAACTGATTCTATGTCCACTGTCGGTTTGTGTGCGGTGCATCCTGCGCAAAAACTGTTCTGGATCGTTATGTTAATTTAATTGTTTGACTGTTGTATTTGCATTTTTAAGAGCTAATAAGAGTTGTTAATATTGTGCACATTATGTTGTTATTGTTTCACTATTAGTGTTTGGTATTCAGTTTCTGAATGGTGTAGGCACAAGCCAACAGTTTGGTGATGCTGTCGGGTCCGTCCGCGGCACGTTGCGTGATCGTCGTGTATTTGGTCCGTCCTGTGTGCAAAACCTCAAAACCCACCGGGAGCATTTCAAAAGCGCCCGTTTAGCTGGCCAGACTTTGTTTACTTGCTCAGATTTGGCCAAATTCTCGGTGTATGTTCTGCTAAACATGCTCCTACATGTGTAAATACGCTGCATAGTTAAAAAGTTTTGCTTTTGTCTCTTTTTACGACCGTCAGTTTGCACGGGGTATTTTATTTTGAAAATCCACCGGATTTTCTTTGTATTTTCTGTGTCTGGCTTCCGCCCACTCAAGGTGGTGTGTGTACATTGACGCTGCTTCAAAATTTTTAATTAGTCACGGTAATACTGTATACTGCAGTAAAAGGTGGAGACGGTGTGAAAGCATCAAAATGTGGACACCACCCAACCCTAACAGGGACATTTGTTTTATTGTGCTGATCATTAAAATGAACTAGTAGCTTTAATGTGCAATGACTTTAATTTCCTGGTCTTGTGAAATAACCATTTTCATTCAGGTATTGAATGAATGAACAGACTGAGTATATGCACCTGCACAAAAAAAAAAAACTCACACTGTACTACAAGTCAGAGGAAATATTCTACATCGGTGACATGTGGTACCACCAGTCAGACGACAATCTTTACCCCTAGAAAATATCTAATGACTGTTTTTCTGACAGATATCACAATTAGATTTTGAACTTAGACATGTGTCAAGCTTCAGTTCAGTATTCACTGTGTAATAGATATAAACCATGTGGTGGAGCACTACTCATCCATTCAACCGTGAAAATATTAACTGCTATGTACTCAGCAAGAAGAACAAATAGAAGTTTGAGTACTGCTCTGTACTCAAACTCTGAACACGTCTTCCACGCGTACGTGTGTTAAGTGACGAGATCAACTCTAGGCCGACCGCTCACCTGTTCTGTTCCTCGAGCTTGGCGAGTAGCTCCACATCGTCGGGACTGAGCTGTCCTGGTGAAGACGGTGAGAGGCCGGGCGAAGACAGAGACGTGGAGGAGGAGGTAGCAGTGGTCTGCAGGGACGTGGGCGTGGCCACCTGGCTAGCCATCTGACTGACCGTGTGCGACACAGAGTTCTTCACCCATGAGAGAGTAGAACTCAGCTTACCAGCAACCTTGTCTGTCGCCACCTGCAGAAGACAAGATCGTACGACCGTCAGCACTGAAAAAGAAACCGGGTTACTCATTTATAATATGCAGTTGTAAAACCTCTCAAGGAACAGCCTCAGATGACGAGTTTTTAAAATCTTCCCGTCAATTGTGTGAAGCGAACGTTCACAGTAAAAACAACATTTATCAAAGCTTTTAGTTCCTTTTACAACATCAATACATGGCAGCACCCTCCCTTTAGTGCTTCACTACCCGTTCTGTTAGAGCAGCACCAGCAGTCAGGATCATCTGGATCGATGCAGCTGCTTAGTTCACAAAGTCAGCATTGGCAAATGAATTTGTCTCTTTCTGATCGATACTGTAAATCACTTGCTTGCATTCCAGTAACAGCGTGTTGAGCAAGGCCTGAATCGTGGGAGCTATTATTGGATATTCTGTCGATTTAAATGTACCCATTTAAAAATAAGACGCTCACTTTTCATCCACGTCATTCCACACACATTTCAATAACAGAAGAAACGTCCATTGTTTTCTTCAACATGTGATAATTCAGTTTTATTGAGGAAGAGATTATGATGCACAACTTGCCGCAAAACTACCTACACTTCCTACCTGCTGTTCCAGATAATCCAAAACCAGTGGCTTTCAGCTGCTTTCCGCGAGTAAATCCAGCATGTACCCATGAAAAGAACCGCTTCAAAACGATAAATTAAACGCTGCTCTAATTTTTAAAGTAGTCCACGCTTCTGAACCTTTGACCAACTTAATGGCTTTATAGTCATATGCTGATCACATTCACAGGACGGGTCAAAGTGCTTGACAGAGCTTGATAGGCTGGAGTCAGAGTAAATAAGGAAGTGTATTCGTGTGCTCAGCAGGAAGGAATGAACTTCATACCTGAGAAAAAAAAATAGCAGTCTTGCCTTTGGTTTCAACCTAACAGGAAGTCCGGATATTGCTACTAGGCAGGAAACCAATAACTCCATGCACTACACTGAACAAAATGATGAGTCACTCAGATCCACAAAGGACCAAAGGCATAAAGAAGGAGAAAAATAATGGAGTAGGATAAAAAAAAACGTTGCGTTAAAAGTGAAGATAAGAATGAGCCAAGATAGACTGAAGAAAAACCAATATACACACACACTACAGGCCAAAAGCCAAGAAGCTACTTCAAGTTTCTGTTGCCTTTGTTAAAAAACTGCTGTGAGTTAAATGTATTTTGGGATGTATTTACTGCATAATCAGACTTTGCTTTAATTGATACGAACCATCTTCCTCAATTTACCTTTAGGTGCACATTAATGTTACCAGACCACTGCTGAATAAATGTTAGCAAAAGAAAAGAAGGGCTTTAGTGTCGGGGTCAGAAGATTTGCAAGAGCCACAACTTCAGTGCAAAAGTTAAAAAAACAAAAAACAAATCACAGTTTGCATTGTTCACTGAAACTCTTTGACCTTTGAGAGTCTGAATACAAATATCCCTGGTGGAACGAATGCCTCGTATATGTCATGCTGCTGCAAGCAAAGTCTAAGCAAACAACAAAAACTCAAATACCTGGTAATTACAGTAAAAATGTCTTTTCAAAAGTTAATCATGTTTATTTTGATGCAAAGTATACCAACAGAACTATGATCTTTTATGTACAAATTTGATGCTGCTGCCAAACGTTTGGCCTGTAGTTTCAGTCTATTATAGTTATATAAATATATACATATATGCATATACATATGAGTTATATAAGGTCTATGTTGTGACTCGAAGCAAACCCTGAACTCTCAAACAGTAAATATTAGAAAAACAAATCTGAGAATAGCTCTCGCATTGTAATTTTCTGTCAAGACCAATGTTTTCATGTCATTACACAGCATGAATGAAAATATGATTTTTCCCTACATGACATTAACAGGAGCTTCAGGGGGGCATGTCTGTTCTGGAGTGGAGAGAAACAGGAAGTTGGTACACGGACTGTACTATTTTCATAACAACACCCAGGTCCTGACCCGTCACCGTGGGGTCCGTATTTACTGACCGTTATCAACGATACGATGATAGATCCTCATTCTGTACGACAATAGGGTGCCTGCATTAAATCAACATGCGCAATGTCATTTAACCTGCAGAAGGTAACTTTCACCTTTAAGTGTAGGGAAGCACAGATTTTCCTACTGTACAAACAACATTTCAGTCATTTGAAGGTTAGTTTTCAATGTGTGACCACACAATGGGAAGTACAAATGCAGAGCTAGATTAGAACTAGAAAATTACTGACATGACAGGCAAATGATGGCAACACTTGTCTTTCAGCATTCGCTATTTGTTTCTTTGGGAGAAACAGCTATAAAAGTTTCTAAAACAATAAACAGCCCTCTTACTAGTCAGTGACTTTCACACAGTCTCCCACAAACTTCTTCTTAATCCTGAATTCAATAACTTGTTTCAGGGAGTGTATCTCTGTGCTCAGGACCAACTGTGGGGTCCATATTTACTGAGCATCATCAACTATATGATGATCGATCCTCATTCTGTATGAGTGCAGGTCGGCTGGATTAAATGAACATGTGCAATGCCATCTAACCTGCAGAAAGTAACTTTCACCATCAACATTTTAATGAATATCTTCATCAGTTTGATTCTAGTATGAGAATTTCCACATTTACAAAAAACTTATGTATCAAGTACGAGAACATGAAAAACGTATTAATCCACAACAGATGCTGTGATAATGAAAGGGACTTGAGTTTTTTTTTACCCCCATATTACCCAGTACATTTGTCCTACAGAGACTTTGAAGGTGCATCTACTAAGACTGGGCGTTATGACACATGATTATCATGTATAATCATGTGTTCACAGCATTTTTGCAGAGGAATTAATGCAGTAGATTAACTAAGGATGGACTATTTTACTGTGATGATGAGTAAATATTGCCACGCTAGTAGTAAAACTGGTTTGCATGTCCCTGTTGTAGCACTGCCTGCTCCTGTGGAAATCCAGGGAAATTTACAGCTTGGAGATAAAAAGAAAAAAGAATTAAATGCTATCAAGACAAAATGAAGAAACGTGGACAATTATGGTTTCATTTATTTTGACATATTTAAACTGCTATGTCCTTAATATCAATAGCAGCACGAACGGCTACCGTAATAGTTATAGTCTGCGCACAACTTTTTTTTTCTCATTCATAAATAGCTAAAATTGGGGACATTTTCGAGGGACAGGTCATCTAAAACGTAAACTGTCTGCAGAAATCGGGAGACAGCACAGTCTTCTCGTTCTGTCGCTTCAATTTTTCGGACCTTTCCAACTTCACCACACCTGCAGTGATGCAGTTGCACCGTGCATGTTTGGAAGCGCTACCTTGAAAATGGTCCGGTCTGAAACGGTGCCACGCTGTGTAATCAAATACACTGGTATGCCAGTATATTAAAAATTCATATCATAACAAAATCAAAATACCAGTATTTAGTCTAAACCAGTGTACCGCCCAGCCCTAGCAACTACCTAGACCTGCACATATTTGATTCAGGTTCAAACTGTTATGGAGACAGATAATAGAACAGCACACGTATCCTCATCCTGTATAAAACAAGATCTTCCAGAGGTGTGTGCACTGCAATAATAAACCTCTTTGTCACATTACAGTATACATACTGTTGCACCCTAGCAACCAGTAAAGTAAACCTTATAGACCATTCATTGAATCAGTTCAATTAGGATGATCTGACAGCATTAGCCTGTGCACTGATTCACCTGAACACCACTTTAAATGAAGCAACAAATTAAAAAATAACTACAAAACAACGCACGAATGGCTGAATGTGCACACTAACAACAACGGCCTGTGCCGAAAAACTACACTCCTCAAACTGTATCTTCCATGGATGTTGCTTTTCGCCCTACCCTAAGCTTTGTTCACCACTGAGTCAGGCTTGCATTGTGTTGTCCAAACACACCCCAATTGAAAGCAAAAAGAACAGAATGTAAGGGCATGTGGTTTCTTCAAAGACTGACTTCCAGTGTGAGATGCCATGCGGAACGAACTAAGGAACGAAAAGAGGAACACGTAAACTAAACATCACGTTAGGCTTGCCTTATCGGCATGTGCTCTCATCTACATTTGAATAATCTCTTTGATGATAAACATCGATATACAATTGTAGTGACAAAGTAAATCCCCTGGTAATAAATTATTAAATGTCTATTAAATTACCTGAGAAACACATCTAGGGAGCAATATTTGAGCAAACCTAAAATTTAATCAAGTCAATACATGAGAAAGCCCTGCTCTGACAGACGCCTGTGTCCAGGTGGCCTTGGGAGACATTCCTTCCAGCAAGCTGAGCCAACTGAAGCAAGGCTTCCCCGTAAATCCTGGACACAGAGATTGTTGCTGCTTTTGTTTGCCAAAGAACTCAAAGGGGCCCTGAGATGCAGTGTGCATAGCTAATGAAGCCCACAGCAAGGCATGAAGAAAGCCTGAGCGAAATAACTTCAAGGCGAATGGGGAAGTGAGAGAGACGAAAGGAAGAACTGAGAAGTACTTTTTCTTCTAACTCAAAATGTGAAGCAGCTTGCACTGCTCAGACACACACCAGGCAAAAATAAAGGGGACTGTCACAAACGCTTAAGCCTGGGCAAATCTAAAACTTCTGAGTTGAGTTGAGAATATTTTTCATAGTCATCACCTTTCCCATTTCGAAGTCTGGACATTACATAAGAACAAACTTGCCTGGCCCATCGAGAGAGACCATGGTCATATTCTGGGGAAAAACCCGGCGTCCATGTGCTTCGTGAGGCTGTTAAAACACAGGCCTGACTTATAACAACACACTTACACTAAGGTGGAAAGGCCTTTCACTTCACACACACGCACACGTGCGCGTGAGGGAAGTAAAGATTTTCCTACTGTACAAACATTTCAGTCATCTGAAGGTTATTCTTCAATGTGCGACCACACAACGGGAGCTACAAATGCATTATACATTAGAGCTAGAAAAAAATTATTGACAAGAGTCTTCACAGGCAAATGATGGCAACACTTAAATTTCAGCATTTGCTCATTGCTTCTTTGGGAGAAACAGCTATAAAAGTACAAGAGGCAATTTTCACTGCAAATATGTTCATGTGATCTGAAATGAATAACATTAAAGATGGCTGCAACTAATTGATATACTGCAAATGTATGTGGAGATTGGTAATACAAGGGCACACTGTGTATTGCTTTTTACTGTAAGTACTATAAGTGGGTGACAAGGTCTCTGAGCAAGAAAACCACAGTAATTTGAATATAACAACCAAAAAAAAAAAAAACAAGGGAGTTTTATTTTCCATCACAGATGCTAAAGTCCTAGAATTGTATCAAAATACCGCAAATGTCACAATAGTTATACTCTGTTCCCAGTTATTTACAACCGTAAAGCAGGTGG
Organism: Mugil cephalus; assembly: GCF_022458985.1. Lineage (NCBI taxonomy): Eukaryota > Metazoa > Chordata > Actinopteri > Mugiliformes > Mugilidae > Mugil > Mugil cephalus. Next base: position 13,378,072 of record NC_061775.1, read on the forward strand.
TTAGCGCATAAAACAAACGATGTTCTGTTCGTCTTAGTAACATAAGATTTATTGTAACTCCTTGATCTGCGCTCGTCAGCGTCTCCACGTCTCTGCCGGAGCCAGGGGCCACAGTAAAGACAGCAAAGCGCCCTGTCCTAAAAGCAACAAGCACGGACATGCGTATCCTTTGACATGGCCGTCCCAAGCCTCTCTGATGCGAGTGAGGGGGGAAAAAAAAAAAGTTTGTAGAAGCATGACCACATAAGCCACACTCATTAGTGTCCATGAAGCTACTAGTTAGTGCAAGGAGGAGAATTCGGATAATGGGAAGTGTCAAGTTTGAGTAGAAATGACTACAATATAACAAGAAGGGTAACGAAGCTGAATATTTTGCTCAAACGATGAGCAAAATACAGTTGGAAACATAAACATTACTTGAGTGATATGTTATATTGCATGTCTTGATATTTACAATACATATATAACACTGTCATATGTCCAGTAGCAATATAATGTATTTAAAACAGCTACAACTACACTTCTACGTTACTTATAACACTCATTTTGAAGGGTCCAACTCAATGGATTACATACAACTGTTACTTTACAATCAGAGACGCCTTGTTTCTATTGGGTTAACGTGCTGTGGGATGATGGTCAAGTTAAAGTAATTAAATCAACCAATGCATCAGGGGCCTTCGGTATGTATCAAACTGGTGCTTCCTCCTGCAGTAATCTTGTCTTGTCAGTCGAGGACTTTCTGCAGCTTAAAGGTGTTAATCTTTGTTGCGTTTAATGTCCACTGCCTTCTCTGGTCACAGCACTGCTGCAACTCCGAGTTAAAGATATCCTTGGCTTCAACACAGACAATTTATCGCCACGGCTGGGCAGTTTAAATCCGCGGCTCAGACTTGCACACATAACAAACATTTCGGTGTGCAGGCGATGAAGCCGATGGACCGATGCATTAGACGCAGAAAGTCCCATGTTCCTTTTATGGCTCGACAGTGTTGTTGAGCTGAAATGGAGATCTAGCATCAGATGCAACAGTGTGAGCTCCACCGTCGACGAGTTGGACGAGACTACAGCAGGGCTATACACGTTACACGAAAACGTCAATGTCAATATAACCCAGCAGAGATAAACGACACGCTCGGCTACATTGTGTTTTAGTTCCAGGCGATAGTCGGAGTCCTTCGCGAACCAATTAGAAGTTCAACAGCTAGCGTTTAACCCCATACACAAGCGACAGAACAGGCATGCTGTGATACGAGCTAATATCGCTAACAATAACAGTGTGTGTGTGCGAGTTATGTGCTGACAATCTCTACCACTCAGATGTAATGTCACAACACATAGTGATAACAACTGCGAGTCTTTTTTATGAGTTGAGCTCGCTCCAGTAAATAGACAGGGCCCGAAGGAAAAAAAAAAATAAGACTACCCTTTACCTTGAAGCGTTTTTAGCCAGCCGCAACAAACGTCGTCTGCTTCCCATGCACGAAATTATATTCCTACTATTATGAGAAAAAGGGTGGTTTTCCAAGCGTCCCGCCGCGCACATATATGTGTCTTATTCTCCCGGATAGTCCGGCTAGGTTTCCACTACGCTAGCCAGAGTGAAGTTAGCTCGCTCCCATTGACTCCTGGGTCCTGCCCATGCAGCCGTATAATACGTGTACACACACAGTTGTCTGCAGACGGATGGCGGCCTAGCAAATGTTTACATCGCACAGAGCATGCGCCAACTCGGAACAGCACTGCCACCCAGTGGATGCGCAACAGCACTTACAAAAACCAACTTCTTTTCATTCATTCACGAGAAGGCTGACTCCATTTCCAAACAAAGACGAGACGTACTGTCTAGGCTTTGTGGACAGCCTGGCCTATATTTGCCCCATTATGGACATTAATTTACTCTTACTCGCCCAGTAATGGCCTTTAGCGGTTCAGACACAAATGAGTAAAAAAAGAAAAAGAAAGCCTTTTAGTCTTTTAGCCTTTGTTGTGGAACATTTTATGGACTATGTTGTTCTAAAAATGACCAATTAATAGATGGTGAAACGTTTAGTTTACATCAACTCGTTTCAAGAAAAGTTATCTTAAGTCAGATTTGAATTCTTACTTCATAGCGTTCATTCTACTCCAAAGTTGGGGCCAGAGTCGATAAGATAAGGTGATTAAGAAAAGGCAGCAGTCAAATTACACTCATTAAGGCCTTCACTAAGTTCCTGTGTAAATGCAACATTACTCTGTTACAGTTTACCCACACTTTAACCTTAACTTCAGCAAGGCTTTACAATGTACATGTATCTTGAAATCAAAGAAAATAATCCTTATCTGACCGGTATCGGGTCAGTAAATCATCTTACCTGAACTTCATTGATGTGGGAAAAATAGTTCTGTTAGAAAAGACCTGAAGCTGTAACTCTTTGGTGTCTGGACGCTCTTTCAGTCAGAGCATGCTGTCTTCATTGTCAACACAGAAAATATCCGAAATCATTTTTGAAAAAAACAAAAGTTTGTTGAAATGCTCCGAAAAATAGATCTGTAATCCTAGTAAAATACAAAACAAAAATGTACAGGTAATCCTATCTATGATGTGCTAATAACTAACTAAAAGTCTCTTCACGCAGCTGACTCTCACTGAGCGAATTATGTCAATAGAAACTCCAAATAAAGTTGCCACATCACAGCAAAGTGCACTGCCTCGAATCACATACCAACCACACATAGAACCAACTTTTCAGGTTTTACATGAGAGCTGTGACGCATGCCTTTTGTTGGCCGGTAAGACACTCCTCTTGTCACAGAAGTAGCTGAAGAGCAGATGACGTTGTAGGCTACGGTAGGCAACACCATGGTGACGGCAGCCCTCTGAATGTGATACGCTGACAAAACAATCCCATCTCCGCCTGTCAGACATAAATTATTACAGTTATGTATATATAACGCTAAATAGTGCTGTTAATTTCTGAGTTTGCTCAAGAGGAGACATTTGAGGCCCGAAAAGAATAACTCACCAAAACATAAAACAGATGCATTAAAATATTAGGCCACCATGAGAGTGTGCATTTGTCTTTTATGAATTACATCTTTGTAATATGTCACCATTTGTCACACGAGCTGCAAAAGTCATAATTATTGTGTGTTGTTTTTAAGTCACAGCTACATGGTCATTTTTTTAAACTTATTTTTTATTTGACAACTACATACATACAAACACAAACTTAACAAACAACAAAGAGATGTATATTATATACAGTTACACTTGCTTGTAATTATTGAAATCGAAAGTCTTTTTCCCCCTTCATGTTGAATATATCTTTGTAAATATTAGTCCGTATTCTTGTACTTGCACGTCATATTTCCCCTAGACCAAATCTCGTCTCCATTCCGTTAGCCTTGATCAGCATTATCTTTAGTACGAGTGCTTTTCAAGTGAAAAAAACAAACAAACACAGAGTACATGTACTTTACAAGTAAAAAAATCACCAGTACAGAGTACATGTACTTTACAAGTGGAAAAAAAGCAACAGTACAGAGTACGTGCACTTTACAAGCAAGAAAAACAGCAGTACAAAGTACAAACATTTTACAAGTGAGAAAAGTTTTGACCATCTTTTATCAAACAAGTCTGTTTTCAACTGGACTCTTGCTGTGATTTTCTCCCTGATAAACACATTTTTTACCATATCTCCCCATTGTGTTATACTTGGAAGCTGTGGTTTCAACCAGGAAGCTGTTATTGTCTTTTTTGTGATCAGCAGCAGGATTCTTAGTAAATGTTTAGAGCTCTTATCTGTCATACTGTCAGGAATTATACCCAAAATGTACAGTGCCGGTTCCATAGGGAAATTAATACTCATATTCTGTTTAATATCCTTCTGAATAGTCTCCCAGAAATCTTTCATGTAATAAACGGAGTGTTGAAGTGGTGTATTTTTACTCTCCAAAGGAATTCCCTACATGGTCATTTCTAAAACAGAACAGAACCGCTGCATTATATGTGTTTGACCACATTTCTAAGTTCAATGTCACTTACCGGGACTCTATTTTTCTTCTCTGGAAGATTCTTTAACCAAAACTATGATATCACATAACTGTAGAACGTGAACACGTGTTCCTGCTTTATTCCCATTTATACCATCTATCCATGCAGCAGTTTTAGTTTCATTTGTAGTTTTGCACGTGGAGTCCTGCCACCATGACAGCCAACTACATGATCTCTGTCCAAAGACATTTCTCAGAAGAACTTACTGAGCTTGCTGTAAACAAACCATTGTATTTCTTCTTCAGTATAATGTAGTTTTCTCTAAAATAGGTCACAGTTGGATTACATTGAACAATCAGGAGATTAACTTTCGATTACATGCCCTTTCAAAATGTTTTCTTTTTTTCTCAGATGTAGCAAAACTCAAATATCATTCTTTGCTTCCTGTCTTGCAGTGATGTCAGTGATGCTAATGCCTGCTTTCTTTAAACATTGCTTAAGTAGCTATCTGCCAGATAGCAGTACTGGTAGGAGGTGGGAAGGGGATGCCCAGGGCCCCAATTGACTCTAGAATTGTCTCTGAATGTATGGAAAGACCAAAATTCATGCATCTTCTACAGTATTTTTAAGGAGATGTACCAAACTCAGTTAATCATACTACATTATACAAACTAAAACAGAAGAACTTGACTTGGAAAGCAAAGTAAAATGCCATGGTCAAGTTTAAATCGCTTCCTTGGATAAAATAAAATATTTTTATGTCGAGTGTGTTTGATTGAAAAGCCGCCCCAGCTCGATAGGGGGCAGAGTGGCAAATCCACCGCAGCATGGCGTCTGTGCTTCTCATCCTGTGGCACGGTATTTACGGCGCATGCGCACGGCGATCTTCCTTTTTCCAGTGCAGCGGAGTCAAGACCCAGTCTTTGGCTCCGGGCTCCTTCATAAGGAGACAAAAAGACTGCAAAAATGGTTTGTAATTCGTCCAAATATGTGCCTACGTGCATACCTAAGGCATACATTTAGTGGTCCGTGGTGTCAGAAGTTTAAAAACATGCCGCTGGTGTTCAGATGAAGATAGATTCTGTCCTGCTAATGCCAATCCGGGTCTGCTTAAACGTGGCCTAACTGCTGCCTTCACTAAGTCATTACTTCCTGTTGTCTGTTGACCATTTTACTGTGATATTTTCACTAGTGTGTGACCAGCTAGTCTCTGTGGTCACGTCCCCTTATTTTCCATTTTAACCAGCTTTACAATGGTCCGTTAGCCACTTAAATCCTGCTTAGCATCTGTGCTAACTCGCCTCGTTCATTTCCATTGGCTCAGCATGCTAACGTTAGCCGAGTGTAACGTCACCCCCTGACACTGACAGCCCCACTTCTGTCGCGCTAACATTTTTAAACCATTGTTTACCTGTCGCTGAGTCGGTGTATTCTGTCTTGCAGGGTTTTGTTAAAGTGGTGAAGAACAAGGCCTACTTTAAGAGGTACCAGGTCAAGTTCAGGAGGAGGAGAGGTAAAGACACTCCTCACAAGCACTGACAATTACGTCGAGGATGTTTTATACTTCTGCTAATAATAATAATAATCATTGTTGTGCTCTTTGTAGAGGGAAAAACTGACTACTTTGCTCGCAAGCGCCTGGTCATTCAAGATAAGAACAAGTACAACACACCCAAGTACCGGATGATTGTCCGTTTCTCTAACCGGGACATCGTCTGCCAGGTAAGTGTGCACTGATGTTTTTCCACTACAAGGGATGGGGCTCAGTCCATGAGGAGCTGAGATGTTTAAAAGGACAGGGATCACCATTGTATTAAGAGGAACTCTGTCTTAGTTCAGTCTATGATAAAGAAACGTGATCACGAATGCACATGGTCAAATCCGGATGCGGAGACGCACACATTGTGAAGATTTTTAGCAGTCCATGTCAAGAGTGTTGTAGGTTTTGTGAATGTTTTTGCCTGTGATTGTGTCGCAGATTGCCTATGCCAAGATTGAGGGTGACATGATCGTGTGTGCTGCCTACTCGCACGAGCTGCCAAAATATGGGGTTTCCGTGGGCTTGACGAACTACGCAGCAGCTTACTGCACTGGACTGCTGCTCGCCCGCAGAGTAAGTCTTTTTCATGGTCATGCATCGATCCCAAATTGAGCGAGGAGACGGAGAAAATGTTTGTACAGATTTGAGTGAACTAGAATTTGTTTGGTTGCTGACACAGATTTTGTATTTTCTGTCCTCAGCTTCTCAACAAGTTCGGTCTGGATAAGGTGTACGAAGGCCAGGTGGAGGTGACAGGTGACGAGTTCAACGTGGAGAGCATTGATGGTCAGCCAGGCGCTTTCACCTGCTACCTGGACGCTGGGCTTGCTAGAACCACCACAGGCAACAAGGTGTTTGGTGCCCTGAAGGGGGCTGTGGATGGAGGCCTGTCCATCCCACACAGGTAATTATAAATGGAGATTAACCTGTCCCACGTTCAGGTCATAAGCACATCTGGATGTTATTAAGTGTTGTACTATATGAATGAATGTTTATGTTAGAATAGAAAGTAATGAAAACTTCCTGAAAATGAACTAAACATACAAAGGCAACCGTTAAACATACTCGTACAGTAGTTGGAAACAATTATCTTTTGTCTGTCCTTGTGTTGAAGTTGAACCCTAATCCTTTGTCATTGAAAGCCTGTTGACAAGCCTGTGTACAAATAGCTCGGGTAGCTTTCTTTTCTTGGTCAGCCAGACCTTTTTTTGACCCAGAGTTGGTCTGAACCGGTTCTTTTGGCAACTGATAGTGCTCCTTCAAAGGTCTTACAGGCCAATTAAGTCATTGATACAGGCTTGTGGTGATGGACACCAGAATTAACGGTGATGTAGTCATCATCAGAGTGCTGTGGAATTGAATTTGTTAACAACAAAATAGCTCTGGTTGTGGGGCCATCCAGTTGTGTGCAGAGTTTGTGCTTTCATACTGTCTCACTCTTGTGGTTAACAGTCACGTGACGGAACATACAACCTTATGAGGACTTTTCTGTCAATAAGCTTGTATTTTCGCTCTAAAGAGCAGTTCTTTTGAATTGTTTGGATAGAGCACGTACAAAAATACCACTGACAATATGGAGTATATTTGTGGATGAAGCTGTATGCCGTTTCATCTTCTGTGCAGGTGGTTTCTTTTATTTCTAAGTATGTTTTGAAGCAGTTTTGTTAAATACTGACCTATATTTGCTTTTTGCACAAAATATCTAATGTTGGGGGGAAAAACGTAACACTAAAAATCACAACTGATCAGTAGCTGCCTCCTCTAGACAGACCGTCTGGCTGGCACATGTCCTCCCCAGCCATCCTCCTGACAAAGGTTGACCGGAGAATACTAGTCAAAAAACCACCTAGCAATGATTATAGTCCCGTGCACGGATTTTAAACGTGCGCTGGACATTACATTCATTATTCCTGATGTGTACGTCTCAGAATTTAGTTGCTGTTGGGCTGTCTACACCATGACTCACTCATCAGTTTTTTTGCATTAAGGGGCGTTGTGACTTCTGCATTAATACACCATTACACCTGACAGATGAGTCTTCTATTGGCAATTAGAGGACGAGCTCTGAAAACATCTCGGTGCAATCACATTTGTCAGTTCCCCCGGCTTCACAGACAGTTACTTGGCAAAGGCTGGATTTGTGGTATAAAACACTGCATCACGGTGTCACATGATCGTATTTATTCAAAATCTCTTCCTGAACTAGAAATGGTAACATTCTAAAATCGAGGATGTTCTTACATTTTCTTACACCTGACATTAGAGTGTGACATCTGTAGCTATTATGTACCTGTTGAGATGTGCTAACAGGATCTGAGCCAGTTTTAAGGTTGAAAAGACATGTGTCATCATGCTATTGAGCCACTTAAATATGCCAAGATCCGTTTTGCAGAGTATAGATGACTGAAAATGAATACCCAGTGCTGAGTGCAAGATGTTCGAGTGAATGGGTTGATGTGAAAATTAAACTGTGAAGTTATCAATTATGTAATTTTTTTTTCCTTCTCCCCCTCCAGCACCAAGCGATTCCCTGGATATGATGCCGAGAGCAAGGAGTTCAATGCTGAGGTTCACCGCAAGCACATCTTGGGCATCAATGTGTCTGAGTACATGAGCTACCTGATGGAGGAGGATGAGGACGCTTACAAGAAGCAGTTCTCCCGCTTCATCAAGAATGGAGTCACCCCTGAATCGGTAAGTCCTCTTTGTGCGTTACTAAATTGCCTTTCCATTCTGAACTGTGCAGCACTTTCAAAGTGTGTCTTGATGAGTTTGAAACCTAACCTCAAGTGAACTTGGTCTCCCAGTAATGGTGCGGTTATTGCATTCTTTCAAAATGAAAGCCTACAATTAGTGGACTATATGTGAAGTGCCTTCAGCATTTAAAGATGAAACTTGTACAAACCAGATGCTTGATTTTATCCCCATGAGATTATTGTTTTACAGTTTAGATAAAGGTTTTCAGATACACTTATCACTTCTCAGCCTCTTTCATGTCAGTTATTCCACACTGTGGATTCAATTTATAAAACCCGTTGCCATGACGCATTTTGTGTGACGGTAAATTCTTGGATGACGCACTACAGCGTGTCAGGAGTCATCTGGGCAGAAAACTTAAACGCTACTTCAATCTGCATTTTAGAACTGTGTAAACAGGTGCATCTTGGTCCGTGTGTAAGTTAGGGAGGATACGTATTTGATGCTGAAAATGTCTGCAAATGAACACGTCAAATACTAGGGTGAGTCAGTTTTGAAGAATGTATTATAGGAGCTGAAGCTGATCCGGAGTAATTTGGACAGGAGACTGAGCAGTTGTCTGTTTTTCAGATTGAAGGAATGTACAAAAAGGCTCATGCTACCATTCGCGAGAACCCAGTCCATGAAAAGAAGCCTCCCAAGGAGATCAAGAAGAAGAGGTGAGAAATGCCTTTTTTTAATTCTAATGTTGATTTTGGTTTTAGCTCTTGTCTATTAAGGAAATACAGAGGCTCATCAGTGTTTTTAAACTTTTTTTTTTCCCTACAAAACTGTGGTTAAAACTTCGTTGTTCTGTTCTTGTTACAAAGGTGGAACCGTGCCAAGCTCTCTCTGGCCCAGAGGAAAGACCGTGTCGCCCAGAAGAAGGCCAGCTTCCTCCGGGCTCAGGAACAGGAGGCTGCAGATTGAGGTGTTGGTCTGCTCCTTTCATAAGAAACGAATTTGTTCAAATAAATCTATAAAACACATTCGTTCCTCTTGTGTACTTTTTCACTTCATTTTTGGTACTATTTTACTTGCAGTGTAAATGATGACACCAATTTTAATACTGAGACTTATTTTTATACGATTCTAGGAAGCTAAAGTCCTGCAGTGAAAAGTCATCATTTCAGTAAACAATGAAATTAAAATTAAAAGGACATGAAGGGTATATACAAACTAGAGTGTAGGTTCTTGATTTAAATTTATTAACTGCTTTCAAAAAAACCTTGGTTTGTTACTGTGACCTACATGTAAATTGACCTATATAATTTAAAAATTAAAATAACATTCTGACAGCTGTAGAACTAAAAATACATCATTGTTATATGGAAGTGGGATATATTTCCATGTCAGTTTTACTAGGAAACGGTGCGACTCAGTCTTTGTGCCAGTTTGTTGTGCTGGTTTATTAGGAGTCTTTCGTGTGAGAGATTTTCTTCCAGAGCAAAGTCTTCAGGTTGTTCAGAATTAGTGAATGCTCAATTTCCATCTGTTCTGCTGAACCTTTCAGTGCGATGCAAGCGTACAGCTGCTTCTCGAGCTCCTCTCTCACGTCGGACGGTGCTCCCCTCAGAATGTAATCTTTGAGCGCTTCGCAGGCTTTGGCTAAGTTCGGCCTGGCGACCTCGGGCGTGCAGCGATGCTTGGTGAGGTCGCAGGAAGTGAGGCAGTCGGACCCGTAGAGGCAATCCTCGTCCACGTCGCAGCGCTGCTGCCTGATTCCTTCCTGGAAGATGGCTTCGGGAACGATGTAGCGCGCGTCCATCACCTTCAGGTCGTGGCGGTCGTTGTAGCCGAAGCTGGCGGCGCTGACGTCGCACATTATGAAGCTGCCGAAGGTGCCGTGAAAAATGTCCTCGACCAGCTCCAGCAGTCCGATGGCGATCTTGGCCTTGTGTGGCCAGGACGGGGTGAACCATTGGTCCATGCTCCGGCGCAGACCGGCGGGAATCCACACCTCCATGATCCAGGGTAGACTAATCCCGTACAAGGGGGAGTATGGCACCTTCTCCATCACGTACAGGTCTCCGCAGAAGCCCAGTAACTTGGGTGTGTGCTCTCTGTCTTGCAGGACTAACGCTAACAGGAACTCGTTGAGCTGCAGCAGAGCCCACGTGGAGCGGGCTTCTGGTAGTGAGATGTGGCCGTCTTTATTGGCATCTGCTATGGATAATACTTGGGTTGCCAGGTCTGCGAGGTTTGCCCGATCCCCCACTTTGGCCTGTAAAGAAACGATAAAGGTCTCGAGGCGAAATAAGGCTCTGAATACCGACTGTTTTGTGTTTAATGGAGCAGTCCTGACCTTTAGGTGGTTGTGGATCATCTCCCTGAACTTCTCCACAGAGGTCCCCTTGGTGGGCTTGCTGAAGGCCGCCGACGCCTCCTTCTTTGGCTCCATCTCGCCTCCCAAATCGTAACGCCGAACCTCCTCCATCTGGCACTTAATGACCCCCTCTAAGTCTCCCCAGCTCCCAGAGTAAACCTGGAACACACAAGGGGTAGGCCTGAGCTGGATTGACACCAAGCAGACTGGGTGGGAGTGTGTTTTGGGACTGACCTGGCTGTTGGGTTTCGCGGTGAAGCACTTTCCCAGGTAAAGTGTCTCTTTCTCACACAGGCTGCTGCAGGCCGACCCGTCAATGACTCCCTTTCTGTACTTGTCACACTGAAAAAATATATATATATATATTTAAAAGAAAAATCACAGTATACTCATTTTGCAGGACGGGATCTGAATGGGTTGGGACAGATGAGGGAAATTAAATACCCACTATTGAGTTTTTGCAGTCGTGCCCTCGGCACAGCTCTGTGTAGGAGGAGTACTCCACGTACACTATCCAGCTCCCCACGAACACTGCCAGCCAGGAAAAGAAGAGGTACTTCATGTGTTGGTAGGAGAATCTAGCCTGTTGGCAACAGATTTGAAAGGTTCAAATTACTGTAAGAGGAGCGAATATCAGCTTTAAAAAGTCATTGAAATTGTGACTTAGTAGTATTGTGTTACACTCAAATGCTAATGCTGTTCAGTTATGTAACAGTTATTTCCAAAAAAAAAATAGCAGGGGGCTCTGACTTAAATCATGTGCAGAACTCTGAATGCTCCAGTGTTAAGATGGATTTTTATTTATTTATTTTTTTTCTCCAGATACATGATGAGAAGATCATGTTTGTAGCTTGGGGCCAGTTCATCATTCTCGTTTTTCATATGATAAAGCACACAGCATTCTCTTGAGTGACCCTTGCGCTAACCCGACTATTTATATAAGACATGCAAAGTTTGGGATGGGAACAGAAATGCAACACGTGACAGGGCCACATGCTGTCACGGCTCCGCTGCTCGTGTTCAATATTCAGCAGATTTTTCACACATTAAAGTCAGTTGACTTGTCCACATCCTCTGGAAGTGGTTGTATAATGTCCCCTGTGGCCTAAGTATATTTGTGAAGTTGTGACAAAATTTTCAGCTGTGTATCTCAGCTCACTATCACCTGAATAGCTATTCTTCAGGCCGTTCTCCCGAGAGGGAAGATCAGCATTTATGGGAATGCAACTTCCAATATTTCAGAGGCTTTGAATTTTTATTTTTGTTCATTTGTTTTGTCTTTCACTCTAATACAGATGAATTATTTTGTATCGCTAACAAAGTAGGATATTCATCGAATTATATTAATAGAATTACCTTTGGTGGGAATGTGAGAATTAATTATTTGGTGGCCAAACTTATTAATATTAATTAATTTTTTATCCTCTAAAGCGAAGTCCAGTGAGATGGCAGCATTAAGCTAAGGTTGATCTTATTCACGTCCTTGGCAAAGACACCAAATTTTTCCTGACGGTCAGTTCAACACTTTGCATGTTAGCCTGCTGGGTAAAGTCAGATTGTAAGGGTTTATTTAATTAATTGGCTTTGCAAAAATAAATAAATGTAGCAATTACCATTTTATTTTTGGCCACTTGGGGGCAACAAAACAACTTGTAAACAGCAAAATAATAACAGCATATTTTGCTGTTTGTTGTTGTTGTTTGTTGCTTAGTTTCAGTTTATAGTCATTATTTTTTCATGCTTTTTGTGTTGTTGCAGCACTGCTTATATTCTCCATCATCTCCAGACAGGAGGGAGAAAAAAAAATCAGTCTCTCAAACCATTAATCTCAATCCACTGCGTGCACCAGTTGCTAGTGTTGTCACAGACATTTTGGAGCTGGGCAGAATGTGGACTCATCAGAGATTTTGATCTAAAAAAGAGTGGCCTGCAGATCGAGCCGGTGAGAATAAATCTAGTATGTAATGTGTGCGTATGTGTGATGGATGGATGTAAAACAACCAAAACAAACAAAAGAAAAATGAACTAAAGGACTCCAAAACACCAAAGAGCGATGAAGAGAACTATTGAGCCAGACACTCATAATTTATAGTCTCATAATAATTAAATGAAGTAGTGCAGCCAAGTACTAGGATAGATAAATGAGGTATTGCAGTGTAACATCCTGAAAAAATACAAAGATTCATGTCCTACTTTCTCCTAGGTAACTGTGCTCTCCACCACATTCACCAACAGAAACAAAGCCGGTTTTAACAAATACTAAACGCAGAATTGCCATAAATGAGTATTACAGTATGTGCATTTAGAGATCATGTTGTGCTCCATATAAAAACTCCTTTTAATTTATGTTAACAGCAGTCATTGGGTCAGTTAGTAGGGGAACAAGTCCCTAATAGGAATACGAATTAGCCCTGAAATGAGTTGTATCACAGAGTACATCATTAATGCAATTGCTTCTAAATAGGTGCTCTGTAATTAACAGTAAATGCTGTTTGCAGTCTGGTGGAACATTTAGCGTGACTCCAGACTCATTACCTTGTCCTTTGATTTTCTTTCCAATCCCCCCGCTGATAAAATATACAGTCTGCCTGGATCCATAATGGCAGCCATCCAGCTGGAGAACATTAGTGAAAAATGACTGACTTTTAGCAGTCCCACTTCCCCGTCTATTAATGATTCTTGCGTTCGGCGCTTGACAGTGATGGACTCCCCCGCCTGCCACCCGGTGCCCCTTTTAGTTTATTGGCATTAGTCTCTCGATCTCCATCTCCCTTCTTATTTTTCCTTTCTGTGACACTCTGCCCTCCTCCTCCTCTTTTTTTTTGACCCAAACACAACGGAAGACAATTTAACCATGTAAGAAGACAAAGATGTGTGAGATTTTTTTTTTATTTTTTCTGTACAGTATCTGCTTGAACAGTAGGTCACACTGTATTTGTCATTAGTGTCTCTTTTCAAATGGAACTTCCATCCATTTTAGGCTTTTAACAGAAAGCGGACGGAAGAAATGAGCTCTAGATGTCGTCGTATTTTGAGGAGAAAGAATGCCGCGTCTGTTTGAGGTCGTGTCAGTCATTTGTCCAGCTGTGGGCAGATTATCACACCCATTATCGCAGACAAAGGCGATAGCAAGCGGTTGACGTTTCTGCAGACACGGAGGAGCATTTGCATTCAAGTAGAGCTGTGTTTGGACAGCGGACAAATGCGAGTCCAATATTCACTCCCCTTTTAGTTGCTTTGATTTGCGCCAACTCTCGGGAGGAATAACTGGCTCTAAATGTTCCATTATGCTCACCAGCTGGTTGCCAACTCCAATATTTTCTTTCGCTTGATTCCGTGAAAGTACAGGACTGTGTGATTATCAGAGCGTTTTTATTGTGTGGACGAAAAACTAGATTGGTGACAGTAGTGAGAATAAATGTAAACACTAACGAGCATCTAGGACATGAGTTGGGTGATAATTCCCTTTGTGGTCACATGGTGGTTTGCCCTATTTTTTGCTTTTTAAGGTTTGCATCCATATTATTGCAGCCTATTTATCTTTCCTATAGTCAGTCAGTCTGTCTGTCTGTCTGTCTGTCTGTCTGTCTATCTATCTATCTATCTATCTATCTATCTATCTATCTATCTATCTATCTATCTATCTATCTATCTATCTATCTATCTATCTATCGTACATATGCAAATCTTATAAATGTTTTGCTTATACTGATTATTTATTGATTTCATTAGTGTCATTTTGTTATTTATTAATGTTATTTTATTTCTAATTATCTTACACCAATTTTTCATTTTACTACTGAAAACCAATAGCGACTGTAAAGCACTTTACTACAAATGCTCCCATATGACACATTAATACTGTATATTTAATGTATATAATATATAAACATTTAACCTAAAAATGTTGATTAGTGCAGCTTTAATATTCTGATAATGCTGTATTCAAATAAAACTGAAGAAGAATTCTGCATTCACACAGTTTCACTGGATAATAATTGAACTTTACAGTTAACGGGCACAAAATGAGATTGTGATTTCACTCATTCACTGTGGCAAATAAAAAAAAAAACTTTAACTGAGATCAGATTCACAGTTTCTGCAGTAATTCTCCAAACACCTCTCAGACACAGAGAAAGGTCCAGTTACCACTGACGAGCTATTTGAATGTGGTTTCTGCTGCTTTATCTATCGATTGGTACGCTTACTAATCTGACCACACGGCCTCACGGCGAATTTAACAGCACCGGCCACAGAAGCAAGTGCTGCCTGTACCTCCCATCAATTTTTCCGTAGGTGAAATGCATTAACAGCAAAAAAAAAAAAAAGAAAAAAAAAACATTATGGAAATAACACTCTGTGGGGGCAACAAACGTAGGCTCGGCCTTTTCCTGATCAATAATTTGTGGCTTTCATTTCAGGTCTGGCGGATGCATTTCTGTCCTTGGGATTATGTATTGACCCTTTGCGAGCGGCGAGAGTTACACAAACATGGCTAATGAGCCGGTATTGATTGCGGCTGCTGTGACAGCTATTAATTAGGGGCTGACTGAGGACTGTGGCCGTGTGCTGAGCTGGGTGGAAATGGTGGAAATGGCCCGTCTTCATCTGGTTGAACCGTTTCCTCTCCACCTACACGCGGTCCCGCTAGAATAGAATAGAGAGCTTCTGTCACGTCAACCGGGGAGTTTCTGAACATGCAAAGATTCATGGTCTGTCTGTGTTCTCGCAAAGTCCAGCTGATGCTCAGCTGCTAAAGCAGAGAGGAGATTAAAGCTGATCATGAGCTGCGCCTTACTATTCTGACACTTGGTTTTTTTGCAGCATGCGCGCCATTCATCCATTATGTATGATCATAAAGCTATCCCTCTGAGGTTGCTGGTTAATGGGCTGCTGTGCAGAACTTCAAAAGACATGAAAACAGAAGCTGGAGGAGATTTATGAAGAGTTTCTTCTAACATGGCTGATCTGCAAAAGCGGCCTGACGCCGTACGCACGCAGAGAGTGACCCGGTTAAAATGATGATGGGAAGGATCACATGAGAGAGCACCAGTGCTTCTCCACTTTCTCCTATGAAGTCTACGAAATGAAGCCACAATGTGCACACAAGCAGTACCAAGATGTAACTCATCGTGGTCCAGACGACAGGCAACCCCCCGTCACACACACACATCCTACCCCCAACCCCCACCCTCACACAAAGCACAGATATTCATGCTGACTCAATACTGCGACATGTGAGCGTTATTTAATCGGCACTCACTCTGTCCGTCAACAAGCTAGAAATGTAAAAAACAAAAAAGCTGAATGTCAAGTGCACACAATAAATGCACATGTGTGGCGTTTCTGCAACGACTGCAGCTTTCGGTCAGAAGAAACGCACTCCCGTATCTAAAACCCACAAGCCCGGGGCGTAATGTGTGAAAACGGGAGACGGGGGCTGCTGAAAATTTAAGTTGGGTTAATGCTCAACATTTAAATCACTGTTAAATCATTCATCGCTGAAATCGAAATGCAGCTGCGTCTTTCACAACGATGTTCTTGCTTGCGCGTGGTTGCAGCCACAGAGCCTTTTCTCAGTTTCTTGTAACTGTTCCTTTGATGTGGAGAACGTAAGCCATGACCAAGGAGTCAGAAGTGCTGCAAATTCAAATATATTGATGCTGTCACAGCTTTTTTGTTATAGCTCTTGTTTGAATGCTCCATTTTGGGAGAGAAATGTCATTCCTTTCTCCATCTGCTGCATTTTGTTCCAAAAACTTGAATGAATCAGTTCATATTAAATACAGGTCACTTGACGAATAAAATAGGATTGCAATATGAAAATCATGGCATGTACCTATGTGGGATGTTTGGAAACGGGAAAGGAAAAACAATACGCGATACGATAAGTGATCTTTTTTTTTTATTCCTTTTTATAGTATCATTTGTCAGTTGCCAAATCCAAAGACGGAGAAAACAACAGAATCTGCTCACGAAAAAAGACCAAAAATGTTGCACTTCAGAGGAAGTGGCATCTCTCTAAGGATCCCTGAATGACACTTCTTAAGTTGCCACTGGAAGGCTGGGGTGGCCTAGAAAACTGAGCATTGCTCATGGTTGTCCCTTGAGACTGGCTGTCTCTTCCTCCTTACACCACACTTGACAGTTTTTGTCTCTTACACGGGTAAGGACAGGAAGCAAGCCTCGGCTGCTGAGACAAAACTGCTCAACCGATATTACAGATGAGAAGGAGCCGGATGTCCCCAATTAGAAGAACAGTCAGGTGCTGTGGTCCGACAATAAAATTAGACATTTTGTTTTTACCCTCTCAATTTGAGTCCTATTTTTTAATGTGTGGATCTTGAATCTGTGTAACCGAGACCTCCACCTGTCCTTGAGGGGCTTCCCCGGCAGTTTACTTTTACTTATGAGAAATGCCACTTTGGACTTCACCTAATTTCGCTCACATGAAACTGTTACATAATGGCCTTCAACACCTTCCCAGATGAAAGCGATCGGGGCTCTGCACGCATCACATGCAGGTCTGTTTGATCCAGGTAGGACGTGAAACAGCCCACGGATCACGGATGTATCTCATTTCGTGGCGCTAAAACTATGCAAGCAGTAAAAAGACTAATCCAAGGTGATCCTAAACTTTGCCAGCCCCGGAAACAGCCTCCTCTGAAGGTACAGCTGTGCCATCATGGAAGTGGTTGCTACAGCAACGGGAATCAAGAGGATGGTTGAGTCCCGTCGAGCATCAAGTGACTTCATGACTCATTTTGAGAAACCTATGCAGCAGCTGCTCGGTAAATAACCAGCACGAAGGTCAAATGATAGATTTAAATAAATATTTAGCACCAGTCAGGCGCCACGATGCCCGCGCGGGCTACCTGTAACATCGGGCTGCGGGCAGACAGACAGACCTCCAGCTGGACCTCGCACCAGAGCAGAGCGGGAGAGAGGGATTTCCCAGAAGCTTACCTGGATGTACAGAGGCTTTCGCAAGAACCCCCATGGAAACAGACCTCTTGCCATGGCAAACGCAGAACATCTCACAACAGCCGCTGAAGGAAAATTGATTCGGGCTACATTTGTATCAAAGCAGCGCCCGTCGGTAAAACCGCGTTGGATAAAATGTAAACCATCACTCAGTCTGTCCGCAGCAACGTGGATGCGCGTTTTGGACGCGGAGAAGCGGCAGACTGAGCTGCGCCGCCGACTGCAGCGAAGTCAGACTCATATTGGGCCAGGCTCATATGTGAGGAGGGGGGGTTGGCGTTGTGACCAATTACAGAGGAAGGATGGATACCAGTTCTCTGTTTTATTCAAACTGAAACGCGCTGCTCCTGTTTTGGTTCTGGTTTTACATATAGGGGCTTGGTGTGACATAATCAAATTGGAAACGACCAAAACAGTCCAGTGCATAATGGAAAGTTAGATGCGAAGGTGCTGCAATAAAATTTAGAAAATCCCAATTAATATTTTGGGTGACAGCATGCAGGGCACTCTTCCTGTTTATTCTTCAATGGTCTTTGTTAATGGTTTAATGCTTACATGAGAAACGTTTAAAATGAGAATAGATAGAGGAATTATAAGATTTGCATATGTACAAGAGATAGATAGATAGATAGATAGATAGATAGATAGATAGATAGATAGATAGATAGATAGATAGATAGATAGATAGATAGCCTACTTCTTTTTTAAAGTTACATTTTTAAGGATTTTAACTTTGCCTTTTCACATTAATAGAATCTGACAAGAATAATTTCCCTCATGAAGAAATTCTTTCTCCGAATTGAACATTCATCCATTCATTCACACAGCACTGTGTGCACTCGGCTGCCACCTGTGTGGGCACCTGGGAAGCAGCTCTGTGGTTAGGAGGTTGCTCGAGGCACCTCACACATGGACACATAGGGGATGGGGATTTCAAATCTGCAACCTTATTATCCTATATCTTCTTGCTCTCTTGCTACTACTTCACGGCTCCCCTTCAAGACAATATCCTTCTTAATTTAGTTTTGTGCAAGATTGTGTAAAAAAAAAAAAAAGAAAAAAAAAGTGGATCATCGCCTTAAATGCCGCATGGATATGAACAGAAACAAGCAGCTTCCTAGAAAGTTGTAGATATTACATAGTTAGATCTGCACACACCACTACTTTAAAGCACACAAAGCACTGGTATTTTTCTTTTATCATTTCAAGTACTGAAGAAAAACAGAAGCGGAGGATGGCACAGATCTCCTGAGGTGTTCCTTAGGGATGAGTCTCACACCTCAGAGGGAGGCTTGTCAGCACAGGGGGGGAGAGGAGAAACTGTTTACTTAAATACAAAAGTGGGATCATGAATCCCTTCGTCCTTCTTTTGGGTTTGGCCTACATTTGCATGAAGTGCGCTGTGCGTGTTGTAAGGGGAGTAGAGGAAAACCTTTTATTATGTCTTATAAATTAAGAGATTCAAGGTCGTAAAACCGCACCTCAGGAGAGAGCACCATCGAAAGGTAATGGGCACTCCAGTTATACGGCATATTAGCAGGTGCAGCACAGCCATTATCGTCCATCAAAGCAGATAGCAGCCTTAACTTTCTGTGATTCTTTGAAAACATATTGCCCGGTGTGTCTTTACAGTTAGGCATGGCAGGTTTAAATAATTCATGCACACAGAGCTAAAATCTTTATAGTACTACTACTCATCACCAGATGAGCCAAGGGCTTTTGTTGTTGTTTTTTTGGATGTTACTTATTTTTTTAACCGAGCTCGCTCTGTGTGCCCTTGCTTGCCGCCATTTTTGTGTATGCCTGTGTCAGGCTGCATCCTGCTGCAGGTGGCTGCTGTCATCAAGGAGTGTCACTGCCACGGGTCGGGGGTGCCTGGTCTGGTCTAAGTGTGTGGTACCCATCTAAGTAACATCCACATGAATGCCAGGTCCAAATGTTTACCAGCAGAATGCTGAATTGTCACAGGATGGTCAAAGTTATTCACTTCTCGTGTCAGTGGTTTTAATATTGTGGCTGATCGGCGTAAACCAGCTCTCTTCAGGTGTCTGGTTATGATACACATAGATTATTATGCTCAAAATGTAATAAAATAAAGGTCATCTCCACAAACATGACCTTTCAGATTGAATTCGCTCTCTCGAAAACATCTGCATTTCTAACTTAAATTAAATTTACCATTTATTAATGAGCAGGTCTGGGCTGCAGGATTGTACAACCCACACCTGCTGATTACCTTGTTACCTTTTTACCAAAAAAAAAAAAAAAAAAAAAAAAGCAAGCACAGCAAGTGTCTATCCTATAGCCTAGCAGAAATTATCATTATTATCATTATTATTATTATTATTATTTGGCATTTGTAGCGGATAGAAATCTTTGCCAGCTGATGTTTTAATGTCTGTGGATGTCGATTCTTGTGAGAGCGATTCACCACAGTGAAGTACTGAGCAGACACAGTCCTGAGAAATAAGTTCTGTGAGTCCTCCCCCTCATGGTGAAACTTCTGTATTACAGATTTATAGCCAACTTCTTCACTTTGACACTGAGTGAAAAAGACGGGAACATTTAGGACATGTGAGCACGGGGTTTATTCTGGTGGAGTGTCAGGACGTATTTTTGTCAAGTCACACCAAGAAGGTATCGCACTCTTATAAAATCTTTCTTTCAGTCATGCATTGGTTCCTTTCCATTTAGCTGTTGACTGTCTCATGCTATTTTTTTAATATTTATCTTTTGAGCTTCAGAGCGACAGCAAAGTTTGCCTCATCTTACGGTGGATAAATCCACTAATACTTTATGCTTTTTAGTTTAAATCACAAAATTACAGTTTGGTCCATATATATTTGGACAGTGATCAACACACTTTTATACCCAATATGGTCTCAGCTGTAATTTGATGGTATTTACATCCACATTGGAGGAAGGTTTTATGAAGCTCTTTAATATGTAGCTGCTTTTTCAAGGGACCAAAAGTAATTGGATAGTTGACTTAAAAGCTATTTCATGCAAGCTATTCTCTCGTCTTTTAAGTAGGTTAAATATGTGGAGTCGATTCCAGGTGTGACATTTGCATTTGGAAGCTGTTGCTGTGAACCCACAGCATGAGGTAAAAGGAGATGTCATGAAAGTTCAACAGACTATCCTGTTAGAAATAGGAAATCCATCAGAGGGGTAGCGGAAATGTTTGGAGTGGCCAAATCAACAGCTCACATTAGCACATTCTGAGGAAAGAAAAACACATTGGTGACCTCCTCCGGAACTCAAACTGATCGTATGATCCTTTCCACTGGGAAGAAAAATGCTTCGCAACATCCATCCAAGTGAAGGACCCTCCTCAGGAAGTAGGTGTATCAGTATCTACCAAATAGAGTCAGAGTACAATAAACAGAAGATTGTGTGAGAGTAAATACAGAGGGTTCACCACAAGGTGCAGACCATTAATCAGCCTCAAAAACAGAAAAAACAGATTAGGCTTTTCCAA
Source organism: Mugil cephalus (assembly GCF_022458985.1). Lineage (NCBI taxonomy): Eukaryota > Metazoa > Chordata > Actinopteri > Mugiliformes > Mugilidae > Mugil > Mugil cephalus. The sequence continues at coordinate 13,399,115 of NC_061775.1, forward strand.
AAAATGAAGAAAGTATGCAGAAGGCACACGACATCTTCTGTGAAACATGGTGGACACGGGCATGCAGGACTTCCAATAGCACTGGGTCACTAGTGTTTGCTGGTTATGTGACAGAAGACAAATCCATCCCAAAGTGTACAGAGATATATTCTCTGCTCAAATTCAGCAAAATCCAACACAGTTTATTGGACGGTGCATCATAGTATAGATGGACAATGACCCAAAACAAACAGCAAAAGCAACACAGGAGTTTTTCAAGGAAAAGAAGTGGAATATTCTGCAATGGCACCAGATCTCAACCCAATCAAGCGCACATTTCTCTTACTTAAGACAAAACTTAGGGCAGGAAGACTAACAGACAAGCAACAATCGAAGGAGTGAAGGCCTGGCAAAGCATCGCAAAAGAAGAAACCCGGTGTCAGGTGATGTCCATGGGTCCCAGACTTCAGGCAGTCATTGCCTATAAAGGATTCTCGACAAAATATTAAAAATTAGCATTTTGTTTATGCTAATGTTCATTTGTCAAATTACTTTTGAGCCCCTGAAAGACTGAAGAGACTTTGTGTAAAATGGTTGTAATTCCTAAACGTTTCATAGATATTTTTATTCAACCCCTTGAATAAAAGTCTGCAATTCAACTGCATATTAGTTGCTCAATTTCAGATCTAATATGATAACATGTAGAGTCCAAATCATGAAGATTGTGTTACTGTCCAAAGCACATGGTTGGACTGGGTGACACACTTGAGACTTTACCTCTAATTCACGCACATTATCTCAAACAGATGACAATGAGCAACATCCAAGACACTATTGTGACCTTTGGGATATATTTGGACTTAGGGACTGCACAATCAACCCTGTGACTAGTGGATGGCCTTCTCTGCAATTCTATAACTAGTGATCAGAAATAGACCTTGGCCGACTTTATTCTTCAAATGGGCCGACTGCTGAGTGTAGCATAATGTGCTTAGTGTGGCCGTCACATTGTGTGAGAGTGTGTCTATGAAAGCACCTCATTATTCTGCACGCACACAGTGGTCAAACAGTAAATGTGATGCGGTCACATATGAACCACGAAACCTCAGTCTCATGGAGGACATATGGGCTACCTCAACATGCAGGGCACCCTTACTCTGAGACACACGACATCTGGTGCAATCCCTCACAAATGGTTTAATTCAGCGATTCACAGCCTTTTACAACTCAGGACCCACTTTCAAATGTCAAAGATTTTCGCAACCCACTTCTGAACCCATAAATACAGAGGCCATATAATGTGTTATCAGTTTTTTTTTATTGAAGATTGAACATAAAGGACTGAACTGAATACAGGAGAAACATGTTGGAAGCTCCACAGTCACTAACACAGCGTCTGTAACACAGTCACATCAGTATTACAGTTTTCGAGGAGCTGTACACACACACACACACACACACACACACACACACACCCATCAGTCATTCAAGGAGCTGTCCATCAGCACCATACAGATATCAGAAATGACAAGCAATGGGTTGTCTGTAATAGTCTTAAAATGATTAATAAATAACAATGAAGAAATGCATTCTCATATATAACAATTTGACATCCAGTATCAGATCCAAACAAAATCCAAATATCAAAAGAAGACCATTAAATCCATATAAATGATGAAGATAACTTCAATTTCAGCGAAACCAACAACATCAAAGAAACAAAACTAAAACATTGGACTCTTAAAAAATTCCTTTTTCTTTTTAAATTAAAAACTGCAGTGGATCATATTACGAGGTCAAACCCCAAATATCAAACGAAACGATTTTGTGGTCCACTTGCAATATGGCTGACACGTTGGGAATCACTGGTTTAATTCATTCAGCCACATCTGATCGATCTCATCTTTTAACATATTCCCCTTCGAATATTTCATAGACCATGCATAGAAACATATTTGAGGAGCAGCATGTCTGGAAATATGCTGTCCTGGCTTAAAATTGCATAACAGATGGTGTTCGTCGCTTTGAGTGCGTGTCATGGTAATTCGATGACTCATGTTTTCACGATGAGCCTGCGGAATGACTCTGTGAAATAAAGTGACCCATTTACGTCTCCCCGCTCTCTCTTTCTGATGGGGATTAAACAGATCACCACTTCTCAAAAGTGGAAGTGTTGAGAGCAGATTTAGGCGGCTGAAAAGACGTGATTAGCAAAAGTTTACATGGGCTGCCCCTGACCTGATTTTCTACTAGAATTAGCTACTAGAACCAGAGTGAGATTGATTTTCCTCTCTTCTTCTGTTTCTCCACCTATCCAAGTAGCAGATACTTAACTGTGGGACAACTCCAGTCTGAGGTGTGAATGGGGGTGTGATTGGAGTCTCTAGCCAATGGCTCCCTAGAGTAACATTCATCGGGGAAAGAAAACAGGATCAAAACACATTCCTCCAATTACAGGTAAGAATATGGTTACCAAGCAAACTCATGATCATTTCTGATAGCTACCATCCACAGAATTTCCTTGAAAAAAAAAAGAAGAAAAACTCACCAGCATTCAACCTGCAAGAACCCAACAAGTCCAGTTACCCTTGTTTCAACTTGTAGAGGAGATGGTGGACGTGTGTGTGTTTACTCCGCACAGCAGTGACAAACAGCGACTATACACTCTGCAGTCATCACATGATCCGGCTCGTAGACCGTGATTAGCTGGTCCACAGTCACTTCTGATAAATTATTCTGTATGCTTTATTTTGTCATGTGCATGTATCGTGACTTCCAGAAACACAGCGGCTTCATTGTTGATCAAGCTGCATTGCATTTCGTTTTAGACATTTTAACACAGCAGTCTTTTGTGGATCAGTTGTCGAACAGGATTGGCCTGAAGGAAGAGGTGTCTGTTTTTCTGAAAAATATTATATATATATATTCTGCTCATTTACTGTTTTGATGTTGAGATTAGTAAAATTGTTACGGGGACAAAATTAAGTGTTATTCAAAGACTATGACATACACTAATCAGGAATAACTTTATGACCACATGTCTAATATTGTGTAGGTCTTCCTCCAAAGCCGTAGTGATACCTCAGGGAATTCAAATGGGCTTTCTGAGAGTTTCTGTTGTTAGTGGGGGCCTGTGGGTCCTAAGGGTTGAGGGGAGGGGTCTCTGTGGACCAGGCTTGTTGCAGCGCATCCCGCAGATACTTGATCAATCTGCGATCTGGGGAATTTGGGGGCCAGGTCAAAACCTTGTGCTGTTTTTCATGTTTTTTGAGTTGTTCTTAAACCGTTGGTGGCTTCAAGGCATCAGGGAGTGAGGAGTAAATGTTGTCAGTTCTCTTGTTAGGGATTTTAAGGTCGTGGCTGCGGGTCGGTGTAATGTTTACTATGGTATAGCTCGAAGTAGTGTACATTAAGAAAGGTGAAGCAATTGGTTTTATATTCTCTCACACTGAAGAAGAAGAAGAGAAAAGCCAGGGACCATAGTGGCAAAGTAATAATAGCACAAATCTTGAGTCACTCATTAAACTAGGTTGTTATACTGACTATGGGATAGCATCCATGTACTTCTAATCACTGTTATAATCGGTAGCTGCTGATTAGCTCTGCTTGAAGCCAGAGGCACGTGTACATCTGTGCATGAGACAGAGCGACACAAGCGAGCATGTTAAAATGGTCCTGCTCCATCCATGCACGCTCTGGGTTTCAAGTCAAGCATGCAGATAACATAATGGCTCCCTTATTATTTGCTGCATCTGCAGTCGCTGTAATTGCACCGTGTAGCCAGATAGCTGGTAACGTTCTAACCTTCCTACTCAACCTTGCCACTCCTCCCACTGCAGTGCACAGCCAGTCACCAAAATAGAACACCAAGCTGTGCCTCAGGAAAATACCTCTTTACAGTGTGGTTCATATGTTACTGAACATTTAGGAGGAAAGTTAAGGCCTAGTCAGTAATGAAAAGTGTCAGAGATCAACTGGTTCAGACAAATTTTAAAGGTTTTTGATCTTAGTCAACATGGAATGCTTTGGCCTCACAAATCTGAATTCTAAAATAAAGACAGACAAAAAAAGACATCAAATATATAGTATATGTTAATAAATGTGCCGTAACAGTGTACGTGGTATATTAATGACCTTATCTGCCTTCTAATAATGCCACAAAGGAGCTAGTGAGAGATGCTCGTTGTTTTTTTAATGGATCAGAAAAAGCCCTCCAGTGAACGGACCACCAGCTACAGACCGGCAATATATACAGACATCTTTACAGTGTAATATCTTGGGAAATCATTCTGTCATTCCCCCTTTTACACTGCGAATTAGACGAGAAAATCAATACAAGGCTGCTAGAAACGGTTAGCGTGTATATGCACTATGGTGCACAGGAAATGGATCCCTGGAAATGGAAATAGCTCGACTGGCTTTTCCAAATGTAACTGAAGTGTGGCTTTATACCAGGACCTCTACAGCTCACTAATAACATAACATACCTCAGCTTGTACGTCAACCAGCCACATCATTAAAACCACTGACAGGAGAAGTAAATGACATGGATCTTGTGATGTCACTTCAGTGTTCTGTTGGGAAACTTTTGGACCTGGCATTTGTGTGGATGATACTTAGACGAGATCGGTTGTTTAGTTAAATGAAAAATAAATAAAGCACAATGCTTGGCCTGAACTAAAATGTGCAGCAGACTTCAGTCCACGAGTTTAGTTCGGATGTGAAATATAGAGAAGGGTTATTATTTGCAAACCATCTGGCTACTGACACAGAGTGTTTGTTTGTGTGTAAGTGACTGTGGTGGAAATATTTCACATTCTGTGATTCTGTACTCGAGGTGCTTCATTGGAAACAGTGTCTGGGTGTAACTTTACTCTGTGGTACTTTTTGTCACATGCAGCGAACACTGCTGACCCTCAACAAGTGTGTCGGCTCCGTTTCGCAAATGTTGCGCAATTTTAAAGAGACCTGAAAGTGAAAGATAAACTGGCTTAACTAGTCCAAAAGATACAGTCTAGTTTTAGTTTTATAGCGCAGTCATTTCATGAATAAACCAATATTTATTAGCAAATGTCACCTAATGAGAGATGGCGGATACATTTTTCATGACTTGACCTTATGTGTGGCACACAAATGAATAAAACATTCAAGGATGCTTAATATTGGAAATATGATCAACAAAGTTTGATACATAGTGTCTAAAGTCTTCTACAGAAAAGCGTGTTTTTTCTGCCTGTTCACAGACCTGTCCTCAGTTGACCACAAAATGTTTCAATTCAATTTTCCATACCTATACCGATACATATAACTCTCAAACGCCTGTTCTTCCTGAGATTTCTGTTGAGTAAGTGTGAAAATTGTCTTTTTGTTTTTCTCTCAAGGGCTTTGTGAAGCCAGTCTTATGACTTGCTAATTGCAATGGTGCGTACTGAGAGATGTCTGTTTTCAGATGACTCCCAGGCATGTGCTGAGGTTACGGCCTATAAAAAGCCAAACATCACCAGCAGTACAGTTGAACTGCAAACAAACACGTGTTTTACCCTCTACTGAAGCAGAACAAGAAGCCTACGCTGGTCACAGTTTTTCACCAAGGTTGCTGGCTGTTGCGCTGCATGTCACTCGGTGTCCTTGAGTAGAGTTTTAGGCCGTGCCGTTCAGACTTTTAACACTCAATATGAGTAAGGGCTTCGGTGAGCTGACTCAGAGGGAGCAGGAGCTGCTGAAAATTCGCCGAGACAGCGACACAAAAGCTGCCGAACTGGTCAAGATGGAGAAGATGCTGCAGCAGACTAAGAACCTCCTGGATAAGAAGACACAGTCCGGCTCAGATAGCATGGGCTACCAGGAGAACATGGGTCTGTGTCACAAACACAGCTTTCCAGCTGCATGCTGTAAACACTGGCTCTTGTATTTGCATGTGTTTGATGTGTCTCAATTTTCTCATTTTCTGTTGCTGCTGCTGCCGCTCGCTGAAGTGGAGGACCTGGAGGAGAAAGTGCGCTCCAACAGACGACACAGGAGGAACTCCCTCCATCACACACAGATGCTGGAGAGTCAGATGAAAACGGTGAAAGGCGAGCTGGCTGGCACGCTGGACCACCTTCAGGAGCTGAGGAACGTGCTGCGCCGTTCCCAGCAGAAGGCAGAAGAGCGCAAAGTCGCCATGGAGAAGCTGGCGGCGGGGCTCAGGTGAACGATCCGCTCTGCAGCCACCCTCTGCTCAGAACCAGCTCCTGACCTTCTCAAGCCACGACACTCCCGGCATCTTACATCCCGCCAAAACAGCTGTACAGAAATTACATCTAATAAGGCCGCGCTTAGAAGAAGAGACTTGACCTGCTTTTGCTGATCTCCTACATCTCTGCAGCGAGGCTATGAAACGTCATCGTTCGGACTGTGTTGCTGATGTCAGGTAGCCTCTTCTCGCTTTTCCTCCTCATGTATAAATTTGTATTCTAAGGCCCTCGTGTTGACAGCGGCTGCTTCTTTATGTCTTCTGGAAGCAATCAAAAGGCGATCATAAATCACAGTTGCATAAACCGAACAGTCTGGATCCGATACTACATCACACGTTCGGTTTTGCATATTTTAGTGATGAAGAAGAAGAAGATTAAGAAGTGTTTTTCAGCTCCTAAAATATATACCTTGAACTATAGCTGTTCCCTCAGGATGTCGGTGACTTTCACACTCTTAAGCGTGCTCCTCCTCTGTTTATGAAAATGCCCACAGTGTTTTACTGCCTCGTGACCTCACATTCAGTGAAACCTGACAATAAATAACGTGTAAATTCTTACAAAATGACTCTCATATATGGAGATTCAGCATATAAACTGAAAATATGTGTGACAAGGCAGGACAGTGGTCCTTTTACTTTACTGTCTTTAGAAAAGTAAATTTAGTAGACAATTTATTGTCAGGAGTTTAAACTTGTACTAGAAGTGGACCTCAAAAGTGTTATACAGAAAGAAAACACAGTATAGATTCCCTCTGGGATCAATAGGTCGTTGTTTGTTTCCTGTGGTGAGTCATCTGAAAGCTGTATTTGTGCCTTCCCTGTGGCTCAGATATAATCACGCCTAATTTAGTACAGCTTGTTTCACGCAGAGTCACATGCTGTGAAGTTGAGGCGGGGGGGGATTTCATTCTCTGACCCTGACCTTTCAACTTATATTTATAACACACAAAAAAAAATATTTGAATGGCTCATTATGTACATCTACTGTGTTTATGTTTCAAGTTTTTGATTCTGAGAAATGCTTCCTGCCTTCTTAGAACTGTTATGTCTTATATGAGTATTATATGAATATACTGTATATTTATGTATAAGTACCTGAAAAGCTTTTTGGTATACGTGTTCAACTGTAGTGTTTTCTTCACACTTTCGAATCAGCTAGTCCAGAGGTGGCTTCTGAGAGAAATATAGATGTTCACAACTAATGAGCCCACAGGGGGCACTGGAGATTTCTCATAAACTCATCTGGGAAAATAAAACATGCAGCATGCTCCTGCTTGCTTTTTTCTTCCGCGAGACCACGCATTAGGATTCGGTTGATTTGATTTATTATCCCAATTATAAGCGGGTATAAGCTAGTTGCCCATAAATATGATTTAATTATTATTTAAGAGCTTTTCAGGTAGAGATAATGACAATTATATAGGACTATTTATAAAGATTGTTTGTAAGCTGCGACATATGTGGCTCCGGCGTACCAGGTTGTGCAGTTCCCTTCACCTACCCATATGCTGAAGCGTCTCTGAGCAACAGTGAACCCAAAATTACCCGAGCTGTACGGACCAGTGCTAAGCACTACTGTAACCCGCCTTAAATAAAAATACTGTACAAGTCTTGTCCAGTTACATGCTGTATCTTGTTTGTTCCGTCCGTCCAAATAAAACAGACTACTTCAAACTGTAGTTCATTCTTTTGCTCTGTGCAGTCACTTCCTGCGGTCTCTGCTGTTGCCTGGCAACCTCATAATGATGGCAAGACACTGGAAAACAGCGCCCTCGGCAAAGAAACACACACTGACATAACACCACGGAACTTTGTTGGTGAGGTTTGCGCAGAGCTGGCATGCTAGCGTTCAACCAGACTGTACCTCTGGTTCAAGATAAGATCACACACAGAGGGGAAATTAGCAGGACTGTGGCAACACATAGTATTAAGGACAGTACACACAAGACAAGGAAAAGTAAACACTAAACAAATTAAATGTGGTGGTTAGCACTGATGCCTCACAGAAGGTCTGGGGTCTGGGTTGTGTGTGGAGTTTGCATGTTCCCCCTGTGTGGGTTCTCTCCAGGTACTCCAGCTCCCACGAATGGCCTCTCTGTGTTACCCCTGCAATAGACTGGTGACCTTTCCGGGGTGTCCCCCACCTCTCGCCCAATGACAGCTGGGATAGGCTGCCCCATGACCCAATTATAGAAGATGAGATGAACCTTTATACACATCCGGTCTGCTGTCGTAGGCTTTGTTGCACAGCCTCGCAGCAGCAGGAAGGGTGACCTTTGGTAACAGCACGGGTGAAAGTGGTCGGTTGCCACTGAGATGCTGCTGTGCCACTCCATAGAAGGTGGACCACAGCGTCGTAAAAGGGCCTCAGGGGTGCTCCCTGCACTCCGAAGGGCTTAAGTGTCCTTGATCTCCTTGAGGACAGAAGAATAAAAAGTACCTAAGATTTTCTTTGAAACCGTTGTGAATTTACTTTCATGAAGCTCCATCATGCACTTACAAGTTTAGCCTAGCGTAAAGACCATGGGGAAAGCAAAGATGCAAACTATGGCCTTAGATGTCATCACCTTGAGGTTGCCAGGCAACCAGCAGAGGTTCCTGCAGGAAGCAGTTGCACAAAAACAAGTTGTCCGTCATATGGTGCAACCCCCCATAAACCTCCTATAATTTGTAGTTTTACAGAAACAAAGATACAAAGTGTTAGTTCATGTTCTATAGAGCTGATAGCAGTTTCAGATTTTTTTTTAACATATACACAGTCAGGTATTCTCTTGCACAATTTACACCGCGTTCTGGTCAGCTGTAGCTTTATGTGTACAAGTGATGTTAATCTTCTCATGTAACTTTTGTCAGGAAGAAATTCTGTGAGATTTTTTCAGCTGCTGTTTTATTTTGCATTTAACACCAAAACTCTGTAATTTGTAAAAGAAAAAAAAAACAACTGAAACCTGATTTCCTGTTTTCTATGCAGAGTCCGCAGCCTTCCACATTCAGCTTTGTGTACTCGGTGCTTATAGATTCAACACCTGCTAGTCACTGATTCAGTCAGTTTAATTAAAGCTGCTGAGACAAAACAGGTTATCCTGCCTGCCAACGGGATTCATTGTTCAAGATTGATGATGTCTTGGAACGTACGGAACTGCGGCACCGCCTGCTCATGTTAATCATAAGTGTTATCAACTCTGTGACTTTCAGCTACCATATTATTTAGTCATGCACTGATCAGACCAGACATAAGATAAGATAAGTTTACAACCACCAGCTTAATATTGTGTGGGTCTCCTTTGTGACCCCTGAGGGTGTCCTGCGGCATCTGGCAACAGAATATTATTAGCGGGGACCTGTTGGTCCTGTGGGTTGAGAGGAGGAGCCTCTGTGTACCAGGCTTGTTCCACTTCATCCCACAGATATTTGATCAGTTGGGATCTAGTGAATTTGGAGGCCAGGTCTAAACTGTTTTTGTGTCTGGCAGCTGTCATCAAGGAGTGTCATTGCTATGGGGTGGGGGGTGCCTGGTCTGGCCTAGGTGGGTGGTACATGCCTAAGTAACACCCACACGGATGACAGGTCCAAAAGTTACCCAGTAGAACATTGTATTGTTCTAAGATTGGGCAAGTACTGCTGAAACAACAACGAGGATGTAATAATTGGTTGGGAAGAGTTGGTGTGTTTACTGTATGTGCAGAATTAAAAAAAAAAAAAAAAACATATTGTCTACCAGAGATATGACGAATGTCCTTGTTGTGACAGTTTTGCAACGTTCACTAAAACCCAAAAGCCCCAAAACAGCATCATAACAATGAATGTGGTGTTCGCAGACGTGATACTATGTCATAGCTGGATTGTTTAAATACTTATGGAACTTTTCCCTCTCTGAATATTTGCTGCTTCAACAGAATGGCAAATACAAAAATACAAAACAAAAGCTATATGCATCGCAAGTATTCTTTTTGGCAGAAGCGACGTACAAATGATCTAAGCTACAGTATGTCATGCATCTTGCACACAGAGGTCATTGTAAACCAGATGTAGTGGCAGAGATGCGCCTAAGTTTTCAAATGTGTTTGACTGATGTGCATTGGAACAGGATATATCGTCGTGCGTTGACCAACCCTCAAAAAAAAAATTATGGCTTCAATCTTTCCCCGAAATTAACCACAGCTTAGATTAGACTGGAATATAAAATACTGCAGGATAAGACAATGAAAACTGAAAATTGCACTGCAGTTACATACTGAGCAGGCATAACATTATGACCACTGACAGGTGAATTAAATAACTTTGACCGTCTTGTGACGATGCAATGTTCTGCTGGGAAACTGTTGGACATGGAATTCATGTGGGTGTTACTTAGACATGTACCATCCACCTAGACCGGACCAGTCACCACCACACCCCATAGCCATCCCACTGACACGTCCAGCAGTCATTCCCAGCAGGATGCAGCCTGACACAGACACACAAAATAATTTAGGAACAACTACAAAAACATGAAAAAATCTGGCCTCCAAATTCACCAGATCCTAAACTGATCAAATATCTGTGGGATGCACTGGAACAAACCTGATCTACAGAGGCCCCTCCCCTCAACCCATAGGACCCAAAAACCCCCACTAACAACATTTTGTTAAATAGGACATGTTTTTCTAAATCCTGCTGGAATATGAATCCCTTGTTTCTCTACACAACATGCTCCAAAGTTAAGAGGAAGCTGAATTTGTACGTGTGGGAGGTCCATGACTACACCAAAGGTTCTGCCCTGTTCTCCACTTTTGAAACGAATCAATGTTACCGCTGCTAATTTTATAAATTCAGCATAACTGTACTGCATTGTGCGTGCTAATTCATGATTATTCATGATTCATGTGTTTGTTAACTGTCTTTGATCCAGATGTGAACAGATAAATGGCGCGGCACAAATCTGTTTTTATACATTTCCGCAACTGTTGCAGTAAGACATCACAGATCCTGACCGGCAGTTCAACTGTCATCTTCAGGTGAACTCATACACTGATTCTCAAATGCCCCTTCTCTTGCAGCATTATGGTGTATTCCAGTCAGGTTATTGTTCCGCTCTCTTTTATCCTGTATAAATCCATATACATCTAAAGTAAACCTTGTTAAATGAGGTACGGGGTGTTACGGGGAGCTTCGCGGGGATTGCACATGATCCAAGAATATTGCTTAGCGGTTTTCATCTAAATATATAATAAAAAAGCAAATATGCCGTCTCACTTTATTCCTCTTTCAAATAAGAGCGAAGTCGGGGTTCGGAGTTGACTCTGTTTTTATCTCACCAGATGAATGTGGAAAAAAACATCACCTCTGAATTCAAATTTGGGCAGTGTAAAAGTTTTTGTAAGCATGCATGTGCAGAATGTATGTAGCTAATATGTAGCTTAACTCAAGTCAGAGTAGCAGCAGGAGCAAGCAGCTGTAATGGATCTGTGCAGAGGTAAACTTGTCTACATTTCTTGCTCGGTGCTCTTGCCTTCAGTGTTTATTAAAAGCTAATCTAACAAGCTGGTGCACGTGGCTTCATCGATCTTTTCAACTTAACTTTTGCGAGGGAGAAAGAAAATTTAGTTTCCCAAAACTCAACATCCCATCTGACTTTAAAATCAAATATTTAAAATATTAAGGGTGACTCAAGGCTGTCTCACACTTAATTAAACTGACTGATAAATTAGCTGTGGTCCTAACCTGCGACACACAGTTCCCTTAAGTGGCTGAAAAGGATCCGCAGGGGCTGCTGCAGGAAATTAAAACTGAGCCTCGCCTGCAGACATTTCTGACTGACTGATTCTTGTATATGTGTGTACCCCTTATTCTACCAGGAAGAGGCCCTGTTATGACACTATCTCGTAGTAGTGATCCAGAAGGGCTGTTAATGCCTTTGTGTGAAACTCCGTGGCCTCCTTGGTTATGATAACAGCCCATATTCTTGACAGTTATGCAACATGCAATGTTGAGCGGTCTGCCCCGCTCAAGTCAGAACAAGTAGCTCGTAGTTGGCACCCTTTGTGCTCAATCACCACGTTAGAGCCGTGTGCTTGTGTATGTGTTTTGTCTTGTGGAGGCACGGTGGTATGTCCCAGATGGGACCGTGTTAGTTGTGCACACGCAACACAATGAGGCAGAATGTGCTGATGCAGCTCTGATGGTGGGAGTGATGGAGCCAGCACTAACCTGAGGCGACTGACGGAGCTCAGAGGGGAGATTTGTGCCTTTTCTTTCTGTCACGCTGCCACGTGGGAGTCAAAGTGGTCACAAAACTTTAGCTGCTGACAGGTTTTTGACAGACGATCACACCCCGAGCCGAAATGAGCGCTAAAACAACAACAATGTAATTGCCAAATCAACTGCGCAAGCGGAGAAGATGAGTGTATATAACAGGGCATATAGTCTAATGACTAGACCGGCTGTCCTAGCCGTCACAAATCCACTGTTTAGGACTCGGGAAGCCAATGACTCAACGTTCCATCCTGTTTTTTCCTGAAATTCCTGAATTCTGACTCATTAATGTTGCAGCTTATTGTCGGAGATCTCAAGTTCTGTGTTAAATATTCCAACTGACCATTACTCACAACCATTGCTCCAAACGTTAAATATACGTCTTAAAGCATTAAATGTTGCGTCACCTCTGTGCATAAACTGGGCACCAACTTTTTTTTTCCATGGTCTTTTGTGAGTTTTCATTTTCGCTTGCAAAAGCTGCAAACTTACGTAACAAACTTCAGTCTAAGGATGAAACTTCTGCAACTCAACGGCACGATATTGCTGCTCGTCCGATTTAGTAGCATATATGAACCGTTCCACTTTGTCTGATTTAGTTTGACCTACATCACTATGATTTGCATGATGTAAAAGATAATACAAGAGTGCAAATGCAAATGTCGAACAACACACATGAACTGTCATTTACAGCATAACTGCTGCATTCACACACCGGTGTTGGAAGAAACATTCATATCATATCATTGTGTTAAGGTATACACCAGCCCTTGTGTGTTTTACCAGTTGAACCACTGTCACTGAGACACTGACAGTGAAGCCTGAGAATTGTGGCTGGCAGAGGTTGAGCTAATCTTAATGGCCTTTTGTTTGTCTGGGCGGCTTTCTCAAAAGTGCCAGCTTAGTGCATTATGAGTTTAATCATATGCTTTGCAAGTAAAACCTGCACAATAAGCATTAATTCAATCTGAGGAAAGTAGTGTGATAGTACACTGAAACGCAGGGGAGCAGGGGTTGGTAAAAATGGAAAATATTCAAGCATGCAGCAAGGAAGTCCCAAAATAGACGGGTTAGTGTACTTCTGGACGTTATTTGACTTAGGCGTTGGTGCATTTTATTTGAGATTATCGTGTTCACGTGAAGTTTTACGAGTCGTTTCGTAATAATTTTGGCAAACTTATTTTATTCGGGAATCCTTCCAGCACGGCTGTTCTTATAGTGGGTTGGGTGAGGATGCGGCCGGACACGCCTCTCCCTCTGAACGCGGATGTTTGCTCTGCCTATATAGCCCGATCTGCGCGCAGGCAAGTCCGTGCGGAGAACTGGAAGAGCAGCGGCGCAGCTTCTACACACCCAGCATCTGTCTTTGCACCTCAGCAGGTAATGGAAACTTTTTATATATATATTCTGCCAGCAGCCTCTTTTTATGCCGTCTAAATTGATGCAGCTTTTAACACAATGTTTGCAAAATGTCTCTGCAAGACTGACGAGTTAAGATGTGCCTGCTTTTGCTTCAAAATGTAATAAAATAGTTGGGAATATTTTTTCATGATCAGGACAAACACGGAATGCACTCGTATATCTTCATCTAGGATGAAGAAGTTCATCAGTATATTTAAAGCAGTTGTTTCTAGGATGATAATATGCCATAATTTTCCACCATTGGATGGGATCTACACAGGATAATAATTACATACATTACCAGAAAACACAAAGTGCTTGTCTCGCAGGTGGGGAGTGGCTCTTCATTCCACTCTGCCTTGTAGTTTGACAATAGTTGCAGGGGACACACCCTGAGGATTTCCTTCAATCAGGATAATTCTATAAATCAGAACAGGGACCCGTATGACAGGTTAAGCAACAGATGCTGCAGAATACATACAGGGTGATCACTGCGTTCTGGGAAAACTGAGAACCATTAATGGAAATGAAATAAAGATAAGGTAATTCACCATTGTAAAGGTGGGTGGTAGGCGTGAACTTTTTGGTGCTTTGTAATGTGCATAACTATGCAACACAACAATGCAATTTATTCAAGCTTGAGATGAGGCAATCAAATTGCTTACTTTATCCAACGAACTGTTTCAGACCCAAAATCAGTTTATCGTGGCTTAAAATAAACTAGGCAAATCCTTTGCTGTGACTTAAAAGGTTACTTTTTTAATTAAGACATGCCTCCTCTTAGCCCCTGAGCACCATGGCACACAAAGAGTTTGCGACTGCAGGCAAGAAGCCTGGCCTGCAGGTGTGGCGTGTAGAGAAAATGGATTTGAAACCAGTCCCTACTGAACTCCATGGAGACTTCTTCATCGGAGACGCTTACATCGTGCTCTTCACCACCCCGGCTCCTTCCTACAATGTTCACTCATGGATTGGTATGGCATTCTTTGCTGATAATCTGAATTTTGTGGCTCACAATTTAATTAAATTTAATTTCTTTCTCCATAATTTTTTAGGCATTTTAATTATTATTATTATTATTATTTTTATTTATTTATTTATTTTTTGCTGTGATCTTTTACACCGCAGGTGATGAAGCTACCCAGGATGAGAGTGGGGCCGCCGCCATATTCATTACTCAGCTGGATGAACACCTCAGTGGAGCTCCAATACAGTTCAATGAGTTCCAAAACCAAGAGTCACTCACCTTTCTGAGCTACTTCAAGGCTGGCATCAAATACAAGGTGAAATATGCATGCACACCTTTTCCATGGTCATATAAATCATTTTCATTAAACACAATTTTATGCATATACAAAATTTTATTTATTTTTTATTATCAGAGAAAGCTGTTTAATGACCCATCCTACAGGTGTCATGTTTGCATGATGAGTAGGACTAACAATGCTATTTTGGGAGCTGTTTGGAGTTGTGGTAGATTTCTCCCTGGGGTTTTCCGCAGGAGGTTTCCATGGAAGGTTTGTACCAGCAAACAAGTCATGCAGAA
The DNA here is from genome assembly GCF_022458985.1 of Mugil cephalus. NCBI lineage: Eukaryota > Metazoa > Chordata > Actinopteri > Mugiliformes > Mugilidae > Mugil > Mugil cephalus. Next base: position 13,414,510 of record NC_061775.1, read on the forward strand.
ACATTCTGCCTTAGTGCCAAAACACCAAATGGCTGCAGATGTTATGAGCTGAAGAAGGCCACTGGAAAACAGGTCAGGCTAGCCTTGTGCTTTAGTACAACACGCTGTGCAAATTAAAATACCAATCTTCTTCTGAACAGCTCCTTTACTGAGTTCAAGAGGATTTTAGCTGATTAACGTGATCTGTTATTATGTTGTTACCACAACATCAAAAGAGCTCTAAGAAACCATTATATCTTCCTGTGCACCACCAACATCACTGCAGATAGGAATAGAAATATAGCTTCAAGTGAATATGTTCCATGATTGTTTTCCAACAGTTACCTCCCCATATGGAAAATGAAATGATACAGTCAAGTGGCCAACAATGTTATTGCAGTTGACAAGTGATGACTGATACCAGAACATCACTTCCATCACTTTTCAGATATTCTGAATTCATGGGTGGAAAATAACACTTCTTAAAGTCAGATTTTGATCCTGAAATCACCCAATATTATTTGAGCAATTTCTGAGGCAGAACTAGGCACTAGACTGATAGCACTGGGTTAAAATTGCAGATGTGTGATGACCACCTCAAGGAGGATGCAACATTTCCCACATATGTTCCACTGAGCAACTTGGGGCCATCTTGTAATGCAATATCCAGTTCTCCTTGGTTTTACCATTTTTTATAGTCACTGAACACCATCTTAATGCCGGGCAGCAAATCCTCATCATCGCAAAATAGCCGCAGTTCAAGTTTCCCTTTTGTTAAATCTGTACCAAAAATGACACATGCAAAACCCCAACTGTGGGCTAGAATGGTTGTGGACCATTGACTTCCTAGATTTGCAGCTGGTTACGTTTCCATCTTGATGAGAAGGATTTGGTTATTGTACACTGTAAACAAACCAGTAGATTTGCGTTTACTTTGCACCATTGGAAAGATTCTTAGGAAGAAAACAAGGCTACACACATTAGGGTAACGTCGGTCTTCTCTTCCAACTCTATGAAGTGCAAATATGCACATATACAGTATACTATACATTCTATGCAGCTCATAGAGTAGTTTGAATGTTTTTTTACAGAAAGGTGGAGTGGCCTCAGGCTTCCAGCATGTGGTGACCAACGACATGAATGTCAAGCGCCTGCTGCACGTTAAAGGCCGTCGGACAGTCAGAGCTGTAGAGGTGGACCTGAGCTGGGATAGCTTCAACAAAGGAGACTGCTTCATCATTGACCTGGGAAAGGTGATCTGGAACAGGGACCGCACATTCAAAAGCATTTGACATCAATAGTAGGTTTCAAGTGTTGCACTGCTGTGCTTCATTTTCTTCTTCCTCTTCTTCTCCTCCTTGTGATATGACAGGACATCTACCACTGGTCTGGAAGTGAAAGCAATCGCTATGAGCGCCTCAGGACCACTCAGATGGCCAATGACATCCGCGACACCGAGCGAAACGGCCGCGCCACGGTGCACAGGATCGACGAAGGTTCCGAGCCAGAAGCTGTCATTAAAGTGAGGCTTGTTTTTAATCCAGAACTTCTCTGTGAACGTTTGCGACTGAATTTGTATTGCTCATTTGGGTGCCAGGAAGGATGTTAAGTACAATGCTGTGCATATTGTTAGGAACTCGGACCCTTGCCTCAGCTTCCTGCAGGAGGCTGTGATACCACTGCCGAAAAGACCAAAAAGAACCAGGCTTCTCTCTATCTGGTAAACACACACACACATACAGTGGTACCACTTATGAGACTTTTTTTATTTTGCATAACTGATTAATGTCATCTGAATGAATGTGAATAAATATTGCAGCATCTTAAGAGCTCTCACTTTTCTCTAGATTTCTGATGCTGCCGGTTCCATGAAAACAACTTTGGTGGCTGATAAAAACCCATTCAAACAAGACATGCTCTCCCAGAATGAATGCTACATTTTGGACAATGGAGGAGATAATAACATATTTGTCTGGAAAGGTATTTAAGCTTTTAACAGCCACTATTTTTTTGCAACCGTTTGATATTTTGTTGCTCTGTGGTTCCTCGCTATTTGACAACAACTGACTCACTGAAACAGATTTTATCAGAGTTTGACATCTGTATGACACGCTCCACACTGCAGGGCGGAATGCGAATGCAGATGAGCGCAAAGCAGCACTGGCTGCAGCACACAAGTTCATCAAAGATCACAATTACTCCAGGAAAACTCAGGTAATGTGGTTATGTAATGAAAGTCTGCAACCTGAACTCCATCTGTACTATCTTGTCTTATTAATTGATATACTTTTTTTTTTTTAACTTTTTATTTTGTGCATGTCTGCCACAAACAGGTCCAAGTAATACCAGCGGGGGCTGAGACCACCATGTTCAAACAGTTCTTCTTCAAATGGTTGGAAGGCGCGGCAACCCCAGGTCAGGTCTACACTATTGGTCGCATTGCCAAGGTGGAGCAGATTCCCTTTGACTCCTCGCAGCTCCACAGCAACAAAATCATGGCAGCCCAGCATGGCATGGTGGATGATGGATCTGGGAAAGTCCAGGTGCGACAGTCAACTTGACTACAATCAGGCTTTATATTCACTTATTCAAATATCAACGTGCATTGTGACATTGTTTGGTTGTGTGTAGATCTGGCGAGTGGAAGGAAGCGATAAGGTACCTGTGGACCCATCCACCTATGGACAGTTCTTTGGAGGTGACTGTTACCTGGTGCAGTACTCTTACAATGATGGAGGCAGAGAGAAGCACATCATCTACACTTGGTGGGTCAAACCTTTTAAGCTTTGTCGGATTTATCTATCTCTCCTTGGCTCTTGGTTTGTTCTTATTTTTGATCACCGGCCATCAATAAGAATCACTCTGGGGAGCATGAATATGCATCCAGCAATTAGACATTTCAGTCAGAGCCAACACGATGGACTGACAGACTGGTGAACAGACGGATATTACCCTCCCCCATGCGTAGCTGAAACTAGGAAAACCTGGACACTCAAAAAACATGTGGACAATTTTAGACTTATAATAATAATAATATATAACTGCCTGATTGGTAAACCAAAATTGATTTTCAAGCTTGACAGTGTGAGTGTCACCGTTCGTTGCACATTTGTATAAATCCTTTGTCTTTGCTGTAGGCAAGGGCAGAAGTGCACTCAGGATGAACTGGCTGCCTCCGCCTTTCTCACTGTCAACCTGGACGACAGCATGGGTGGAGTAGCTACACAGGTAAGACTTAAGTAAGCTTGTCTTTAAAGGAGCAGGTCAGAACTTAAGGAAAGCTATGCATTATGGCAGTGAGATGAACAATGCCATTGTTCAGATCTTTCTGCTTGTATAAAATATGAAGCTAAATCTAGAAGCTAGTCAGCTTGGCAAAAATGGAAATGGTTAAACAGCCACCCTGGTATACATTATTGTGAAATAGGGAGTTTGTTATCTTCAGACAAGACCAGACAAGCTGTTTTCCCCTGTTTATGCTAAGCTAAGCTAACCCGCTGCTGGCTGCAGGAAAGCGGTATGACTGAGCAAGTACTCACTGGAACTATTCCTGTAATGACCAACCTCTGCCAGTCAAGCTTTAGGGGACGGCTCTGATCCCCCATGACTTTGTATCTCTGCAGGTTCGGGTCACCCAGGGGCAAGAACCTCCTCACCTCGTGAGCGTGTTTAAGAGCAACCCTTTGGTCATCCACCTGGGTGGCACCTCTCGTGAGTCTGGCGACAGCGCGCCTGGCAGCACGCGGCTCTTCCACATCCGCAAGAGCTCCACCAAAGCCACACGAGCTGTTGAGGTCAGCCTCATTTATTACGCTGCGTGTGAAATAAAAAAAATGTTTTCCGGTGAATAGTTAAAAAAACAACGTTTCTTCCTCTCTTGCTGACTGACCCAGGTGGCACCCACCGCCTCCTCCCTGAACACTAACGATGTGTTCGTGCTGAAGTCACCCAGCTCCCTGTTCATCTGGAAGGGAAAAGGAGCAAGTGAGGAAGAGATGACTGCAGCTAAGTACGTTGCCGGCCTGCTTGGAGGAAGTCCCACTGAGGTGGAGGAGACCAAGGAGCCCTGTGAGTGTCAAACAAATACGCTGTAAAATAGTAAAATATTTCCTGTGTTAAACCGTGAACTTTCCCTTGTTGCCAGCTGATTTCTGGACAGCGCTGGGTGGGAAGGGGGACTACCAGACCTCCAAGACCCTGCAGAAAATAATCAGACCCCCACGATTGTTCGGTTGCTCCAACAAGACTGGCAGGCTGATTGTGAGTATTCATGTTTTAATTTAATAGTGTTTTTTTTGTTTTTGTTTTTTTTCCGGATATGAACTTATCTTACAACAATCCGTGTGCTACTCAATGTTTAGGCAGAGGAGGTCCCCGGTGACTTCACACAGGTCGATCTGGCAACTGATGATGTCATGATTCTGGATACATGGGATCAGGTATGCTAATACATTTGATGACGCTTGTAAATATCATTTTTTATTGCTTTCTTGGCTCTAAATCCCTTCGGTTGTTTCTCCCACCAGATCTTTGTCTGGATCGGCAAAGATGCCAATGAGACGGAGAAAGCTGGATCATCCAAGATTGGTGAGAATAGCTGAATTATTAGAAACAAAAGAAAAAAAAAAGACTTCAGTTTGCATATGTGCCCTTACTTTCCTTTCAGCCCAAGAGTATGTGAATTCAGACCCCTCTGGCCGCCGCGGTGTCCCCATCACCATCATCAAGCAGGGGGAGGAGCCGCTCACTTTCACCGGCTGGTTCCTCGCTTGGGACCCCAAGATGTGGGACAAAGATCTTTTGAAGTTCATGCAAGCCTCTATCAAGAAAGCCTAACTAGGGAAAACACAAAGACGTAGCATCTGCAGAACATCCAGGAAATTTGAATGCTTATCATGCATTGCTGGTTTTACGTAATCATAATCATTTAGGATATCGTGAGCTTAGAATTTCAAACATCTACGTCTTTCCGTGTAGGTGCACTAAGCAATAAATACTTACACTATTTTGCAACACTGACGTGCTCAGCTCAACACCAAGTTGTGTGTTTTGGGAGTATCACAACGAAGATTCAAAGATATGCATAAGAAAATACTCAACATTTTACAATTAAAACAATCCATACATTTGTGCACACGGTTTCCAGATTGTTCTTTGTTCCTCATTTACCTTCTTTCATTTGCAACAAGTTGTATGTGGCCTTAGAATTATCTAAAAATAAAAAAATAAGCTCTATAGCTGAGGTACCGTCGCACACTATTGTTTCAGTAAATTGTGATTCTTTATAGCCCCGGTTGAGAAATCATGAACTTTAATAAAAACATATTGCCATTTTCAGATTCTGCTTTTTTATTCTAGCAAGATTTTGCTTTGATTGCTTCCTCCTCTTCCATTTCACGGCAACGATCGACTTGTTATCATTAGCTTAAATCCTCACTATGCCGCAGGACCATGAGTAGGCCACGTTCAGTGGTAATCTTCAGGCCATGTGCACAAGGCTTCTGCTGAGTTGCAGACCTGTGGATTAAGGAGAGGGCTTTAAAAGCGCCTCCAGTTCACCTTCCACCTCCCTATCTTTTGTTCCCTCTCATTCTCTGCGGCTGGAGCTGCAAGACAAACAGCAACCAGGCACAATGAACCAGAAGGTGGTACTCATCACCGGCTGCTCCTCGGGGATTGGCCTCGCTTTGGCTGTCCGCATCGCAAAAGATGAGAAGAAGAGGTTCATGGGTAAAAAATTTTAAAGGCTTGGTCTAAAGTTGTTGTGTAGTGGACAGCTGCATGAAAGAGTTGCGTGAAAGTAGCACAAGAAATTAAAGGGAGAAAGTGGTAATTTAAGAACTGAGAGACTATATGAAAGTTAATAGAGGTGGCAGGAGTCGGTGAGGGGGAAGGTACGTCACGAGAGGAAGGTAATTTTTTGAAAAGGCATGAGAGTTAATTATGTAATGATCTCATATTCATACTTCCTTTCTGCATTCGTCTAATTTAGCAACTCTCATCTGTACTAAATAGAATGAGAATGGCTCCGGTTTCGAAGAGTAGAGTTGCATTCATGTGCACTACTCTATGTTTGTCTTAATTTACGATGTGTAATTTGTTTTGTACTGTAAATAGGGCATTTTTTCAGGGTCCAATCCAAAGCTTACGCCCAGACAGTCTCTTATCTAATCTAAACCTTGGTGAGAAAAACAACCTCTAAACTTAAAACATTAAACCCAGCTCTTGTTGATGTATATTCAACAATAAAACTGACCTCTGAAAATACAGCCGTAATAATACTAATTATAGTTATAGTCATAGCCATGTAGATATTCTTTACTTTATGTGCAGAGTTTCAAGGTTTTAACTTGAGAAACTTGACCTGGTGCCAAAAAAGGGGCAACAATTTCTCTTTCCCCCAAACAATGTCCAGGTGACCCTGGATAATCCACCTATTCACTGTCAACAGCTTTCACTGGAACTACTTTCTGTGGAAGAAATAGACACACTAGGGATTACGGATTGAGTAGCTGAGACATCGCCAGCTGTCAATTTCCAAGGCTTTAAACATCATAAATGCAGTTCGACTGCATCCATTGCATTGGTTAATCAAACACAAACAGGAGTCTTTTAGTAATGTTGTTTGCGTTACTATTTATTCCGTACTTTGTTAGTTTTCTTTCATTGAGACAAGCAAAAACAACACCGCTGTTTTGGAATGAATCCCATTTGTTGCAGTCTACGCCACCATGAGGAACCTGAGTAAGGCTGAGCCCCTGGTTGAGGCGGCGGGTCGGACCCTGGGCAGGACCATGGAGATCAAGCAGCTGGACGTGTGTGACGAGGACTCCATCAAAGCCTGCGTGGACAGCCTGCCTGAGCGCAGAGTGGACATTCTTAGTAAGTAAATTCATTCAAAGCATACGGAAAACATTATTACGAATGTGTTTTTTAGTTCTTTGTATCTATGTATACCATACTCACCATACTTGAATTCCTTACAGTAAGTAATGCTGGGATGGGTCTGATTGGACCCATCGAGTGTCAGTCTATTGATGAGATGAAGACGGTCATGGACACCAACTTCTTCGGGCTTGTGCGACTGCTGAAGGAAATCCTACCTGACATGAAGCGGAGGAAAAAAGGCCATATTGTGGTGATTAGCAGCGTCATGGGCATTCAAGGTGAGCACGGCCAGAGCTCTTTGCCATTAGAGCGTCTTGGTTACTACACGGTGTCTAATTGTGTACTTCTGTGTTTTAGGAATTTTATTCAACGACGTCTACGCGGCATCCAAGTTTGCAGTGGAAGGCTTTTGCGAAAGCTTAGCAGTACAAGCCCTGAGGTTCAATCTGAAGTAAGACACTGATCCTGCTTTGCCGCTGAACCGAGTTTCATTTTGTATGGGTCGTTTCGGATGAGAATTCAAAATGTATCCGCAAAGCTGGGATCCGCTTTCCTACGGGCTAACGTGAAAATACCTGCACACCACTCCCTGAATGTGTCTGAATTTGTGCAGTTGCATTGCACAAGACTCTGTTGCACCATTAAGAGTAAAATGCGCCTGTCAAAGTATGGCATGGCAAACGGCATCATAGCACACTGAGGTTTTAGGCAAGTTCGAACGCAGCATGACATGAATATCAGAGGGTACAACCATGAACATGATGGTTTCAAATGGGACTGGAGTAAACTGTGCATTTAACACAGTGGACATGTTTTAAAAGTATTATTTGGTTTCTTTGTTATTTAGACTATGATTCCTGTTGTGAGTAATTATATTTGTACTTCTTCTTTAGCATCAGCCTGATAGAGCCAGGTCCGGTGATAACAGAGTTCGAGCGTAAGGTTTACGAGGAGGGCATGAAGACTGACCTCAGCAACGCTGATAAAGTCACAGCCGACATGTTCACAAACATCTATCTGAAGAACTACAACCAAATCTTCGAAACCCTCGGGCAGACGGCTGAGGACGTTGCTGAGGTGTGGTATTGTTCAGCCACAGAATGATGGGGTCGTTGTCTGCACCTCCGGTTTATGTTAATCCTTTGATTTTCTTTTTTCTTTTTTCTCTAGCACACCCACAAGATCATCACCATGGATAATCCCCCTTTCCGGCATCAGACGAACACTCTCTACACCCCCATGACCACACTCAAATATGCCGACCCCAATGGTGACCTTCCGATTGACACATTTTACAAAATGGTGTTCGAGCACGACAAGGTCTTCAACGCCAGCCTGAACTTCCTCAAGCTGTTGCGCTGGAGAAGCCGAAAGAGCTTTACCTTGGACAAAAAAGAGGGCAACTGAGTTTTCGTTCTATTGCTTTTAACCATGCATGGCTTTCTAGTATTTCCCCATTGTTTTATTTTTAGCGGAAGTACATTTGTGACAAAGTGATAAAATAAACAAAGAAATTAAATATCATGGAGGGTGGCGGTCTCTTTTCATATCTGTCTGGAAGTGTCTAGTGCTTGTCTTAATCCACTTCCTGGTACGTCCAGCTGGCCCTCATAACTTCTTTAAGTTTTAATCCTGATATTACACTATATGTCTGTAGTAAGCAAAGCTGTGGCAATGTCAATTGATGCATCTGATGAAGCAATTCATAAACTTATCGAGTGTCATTGAGAGCTCAGGGTTTGAAGCCTGTTAAGCACTGACATTTAGAAGTGATTCATTAAAATCATGTACTACTTTATAATCCAATTAGTGACATACTGTGTTTGTGAGAGTGGATTATGGAAGATATTCACACATGGTCTAATCTGGGATTCAGCTGTTATGCTCTGAGTCTCACGCAAGTGGACTTTAACTAAGAGAGAATTAAAATATCATATTACATTGCACTATTTACTAGTGCTCAATATTCAAGATTCACATTTATTGTTATTATTATGAGTGTACATAATGTAATGGGGGTAGCTCCTGACTAAAGTAGTGTAAATATAAAATAAATAAAATAAAATAATATAATATAAAATAGTGCTGTAGAAATATACATATATCCTCCTTATCTGGTCTACTTCCACCTCTGTGCTATTGTTTTTCCCCCTTGTAAACAGTATTGTGCAATATATTTATTCTTTATCGTATATTTATCTTTTTTTATACAAAGTTTTGAATATTATATTCATATGCCTGTGTATACGGTTTCTGTTTAGTATTCCTGCTGTGCGCCAAGCCATTGCACCAAATTTTCATTTTGATGGAAGTCTAAATCACACATAAAATGTGTCTAAGTGTTGGTCTTCAACAAGGGTGCAGTGTTTGAAGACCAAGACTAAGTCTCTGTAATGGATCTCATCATTGTCCGAGATGAGACCCACCACGGTGGTGTCATCAGCAAACTTCAAAATCGTGTTTGTGATAGTACAACAGATAAAACAACAGTCTTGTGTGAACAGTGTGAGGAGAGTGAAGAGAGCTGGGCTGAGCACACAGCACAATAGAGAAGGACAGAAGATTAAAGTATGATAGAATATAAACATGTTACACCAAGTGACCGCTAGATGGCGGTAACTACTTGTCCAGCGGCTTGAAACAGCTCCTGGAGACACACGCTGCTTCCGGCTCTTTGTCGCTGACGTTGCATCCGGGCAATTTTAGGCTAATGTTGGGCAGAATATCAAAATATAAATTTACCGCTACTCCCTATCCGTTTGTTTAAAATGTTTGGTTTACTTGGCGATGCCAGTTAGAGCACCCAGCAGTGTTGTTGCTGTTTTGTGCTGTCCGCCATCCCCGTAAATCCAGCTATTCATTGCATATGCAGAGGGCTACTACTTCATTGTTAGCCTAGCCGTAGCCATGCTCTCACACTCTTCTTCCTGGCTCAGGGACCACAGCTACTAGCTAGCCCGGTAGCTGGCTAGCCAAACGTTTTCTCAGTATTAACGTGTTTGTTATTTGTGCGTTAGCGCTTCTTGCACATTTAATTTCCGGTCACATTCCCCGTTAAAGCGCCGGTCTGGAGAAACCGCGTCTCGTTTGTTTTGACACGTACACCTAGCTATTAGCTTTGTTAGCAAGACAGGCAGCCGGCTAACTTTGAGGAAACGTCTCATTGCTTCATGACATTAAAGTGGTGTTGACGCTGCCTTGACCTGGGCGGTTTACTTCAGCTGCATTGACTAAAAAAGTCATTTCACGATTCCGGTGACGACCTCTCAGGTCAAGTAACCGGAGTTTCTGTTTCTTGGTCTGTGGTCAGTTCGCCTGCCACGATGGCTTCTTCCTCTGGGAACGACGACGACCTCACCATCCCGAGAGCAGCTATCAACAAGATGATAAAAGAAACTCTCCCCAACGTACGAGTGGCTAACGACGCCAGGGAGCTAGTGGTGAACTGTTGCACAGAGTTCATCCACCTCATATCCTCGGAAGCCAATGAAATATGCAACAAGTCCGACAAGAAGACCATCTCTCCCGAGCATGTCATCAACGGTGGGTCCTGGTCCTTGTTCGCTCTGGCCTTAATGCATTTGTGGGGACTGGGCTACTGCTTGAAAGGGGTGTGTCTGTGTTAAAACCACAGAGAGTAATTAATACACTTTCGCCTCTTGTTTTCAAACCACAGCCCTCGAGAGCCTCGGTTTCGCATCATACATCACAGAGGTGAAAGACGTCCTGCAGGAGTGTAAAACCGTAGCCCTGAAGAGGAGGAAGGCCAGCTCTCGACTGGAGAACCTGGGCATCCCGGAGGAAGAGCTCCTAAGACAACAACAGGAACTATTTGCCAAGGTGTGAAAAGATAAGCCATTACCACAATGTGCAAGGCTGCACGCACCAATGAGATTGATGAGCTTGAGCAGGAAGACGCTCTGTTGAGAAGTGAAGCATGGTAGTTTCAGGGCCCCATGAAAACACTTATTACTCCATAGAGGTAAACCGTCTAGACGGAGTGCAGCTTCCCAACCTGGTTGGACTAGTTTTGTTTGTATGAACGCCTGCAGGAAAGGCTCGATGCAAAATTTGCATCATTTGAATGTTATGTTCCAGCAAAGCGATCTGGTGTCTCAGTGATCGGCTCAGCTGCTGCTCTGTGACAGATTAAAAAGTTGACTAGTTGGGCATGTTATGGCTACACACAACTGTTGACTGATGGTTCAGTCTCATTGCAGCATCTCAGCCATAAGTGTAATTTCGTTGTGCTACAGTACGTCTGTTGTACAGTGACAATAAAAGTTTTCTATTCTATTCTAGTTTGGGCAAGGCCCATTTTTTTTCAATGCAATTCTGGTTCTTAATAGTAGAAACAACTAACTGACAAACGTAAAGTTTTACATAGACATATAAGAGCTCACATTTAATAATAATAATTTAATAAAGCTTGTCTCTCACAGATTAAGCACATGTAGCCCCTTAAGAAAAAGTACAGGGCAGTTGATCTCAAAACTCTCAGTGAATGTCTTACTGTTGGAACAACAACAGCAAAATTTTGCCTTTGCGTCATGAGTTTATGTTTAAATTGTCATGGCAACATATTTATAGGAATTATGATATTGGACAATTTAACATGCATTTTTGCTCTTGAGGTTTCCATCTGCCAGACAACTGCACACGATATTCCTTGCATGTCTATATATAAGTTTGAAAAAAAATAAAGTACTTTATTTCTAATTACACATCAAACCTCTTTTGTTGAAATGTAATTCCTCATTCGCCTTTGCCTCGTCTCACATCTGTCCTATCTGCGTTTCCGCAGGCACGGCAGCAGCAGGCAGAGCTCGCCCAGCAGGAGTGGTTGCAGATGCAGCAGGCTGCCCAGCAGGCACAGATGGCAGCAGCGTCTGCGAGCGCAGCCCAACAGGCCGGTTCCTCTCAAGATGAAGACGAAGAGGACGACATGTGATCCCCGGACACCGTTCAACTTGTCCGAATCCCTTCCTGGGACAGTGTTGGCACAAAAAAAAAAAACATCTCCCAGTGCTGTCATCGTTAGAGACATGAGACGCATATGACTGCTGGTATACATCTGCGAAACATGGGAAATGCACATTTGGAACGGACAGTGAAAAGAAAGATGAAGGGGGATTTCAAGATAGCCACACGTTCAGATAACAGTACCTGAAAATGATTTGGATTGGACGTCTGAAGTTTTTGATTAATCCCATTTCTCCCCCCTTTTTAGTTGTTTCTGTTTAATACTGTCATGATATTATGTTGTGAGTTCTTTGTAGAGTTCTGGGTGTGCTGTTGACACACTGAAGGCAAACGCTGTCTGGCATATGTGGATGGGTTTTGGTGGTAAATGCAGCAAGAGTTTGCTCCTTCAGGTACCGCACCAGATAGCTTGTTTAAGTCATCCATAGTTCTTGATCACAGTCAGTGGTTTGGGAGAACTGCTCTTGAGTAATTTCAGAGCATCCGATTCCTCCTTTCTTGGTGTTAGATGGTCATTTTTACAGAAAGGGGTTTCCTAATTCCCTTACTGGTATATTTGTACAACAGTGGATTGTTTGAGGGGATGTGAATATTGAATTTGTTCTATTAAGTAGAGAAATAAATGGATATTTTGTTTAATTTTAACTCAATGTACTTTATGTTGCATTTTCCTTCTACCTTGAACCACCCACAGTATTGGTAATTAGCTACACCTTCGAGAAATGGAATATATTTGTCTCATAGAACCAAAGATAGCGGACAGACTAACAGCCCAGATTTTTTTTAAAAAAAGGTGTAGGTGCTACTGTAATTCACGTTGCTGACTACGGATCAGTATAAGCAGTGATTAACCGATAACTTTGTAAAATGCTTTGATATCCAGGCCGAATTTGTTATTTCCCTTCTCCTCAGTTGCAGTATCAAACATTTGCATTGTGACTGTGGTCAGTCCTCAGTGTAAAGACAAGTAATCTAGTTGTGATACACATTCACTTGCCTATACTACAAAGTTGTATTCTTTAAGCAATAAAGGAAGCCTGTTTTATAGACACACGCTCTACGTTCTTTTCAATCTTGTAACAGCCCCCTCCTCACCCCTGCACACGCTCTGTTTCACCGTGAAGTCTGAGGCAGGCTATTAGGACGGTCAGATGTGCGCGAGCAGGTGAACAAGCTGCAGCACTTTGTTTTGTCAGGACCCACATATATATTTCTTTTTCAAAGTAACTCTTGGAAATGGCGGGAGCTATCATAGAGAGCATGAGCACAAAAAAGTTGGTCGTGTTCGGTTGCTTTATTCTGCTCTTCCAAGTTTTTTCCATTCTGGTTGGAGCATTAATTGGTAAGTGGACACATCTTATTATGTTTTAATCTAGTTACAAAAAATATAAATAAGCTTTTAACAGTCTTTTAAGAACTTTTTTTTTTTTTGCCATAGCTCCCAGTCCAACCAGTGCAATCCATTACTTGGCCACAAAATGCATTAATCGCCACAGGACGAGCGTCTGGCTCATGCCGTGGGGTTCTAATCGGTGCCAGCAGATCCACAGTTTCGATGAGCCTCTGGCAAAGACTCTGGACGCCAACGACATCGTTTTTGCCGTTCACGTGCCTCTCCCCGACAAGGAGATGAGCCCCTGGTTTCAGTATATGCTGGCTGTCCTGCAGTTCGACATCGCTTTCAAAATGATAAATCCGATTGGTAAGAAGTGCGTCTCGGGTTTGTTGTCAGTAATGCAAATAATGTAGTTCCCAGGTACAGTTGTGGATGTATAACAAACTGAGTGATGCCCCCCCTCCGCCCCCACCCCCACCCGTCTGTGTAGAAGACGGCGCCGTCGTCACCATTGATGCTCGTCTGGCGTTCAGGGATGATCTGATGTCTGAGTGGACCGCAAAATTCCACTCAGTGGAACAAAGGCCGCTCAGATGCACACTGGCTGTCCCCAAGGTAAAACCTGCATGACAGCATTTAATGCATCAGCTAAGTGACTTAGTAAAATCCCGTGCTTTTGCAGACGTATGAAAACGAGGGCCGCTTTTACCGCTGTGACCCCGTGCCATTCATGGAGCTGGGGAGCGTGGCCCACAGGTATTTTTTAATCAACCTGCGTCTGCCGGTCAATGACACGGTCAACGCCGGCATTGGAGAAATAAAGGACATTCATCTTGTGGTGAGTTTAACTCCTTGATTTTGTGCGTTTTATTTGCATGTGTCACGTTCAAATATTTGACGTGCCTCTCCCTCTAAGGGGATCCACCAGAATGGAGGATTCACTAAAGTGTGGATCAGCATGAAGACTGTGTTCAGCCCCTGGGTGTGCGCGGCCACAGCCTGGTACTGGCGTAGGATCCGTCTCATGGCGAGGCGACCCATCCTTTTGGAAAAGTACGTCTCAGTAAGGCAGAACGTGTTAATCACACTTCGCTTAAATGTGTAGCTACTCGAAAATATTGCTATATTTTAGAGTTAAAGGTACCAAGTAAGTGTTTCATACCAATTTGATGATGCATAATACACTCACTAACCGGTGAAAACATTCCTTCCCTAAATCTTAGCTTCATGAGTATTTTATTCAGCATTGGTTTCAAATAACTGAGAGCTGTTGATTTAACTGTTTCATTGTGGGGGCTGTGGTTTGAATTGCTGTTTAATTGTATTGGACTGGAGCTAAATTGCACTTTAGTGTTTAATTTTATCCACACCACAAACTACAACCTCACAAAATGATCATCCGGTTGACTTTTTATAATAAGTGCTAGAAATTATGATATGAGTGCATTTACACAAAAGGTTATTCCAAAACCCGCACTTATAATTTACATGTTACATAATATGTTTCATAATATCATTGAATGGTCCTAAAATAAGATGGATAAGCGCTAATATACATATAATCGCTAATATACATCTGAAATAGTGCATAATAGAAATAATCAGATTGTTCCATAAAGCCTTAATTATGTTTCATTTTATATTGGACACTTCCACACAGCTTCTGCATCTGCACACACCACCATCTTTTTTTTAAAAAAAAAACAGAAAGTGAAGTTATGCAATGCAGCTCCAGTGCTTTTAGGTTTTTAGATTTGTGGGATAACTAAAAGCCACAGGCACGCCTTCTGGCCTGCACTGGAGAGGTAGAAAATGATTCACTTCGGTGGTTTCATGCGCAGGAAATGAAAATTCTTCAATCCAAAGTGCACGATTGCCTCGAACTAGGTCAATACTGTGCCTGAAGCAGAGAAGAGAAAGAGTTGCTTGTCTTTTTAGAGCAGAAGTAAGCACTTGTATTGTGTAGAGTACTCGTTTGGCTGTTTACGTTATCTGTTTGCTTTTTTTTTCAGAGTCATCTTTGCTCTGGGCATCTCAATGACCTTCCTGAATGTGCCGGTCGAGTGGCTGTCGATGGGCTTCGAGTGGAAGTGGACGTCGCTGCTTGAAGACGCCCAGCAGGGCGCTTTCTACTCCACACTCTTCTGTTTCTGGATCATCTTCTGCGGCGAACACCTCTTGGTCGACATCTAATTCTTCTCCTCAGCTGTACGTTTCCTCGCACTTTTCTGTTTTTAAGTTAATGTGCTTTTTTTTTCCTTTTCTCCAAATAACAAATCCTTCAGGACCAAAGTCGGAGGAATCGGCTCTCGGCATACTGGTGGCAGGTTGGACTTGTGATGTTTGGCTCGTCTATTCTTCTCATATTTGACCTGAGCGAAAGGTACGCGACCTATTTCTTGGTGTCTTTTACAACTTAAAACACTTTTATAAAATGGTAATCCTTTCCCTCTTTTACCCAAGGGGAGTTTATTTGAGCAATCCTTTCTACAGTGTGTGGGCATCAGAATTCGGGACAAAAGTTTCAGTATCCTTCAGATATTAATACTGCCGTATAAAATGTCACGTAAACATGTTTACCACTCAGCTCAAAGGCATTCTAGCTTTTTTTTTCCTTGATGGCAATCACAGATTACTTTCATTAGTGTGGCGGGGATTTCCATTTGTCTATATTTCTTCTCCCTGTGTCACATGGTGTGTCGTGTGTTCAGGAACATTGGTGGGAAAATGCAACAGCTTCCTTCCATGCCAGAGGCTAGGAGGCTGCACTACAAGGTTGGATTGGTTTAAAATCTAAATCAGAAACGGAAATGAAATCATTAAATCCCAATTCAATACTCGCTCGTTTGTTTTTTTTGGCAGGGTAGAATTTTCAGGTTTAAGTTTTTGATGCTAGTAACTCTCGCGTGCGCGGCCATGACCGTCACCTTCTTCATCTTAAATCAAGTAAGTATCAACTCTCTGTATGGACACAGGATGTGTGTTTTTATTGTTTGGGGCTCCTAGGAATTGTATTTTGTCCCCAGGTCAGTGAAGGTCACTGGCACCTGGGCGACTACACTCTCCAAGTCCACAGCGCCTTTCTCACGGGGATCTACGGCATGTGGAACCTGTATGTCTTCGCCATTATTTTCCTTTACGCTCCCTCGCACAAGCACAAGAGAAACGAGCCAGGAGACAGTGGACAAACAGGTGTGTTACACTTTTACTGTTTGGTTTCGAATCCATCTCTTTGAACAAATGAAGGAAGATGTTTGCTTTGTCAGTATGTCAAATACGTTTGTCACAAGCGTTTGTTTGCCTGAGATTATGTTACAGATGTGACGGAGAAGCCGGAGAGCCAAGAGACACAGCTGACATGTGGAGAGCACGGGCCCACGGAGGCGTACAGGATCACTGGGAAGGTGGCTGAGGACTAAATGACTCAGACATTGTAGAATATTGTAACTTTCATTGTATGTATTGTCTAGATGCCAGTGGGACCTGCATGTAGTGCTAATTTCCATTCTGATGGAAGCAACAGAAGTGATGTTGATGCACAAACGGAATCACAAGCAATCTTCAAAAACTCATTGGATGCCATTTCGTCACTCAGCAGTGCAACGATCCTGAGCACAAGGCAAAGAGTCGAACACCTGATCTCAGACTGACGGAACAATCCACCTACTGAACACCAGAGTAAACACAGAGAGCCCAAATCAAGCAAGAGCTCCTGATGTGGAGGTCTTCATAGCCGTCCAGTTACCTTTTCATCTATAAATATAGACTAGCTACTGATGCCGCCCACCAGCACCCACTGAAATTTAGTCACACTGACTCAGCAACAGCTACTATATGCAGAATAGAACAATAAAGTAATAAAATGATTATTTGCAGACACCAGTGTATAAAAATACTTCAAACATATTGCACTATAATAAATATTCTGCACACTGTAAGTTTTGTCGATTTGTTGCCAAGTTGGTGTTATTTTGTATGTTAAATGGGTTGTATTAGAAATACTTTGTCACTGCAACGAAACAACGAAATTTTGTTTGGCAGCAGTCTCTGGAAGCTTCTTAAGGGTAAGGTGTTTGTGAAGGTAATAAATAATCTCATCTTATGTAGACGCTTCTCGTCTGGAGGGTCTATCCCAGCTGTCATCGGGCGAGAGGCGGGGTACACCCTGGACAGATCGCCGGTCTATGGCATGCTAACACAGAGAGACAAACCACCATTCACACTCACACTCATACTCACTATGGCTATTTTAGAAACAAGCATGTCTTCAGATGGTGGGAGGAAGCCGCAGTACCCAGAGAGAACCCACGCAGACACAGGGAGAACATGCAAACTCCGTACAGAAAAGAACCCAAACCGTCTTGGAATAAACATATTAAAAATATATATTTAGTTGAAACTCTGCACTTTTATTGTCGTGTATTGCATACTCAGTGTATAATTAAAACAATATATGTGCACTGTACTCACATAACCTGAATATCGGTTAAATTTAAGTAAGTATAATGGCATTAATGACAACAGAATTTGTTTTTCCACATCCACATTTGTACGAATGCAGCATGATCAACTATACCGTGCACAGCAGTGGTGCACAGAGCTACCGACAGGGGTCGCTGCTGTGTCAACAAACCAGGGAGAGACGCCGTGTCGTCCAGCCCAGCGGCAGTCCTCAGTCAGCAGAGGACTGACCGCGTCTCCAGCCGCTGTGCTTAAACGCAGCACGGCCGAGTGTTTGTTTGATTCACGGCGAAAGTTTTCAGTCGACACTTTCAATTTAACCGAAAGGATCTCGGTGGGGAATATTTCATGGCTCGACTTTGAAAAAAAAAAAAAAAGAAAAAGAAAGAAAAGAAAAAAGAAACTCCTTCGAGATTCGAGAGGCCAGGTGAGTGAGATTAGGCTGCATGAATGATCTTGGTGGCTGTGTGTATGGACTCTAATGCTGCGGTTAAATAACGCCAGGTGGTTAAACTGTGACTTCCAGTCCGTTAGCATTAACCTGAACAGCAGCCCGTGTAAAACAGGCATGGATGGTTTGGGGGGAAGAAGAAAAGAAAAACATAAATGGTATATATTCCATCTGGTCGTTGTTTATTTCATTTGCTTTGTAAAAATTTACAGCTTGTCAGCATTAGATTTTATTCTGTGGACACACTGGTGGTTAAAGCATCATTGGCGACAGGTGGTTGTAAAGAAGAGAAGTAAAAGAGGAGGAGGCCACCTGTTTCTCAGTAATATCATGGAGGTATTTCTGAGAGGCATTGCTAAATCTTCTGCAAAGGTCAGTGAATATCCGAGAGATTTACTATAATGAAAGGTTACGTCTTTTTTTTCTTTTTTCTTTTTTGAGGAAGTAGGCCTTTATAACGTTTTTTTGAGCAGACCAGAACCAATCTTAAAGATGATTTCCATTAGACATGAAAGCATTTCATGGGAAGCCAGAGAAAGCTGTAACACATCAGGGCCACGGTGGAAACCTAGAAACTCTAGTCTGTTTCAGTACAGTGAGAATGAATGACCTCACCGTGCCCTCTCTTCAAGTGCTTGGTCTGCATCAAGTGAAACATGAGGGGCTGGTCTGCACATCAGACGTGTTTGTAGAAGAAAGACAACCAGAACACAAATAAAGGTTTGGTCACATGTTGTTGTTTTAGTCTGAAGCCTGTCTGCAAGTTGTTTTCAACAGCCACTGCATGATATTAATACTCAAAAGTCCCCCTCCCCTCAAAAATGTGCTTTGGGCTTTGTTACTAGACACTAGAGGACTGTTTTCAACATGCTCCTCGGAAAAGAGCTTGGATAAAGTCTGGATGTGAGGCGCGTACATGCCAGCGCCATTTGTGACATTGCACGTCGTCTGGAGGCCAGTTCTGGTCCGAACTAACACAAGTGTGATGACTTGATGACACTGGAGTACTAAACAAGACATGCATATTCACAGAATTTTGGTTTAATTTAATGAGAAATAAGAATTTATAACAGTGTAAATTAATCTTTATTATGGAACAAAACACGTCAAAAAAAAATCTACTGCCTTCCATACACGACTTCCTCTCAATGTACCATTATAACAGGAGTTGATTGCTCCCTTTTAAAACATAAGCCCCGTCTATAATTTTAAGCCCAACCTTCCCTACTAATCTGCGCTCTTTGTGTCAGCAGCTGGCTTTGATCTAAGTTCAACTGATGTGGCTGCGGCTGCGTGTGCCCATGTGGGCCGCTTTACGTCGCGTCCCTGCCCCACATCGAGAAATTACACGAGAAAATATTTTAATCTCCCGATTCCTTCGGTTTTGATCACCTGATCCTGTTAAGCTGTCGAGAGCGGCGCCTTGAAACTAAAGCAGCTAAATGTACCTCAACCGTGTCATCTGTGCACTGTCACATGTTAGAATGTATTTGGTGTAAATAAGGCCCTCTGAGAAACCCCGTGTTTGTCATTAAGCAGATGAGACTGGAAATGCGAAACGTGTTATAAATATGAGCGGTGGTGCAAGTTTTGACTGAGATCGGGAACAATTCTGATCAGAGAATAAGTGAGCCAGCCCTGACTCGACATGTGGGGATGTCTTATTCACATGTGAGGTTATTAAAGTTCGCTTCCGGGCCTAATATCTGTCTCCTAGGCAGGATTAGATTTGCCTCAAGGTTGGGGTAACGTTCCTGGCTTTCCGCTGCATTGTTGGTAAGTAGCACAGATGTTGAATTTGAGCGTCAGGAGAGATGGTTATTTAGGGAATGATGTATTTTTGCCATAGTTTGTGTTGATCAACTACTGGATTAAGCTACCAACCGCACGATCCACCTTGTATTCTTTATTAAGGCAGCAATTAATTTTTCTCGATGTCTCTCCCTCTTGGCCCCGACTGAATCCACCCCTGAGGGGTGGTGCGACGTGGGTTTGGCCTGTTGCCTGGTTACCCCACGTCAGGATGCTAGCACTAGCATGGTTACTCATCGCAGCCGCGTCACCTTTATCCCACTCGCATTCTCTCTGCTCTCGACGTCCCTCACCCTCCCACCTCCTCCGATCAGATGTCCACGCTGCTGGGAGTTCGTGTGCGCACTGCCGGTCACAGAGAACTAAATGCCCCAGTAAACAGCGGAGCGCCGGCCGCGACTCAAGCTCTGTTAGTCCGCAGCAATGTGCAAAAAATGTCCTCCTGCTTTGACGCACGTCAGAGCCCTCACAGCCTCCTCACCAGAGCGTGTCACAGTGATGGAGATACTGTGCACTCGCCGGCTACGAGGAGAATACATCCCCCATAAAAGGGCTGCTCGGCGCACAAAAACCTCCGCCGCTTATCAACAAGTGATGACAGGCTCTCACAGCGTGCCTCGGTGTCTCTTCCTCGCACACTTTCCATTTTTAAATGGATCTTACGTTTACATCCGTCGTATTATCCCGGTCCTGACTCCCTCTGTCTTTAAACAAGCTGCAGCTTGCCCTCGGCTTTTTAATGGCTCGCAGGCAGTGATCAAAAGCATGTTGTTGTGTTTTATTATTATTGAAAAGTTGCTGGATTAGAGTCTCGCTTGTCATTTGTGACGGCGTAGAAGGTTTATCCTTTTCCTCTAAAACTAGTAAGCAGTGTGGCCCTGGTTACTAGTTTACTAATACGGAATAGAGAGCCCTTTTTGTAGTAAATTTATGTAAAAGCAAAGATATGGGGAATTATGAAGTAATGAACACAGGCTGGTCTGGAAGAACATGTGATGCAGAGCATTCTTCCACCTAACAGTATAATTACCGAATAACGACACGGTCTCTACAGTTAATATACGTAGGCTATACCAGATAATCCGTATAAACATAAAAACATTTCAGGGTGGTCCAGAATCCAGACTTCAACAAGAATGCTCATGCACATAAATCTACCTACATAAAATTGTGTGACCGTCCTCAAAATTCTGTGGTAACTCCAGGATAATATGGAGGTGAGGATACTCCCACACTTCATTTTTTTTTTGGAGGGGGGGTGAAACAGGATGCTGTGTTTCCGTGGCAACCTGGCAGCAGCATAGATGAAATTAGGTCTTTGTGCCTCTCTCTCCTCTTTTTATATGATGCTTGGTTAATAGACTGCCATACGCGCAACTCAGAGTAGATGTTTTCTTCTTTCTGTCCATCTATCATGTTTTTTTTCCCAGTTTATATTCCTGCATGGGTTTGGTTTAAAATCCGAAGCACGTTGGCTACACATCCAAAGAGAGCAGTTAAGAGTTACGATTGCCTTAAACTGTCGTAGAAATGACGGATTGTACCATCAGGTTTTATTTTGGTGAACAGCATGGAAAATTCATTAAGGACTGTAAACAGAGGAAAAACCCTCCAGCTACTGGAAGCTGGAGAGATAGCCACAGCAAAAATCAAATTACACACTTTTTCCTTTTTTTTTTTTTTTTTGTCTTGGACTTGAATGGTCCATTGTGATGGTGCGTAATTCTGGCAAATTAGTTGTTCACCACATAAATAATATAACCAATATATTTGAAATTGTAATGGGAAGAAAACAAATAACCAGTCCAGCTAATAGTTAACTAGCCTGTTTTGTAGAAACCTTTAAATGTAGGATGTTTGTAGCTTCTCCGAGCGTAAAGACCATGTGATTACATGTGGCAGAGCAGCCTTAAAATAACACATTCAAATGTTTTTAACTTCATTACTTCAAATGTGGACAAGAACACATTTCATTTGCAGATCTGTTTCGCCCCTTCGTCAAAACTAATAGCGCATAATGATATCTAGTATGTTAGGTTTTGTTAGGTTTTTTCTCTCACACTTGTTGAAACTCAGTACAAAGGCATAAAACTTTAAATATAAACATAAACTTTTAAATTTTAACAGATAAAATATATCTGTTACACAATTTACCTAAGACTCTTTGATCTGTAAACCCAGTTTCTCTACAGAACTGTTTCCGTAGTCATTGCTGTCGCCACTGCTGGGACTCTCTAGAGCTCTCATTTTTTTTCGGGGATTTTTTCCCATTTGTTTTAGTGCAAAGAAGTTAATAAGAAGAGAATGTTTACATTACAATAAACTATCCTTACAATAAATGGAATTTGTAACATTGTTTTTGGACGGTAAAAACTGCAGGGGACCAAAACGGCCTTTTACTTCTGTTGTTCTGGGCCTCAGTGTTGTGTTCTGTCCACTTCTCCGACTAAAACAGTGGACAAATTAGGACTAACAGCTATTTCAATTGGAAAAACTGCAGTCTTGTCTGTAATTTTCACACTGTGCAAACTGAGCCGCGGGGCCGCACGTTTGACACCTGTGCTCTAGAGGCTCCTTTAATCAACTGCTGCGAGCAGAAAGTGCTCCAGCTCGCTGTGTCCCTTCCTGTTCCCGCGACAGGATGTCCTCGAAGCTCCGGGGTCATTCCCCCTACCGAGTGACACACAGGCCCCAGTGTGACAGTGACCAGGACGCTCGCTGGTGTCACCCTGTTTCTGATCTCACTGACATTGTGGGACCTGTCATGTTGCTGCGGCGGGATATTTATAGACGTGCGCTTTTGTTGTGCGGTCCCACATGATGTGCATCTCCACTGACACAATTACACATTACCATCTCCAGGTCTCTGTGGTGCATCTGTGCAGCATCAAGGGACTGACTCTGAATAAAGCCACTGCCATTAAATATAATTAACGTCTCTTTATGTCTCCGCTGGTTCCTGTGGGTGAGGTATGCACTCGTGTGTAATTGGTCAGTTGGGTTGCATTACGCAGTGTATTTTAATTAAGCATGGCCCGTTGGACACATGTGTCTACTATAAATAAATAAATCAAAATCACACATCTAAAGTGATTCAGCACCAGAGTTGGTCCGGGCATGCTCTGCTGAGAAATGATTCTGCTCCAGCAAAGATGTGCTGGGCCAAATCATTTGTGAGGCCTTCGCGCGGTGATGGACAGAAGAGTGACAACAACACAGTCGCACACGTCATCTGAGCGGCAGGTTGTTGAATTTGTTTACAGCGTAGTAACTCTAATTAGTTATTTGTTTTATGTGTATTAGCTGAAACATGCCCCATAATCAAAATGAAATAGCATTTTAACGGACTAATTTTTTTTTTTTTTTATTAGTAGTGATACAAACTACAGGTTTTAGTACTAAACATTTTTCTCAACATGTCAGATCTACATAGCTGTGTACACATGAATGGCTAATATCTATAAGGCTGTAGCTCATAGTGATAAGGCAGAACAGCTGTTGTTGATGCCACGCAAACTGTCCCCGCATGTGTGCATTTCCAGGAGAGTTATTGCCTTGATCACAGGTTGGGACTCTTTAGATAAGTGCGGGTTGTGTTGCTGCTGCATGCGTAGCAAAGACGTGTAAATACTCATTTAAGTAAAGCCGAATCCTCCAGTCATATATATTATTTTTTTATTACTATTATGTCGTTTAGTTCCCATCAGGCAATGGTGTGTTTATGCTCGCCTGAAACACTCACACAGCACCCCTCCACCTGGCCCTGGCTGATACTGGACAGTATGGTCAATTATAAACTAGACAAGGAAGTAAGTGGTTGCCTAGCAACTGGAACACTGAAGGTAATAAAAAAAAAAAGAAAAAAGAAATCCTGCTCTGGTTTCGGATTTGTACAATAATGGATGCGTCGGTTTTTCCTAGTTTATTTTTACAGGATTTCTAATGTAACTCTATTTTAAAGAAAAGTGAGCAAGGATCTCTTTACATTTCGAATTTACATTAACAACCCAAAACAGCTCATTATAAAATCAGTCGGGATGAGGAGAAGGTGAATCATGTTTTATTATCCTCATCATATTGAAGCTTTTACAGCTTTTTTCCTTTTTTTGGTTCAATAAATCATATAAACAAACTTCTCATAACATCATAAAGGAATTAAGTCATAACTTCATGTTAAATGCTAAGTACATTCAATTTTGTGATAATATTTTAATAACAAGTGTTGCTGCTCTTATCTGGGGAAGTAAAATGCTTCCCTTGAATTGTCATAAAAATGATGGATTCTACTGTCAAGTTATATTTTAGTGAACAGCATGGAAGATTCATTGAACTGTAAACAGAGGAAGTGCAGTGGCAGTAAAATTTAAAGTTGCTAAAATGAAGCAAATATTACTTAAAGTTATACTAGAGTTTTAATTTTGGCAGTGAAATTGCAAGACAATGTAGATAACACGTCATGAATTCAAATGTAAGCGCGGATGCTTTGTATCTGGTCATTGTGTCATGTTAACATGTCGCTATAACAAATTTTCTCAGGTTATATAAAAGAAGACTTTTCGTGAATTCCTTTAATTACGTCTTAATAACCCACATTTGAGACACTCTAATCCCCATTCATATATTTCTTTAAATGTGACAGATTACGCCTGTAAATGAGGAGGAAATAGGAGTGTTAAAAGCAAAGAAACAGAATTTCACGCTTTTACAGGCGACAAATTCATACCACCACTTTGTTATTGTGACGGAAAATGTTCAGACACAGGAAAAGTTGTCAAACCGAGGGGCTGGTCAAGTGACTGATGGCACAGAGGGAGCACGCTGTACCCACCACAAAATCTGGCGTTCCCGTTCTGCTCATTTTGCCTAAAAAAATGAGAAAAATGGTGTCAGTGCACTGGTATTCATCGCACTGTGCGACCTCATGCTCATTTGGCCTCTGCTGGAAGAACTGTTAAAACAATTACATATAATCACACCGATGTGACTGTGTGTTTCAGGTTTACCAAGGCTAGCTGTTAATTGAAATATATTTACTTTGTTTTGTTTGTCCTCCCTGATAAATGCTGTTCAGACAGACAAGAAACCCAAATACATAACTGCTTGAGCTCTCTCTCACGCAGGTCAGTTTCTTTGTACGCAGACTGATTCCCATTTAAAAACTACTGTTGACACCAGATTCTACGGCCTTTGCTGTAATTGAGGGGGTGACTCAGGTTGCAAACATTGCTTCACCGCTGTATTCATTATTTATCCAAGCTTGTGAAGTATTTCATATCTCCAGCTCGTTTGTTGACCGACTGTGAGGATGTTGCCCTCTTGTGGTAGAAAGAGAGTAGAACGACATCTTTCTTCCCATTTTGAAGAACGGTGCTTTACTTGAGTCTTTGTTTTAAAAAAAACAAAAAAAATGTGTGAAAAAAAATCAAAATGCTGCTAATTGCATTGTGGGAAATGCTTGTTTTGGGTACAATCCATAGTAAGGTATCAAACTTTGAATCCACTGCTGCTTTTGAGTATGAGTATTTTCATTTTTTTCATTTTTTTATGAGTATTTTCAGAATTCATCAGAAGGTGCTTGTTTACAAAATCATCAACTTACTTGGGTTCAGTGTTGAAGTGCTTCAGATAACGCGGATGCTTCATAACTGGTCTTTATGTGATTATTATTCTACAATAGTTATGATTATTTACAATATTGAAAGCAGTAAAAGTACTTGTTGGGTTTATGTATCAAATACATTTCTAAACTAACCTCAGAGGAACTAGAGGAAGTGTTTATTGTGATCAAAAATATAAATTACATGTTTCTCACCCGTAAAAACAGCCACAATAACCTTCACCAATAACACAGGACCACCTGCAAGTAAACTGAGAAGCTAAACCTACACGGAATACATGGCTTCTGTGCAGTATGAAGGTTATTGAGACTTTTAGTGAGAAAATTCAATAAAAGTGAGAGGAACTAAATAAAGATTTTGCAAAGGCTGTAAATCCTTAATTAATGACGCATTTACGCCACATGATGGCGGTGTTTGACAGTTTGTCAGTTTGACTTGGTGTGTCGCTTTGGGACACTCCTGATAATCCCCTGCAACTACACCCTAGTACTGAAAATGACTGACTTTAATATGCATTTCCCAGAAACACTTTGTTTCGTTTGTCCTTAATGCTGTGAAACATCAGAGTCAGCTGATGCTCTCTGTGCATGTGCATCCGCTCTTTTTTTGCACCTGTGCCAGATTTTAATGCGGGAAGTACATCCATGAGTAACTTTGGGAGCATATGTTTAGAAACTGTGACGAATATGTTAATTGGCAGAACATGGACAGTTCTCGGTGCAGTTGCTGTTCTCTATATTTACTACAGGACAAAAAAACAACAAACATATCTTCAGAGCAGAAACAATGACAATGGGGTCAAATTAGGCCGGGATGAAGGGAAACACGATGCCGCCTGCAGGGCAGCAAAGCAGTTTAAATCGCTTCCAGGTCAAGAAAAGAGATGATTCTTGAAATAATGTCTGAGTGCATACAGTTGACCTTTAATTAAAGCACATAGTAGTGTGTGAGTAAAGAAAAAAGACCCCGTCAACATGCAGGTGCTTAACAAAGGCTCTTTCTGCCAGGGTGCAGGTGTGTTGCTAATTGGCTGCAGGGCCTCTGTCTATTGTGCATAGTTGGCAAAAAAAAAAAAAAAAAGAAAGAAAAAACAAGCCTGCTGGGTCAATAGCTTACACTTGGTGGAAATAATTCATTTTCCCATTAACCCCTTTAATTTCTAACACCTGTTTGCCGTGATAATCACACAACACGGAGGTTTCAGGTGGGTCGCGGACTGAACACAATGTAGACCAGGGTGTCGGGATGAATGAAAGCTTGAGCTCGGTGGAACTTGAGCTTTTTTGAGCGCGAGGGCGTGAGTTTATACGTGTAGGAGGAGGCTAACACATTTACTGCACTATTGTTGCACCCTAGGGAGATCTCTCCAGACCTCTTCAAGCATGTCCTCCATCCTGTTTCATAAGCATCTGCTCATATATGGGCATCTTCCTTCCTTCTGCCCGGTTGTACTCTGTCTCCGTTTCCTGAACACCCCACGCGCACACACAAACACACACTCCTACTCATGCTGGTTAGCAATGGGAAGAGGCGGGAGTGGCTGTTCCCCGTGCAGGAAGTAATGTGGTTAATACTCATTTGATCACCGGTTCTGATGGCTTCCTTCCATGACCAGCAAAGCCGGCACCGCTTGTGTACATTGCTTTTTTTTTTTTCTTTCTTTCTTTTTTTTTTATTGCTTTTGGCGATTCCATCTGTAACATATGCAAAGGCTGATGAAAATAGCTCATATGTCTGCACATGAAGCTGTTTCTTCCTCACATGCCACACATGCCACGCTTCAAGTTGTTCGTGCAAGCAGACGAAAAAAAGAAAAAAAAAACCTGTTTGATGTGTAACAGACAGGAGTGAATGCGTTCAAGACCTTTTCCTCTCGTGTCCTCTGCAGCTTTCCTCTGTTCCCAGGAACTTGTAAAAATAAACCGTGGGCTAATAGAGATTTACATCCTCGACATAGCATAATTTTGAGAATTCAAATCAGGATTTGTGTGCCCTGGGTGGCCTCCAAATGTGCTGGGTGCATGCAGATGCCACTGGAGATTAGCTGTCCTATCTGCCCAGCTATAACATAGACACATGTTGGCTTTGAAGTAGGACAGACGACTTCTTCTCGTCGTTGCCTCCGGGTGCAGAAAGTACCTCTTAAGTGTGCAGCTGGGGCTCCTGCAGCCACCGGCTTTTACTTTTTTCTTATTTACCTGTAAAATTGTTTACGATGGGAACCATATGCATTAGATTAATACAATAAATGTATTATGCAGTTTATTGGCAACAAAACATCTGCAGCATTTCCTGTAGAATATGCATCTGGGGGAAGAGTGTCCCTCCTTGCACGCATCATTCCTACACACAACTATAGCATGAATTATTAGTGCAGTTTCACATGTGTAATTACCACCCCCCCCCCCCCTCTGTTCTTGTTGCCCCCTTGTGACATATTACCAGCCCACTCAACAACTAGGTCACTGCAGATCCTGTTTCCATGGATCCGGATTTTCACACAACTGCCTGCCAGGCACTGACTTCACCTCTGTCTGTGAGGGGAATTACAAATTTAACTTGTTTGTGTTGTCTGAAACCCTCCAGGCAAGGCGAAAGTTGGTCCGCTTTCTTGCTCCAGACTGAAATAGCAATTACGACGTTCTTGACCATGAAAGGAAGAACGCTATGGACTTGTCTCACTTTTCTTATTGGCAGCCTGACATTGCAGTTAGTTAGTGGAAAGTGTCAATTTTGCGCATTAGTGTATTTGCACGTGTGGAAAAAGTTTAAAGTTGGCATGTTTCTGACTGAAATTCTGAATTTTGTTTGCATGATATCACGTTAAGACCTTCTAAATATCAGGATGTCTGCATTGGCCTTGTAGGTATGTTGCCCTGCTGGCGCTGGTAATTACCCCACAGCAAACAGAGTTGCTAATGTGACTGCAGGCTCTTAAGCTACAAAGGAAGTGTGTCAGCCATGTTTTCCATTTTGTCTGGCTCACGTGTGTCTGCCGGAGCTGATGTGTCCTAACATTAATCAGCTGAGCTGTCTACATGGCCTGCTCTCCTCTGCACAGTAGTGTGCATAAACTGCAACATACATTTTTTTTTTTTACTATATCCCTTATACATGCAGGCTCTGCCATTCTGCACTTTCCCCCTCTTCCAAACTGCTCTGCATTGTGTTTGAAAGTCCTATTTACAGAAACAGTTGTGCGGTGTAGTGTGTTTCTGCCATTGACCTATTTTGCAGGAGACAACTTGACTTGTCACGGCAGGAAAAGAACAAATGTTTAATGACGGCTCATTTCCATTTAAGGGAAGGTCATGCTTTCTGTGCATGCAGTTTCACCGGTATAACTTACTGGGGAACTAAATGGAACTGAGCCATGATGAATACACCTGTGTGTCAAATGTCTGCCCTAACAAACGGCCTGTGTATCTGGAGCGCTTAAGTTATCAGAAATGGCTTCTGCGTTGCAACAGCGCAGCTTCTGTTATAAAGCCCTCTAATCGTGACTGCAGGCCGTTGACAATAAACAGTCCGCGGAGCCTGCTTTATCTGTCCGCGCGCTGTTGTGTCCGTTTTAAGACACCACCCCTGTGCCACGTGTCTGCCAGACAGGAATTCCAGCCACCATGGTCTTTCCTGCAGGAGCCATCCAGGGGAATGTCGGCCTCTAGTTAACAAACATAAGTGTCTGGCAGTTAAGAGAAGAGGAGCAAAAAGCAGTCGGGATGTCACCCTACCCAGCAAAATTGCCCAGCCACTAGATGCATGCCTGGGATTCTTCTCTACAAGCTGCTCTTTCCTCCTTTTGATTTTTTTTTTTTTTTTTTTTCTAAAACGTCTCCCTCCACGTCTCACTCCAACCAGACAGTGGCAAAGGAAATATTTTCCAATCCAGAAATAATTTAATTGCATCGCCTTGTGAGTGTACACTTGGTGGTCTGTGCTGCTGTAAAAATGCCCCTTTGATTGATGTTCATTAGGGGCGAAACAGGGTGGTATGCTGCTCGGCGTTGCAGCTGCGTTCCATTGGAGTTACACTGTTCTGAAAACAAACCGCTCCAAGCGGCCCACACATATTTTCCCTCTGAGATCCTGGCCAGTACTTTGAATGAATGCGGCGTTATAATGCTCCGAAAGTCCATGAGCAAAAAAGGCTCAGTCATCATCTGAACGCACCAGACTAGGTTTCGCCGTCCGTTGTATCGTGCAGGTTGATTGAGGTCATGGAGAGTCTTGCTCCGAAAACTCTCAGGCCGGATCATAAGCGTTCGTCAAACTGCGCATTTTGGGTCTCTGTGACCTCACGGCACATAAATTTTCTCTCTCATGTAAATGATTTACTGCTGCTTGATACCGTGTAATCAAAATGCTCTGTTTAACTTTCATTGTCAAATGACGTCCTACTCGCCATTCCAGGGGAGAAGGTTTTGCGTTGTGTTATGTCTAGACACGGACACAGCGGGTCAGGACACGTGGCCCTTGAGTAACAGAGACACACCAGCTGACATTAAAGTTGTGAAATCCTGCAAATCCAGCGAGTGGATTTGACACTGTGCATGCTGGCTGACGTTTGCGTTATAATAAATCCGAACATAATGTGCAGCATTACTTCTTTGCAAAAGTGCATGCATTTGTCTGCGTTTTAACTCTGTCAGTATCACGAGTTGCCACTCGTATGCTGCAGACACGAGCTTGACATGTGCCTTTGCGCATGAGGGATCACACCACTCAGGACATACGGTGTTTGCTCTTGCACCAGTGTCACAGCCTGATGGAGCCCCTGTGCTGCAGCCTATAGTCAGACTCTCCCCCATTGCGCTTTTATCATTTTTCCCCTGCTGCATTGTGCACAAATGTCACAAATTTGAGGCGTCCTCTTATTTTCATTTCCGTAGGAATGAAAGTGGAAGGACCTTTGCAGTGAGAATGATTAACTTTCCAACAAGGCCCCAAAAGATACCGGGATCATTTTATGGGGCCTTTCGCCGCCTTGTTTACCTATCCAAACTGCACCTTTAAAGCAGGCGCCTGTTTTCGGTGAAAAGGCTCTTCAAACCGACGGTACAGAGCAGACACTCCACTGCTCCACTTGGTGTATAGTGGCTGCATTTAGCAGCTGAAGAGCCTGTGATTTCTCTTAGGAATTGGCACAGAGACAAAAAACAGAGCTAAAAGATTGTGTATTAGACTAACATCCATCAGCTTGACAGTGAAGGCAAGTGATCGTAAATGATAATCCCAAGGATGTGTCAATAAGCAGCTGTTTGCTAATGTTTTTTTTTTTTACCATACTAACTCAGAAGGAAGTTGATATTATAGTTATTACAGTTATTGCAGGTTTGGTTATAAATGATGCAGCCAACTGCAATATTAACATGGTTCTTAGTTTACATTGGAAACATGCTATTTATATTTATTTAGATGCTACTGGGAAGTGCATGCTGTTTTATAATCAGTTTTAAATTTTGCAGTAATTAACTGTTAACTGTAGCTGCACCTCACATTCTTAAAGTGTGAGGTGTCATAAAATGGAAGTTAACTACAAGTGCTTGAGCAAATGAACGTTCTGGGTCTGAAGAATGATTCTGAATTTTATCCACAATCTTCCATGTTTTAGCTTTTTAGCGCCGCCTGAAAGATTTTTTCAGCACAATATTTCTAAACGTTTGTACCTGCATGTTTCAAATGCACGCATTTCGCCGAATGTCATGGTGAAACTAACGATCGCATTCAGGAGAACAGCGCATGAAAATTTCCTGTGTTCTCAGAAAGCGTGCACTTTGTCTGCAGTGACCCTTGTGCAGAATTGGGTGAGGTAGATGTCTGGAATTCCTTCTCGGTTAATAATACCTGTTTCATTGCTCCGAATCGCTCAGCTCGCTGCGCATGCAAAACTCTCTCTGTAATAACGTGTAGGGCCAAAGGGCAGATTAGTAATGCGTCAGGACTGCAGGCTTGCGATCAGGTGACTTCCTGACAGGGAAATGTCATGAGAGAAAGACTGCAAGCGCTTGTGGAGCTTCCCTATAAGGACGCTTTGGGCACAGTGTCCGCCCAGCGGCCCTCGAGCCTTCTCCTTTGCCTCCCCCACGGCTGCTCATTACGTCTAGTTTAGTGCTCACTCAGCTCTGGGGGTGCTGCAAAGTTCACAGGAAGGAGAAGAGGGAGGTGGGGTAGTCATTTCTGTTGCTGAGGTCAGAAGGCTGTGTTTTTTTTCCCATGCCCCCCCCCCCTTTCTTCTGTCTCTCTCTGTCTCTCTCTGTCTTTTGTTCGTCATGATAAGCAGTCAGGTGGCAGCAGGGTAGAAGTCTCCCTATCACCTACCACCACCTTCTCTCAGTACTGGGCATGTGCTGATTAAATCAACTCCTTTAACTACAAAAACTCACAAGACTGCTCTCATTTCCCAGCTATTCAGACTCCATGCAGTCAGTGATGTGTTTGCATATTTCACTTCTGTCACGCAGTAGTGAAATAGTGTCTGATAAAAAAAAAAGTGTCTGAGGAGTATCCGTGGAGATGCTTTTGGTTTCGTTATGTTATTTAAAAAGGGTTGGCATGCATGCATCTCTAAATGCATACACTTGAAAGTAAGTAAGCCACCAGTTTTCAATGGGTCAACATAAAAAAAAAAGTTGCCAGAAGTGTATTTGGTGTCGGAATAGTTTAACGTTGGTATGCAGCAGCATTTTGTTAAAGTGAGTGAATCAACTGTGGGTCCACCAGCACCGTTTTCTCACGCTACTGAGCTCATACCAAACGTCACGTGAAGCATCCAGCAGTTTGCAGAAGGTCTGCTACAAAGACACCGCCTGTGCACACTAGTGTGTACAATAGGAACTTTGTGGTTCATCATGTGACTGCTATTTGGTAGAATACAGGAATAGCATTTGTTATAATTTAATTGACGTGAAATCAGACGTGGTTCCAGTTAAGTCTCACTTTGTGGTCTTTTAGTATGAAACCCTGTTTCATGGGGGTCAGAGCGAGTTGGATCTCCACCTCTGTGTTGTGCTTTCATACAGGTGTGACAATTAATTTACTAGGCTAAGGTATGCAAGTCAGTTGCATATGCATACGTAAAGCTATTTTTCTGAAGTGATAAAAGTGACAAAAATGTGTCCTTTTTACATAATCTTTGCATTTTTTACATTTTTTTTTACATCTTTTTAGGTTGTGCATATCTAAACTTTGTCCACTTTTTAAAAGCCAAATCATGCTTTCCCCCTTTCACGTAGTCCGGTGGTTCCTGGAGGTTGTGCACACCTCTGCAGATGTCCTCTTTCAGCCCGGAATTTGTGATTGTGCAAATTGCATGCACTGCTAGCACACAGATATGCTATCTGAGAAGAGGCTGTGTGACATTTTTTTATTCATCATTAAATAAAATTTCAAGGACGCATGGCTAACTTCCGAGAACTTCTCCGGAAGTCGTGATTATTTCTGCCCTAACACAACAGGAAGCAACAGGCCGATGGGTGTCACACGCCTGCAGCCGGCAAAACATTTTTTGTTTGTTTTTTTTAACTGACAAATTTTTTATTATTTTTTTCCCCCTGTTTGGTATTTTAACATAACAGTCTATGGGGATTGCCTAGGCTCTAGTCAGCCTCTAGTGGCCATTTGAGGAACTGATGTTTTTGTACGACCTTTATCAGCTCCGGAAATTTTTGCTTGATGTTTGGCTTTATTTAATTTGAGGGGCATCATATCTATCTGTGCAGGAGGTCAGTGCATACCCATGTAGTGGGAATGTAATTACAGCGGCTGTCCGCGTGCATAGTCTGCATTTGTTTGCACACAGATGTTGAAATAAGTCGACGTATGATTCACTATTTCCTGCTAAA
This sequence comes from Mugil cephalus, assembly GCF_022458985.1. Classification (NCBI taxonomy): domain Eukaryota; kingdom Metazoa; phylum Chordata; class Actinopteri; order Mugiliformes; family Mugilidae; genus Mugil; species Mugil cephalus. Next base: position 13,447,882 of record NC_061775.1, read on the forward strand.
CTAAGACTGTAGTGTAAAGATTGTGAAATCACATTTATAGCTTTGATGGTACATTATATTTATAGGAAGTGTTATGTAAACGCAGTGCAATAATTAGCACTGATTATTTTTGTGGTGACGAAGTGGTGTTTGTGACTGCATGTTCTAGTAGACAGTGGTGTTGTAACAGATGGGCAGGCCAAATTATTTCAATAGCAAAACAAGTCGTAGGAAGGTTTAGCCCTGATAGCCTGAGTGACATGATGAATGAACCTTCACTTGAGAGAGAATCAATTAAAAGAACCCAAAGAAACCTTAGCACTGTACATGCAAAGTGATAAGTGTGTGTGTGTGTGGTAGGTTTCAGCTAGTTCAACACATGAGTGTGGGTTCATTGGGGAAAAGGTGAGACTGTTAATAACCTTGGAGGAATGTCGTGAAAACGTCAGCTTTGCCTAATGTAAGACGGGGGAGGACGAGCTGCTGATGTTTATCCTTAAGCAACGGACCGTGTTGGAAAAGAAAGCCAAGCATGTTATCCTCTTGGACTGACACAGCCTTCGGTTCTCCATGCCCTTCACGTGGCGCTGCAGCCCATATTACTGGTTTTGAATCTTGATGTGAAGTAGAACGTGATGAGCGGCTCAGGGCGTGCTGCCCGGTTGGAATGAAGGGAATTTTCTTCAGCACGTTCAAGTAAAAAGGGCTGATTTTTGTATGCAGAAAACACCCTGTTAAGCCACATGCACATCTCTGCTTCATTTCTGAATGGCAGGAGTGTAAATGCTGGATTATTGTTAACAATGTGAACTGTGACTTGGTTGCTGAGTGCCATGTGAGAGCAGCAAGCTAAAGGTGGTGTGAGAATGAAGGGCTGTGGGCTTACTGAATTCCTATCCAGTGAGCGGAGCATTGGTTTCTGTCTAGACAAAGCTCAGTTGTCGGGGAGACCCGTGCATTTCCAGGACTGCCCCCGGCTCCAGGAAGTATTGGTGGGAGAGAGTGGGCTTTTTTTTTTTTTTTTTCCATCCTGCTCACTTTTCCCTCCTTGGGGGATTTCAATGTAGGCAGCCTAATGCTGAGAGTGCTTTTTTTTTTTTTTTTTTTTGGAGTTGTTGTTAGTAGTGGGAGTTTTTCTCCCATGATAGGGTGGAGACAGCCTACCGCATTTTTTGCAGTGATATCAGCACCATAAAAATCTCCCCTCCTTTCATGTCTCCCACTCACCAGGAAATAGCAGCCTGGCCCACCTTGCATGCAGAACATTCACAGTCACAGATGCACACGCTGCCACACAGACGCACTCATTTAGTATTCATCACGTTTGCGGCGTTTTTACCAGAAGACAACAAAAGCGGATCTCTAGCCTTTGCTCCTGGAGCCACTTTTTGTGACTCTATTGTCTCAGAGTTAGTGTGCAGCGAGATAAGGCGAAGACAGGCAGCGTGACGGTTCACACGGCGTCAAATCAAGGAGCAGACAGGGATTACTAAGGGTTCATTAACTGTTACACTCATCCGTGCCCTGAGGGTTCTTTCTTGGAGCCGTGTGCACCATTCCCCTGGGACGAGACAGCTCCTTGTCTTTAGAGGTTTTGTAGCGTTGACAGCAGAGTTATAAGGCATTTCAGATATCTAAGTGGAGATAATCAAGTCTGGAAAGAGACAGAATTAACCCATGAGACCCCACTTCTCAGACAAAGTTCTGCAGCCTTGATGATATCAGACCTTCTACATGCCATTGAAATTAACCAAAGTCGTTATCTGTCTTATATTATGGCATTTGGGATTTTATAACAGTGCAATCTTTTATAACCTGTAATCTCATGATTGCCGAGATATTTCATGGCATGCCTAACTAAACACACTATATATGCATGCATGTGCATTTCCAAAGCCTAATCATGTCCAAAGTTGATGCAGTCATGTTTTTGTACGTTCTGGGATTGCAGATCTCAGATATTCATAAAAGATTGCCAGCGTGGTTTCACATAGGTTGTTGCAGAAGTTGCACGCTCATTATTTATACTATGTTTGCCAAAGCTGGAGCTATTATCCAGCCTGACAATGTTGCGCGTCCACCATTGCAGTCAAGAAGTGGAGACATAGCACTAGGTTGTGCATCGTTCTTGGCGCAGTGACATTACTACAGTAGCCACTGTCTTCGTTTGCCAAAAAAGCACACAATCATAATTATTTAAAAAGAAAAAAAGTTTTGTTTTTCCGTTCGTGTTTGCAATCCCAACACCACGTTAGCTGGAGAAGTTTCAGATGCTCTTTGTCAACTAGGCTTGAGAGGGAAACCAACGTGCTTGAGTTATGTGCCGTACAAAATGCAGAAGCATGAGGAGAACAAGTATAAGGATGCAATGCCTCCTTCCAGCCTTGTATTCAATTTTTTTCCTTGTGGTCACTTGCAGAAATGCAACTAAGAACTCCCCTGCAACCCAAAAACGCATTTTCCTCTAGACTACCGGTTATAAAAAAGACGTCCATGAAAACAGAACCTGTTATGAACCGCTATGAAGTTTGGTATTTTAACATCTATGGGGATTGATTCACCTTTAGTCAGCCTCTAGTGGCTATTTAAGGAACTGCTGTTTTTGTACTAATTTTTTCAGCTCCGGACATTTTTGCTTGATACTTGGCATCATATCTATCTGTGCAGGAGGCAATGCATACCCATGTAGTAGGAACGTAATTATGTGCGTAACGGCTGTCCGCGTTCATAGTCTGCCTTGCTTTGCACACAGATGTTGAAATAAGTAGACTGCAACCCAAAAGCCCATTTTCCTCTAGACTACCATTATAAAAAAGACTTCCAGGAAAACAGAACTGGTTAACAGCAGCAAGGAGGATGATTTGTTTTCCATTTGTTGTGCCGCCGGGCCTTCAACCGTGCTAGTGCTTTTGTGAGGCTACACAGTCATCTGAGGTACATGGTGGCACCCATAAGATGTATCATGTTCACCATCCATGTGTTAACATGCTAACATTTGTTACTTAGTAACCAATGACAACAAATGGTGCAACCAAAGGCTGAAATCATGTGATCACCAAATAATTTATAGTCCATCTTATGGAGTCCTCGTAATTACAGTCCTATTTTAATTCAAAGTGATTTCTGCATGCAACGCACACCCATATCCATCTGTGTCTCAGCATTTCTGTATTAACAAAAGCATCTGGTGGTGCACTGCATTGCATCTGTCTGTCCCTGCGTAGCTCCAGACATGCTGGGTTCGCTTCTTTGAGCCTGTTGCTTCCTTTGTATGTTCCATGTTTCGGATAAAGGCAGTATCTCCTAAATACAAAGCGTTTTTTTTTTTTGTTTTGTTTTGTAGTTTTTGGAAAACAATCAAAGCTAAGCGGAAAGGTAACTGAGCACATACTGTACATGGTGATGTGTAGTAGAAGAGAGCAGCACCTGGTTTGGGGCTTTCTAGTTGCTTGTCTTCTGCCGATATGAAAGAAAAGTCGCCAAAACTTCAAAGAGAGCCCTAATCCATTAATGTTATTCATTATACCTCTCCGCGGGGTGTGCATGAAGGGCGGTAGATGAACTTATTTCTCAGGGAATCAGAAGCACACTAGCCTACTCAAAGCTTTGAACTTCATAAACGGGCTGCGGCTGACTGCAGGCTGCGACCGTACACGCGCTCCCGCACGCGGAACCTGTTTTTCTGCACATGGGCCCCAGGTGGGGAAAAAAGGACAGAAACTGGAGTGAGCGTCTGTTGTCCCACAGCTGACCTCACCTTCAGCAAAGGTGTTGCATGCTGCTACAGAGCTCAGGGGAAAGGTGCACGTTGAAATCGTGGGGCCCAGAGAGAAACTCAAAGCCTGTGACTCAGTGGCTTGGAACCCTCCTATCCTGTTAGTCTGCAACTCAAACACCAACGCCTTCAGTGTTTCTTTTCACGGCGGCTGACTTCACACAGGTCTTCAAAGCTTCAAAATATATTTGTCACCATCGGAGCTTGTAATCGATGGTGTTCCTGTGCAGATTGGAATGTTATAGCATTAGTCACACAGTGCGTCTCCACCAAAACTCAGAGTAGACACTGTGTGTTTGTTTCTCTTTTGGAAGCCTCTGTCTCTTTACTCTGCACGCCTGACTGAACAGTCTGGCTCACAGATAGCATCAGGCTGTCTGAGATTAGCACTCATGAGGGCGCAGTTAAACTTGTAAAAGCTCTGAACTCCCGTCCCCGGTTGCCTCTGTTCGACACAATGCGCAAATATTGTGCATTGTGTGTGTCACAATACTGATAGCCTGTCTGCATTGTCACCGTGCCTCTCAAATGTGCCTAAGCCTCGGAGCTTATTGCAGGGGCAGCCACACATCCTGACCTAAGAGCCCGACTGTGGAGACTGCCGGTGTTGTTGTTGTTGCCAGGCAGTTTAGCAGAGTAATGGACAGATAACAGAGCTGCGCCGGGTCCCACGGCCCTACATTTGTGGAAGCTGGGCAGCTGATAACTAATCATTAAGGCTGCAACAAGAAGCCCGGCTTGTCTTTTGTCAGATGCTGAACAACACCTCTCTGGGCTACGAGACAAGTCTTATATGGTCTCTTTGTGTTGTGTTTTAATGCAATAAATGCATAGTTGTTGGAATCGGATGTTTTAAATGCTGAGATTTAATTAATATACTATGAAGTTATAAGAACAGTGCATTTGGAAGTTAGCTTTCGTGGTTCAAGCTTTGGTTCAGAATGTTCCTGGTATCCATGTGTCATTTGGTGCAGGATGTTCAGTACAGTATGAGATACAAACCATTGGCATCAGGAGCCGATTGACTGCATGTCTGCATTTTTGTGCAAGTTCCACCCTGAACATTTTGGTAGTAGACTTCTTGTGTATGGCTTGAAAGCTGGCAGGTGTGATTTTAGTTTATCTCGTTAACTCCCCCTACAACTAACAACTCCCAACTGTTTGCTTCCACTAACCGTCTAACTTGAACCATCACAAGAGCTGTTATTTAGGTTATTCATTCTGTGTATTGGTATAAACATCCGGATGAGAATTAAGTCATATTTTCACTTTAGGCATAAAGGCGAAATTAAATGTGGCAAAAGTGCAGAAAGGCAGAAAAGCGTAGTGGCAAAATAATAACTGAAGGTCACCACGGTGTACACTGTAGCTTCCGTCAAACTGGATCATCAAGAAGACGGTTTAGCCATGCTCTGTCAGTCATATCATTCGTTTAGACTGGAGCTTTTACAGTTCTGTCACATCGCTGCACCTTCTTTCTCTACAGTGGTTTATGCCGGAAAAAAAGTGACCGACTTTCCAGCGGTAAAACAAAAACTAAAAAACACTGTCTCCGGGAAAAGTGCATTAGAGCGCATTTATATAATACTGTTTAAATTGTAGCCACATTAAGTGTCGCGTGGGTGGGAGTTTTCAACTGTCGGAGCCAACACAGAACATTAAAACTGCTCTTGGCGAATCGTATGGATGATAGTTATGGAGAGTTTGCCCGTCTCCATACACAGTCCACGGGGATGGATGTTTCAATCTTTAAAACGATTGAAAATAACTTCTTGTTGGGATGCAGCTGATTTGAATCTAGTGTTATCGGGGCACTTGCTCATGCAGCAGATCTAGACGGTGGGTTACACACCACAGGGCAAAAGCTGCTGTCGTAAACTCTGCAGGACCTCTGCGCTGGCGCTGCGAGAGCCCACCTGTGCGAAGCCCCGCGGCCACATGAGAGAAACGTCTCTGCTGCGAGGCTTCAAGCATATTTTCGTCAATGCCTTCAGTGTGCCACATGTTTACATGCGCCACACACAAGCACGCACGCTAAGATGCAGACAGACACACCACAGCTGAGGGAATCGCAGACATTCTTTGGGCGAGTAGGATCTTAAAGGCTCATTGCACACACTAAAAATCACACACCCTGCAGTGATAAATGCTCCCTGCTTGTTTGTGTTTGTTTTAGAGCGATGAAGACTCTCCTCCCTCTGCTGCATTTGTTTGACTGCGGTCTGGTTTCAAAAATAAAAAATGCATTTAGGTAATAGCTTTAAATGGATTTTTATGTTTTCCCTTGGCTGCTTCAGGTTTCGTATAAAGTTAAATTGGTATTTGCAGAACGAATTGGTTGCATGTACTATAGTAGTGGTTGCAACAATTAAATATTAAAGGACTCCTTGCCAATGTGACTGTAATGTCTGTTTGTTAGACATGCACCAGTGCTGCCAGATCAGGATCGGGCAGTTTTGTACTTTGTTTTGTGGATAAAAGAGTCGGGCTGGTTCTGGATTCTTTCGGCATTTTTTTCTAATTAGTTTTTAAATGAGAGGAGCTGCACAGCAGAGCCTTTGCGATGAGCCAGACCAGCTGGAAGTGTGAATCTGTCCAACTCTGTTAGATTGCAGACCATATTCCACGTCCCAAACCGTTGTGACTCATCCGAGAATGGACGTGGGCCCTGTGAGGGTGTCCTGTGCGTTCAAGGGAGGGGCCTCTGGGAATTGAGCTGTTCCAAAACTATTTTTGTGTGTGTGTGTCAGGCTGCATCCTGCTTGGGACGGCTGCCGCCATCGAAGGGTGTCATAACCATTGGGGGGGGGGGGGGGGGGGGGGGGGGGGGGGGGCGGTCTGGTCTAGGTGGGTGGTACATGTGACATCCACATGAATGCCAGGTCCAAAAATGTCAAGATAGTCAGTGATATTTACTTCTCCCGTCAGTGGTTTTAATATTGTGGCTGATCGGTGTATCATCAGTGTCCGCGTCTGCCCCCTTTGGTTTTATTAACAGCACGCACTCAGGCTGCATGAATGTGGACTGTTACAATTTGACAGTCTTCCAAAGAGCTTCTTGGGAAGTTAGGAATGTTTGTCTTTCTCCTCATGTCCTCATGTGCCTCCATGGAGTAAAGGCTCGGTAGGGTTGAACTGAGGTGGCTCTGGCAGAAATCAAATCTTTCTGCAAAGTTGTACTGCTGCAGAATAGGTCATTTATTATATCATGTATCTGAAGAATGCAGCGCTGCTTCTCTTTGATCAGACTGGAGTCGTCTCGGTGCAGTGTCCTCATTCACCCTCTAGTGCGTTTTAACCGTACTTCTCAGATGAAACTGGAAATGGTTATGAATGCTAAAACTATTGAGGTATGGAACAAATCATTTAGAGCATCATTTTTAAAATAGCAGGGCACTTTATCATAGTGACAGAGTGTTCTTCCAGCCACTGAAAATACAGGAAAGGTGAACTTTAACGGAAGCACTTCTCGAACATGCCAGTCATACCAGGAAAGGGAAGGTATTTGTGCAGTTTGATGTTCTGTTGATAAAATATGAAAGGTGTAAGTTGTTGATTAATTAAATCTGAGTTCCGAGCTTCTGCTTCGAGTTGGCGAGTCTTGCCAGTTCTGCTTTCAAGGCTCTCTAGCAGCGGCCAACGTCACGCAGCGTGCAGACGTTTGGGTGCACGTTGCCAGCCCCGCTGTGACGCAGGCTTCCCTTCTTCAGCGTCTACTCATGCCTGGCCCGTGCATCTGTGATCCTTAAAAGTACAGCTGTGTTGACAAAACAGGCACGACATGAAGTGCTAAGTTCCAGGTCAAGAAAGCAAAACCTACGACAGCAGACTGCGTCTATTAGCCTAACAATAAATAAGCGCAATATTGCATGTGTCAGCAAATTCACCTCTGAATGCAGTCTCTAGGAAAGCAATCGAGTCTGCTTAGGCAAGGTTTTTCCATTCTTGTAATAGCAGCTGCTTCTTTTTCCCTGCTTACCGCTCTCTGTGTGTAGTGGCTATTTTTAAAGCCTCCACCCCATATTTAATCATTTTAGACTTTGGAGAGTAAGTGGCCATACTGCTTCCTGTGGAGGAAGCGGAAGGGAGTGGGTGGGTGGGGGGATCAGAGGGCTGCATGCTCCTGTCTTCTTTCTGCAGTATTAATTTCTACAGTATCCCCTGTTTCATCTCCCTTCCCGTCCATCATGTTCCCCTCCCCTATAATATTCTGGACCAGAGCACAGAGCAAATATTTACCGCAACACATGCCAAACATTATTTCTGTCAGGCCCACAGAGCCACTCTCCACTCTGTTGTCTTTATCTGTTCCAGGAGCAAGAGCTGCAAATTATCAAAGCCGAACGATAGTTGTGGACACAAGGGAGTTGCTCAACAGGTTGTGCATGTCCTCTCCTGACTTCTTCTATAAACTTGAATCCAAGATGTTCTTTCACTGTTGCACGCAATTATGTTTGTGGGGGGAAAAAAACAGAGAGGAGCCACGATTTTTCTCAAAAGCTGCTTCTCCTTTTGAGCACAGAGGGAAATGTTGAAAAGACGAGTTGTGCAGCCTCTCCTTCAAGTGGTTCACAGAGTGACGTAATGAAGCGGTAAAAGCAAACCATTGTATCCTGGAAGTGGGAATTGTGAAACAGAAGTCCGTTAGGTTGGGTCACAGCTTTTACGCACATTGAATCAGTTCCAGATTAGGTCAGCTGCTTCTACTTCTGAGAAGTTGCGCGGCTCTTGAGATATTTCTCCTTCACTGTCTTAGTAACTTCATTTTTATATACTGTACAGTGTCATATTATGCAAGGTTGTTCACGCACAGGTTGTTACTTGGTGGTGAGTCCCTCCCATTTACTGTTTGTCCCGTGGAATTTCCCGACATCTCGTAACAATTCAAATATTACAGATAAATATAATAGATATGTTTGGTATTGGGTTCTATGGCTGCCTTGTGATAAATCCTATTATCCATAGGTCTTCAACAAGGGGTCCGCGACCCCTAAGGTGTCTGCAGAGGTACTGCATGGGTGTTGCGAAATACTTGGTTGATTAGACATTTTTTTTAAATATATATATATATATATATATATATTTTTTTTTTTTTTTTTTAATTTTCCCCTACAAATTAAAATTTCTTTAAACACACGAATACCTGAATCCAACATATTTTAGTAAAGGGATAAACGAAGGCAGAAGACATTATCTTTCAGTCAGCACTTCACTCATTCAGCGATACAGGAGCTGTCTCAACAGCGCACTGTTTCACACGGTTTGCGCCATACTAGACCTGTCAATCTAGCATTGCTGATGAGCCAATCACAAGGCCACATATTACACACTGACTCTGTCATGTTCTCCGCAACAGGCTGAGAGCATATTCAGTCCCCAGGTGAAATCCAGAAGCACGCTGCAATATTAGCAGAAGACAAGCTAACAGTGCTGCCGCTAACACTGGGTATATTTACGTCAGACATGTTTATGTTTACGCCAGTTGTTATAGCTTCCAAATTACTTTCATCCCTCATAGTGGATTTTGTTTTCTAGTAACACCTTGATCTTACATATTGTATTGTATTGTAAATACTAGCACATGTACAATGGATACATTGCAAACAGCTCTCAAGATAAATAAAGAAAATGTTGTTGGTTTCCCTGTGAGGTTACTCATCATTTAAAATCACCCATAACATAACATCAAATCCATTCATGTTCATCAGCTCAGATGCTGATTTGGCTGACTTTGCATAAAGGCAGTAATGACCTCAGCTGTATTTATAGCAGCAGCCCGACCTTTGTGTTGATTCTTTCATTTACCGGGGACATCTTGTTGCCAGTCTGCATTCGAGCTGATTCATTATACTGTGGTTTTTCTGGTTTCCATTGCCATCTGCATCTCTCCAGTAATTAAGCTTACATGTATTAAGTGTGCTTCTTTCTGACACAGGTTAAAGCACAGCTGTCCCAAAAACTGCCATGTCGTCAAAGATGCAGAGCTCCAGTAGCATAGCTCAGGCCAGGCGGACGGTGCAGCAGCTGAGAATGGAGGCCAGCATCGAGAGGATAAAAGTGCGTCTACATTTAGAGTTATTCCCACAATTTTTTTCTGTGTGTTCTACATTGATGCCTTGTGTTGACCGAATTTATTGCAGGTCTCCAAGGCTTCGTCGGACCTGATGCGCTACTGTGGAGAGCATGCCAAGAACGACCCGCTGCTCATGGGCATCCCCGCTTCAGAAAACCCTTTCAAGGACAAGAAGCCCTGCACGGTTTTGTAGAGGAACGCCGGAATTCTTGCAACTTTTGATTTTGATTCTTTTTTGTGTAAAAGTGCTGATAGTAATACCCACAACCTGCCTTAAGGTCAGTGTACCCCTTAAAGTTTTCTCATGCCTGCAGCTGTCTTATAGGGAGTGCAGTCCCTTCTGCCTTTCAGTCAGATCGCAGTGACACCAAAGACCAGGCAAGAAGTCTGACGCTGTGGCCTCAGATCAAAGCTTTAGCTTAAACAAAGATGATTAAAAGAGGTGACTTTTGTTTCCGTACGTTGTAATCTGGCAAGATCTGCGAGGCCACAGACCTCAGCCTGAAAGGAACTGTGCCATGAATGGGAGAGCTGATGACTCTATAATTATCGCAGCATGCATAAACAAGCCCCCTTAATGACTAGACCAATCAGATTTAGGCTTTCAGCTTTCACCTCTTACTTTCATCAGGCCTGCTTGAGGAAACAGTTGTTGTAGTTTGCGTTCTGCTGATAATGAGCTCCCAAGATAATGATATCCTGCCGTTGGACGGGTAAACTGTGCCGTCCATCAAAGGAGGACAGATGGAATGGGTGGAAGGCCATCGCCACCAATGCACAGCTCCTGCTTTACTTCATAATATATAATCTTTTAAATGCTTCTTTTGCATTGTCCTGACACATTTAGCATTCCAAAGGCAAACAACCTATTGATCGGATAAATTTTTTAGATATTGGAACTTTAATCACATTCAATCCAAAGGTATTAAATATCACGACTATCTATAAATTACCATACACCAGACTGTTTCTCCTGACTTTCATGTCCAGACCAACACTGTAATTTGCAGACGAAATAATCCTCTTGCTAAAATGACCTACACAGACACACGACTTTTATTGCTGGAAAACACAAACAAATATTCAACACTAAATCCGTGCCATCCGATCAGATCTAGTTTCTCTCTTCGTCTGCAGGGTTGAGGCTTCTTACGGATCTGTTCAGGCGCTGTGAAACCTCCAAACACTAGATGACTGTTATGGGTTTGAAACATTCCGTGTTTACAGAGGCTCTAAACCTTTGATTTTTTCACGTTGACGTGGCTGTATCTTCATGTCATTTTGTGTATTTTCCTCATGCAAAGACATGAGACACTAGTTTTGCAATTTTACCAGCCAGGGCCTTATAAATGAAGTGATCCTTCTTCAACCTCTTGACTACCTTCTGGTCACATAAGTGCTGTTGTCTAATACTGTGAATGATGCCGGCCCTTTAGGTGAGTTGAGACTGTATATGTCTTACTATAGACTTTAGCTCTGCGTATGACATGATATTTCAAATTGACTTGTGTTCAGTAATTCATTGCTATTAGTCCACAAACGTTGTAGCGTAGTACGTACGTCCACGTAGAATGTGCTTGCTTGTTAACTGTACTTTACAGGATTCAGTCAAACCTCACCTTTAAATTTTGTGACATGATTCAACTTTTTGAATTAAAATTGAACGTGTTGTTTGGGATAATAATGCATTTGTTTTATTTTTTATTTTTTTTATTAGTGATTCTAGGTTTGTGTCACAGCAAACAGTTACGGTGTCTGTGGTTCCTCACACATGGTTATTACTGTCATCTTCTGCCTTTACCGTTTGTGGTAAATAAACGTTGAAATCAAGTCATTCGTATTGCTCTTTTTTTAAGAGAACAATAACTTGGCGAAAAATGAGATTCCTTATGCACCGTGCTATAATATTTTACTTAACAAACATGTTGTCATTATGCAGATTTTATGTAAGTAAAATGAAAAAAGTTACACTAGTTAAACAATTAGTTAAGTGACAGAGTTTGTACAGTGGAAACCAGTGGTCTTTTGTTCTGCGGTGGAAATTGTCTGATTTTGCAGTTTCCCCATTTTTACAGACTATTTTAGTATCTTTTGACTCATTGCACTGATCTGCAGCTTTAACAGTGTGGTATAGAAGGTCTCTATACCAGAGACCTTCTCTATTTACGCTGACTAAACACTAGTTGCTAGTGTTGCTGTGTTGAGTTTCTTTGTGCACTTCAAACAATGGCAACTGGACTCCAGAGGATTGTGTTGGAATTGAAACTAATAAATGCTACTTTTACTGAAATTGCTGCAATGATGAAAAGACAGAAGGCATCTAATTAGATGGTGTGTAGGAAGACGGAGGAGGCTGGATGTTCTGTGCTATCCTGTCGCTGAGAGCACCAAACAGCAACTTGGCAACATTAGCTACTGGCTAGGGAAACACAGCGGAGCATTTAGCCGCTTAAAAACTAAAAAAAAAAAAAGTATTTAATGATACAGGTAACAGGACTTTCAGTTGGTTGGGTATACAGAAACTCAAAATCATAGCCTATGAGTTAGCAATTCTTTGCTAGCTTGTTAGCTATACCAGTGTTATAAGATGATAACACTGTATGCTAATGTTAACATCTTGTTTGACTTCCACTAGTGACCAAGTAACTGGTCAATGGTGCTTTAAAAACACTTATTGTGCTGTGTTTATTGAGACAGTTCTACATTTCCAGCAGTTTGTGTGTGCAACTTGAAATCTTTTCTTACAGGATAGTTAAATATTCAAACCAACACCGTGTAGTCACCCACATTCACACATCTTTATCTTTAAAATATACTGGTGTAACTGTCTGAGTCTTGGATGATATTATCTTGTTGAGATCGCAGATCACAATGTTCAGTGTATCGGGTCAAGAGAGCAAACATGCATGTTTGCTCTAATTTCTCAGTGAAGGTGTTTACATGCCCCCGAGCGATGTTGTTATGCAATGATCCCTTGTCCCGGGCAACCCTTTCTCTCCTTGCTCAGTCTCCTCCGGTGTGATGTTACATCCCCAATCAGGTCAGGCCATATTTGTTGGCCCACATTGATGTAATCCTCACTTGAGTCAGATGATGGATAGCGCTGGCTTTGTAGCAGCTTTTATTTGCCGCGATTGTGTTGCCTGTCAGTGCAGCGAAGAAACCCTGGGATAACCTAATAATCAGGTATCTCCAATATCTCACCTACTTTCAGTTGCCACTCCCATGTGACGGTAAAGCCTCCCTCTTGTCATAAGCATAGTTGATTTTCAGGTGTTATTTTACGCTCATCCCTCACTGGTATTCCTGGTATTATTGTTCCACTTTCCGTGAAAGACGTATCATAGCCTTTGCACAATGTGTTTTTCATACTAAAAAAATGCTTCTTCCCTGCAGCTTGCCTTAAAAAAATGGACTTTGACATATCTGCATGCTTTGGCCACAGTTTGATCACAGTTGCAAATCGCTCCTTTTGACTTCAGTCAATTAAACATGACCACAAACCCTCCAGCCACTGTCACGCCCCACATTCCTCTCTGTCTTCCAGTCAGCCCTGCATTTTGACCCAGTTTTCCCACCCCATCTGCCACCCTCCACTTGATGGCACCACCAGAGAGGTTTCTTGTCTTCCAGATATCCCCGGCTGCAAACCGACATCCCTGCAGCAGGTCAGCCACTGTGCGTACGCTGCCTGTTAATTGCAAGTGCCACCATTGTCCGCATGTCAGCGGTCAGGGGGAACGCCTCTATTCATGGAGCTATTTTTAGCCACGAAGCTGAAGTACTGTACGGCTCTAGCAAAAGAGACCTAAATAGCCCTGACTCATGCATCCATTGTCTCGTGACTCTATGTGTGGAGAGCTTTGTCCCTCCCCACTCTGCAAGCACCAATAAGTTCTGGTTTTCTCTTTTTGCTGCCTGAAAGGGGTCTTCAACTTTTTTTCCCCCCTCTGCTATTTTTAATCCTCTCAGCAGTAAATTTAGCTCTGATTGCGTAAACGGAGAGCGCTGTGAAGAATGAGCTCTCACGATGAACCCCATCCCTCTCAGGCTCTACTACAATGGGAATTCTCCACCCATTGCTGTAACAAGATCTCCAACGTGTGCAAAAGGTTGACTTTTTTTCTTCTTCTTCTTTTTTTTTTTTTTTTTTTTTTTTTTCACAAGAGTTCCCATGCAGGAGTGAAGCTCATTTTCAAAGATTTTGTGCCTGCAGCTGTTTTGTGAATAGTGATGTTTTGGCTGTGCTGCAATTCAACTGATCCAGGCCGCAGAAAAGGTTGGAAATGTGTCGTGTAAATACTTCAATCCACCATAAACAAATTAAAACCCGGTGTGACAACATGCTGCGCCTCATTCGCGCGGTTACAAAAGATGCCGTGCGACTTCTTACAAGTACGTTAAACCTGTAGTAACTGGAAAACACTGAGTCAAAACATCCCGAGAACAGCTGAGTTGTTTATTTCCATTCAACTTAACAAGGCAGAGTCCTGTGAACTATCCACAATAAATATAAATCATTAAATTAATAACACATAAAAATATCAGTTAGTGGACAAGTCTAGACATTGCAATGCCCTTAAAATAATATTAACAAAATGAAAACTTTCCCTTTTGAGTTATCAAAGTGACATGTCTTAAATACTATTAAATAGATGTGCTGTTAAAGAAATGCGCAGATTTGGTCAAATTTCGATGAGGAATTCTTCAAGCTGAGAGGTCCACAGCATCGTGGCCCATTTCTTGGAGTCTTGTCAACTGAGGCATTCTCTTGTCTGCTCTTCCCCAGTCCCGACACTTGTGCGCACTACCACGTGTGCTCACATGATTCAGTTTCCTCTGAAGGAATCTTTCTCGGCAGAGAAAGGCGCAGTCATACGTTGGAAATCCTGGAACCCAGAGTGCTGAGTCATTCTTCCTCCGTCCACAAGTTCACCCCGGCCTGGTAAATTTCTTGTCTTGGTGAGTGTCTCTCTTCCTTGTGCTCTTTCTCTCTGTCCCTCTGTCTCTCTCTCACTCTCTCTCTCTGGGGTGCTTTCCAAACGAGTCCAACACAGACATTAACACAGGCCTTGTGCAGTAACTTTTTCCTCCAATGTACACAATACATTAATATTCCACGCAGTTTCATCGGTCGGGAAGGTTGATAACAGGCACCCACTGATCCAAACAACGACTGTCTCTGCAGAATCTGTTCACTTTGCTCAGTGCAGGGTCCTTCCACAGGGACGACTGAGGGTTCTGCAGAGGAAGAAGAAGGAAAAAAAGTTCAAATCTACTGATTTATGAAACGTGCAAAACAGATGATTCAGACTGCAGAACCTGTGCTAGCAACAGTCCCTTTCTGACAATGGCACTGGGAAGCAATAAAGTCTGGATACTTCTGACTGTTAATGGGAAATGAGCAATAAAACGAAGTTTACAAAGGACAGACATGAGTAACGACACTTACAGTAACAAGAACACAGTGCAGGTCCATTGGCTCCCCTCCAGGTTTCACGCCACCAAGTATTTCTGCCAGGCGCCTCATGTTGCTCACCCGCAGGATGTTGATGTCATTCTCACAGCAGAATGCCTGAATCAAGGTGAAGTGAATCTGCAGAGCCACGTCTTCCTCGTCGTCGGTGGCCAGTAGACACAGCACCACATTGTCTGGGTCCCTGTAGGCAACAAAGGAAAGCAAGAGTCAGGAAAGGGGAAGAAGAAAAACGCAACACCCTCAACCTCTTTCCCTCTAGCTAAAAAGTTACAGTAGAGATCTCGATTATTAACTCACGCATTGAGTGACTTTGCCGCCTCGTAGACTCCGACAGTGATGCAACCCTGAGGCAATGCAGAGCTCAGGACCTCCTCTAAGGCTTTAGCCACCGATTCCATCCTGAGGGAACAAAAGAAAAAATGAATACAATGAATTAAAACTAGCTCGTGAAAACACTGCAGGGTTATTTCATATTTCAGCTGTCATTCATTCATTTAAGAGCAGCGAGCAGTGTAACGTTGCATGTCTATAACAATTGCAATAGTAAACCAAGACTCAGCTATAAGAGCGCTTCTGGTTATCAAAAGTATAATCTTTACTAAATAATATCATATCAAGAAGGATTAAGTTTAGCAAACAGGCAGAGGAGAAATGAAAGGTAGCCGTCCCACTTCCACGCATCTGACAGTTTCCGAGAATATCCCATCGAGTCAAATACAATGTTTGGAGTTTTGTTTGTTTGTTTGTTTGTTTTTTGTTTGTTTTTAGTAATAACAGTAATATCGGAGGTACTAACCTTTCTGTTGAGTTGTCTCCACTATTTTCTTCAAAAGTCATATTGCACATCCAAGCGGATAGGTGTCCTATAATATCCAGAGCGGAATCTTGAGGCTTGTTTTTTGCTGAAGAGCTTGTCGCTGTATGCCACCGGTGAGTCCTGTGTTTCCAGTAGTAAACGCCTGCGTGCTCGCAGCTGATTTGCATGCAGCCACCGCATTGGTGCACGACTGGCCACGTGAAAACATAATTTTGGAGTTTGGACTCTTTTTCTTGTTTTTGTTTTTGTGAATATAGCGACACTCGCTGGTCATAGTTGGAACAACAGGCATAGTTTCTGGGACAGTAGCGTCAAACCACTCCCTAATTATTAATCACATTATTAGTCATATTTATTGTCAAATTAGTTACGAATGCTTCAGTCATAGTCACGATTATATGACTCAGCATAAAATTAAAAAGTTCTTGAGTATTTTTTATTTTTATTTTAGGCTGCTTATTTAACTTTATTTAGAAAGTAAACGGGCTCCAGAGCTTTACAAAGGCCGGTTAAAACCTTCTCATTAGTGGGGTTTTTCTTTATTATTCTGTTTTCTACATTATTAATTAATGCAAACTTTGGATGGCATGTGTGTGGAATTGTGTGGTAAACAAAAAAAGTGTTTAACTCACCAGAATATGTTTTATTTATTCATTTTTTATTTATTTTGAAGTTGATTGGGAGAACGCCAAGAGTGTGCAATGCTATCATCAAAGCAAAAGGTGACTACTGTGTGTCTGAATCTAAAATATTGGATGTATTCAGTGCTAACCTGCGATGCAGAAAAAACAATAAAACTGAGAAAAAACACTTTTGACTTGTACTGCATGTGTATATATGCATGTTTGTTGTCTGTTATGTTAAGTAGTGACATATGTACAGGGGAGATCATATGGACTATGAAAAATAGTTTATATCTAGTTAAGCCTGAAACATGGAGACACTTACTGCCTTGCATTTCATTTTAAAAGATCACTAAATGTATGATCTATTTTAATTAAAACTTCCTTCAGTTCGTTACAGCAGAAATAATTTTTATAAGTAAAAGATTTTTTTTTTTATGAAACCAGGGCTCTGATCTGAATTTGTATTTGAACTTCTGAGAAAACATTTGTTCTGCAAGGAATGTAACTGAAATGGCCGTCGCAGCTGTCATTGTGTTGGCCAACAGTTATGAGCACAAATTATTGATAAACTCTGGGGAATATTCCATGAGTCACTATATTCTCGTTTTTAATCTAAGAAGAAAGCCAAAGCTTAACAACATTTAATCAGAGGGTGCATTGTATGTCTTATAAACGACAACCGTTTAACTAAATAAGTTATCAATTTATTAAGTACTTTCAGTTTACCATTCAACCCTTATCAAACTTTTCCTTGACAGCGGTTTTAACCCCACCTTCTTAGTTTCACCTTACCATTTCTCTACTTTCCTTATAGCATGTTATCTATAAATTTCTTTTAACTACTTCAGTGTTTATTGATTACTTTTAACCATTTATCTCTAATTATCTGCTTATATATCTATTACCCTTGGCACTTTGATACTTGTCTTAGCTGTTTCTTGCAGTTTACCAAATATCAATTTATTATCTATTCATTGTTTAAGGCAAATTCATCAATATTCACTTTTAAACGATACTTTTAATTATATAAACTATTTTAACACCATGTGTAGCTCTATCACCACTTAGTGCAAACCTTTTCAGAGTTCTATCTCATATTGTTCAACATTTAATCAATTTTATTTTTTTGTTACTACTTACTTTTTGACTTTTTGCTCTTTTGTGTCTACTACTTTCAGCTCACCAGTAATCTTTTACTGTTTCCAGCATTTTCTACATGACCAGTCTCGCCACTTTAAATACTATCTGAAACAGGTGTCCATTCAATATATTAAAACTATCTGCCGAGAGAATTTAAAACCTAGCTATTCAGGGGCATTCAGTATTTTATTTTATTTTATTTTATTTTATTTTATTTTATTTTATTATTAGATTAATGCTCATGGTTACTGTAGTTGGAAGTCACCTCCTTCGCCTGGCTGAGAATCAACAAGTAGAGGGAAAATGAAGATGAATAAAATAATTTGAATGAATCACCAACAGAAGTTGTCACAGTACACACTCGAAAACTTTTCCACGTAGAGCGCCTCTGGTGGGTGCGTGAGAATACTTTTTTTCCCCCTGATTTTTTTTTTTTTTTAGCTCCGTTGTTTTCAGCACTGACTCAGAAGCAGTTTCCACTGGCCCTTGTTCCCAGAAGCCCTTCTACACCCGACCGGAGACCAGCTGATTCCCAACAAGACCGTCATCTGCATCTGGACTGCCGGCAGGCAACGTGGCAAGACTCACAGCTTCAACATTACTAATTCCCTGAAATTAATCTGCAGTCTGAAAACGCGGTTAGTCATTTCGCAGTGACAAATGTTTTTTTTTTGTGTGTGTGTCATCTTTAGCCTGAGGATGGACGTGGTTTCCTGTTTTTTTGACTTGTGGGACTTCAGCTGTCAAACTCTTTAGGGCGTGCTCCCCATGTTTACTCTCAACGGAGATGAGGGAATATACGTCAACATACACTGAAAAATTAAACTTTTTTTTCTTTTTTCTCTCGTTCCCCCATGTATTTGGACCATGTACAGAGTTTGATACCTGTGACTCCAGAGACACAGCACATTTTAAAATGGGTTGCAGCATTGTGTGAACTTTATCCTCTTGTTATCATGTTGACTGGTTATCAGCTGGTGTGAAATGATGTGGCAGTAGGAGACGTACTTTGACTGCATCTGGTATGTCTGAGCGGTGAGTAGCTAAACAAAACTTTCACACACACATTTTTCATTTATATTTTTTGTGCTGGGAATTTTACTTTGAAAGTTTCCCCTTTCCTACTGTTCACCACGCGCAGGTTCTGGTGTTAAGAGGGCGTCATGGATCACAGAGGTCAACAGTGGGCCAACTCTGGACCTCACTCTCACAGGGCAAAAGACAGAGAGGGCTATTCTAGGCATTCTCAGCACGAAAGGGAGCAGAGCTACCCAGCACCGGACCCCAGAGAGAGGGACAGGCGCTGGGGTCATCCTGATCCCCGCTACAGAGCTCATTTCACCAGCCCTCCCGAGCAGTTTCCTTACAACGCTCAGCAATACCCCTATGGCTACAGGCGACCAGAATACCAAAGACCCCAGTCAAGGTTTGCACATTTACAGATTTGTAGGACAGCATCCAGTTACTAATATTTTTAGTGATCATGCAATACACGACCAAGTTTCAGTCGGCACTGATGTTGTGTCAGCAGGTGGTGCAATAGCCCATGTCCAACACATTCAGTTTTCCCTTCTTCCTGCCAGGTGCATGTTAGAACATGCTAGGCTTCACAGATGATGAAAATGCATGAATGTATCGACTTAGTCAGGATTCTGCTTTTTTCCCCCCAGGCTGGGATATGACTACCCACCCCACAGCCAGTGGGAATACAGAGACAGCTACGGCTATTATGACTACTACAGAGGACAGCATGGACGCCAACAAGGTGCGGCGACACAAAACAGCTCTGATATGACACATTTTCAAAGCTCTGCGTAATTAAACGCGTCATTACTCTGTTGATTAAGATGCTGCTCAGTGGGGTCACCAAGACTCCTGGAGAGCAGATCAGTACCAGGAGAGAAATCCGACGCAGGAACATCCAGCAGGCGGCGGCTACACAGAAGAGTACAGGTGAGTCAGCTCCCGTCACTTGAACTGAGAGTGAAGAAGAAATGTTTGCTGTCTTCATCTTCTCTGCTGTCGCTTAGTCTTCAGTGATTTTATTTTATTCTTATTTTATTTTTTTTCAAAATAATCAATAATTTAAAGTTGCAGCCCCAATTTAGCATTTTGAACTAACAGAAAGATTTTAAAAACTTATAATAACAATTCCATAAGAGAGGTCTAGTGGGTGAATAATGAATATTTATTGAGAAGACGTGCAAGGTAATAGTTGGGTGGCTAGACTCCAAGAGTGACAGTGATTATCTGCATTTAATATAAATACACAAATTCAAAATGAAAAGAGAAACACAACAGGAAGCTAACGTAATATGTAAGAAATCATGAGGCAGACAGTAGCAATGGTGGAGGGAGCTCTGATGGTGTTACTTGGGTAACGTATGTTTCAGTAGAACAGAAAAGAGGCCCAGGACTTTCTGTGTGCGACAACAGAAAGTAGCGTAACTGACATGCATTTACATGAAACTGTCATTCATTCAGGTACGACAAAGGGAGAGACACCTCCCAGCATCACTTCAATGACTACGAGGACATTCCCTCCAGAGACAATGAAGAGATTTCCTCTTATTACCTTGGGACGTTAGAAAGTTCCAAAAACTCAGGGCTATCCTCCAGCAGCTATGAGCTGAGTCAGTACATGAATGGAGCCGAACACACAGACTCTGTCCCTCAATTTGTTAACGCCACTGATGGAGGTGAGTGAACAGCTCAAGCATCTTTCCTTCATGTCCACTTCACTCTGCGCTTATCCACCTCTTCTTCTTATGCTTCATATCTCCTCAGATTGTGAACCTCTGCCTCAGGTGTCGGCTCCTCTGAAGTATTCGATCCCTCATGCGGTCGTCAGCTTCGGGCCTGCGGGCCAGCTGATACGGGTCACTCCAGGCTTGTCGGCGCAGGAGAACGTCAGCCAGCTGGAAATACACAGTCTGGAGGTGAGTTGTTAATGGAGATTTATTTAGGGAAGTTTAGGGGAGCAGCAAAGATTTTTTTGGTTTGGTATAAAGTCAGAGACAAACACAGAGTAATCATGGCCCTTAGAGGTGTGTGTTAGCATGCTACCAGAATAGCTCTGGGCAGTTTCAGCCTGTTAATCAGTGCTTTTGGCAAGAAAAGGATTAAGAAAACATTCCCACTGTCATCTAGTTATTATTTTATCTTATGAAAATATTTGAAAAATTAAGTCAGGCATAACATTATAACCACCTGTTATTATTGTGTAGCTCTACCTGTTGTTAGTGTGTGTTCCCAAATGTTCCCAGCAGAACAATGAATTGTCACATGATGGTCAATGTCATTTACTTTTCCTGTCAGTGGTCATGATGTTATGATCAGTGAAAGTTATAGACATGAGCTGCTTCAACAATAAAATCAGGGAATGACTGAGATTATTTTATTGACGATCACTTAATTTATACGATATTGTGATAAACTAGCATCAACTGTATCAGCAAGGTTACAATTTTATTTTTGTCTGCGCAGGTCATTTTAAGTGAGACACAGGAACAGCAGGAGATGAGAACCTTCCCAGGGCCTTTAACCAGGTACAGCTTTGTCATTTCATGTTCATCCCTAAAAATGAAAATAATCACCAATAAATGATCTTAACAAGTCTTGATGCTATTTTTCCCACCATCCTGTGTATGTCAAGTCTAAAAGGATTATTAATCTGGAGAATCTCATACAAATCTGTTTGAATGTTCTTTATTGTTTTTTACATTTCTGAAGGGAAGATTTGCACAAAGTGGATGCGATGGAGTTTGCCCACCAGAGGGCAGGCGTTTGCATGAGAGATGGAAAACTGCACGACAAGACCTCTGCTGCCCTCTTGTGGAACCTACTGATACTTGTCTGCAGACAGAATGGAGTAAGCAGATCACTCCTTGTTATGAGGCAGCACGTGGTGATGCCACATTACCATCAACTGAAAAACAGAGTAAATGTCACGTTTTTCATTCACCTTAATTCTCACATTTCCAATGTGGCAGCAAATAGTTGGATCAGATATCGCAGAGCTGTTGATGCAGGGCTCACATTCCGACGGAAGCTGGGACTCAGGCGCTCCTACGCTCATCGACTTCAATGACGACACGAATGCTGAAGCACCACCATGTAGAGGAGACGACCTGCTCACGGGAAACTGGAGCAGCTTCGGCCGCGAGTCTTCTGAAAAGGCCCTGCAGAGCTACACTCAGCTGCTGCTGGCTGGAAGGAAGAAGGTTTCCACATGTTTATCTCCCTTATCAACTGTTTGGCTTCTGCTGATAATCGCCAATCACCAGTGTTGCAGCACTTCTGTGGTTTTCAACCTGTGGTCACTCCTACTCTAAAAAAGGACAAAAGATAAAGTGGTCAGGTCATGAAAGGTTTAATAAAGTAGGAAAGAAGATCTATTTTTAGCTGTGTATTCCCTTTCAGAAGATGTTCTCAGTTCTTTGCTTTGTATGAAACAGTGAATTGACTTGAAGGCCTCAGTTCTTTAATTTAAGCCAGTATCAATTTTCCTGCTGAAATGACATAAAATGGAAATGACTCAAATGTGAACTTAGTATTTGTACTTTAAATTACTTAATTTCTGCCACTGGTAATTGTTATATCCACTCAAATGGCAGAATATAAAAAAAGACATAGAGAAACAAGAGTATCACACCAGTCATATTGTGTTGGTATCTTATTTGTTTACTGTTCGTTTTACTTGTGGTTTCCAGGAGGCCTTGGAGTCGGCTATGACTAGCGGGCTGTGGGGCCACGCTCTTTTTCTGGCCAGCAAAATGGACAACAGGTCATACACCACTGTTCTTAACAGGTGAGAAAAACAGAGGCATCTGGGACGCGACAGCTGCGAAAAATTATCGTACCAGTCTACACACGAGTGGTAATTTGTGTAGAAATGCTCCCTCTGACTAAACTTAGACACCCATGGCCGGCTGTAGCATGGATTATATTTCTTTCAGGTCACAATTTGGTTGAGACCGAAATAAACAATTGGACAGTTGCTATGAAATGTAGTGCAGATACTCATCTTCACTATCTGCATCACGTGTGCTGCATGAAAAATTTAATTTGTCCCATCCAGCGCTTTGCTTTATGACAAAAATAATTATACTTTTCTGTTAATAACAATAAACCCCTCGAGATTAGGAGTAATCTTAAAATATGTCTGTGCTCCCATTACATCTGAATTATTTGAAGTAGAAACATTTAAAACAGTGTAGTGACTTGTTTTTCACCGCCTCAGATTTAAATGAGGGTGCTAATGTATTTATCGGTTAATCCTCTCAAACGGAACTGAAAGACAGAACAGGATTCATTAGCGGGGGTTGGCATGACAATGCATCAAAGCAAACATGATCAACGTTAAGCGCTAAACTGTGCAGCATCAGCATGTGCTTCCACATTAGATGCCGACCATATGTGCGAACGAGGTGTGAGTCTGGGACAAATCACACCTTCATTTCATATTTCCCTCCACCAACAGATGATAAGATCATTCCAAAAATAACACTTGGCTTCAGTCAGAGGAGACGGAGACTCACAGATATGCATACTTGTGACTTGTGTTGCACGTGACTAGACACCAGACATCTACTCTATGCAAAACTCATTTGGATTTCCTGCATCGCTCTGTCTAAAATAAAATGCTTTATTTAGAATTAAGTGGAGGTTCAGTTACCTAATCACATTTTATCTGAGACATTATAACACAGATGTTAGTTTTACATCTATGTGTAAGATATTTGCTGTGTT
Organism: Mugil cephalus; assembly: GCF_022458985.1. Taxonomy (NCBI): domain Eukaryota; kingdom Metazoa; phylum Chordata; class Actinopteri; order Mugiliformes; family Mugilidae; genus Mugil; species Mugil cephalus. Next base: position 13,471,522 of record NC_061775.1, read on the forward strand.
GAAGAGTTTCGTATTCTTAATTTATCAGAGAGAATCTGTTTTCCTCATGATAACACGCCCACATTTTGTTTTATTTTTAATGGTTCAAACATGGTCTTGTGATCTTGCATAACAGAGGCCATTAAGACTTTGTAGCAGCATGGTAATTGCTCGACTAACATATAGCAAGTTCAGCTAAGTCTCCTACTCCGCGCCCACCTTCGTGTCACGGAAGTGTCGTCCATTTACAACAAGCCAAAAAAGGCGCGTAATAAGCGAGGGATCTATTTAGAATAAAAGGAAATGTTTGTACTGTATCAAGAAACTTCCGTGAACTATGTATCATGAAACCCAATCCAAATCTACAGACTATTTTGGTATCAGCCGAATGTTGTACACGAGCACAAGTCAGGTTGTCAGAAGGGGAATGGCCTGGGAGATAGCCAGGATGATTTTGATGTGTGATTTACCAGAGAAGCAGAATTTGATCCATCACTGCGGTGTAGTATCACATAAAACCTTGAAGCATTGGTGATCTTTAAGTTGGATGCTTTCTGTTGCATGTTGTAAAGTAAAGCCTTGGTTGAGATGCACAGTGACACTAGCTGCTCTCTTGGCAGGTTTACAGGCCAACTGACCGCCAGTGATCCCCTCCAGACTCTCTTCCAGCTGCTCTCTGGGAGAATCCCTACTGTAGCGACGGTAAATAATCAAGATTAGAGAAGTCTCACAAGCGACAACCTAGAACACTTTTTATGAATTAATAAAATGTTTCATATCTTATTAGCTGATATTATTTTTAATAGTGTAACGTTCTGTGCTCAGTGCTGCGGAAATGAAAAATGGGGAGACTGGAGGCCCCATCTGGCTGTTATGATCTCCAATGAGACGGGAGATCCAGCCGTCCAACAGAAGGCCATTGTCACCATGGGAGACACACTCGGTATAGATAGTCTGATTGACTGGCAGGTTGTCACGTGCACGCATGCAAGCTGAGGTTTTGTGTTGCGCTTCCCTGCAGCCTCCAGAGGCCTCGTACACGCCGCCCATGTGTGCTACTTGACAGCCAGCGTTCCCTTTGGGGTGTTCACGCAGAAGGCAGAGAGACTGGTGCTTCTAGGCAGCAGCCAAAGGTGAGCTGCTCATGCCGCTTACCGATGCTCATCAGCCAAACTGCTGTTCAGACGGTCGTATTTCCATTTCTTGGAAGACTGTCTGAAGGACATGTCTCATAACTCTCCGTATGTATTACTCCACACATATTTGCTGTAGCGTTAGGTTGCGACTGAATCAAGATCTTCTCTCCTCTAGGCAACCTTTTAAACACTTTGCCACAAACTCTGCCATCCAGTGCACCGAGTTATATGAGTACAGCCAGATGCTCCAGGGCAAATGCTTTTCAATACCATCCTTTCAGGTAGGTTCCTCTTAAATTAGATCTCACTTCATTTAACGAGGGCTGTTGGTGTGTATTTCTAATCTAGTTAGGCTAAAATGAATCGTATGGTGTTGTTTGTTTCTGCACTGTGGCCAGGTGTATAAGTTCCTGTATGCCAGTCGGCTGTTGGACTGTGGCCTTTCATCACAGGCTTTCCATTACTGTGAGGTGATAGGAAAGGCCGTCCTCCGGCAGAGGGAGCCATTCTTTGTGCTGACCGACGAGATTATTAAGGTATAAATAATTGTTACGCCTTGCACACCCGTCTGAACCGTCTCCCTGGACATACTATACCGTGTGCCTTTTTTTTTCCTGCAGTTGTCAGACAGACTGAAACACACAGAGGGTCAGTTCAGTGAACCAGGACTAAGCGGAAACGTGTTGGAACCCGACTGGCTAAAACACCTGCGAGCGAGGCTCCACAGTTTACAGGTGATCAGCTACTTCAGCCCTTACATTACACTCTACCCACAATATATCAGAGAGGTCGCCGCGTTGTACAAGTAGAAATTCAGTCTGTGTGTGTTTGTGTGTGTGTGTGTGTGTGTGTGTGTGTGTGTGTGTGTGTGTGTGTGTGTGTGTTAGTCACGTCCTGATTGGTGCATTGGTTGGTTGATATGCTGCTTTGAAGCAGACCGAAATATCACATCAAGTACTGGGTGGAAATTTCCGTGGTTCCATTCATGATAGCGAATGCTGACCTGTTTTCCTTGTTTTGTGCCATGATGTGGACATTTGTGGTTTAGAGTTATTAGACATCCACATCAGAGTGAAACATAATAAATTAGTAGCTAGTAGCTAGTATACAGTATCCTGTTAACATGCTGACATAAGATAAAACAATCCTTTAACTTATGCATGTTAGCATGATCATCATTACAATGCTCATATTAGCATTTTGCTGAAAGCATCACTGTATAGCTGCCAGCTCATAGTACATGTTAATCTTTGTTGGACTATAAAACTACTGTATGTAACTATACTGATGTTAACCTGTACTCTTTGTTTTGCCCAGACGGGGAGTTATGACTGTACTGAAACACACCATGAGGATAGTTTTTTAGCACACGAAGACAGCAAAGTGTGCTCAGGTAAATTTTTTCTCACCTCATTACTTTAAATTACGCACTGTGCCTTATTTCTTGTACAAAAAGAAATCTTCTTTTTTCCAAACAGAATCTGATTTGGATGATCTACGCCATGGCATCCGGAGTCCAGAGCCTGAACTCCTTTACTACAGGCGCCCTGAGGACCAAGAAATCCTGATGCACCAAACTGAAGGCAAAACAGAGGAAGTGACAGCAATGACGTGGGGAGGAGTCGGAGGAGCTCAGGACTGGTACAAAATGTGTAGCAGCGTGCTATATTCACAGCTGTCAACCACACAGATGTAAACCCTTAATTAGCCCGTGGAATCCAGTCTTGGCCCTGTTATGTCACTGTTCTCTCTTTCCTGCTCTGTCTAGGCAACAGGCCAGTTCTCTCCCAATGCCAGTAACGGTGGTCTATCCTGCTCCAGTGGTAGAGAGCCAAACGTTCAGTTATCATAACACAGATAGTGCTGAGGTTAGGAGTGCCTCACTACATTGTCCTCCGAGTTATTTGCCATCAACAGCTGAGGGTGAGAATCTAATGTTAGATAGCATCCATGCCTTTCACTATTCAAATATTTACTATGGCCTTTGGGGGGGGTCAGCTTCTGTTTGATATTTTCATTTTATTACTTCCACAGAGTCTGGGTTATCCCCTGAAGCAGAGGCGGTGAGAAGTGTTATTTATTTCTGTGGCGATAAAACAAAGCAAGCAGCAGGCTCGGCTTGATGCGATCACGTCGGAAAAATTTCATTGAACACATCTATAGAGCACTGGTTTCTACATAAAAAGAAAAAAAAAATGTTACCTTGATGCCTGCTGATGTCCGTATTTGCCTTTGAAGATGGATAATAGGATGCTGGGGGTGGACATCAGCGAAAACGGACAAAGCCAGCAGATAATCCCTCGAGGTTTAGAGGCCCCAGAGCAGACCAATGAGGCCCCTGTACAGGTTGGTGGGGTCCAGGCAATGCTGACACCTATTGAACCACATTTGACTCTTTTCAGAGATCAGGGGAAATTTGCCTTGGGCATCCAAAACAAGACAGTTGATGTACATTGAGACCTCAGTTAACACACAGTTACACCCAGATCTATATATACTAACATGCATACTAAGATTACAGCACCATGTCTCACATCCAAATGTTGTTCAAATGCACAAATGCACATGCACAAAAATTGCTTAAGAATCAAATACTATGTTTTTACACACATCAAACTTCAGCCTTTTCAACACTTTTTTTGTGTGTGTGACATGCAGAATGCCAAGAAAGGATGGTTCAGTGGCTGGTTCAAATCAAAACCCAAAGACGTCCAAAAGGAGAATTCAGAGAATCGGGGCCCACCTCAGACGGTAAGATTCAAAGTTTACACTATACCTTTCAGTTATAATGCCAGTTTCCATTTGGTGATATACATTTGTGCCTTTTTTTAGGAGCTATCGCACACTACTAGCTTCTGTCCTCCTCCCCCACCTGCTGTTATTCCTCCGTCCACGCTTCCAAGCCAGCCTTCCTCTGCAGGGATAAATCCCTTTTCAAGGAAAGCAGGTGAGACATATGTGATGATTTACATGTCATTAGCGTAACAGCAAAATTCCCTAAGTCATATTTGAATGTTTCCAGAAACAAGAAAAAACACAGTTTTTAAATCAACTTATTTATAAAGCACATTTAAAAACCACCAAGGTTGACCAAAGTGCTCTACAATTCGATGATCACACAATTACAAACAAGGTGCAGAACAAAATAACCATGGCAGGCACAGCCAGGAAAGTCAAGACAAAACATGTCGGAGATGACACCTGAGACTAATTAAGGACACTTGAAGGCCTGGGAGAACATAAAAGGTTTAAGATTGGCCCTGAAGGTTGGGGGGCAGGGAGCATCTGAGCGCAAAGGGTAAGCTGTTCCACAGCTTTGGGATGGCTAAGGCGAAGGCACGATCACTCTTTCCTCATAGCCTAGACCGGGAGATGGTCAGGAGCAGCTGATTTGAAGATCTAAGAGGTCTTGGGTTTGAGAGGGGGGAGAGTAGGTCGGGGGGCTAGGCCATGTAGTGCTTGAAAAACAAATACATGAACCTTAAACTCTGTCCTGTGTTTGACAGGGAGCCAGTGAAGGGATGCTAGTATTGGTATTATATGCTCTAGTGCCTGTGTCTAGTCAGCAATCTGGCAGCAGAATTCTGGACCAACTGCAAGCGGGATAGAGATGTCTGGCTGATACCTAAGTAGCACGGGTTGCAATAATCCAATATGGAGGTAATCAAGGCGTTGGTAACTGTTTTAAGGTCAGAGAGGGACAGAACTAATTTCAGTTTAGCAATATTTCGTAGTTGGAAAAAAACAACTTTTCACCACAGAATTTATTTGTTTATCGAATTGTAAATCTTGATTAAAGATCACCCCATGGCATACCATGGCATGCACATTGGTATTTTTATTGACATTGGTAACCGTAAGTCAAAAAATAACCTAGGCAATAACGCTATAGGCTAATGATATGCTCTTGACCCCAACGTCACTGTTGATCAGTTATCACTATTTCAAAATAGATCTCAACAATGCAAGTCGTAATGGTGCCGTTGTCCGCTCTTATGTTATGTCCCGAGGTCATTGACCCTTCAGGAGGTGCTGAAATTTAAAACACTGTGGTATCTTGGCTTCCTCTGTTGACATTTTACTGTAGTTCAACTATGCAAATGTAATAGTTTTCCATAAATATCCATGTCTTCTGCTCAGGCCAACAGCTGGGGTAAATCGAGGTCATTCACCTGTAACACAGGTAAACTAAGACCACATTTGTACCATTCTGAATATTTTTTAAAGGATTTCACTTTTAAATGTTTTATTTGCAGGATCTCTGGTGCCACTAAAGCACAGCTGTAGCTGTGAGTGGATGCCCACCACTGATAGTGTTTGGTTGTCTAATGATTACATCCCATTGCTTGGAGGGACACGATGTGCCCAAATGGCATTTTTAGAGATGCCATTTCTACAGTTTGCCTACCACCATCTTGCATATTACATACAAAAATACTCCGTATGGACAGCAATAACAACTCATATTGCAGCAACTAACAGCTGAGGTATGCTTCCACGAAAGTGTGCAAGGTATATCTGGAAATAGCATTTTTGACCCCAGTCAGCCTTTATATATGAAGGATCTGAGACTTGGGACTAAATGTGCCAGTAACACTGTGGCAAGTTCTAGTGTGGCAATCTCATTGTGTTATCTTTTAAGATGCAATGTATTAGCACTAAACATTGGATACAGTTCATTGCTGTTGTAATTTATCAAACCTCAGAAGAGTTGCCTTTAATCTTCCAGGCTGAATAAGCAGAATTTGTTGCCTTGCAAGGCTAGCAAATTATTATATAGTAATATTAGTTTTAATTATACATGGCACATGTGCTGAAAAGTTATCTGAAATAGTGTGTTGTCAGTTGTCGTGCTGCCCAGATAGCCACATGATGGGAAAGACCTCTGCCAGGCAAACAGCCAACACTTCAACTCTTCAACCTTGCCCCAGTCAGCAGACAGGAAAAGGACTTAACTGTTTCTGATTTTTGCAATGCCTTCATATGAGAAGTAATACAGCTAGCAAATGAACTATTGCCAGCCCACTGGGCTACTTAAAATGTATATAAGACACGCATTGAAATTCTCTTGGAATTAATTTTAGAACCACTTTTTTTTATTACTGTCACCTTGTAAAGAAGTTCAGATGTAAGCCTGACACCTTTCCTTAAGCCATATGGCCTTGTCCTAGTAAGTATTAATTTCAGTATGTTTTTGTATATCTGTATCAGCACAATAAATGTATTAATTGCCAGTTCATCATTGAATTTGTACCTTAAAGTATTCTGATGTGTATGTAAAAGTTGTAGCCACAGTTTTCATATGGCTGTTTCCATTAGAAATAATAGTCACATGTCACATGTTGAATGCTTTGCGCCCAGAGATTGCTGGGATTACTAACAGTGGCGGTCACTTAATGTAGAGCAAGTGACAACACAGCAGGTGCTGTCTCCTTTTACGTTTAGTCTGCAGAAGCCAAGTGTGAGTGGGACACACTTGACCAGTGCTCTGTACACACAGAGCACGCATATCACTGCTTTTGGACTTGCCAATATTGTGTCACAGCATAAACACAGTCGGAATGGATAGATTTATGAAAACCCGTTTCGAACTGCAGCCACACAAAAAGTTAAATGTGATTAAAGATAATGAGCTTCGCTTCCGTTTTTTGCTGCTGCTTACATTTGCTGCTGCTTTACATGACTCTTCAGAAGGCAAGCATTTGGTAGAAATCTTTTAATGGGATTCACATTCACAGTAAAATAGTCACGCCTCAGGTTTGTCATAACACAAAAAGAACCAAACGTTATCACATGAGTTGGCAGCTTCCCTGAACCACTGGTCTATTTATATGGTCACAGTTGTGTTTCTCAGGAGCAGCAGTGGAAAGTACAGATACTTTCTGCTGCTTCTATTTGCTACAATTCAGAGGTAAACACTGTACTATGTACCCAGCTTCACTCGTTGCAGATTAAGAAAAAAGTGTGTTCCACAAAAATCAAAAAACAAATCCACAATATATAACACTCTATTGATCCCAGATGGGAAAACATCAAATGGCACCAACTTTACCACCTGAGGCATCAAAGTCATAAACACATCAATGCAACAAAAAAAAAAACATTCATACATTCTGCAGAATGAGTACTTTTCGTAGGCTACTTTAAGTATGTTTTCATTTCAGTGGTTACATTTGTACTTATACTTTAAATAGAACATCATTAGCACACACCAGTCAAAGTCATACATTCAGAATAACACTTAGTAAAAGAGTATAGTTGCTCCTGGGAGCCCTGACCGGCCTGTGCTCGAAATGCCTTGAATCATTTCCTGTCTCAATCCCTCGAACTGCGCTCTATCGCTCCGACTTGCGTCATACCACCTTCCCAGACTCTTCACTGGCTTCTTTAGCACTGTCACCTCCTGTTTATCACCTCCTCATTTATGACAAACTTCCTATCTACTACCTTTCCTTTAACAACTGAGGTACTCCTAGACTTACTTGGCTTCATTTTCATCCTAGCCCACTGCAAGTTGCTGTTTAAGCAGTCTGCTAGTACATGGAGCAGTTGAGGTCACAGTCGTCAAGTCATCCGTGTAGGTCCTAATTAGGGGGAGCTTTTCTCCACCTACCACCCATTTCGAAGCCCTAATAGTCACCACCATTGCCATTGTAAATGGCATGATGCCTACCTCCAGCTGCTGCCATGCTGTATTGTGCTCTGCTGTGATAAACCAGAGTTGTATATCTGCAAAATACGCTTTGATTAGGCCTTTGATACAGCCTGGGACTCTAAAAAAAAAAAAATCAAAAACTTCCCATAACAAGCAGCATTTGTATTATCAATTTTAAAAGGGCCGACTGCTATTTTAACAAGTTTAATTTCACGTCGTTAAAACTATCGGCTTCAGTGTCAGTGCTGAGGTGGGGTTAATTTTTGCCCCGCAACATTCTCATGGGAACCCAGTACCATGGTGAAAGAGGGTGTGCATTTTACAACTCATGACGTAAAGTTATTATAAATAAATACAGTAACATACATACAACTGGTGCCCTCTGACCTTGAATGGGTCCAAGATGTCTGGTATCTGAAGTGAACAAAGTACAGAACTGCATTTAGATATGTGAAGACAAATGTAATTACTTCTAGTCCAGGGATAGATGTGTGTAGCACCTGGTCCTGGACTGGCTCAGACACTCGTCTCCCCATGATTCAACACATGCTGTGCAAGCTTTGCGGCACACAGGAAGGATTTGTCACATTCCACACAGACAAAGATCCTCTCAGCACAGGCCTGCTCCTGGTGAAGCTTCAGTTTTGCTGGATGGCTAAAGTTCTTGCTGCACCCTGTGCAACTGTGGGGTTTCTCTTTATTGTGGATGAACTGGTGGCGAACGAGGCGAGAAGCCATGACAAATGCTACACCACACTCGGCACACTTATAAGGCCGCACTCCGCTGTGAATGGCCTCGTGTTCGGTCAGGTTGGAGGACTTTGTGAAACACTTGGAGCACACAGAGCAGACATACGGACGCACCCCTGTGTGAATTTTCTGGTGCTCCGCCATACGACTGGCCAGGGCAAATGCCTTTCCACAGTCGGGGCAGGAGAAGGGCCTTTCTCCCAGATGCTTTCGCTCATGACGCTTTAGGGAGAGGGGTTTATTGAAGGTCTTGCCACACTGCGTGCATGGGAAGGGCTTGTCATTGGTGTGCATGTTCCGCTCATGCTTTCGCAGGTCAGAGGAGCGAATGAAATCCTTGCCACAAGTGTCACAGGTGTAGGGCTTTTCACCAGTGTGTGTCCGGATATGCTTGCGGTAATCTGAGGACCATATGTAGGTTTTGACACAGAAAGGGCAGTGGTATGGTCTTTCGCCTGTGTGGAGGCGCTTGTGCTGCTGCAGCGTGCCTTGGTGAGAGTAAGCTTTGCCACATACATCACACACATGGGGCTTGAGGCCAGTGTGAGTCTGTAAGTGACTCTGCAGGTTGCAAAACTTCTTGAAAGCCCACGGGCAGTGTGTGCACTTGTAGGGACGGTGCTCTGTGTCAACTTCAGTACGTTTTTTCATTGCTGCTAAAAGACGAGGAATCTTATCATCTTTGCATTTTTTAAGTAATTTCTTAACAGGAGGACTATTTACATTCTTTTTGTTGGTCTTAGTCCCACCTCCACTTGGGGAGTATTCCTTAATATTGAGCTCTTTGAGCTTAGATGTCTTCTGTTTGGAGACATCACTTTGTCTCTTGAGGTATTTAAAGCAATTTGTTTCCTTCTGTTGCACAACATCCAGGGGCACTTCATTGTGCTCATGCATTTTATTGGTCTCAGTATATTTTGTGCATTGTAACACTTCCCTGTCACTGTCTTGGTCATCATTGATTTCTGCTTCTTCTTCTGCTGAAAGCTCACTAAACTTCTCAACCAGAGACCAGTTTGGTGTCTGGGGGTTCAGATAAAGGATTCCAGTGTCAGTGTTCTCTGAATGTGGATCCACACTTACACAAATACTGCCAAATGAAGAGTCAGCCTTAACACTGTGAGTGTTTCTTAGGATATGTGGATCTGGGGAGAAATAATCGGCACAGTGTCTTCCTTGATGTTTTCTTTTACTTCCCTTTTCAAGAACTTTCTTGTTAGACATCTGCAGGATGACAGAATTGATTTCGTCACAGTATTTTACACACACACGTGCATGTAAGTGATGCCATAAAGACCCTCTTGGGATTAGTTTGCTCCTGCATGCATCAGTATCTTGAGACTATCCTACAGATGTCCTTGCACCTGCCGTATGACACGAGCATTTAAAAAAAATCAACAAATGCCCCCCTTAGAGTTATAGCTTCCGTTTAAAAATAATTACTTTAACACTGACTGAAAACATTTTAAAGACTGACTTACCTTGCGGTCTCCTTCCGAACACATCAGGTCGAGAGGATGCCAGGGAAACATACCAGCCCCTGGTTTTAGTATAACTCTCCGGGAGATGTCCAATGTCGTTAACGGGCGGAGTTTGGCTGCAGTCGTCTCTGGGTCAGCACCCAGCGTGCAAATCAGCAAACAGCAATGACTTCTTCACAGCGGGTCTCAGCTTGCCTTCCACTCACTAGCCTCACCACTTGTATAATAATAACCTGCTTAGTAAGTAGTGCAGTCAGTTTCAGAGAGATCTTCAAATTCTCCTTTAGGTGTAGCAAAACATTGCCCGATGACACTGGATTGAGACATTTATGATGACTTTTAGAGCACTTGCACTTAGCCGTCATAATGCCAGACTAACAAAGCAAGCGTATATGAAACAGACTTTTAAAGTACAAGTGCTTCGAAAAGGGTGGTGGTAGTTTTACGTAACTGTGAATATTTAGTCTTTGAGAACTTCCGCCATGTTTAGTGTAGCGGGTTGGCTGTGCGTGCAGTACATATGTTTGTGGGATTTATGAGTTCACGCCACACGGCACAGAATGGATTAAAAAATTAAATGAACTAAACGTTTACTGGTAAAAACTACTGTGTCACTATTTGGCACAATAATGTAATTAAATAATACAAAGAGACAAAAGAGACTAATCAAGAATAAAGACATTTACCAATGCAAATAAACATGTACCTATAAAATAATCACTCAGTTAAATTAGAGAAAACCACTGCACGCCAAGTGCATTTGTGAATTTTCCTATGAAAATGCTATGACAATTAAAAAGGTCATTCCGCTGTACAAAACTGGAAGCAAACAACTTTACTAACTAGACCTGTCTCAGTTCTACTGCAATTGTCAAAAATATTGGAAAAGCTTTTTAACAGTAGAATGGACGCATTTTTGAAAATAATAATAATAATAATAATCTGAAAGTCAGGATGCAATTAGACAACAGAAAACATGCAATATGAGTATTCATCCATCTCAAAAACGCGTTTGATACAATTAACCATAACATACTGTTCAATAAACTGGAAAAAATGTGGGATAATGGGACTGACGTTAGACTGGGTAAAGAGTTATTTGGAAGGACAGAAACAGTTTGTAAAGTTGGGTAATCACTGCTCTGGATATTAGGACATTGCTTGTGGTGTCCCCCAGGGGTCAGTATTGGGCCCCAAATTGTTTATACTTCATATTAATGACATGCATGAAGTATCTAGGAAATTGTGTTAATTATTTAAACACAGACCGAAAACATTTTAGAGAGCGCCTTACCCTGTGGTCTCTTTCCGAACACATCAGGTCGAGAGGATGCCAGGGAAACATACCAGCCCCTGGTTTTAGTATAACTCTATGGGAGATGTCCAATAGTTAACGGGCGGAGTTTGGCTGCAGTCGTCTCTGGGTCAGCACCAAGCGTGCAAGTCAGCAACAGCAGTGACTTCCTCACAGCGGGTCTCGGCTTTCCTTCCACTCACTAGCCTCACCACTTGTATAATAATAACCTGCTGAGTAAGTAGTGCAGTCAGTTTCAGAGAGATCTTCAAATTCGCCTTTAGGTGAAGCAAAACATTGCTCGATGATACTGGATTCAAACATTTGTGATGATTTTTAGAGCACTTGCAGTTAGCCGTCATAATGTCATGGGACTGGCTTTAGACTGAGTAAAGGGTTATTTGAAAGGACGGTAACAGTTTGTAAAGTTGGGTAATCACTCCTCTGGATATTTGGATATTGCTTGCGGTGTCCCCCAGGGGTCAGTATTAGGTCCCAAATTGTTTATACTTCATATTAATGACATGCATGAAGTATCTAGGTGGTTAAAATTGGTCAATTTCGTAGATGACACTGTGTTAATTACTTTAACACAGACTGAAAACATTTTACAGAGCGACTTACCCTGTGGTCTCCTTCCGAACACATCAGGTCGAGAGGATGCCAGGGAAATATACCAGATCCCGGTTTTAGTATAACTCTGTGGGAGATGTCCAATAGTTAACGGGCGGAGTTTGGCGGATCGTCTCTGGGTCAGCACCTAGCGTGCAAGTCAGCAACAGCAATGACTTCTTCACAGCCGGTCTCAACTTTCCTTCCACTCACTAGCCTCACCACTTGTATAATAACAACCTGCTGAGTAAGTAGTGCAGCCAGTTTCAGAGAGATTTTTAAAGTCCCATTTAGGTGTAGCAAAACATTGCTCGATGATACTGGATTTAGTCATTTATGATAACTTTAAGAGCACTTGCACTTAGCCGTCACAATGCCAGACTAACAAAACAAGCGTTTATGAAACGGACTTTTAAAGTACCATTGCTTCGAAAAGTGTGGCGGTAGTTATACGTAACTGTGATTATTTAGTCTTTGAGAACTTCCGCCATGTTTAGTGTAGCGGGTTGGCCGTGCGTGTGGTACATATGTTCGTGGGGTTTATAAGTTCACGCCACGCGGCACAGAATGAATTAAAAAAATTAAATGTGCTAAACATTTACTGGGAAAAACTACTGTCTTACTATTTGGCACAATAATGTAATTAAATAAGACAAAGAGACAAAAGAATAAAAACATTTACAAATGCAAAACATGTACCTACAAAATAATCACTCAGTTAAATAAGAGAAAACCACTGCACGCCAAGTGCATTTGTGAATTTTCCTATGAAAATGCTATGAAAATTAAAAAGGTCATTCCGCTGCACAAAACTGGAAGCAAACACAACTTTACTAACTAGACCTGCCTCACTACTACCGCAATTGTCAAAAATATTGGAAAATCTTTTTAACAGTAGAATAGATGCAATTTTGATAATGATAACAATAATAATACTACTAATACTACTACTAATAATAACAATAATAATAATAATAATATGAAAGTCAGTATGGGTATAGGAATAACAGATCAACATTACAGGCAATAATGGAATCACTTGAGGAAATCATAGGTGCAATTAGACAACAGAAAACATGCAATATGAGTATCCATCCATCTCAAAAACGCATTTGATACAATTAACCATAACATACTGTTCAATAAACTGGAAACATGTGGGATAATGGGACTGACGTTAGACTGGGTAAAGAGTTATTTGGAAGGACGGTAACAGTTTGTAAAGTTGGGTAATCACTGCTCTGGATATTAGGACATTGCTTGTGGTGTCCCCCAGGGGTCAGTATTGGGCCCCTAATTGTTTATACTTCATATTAATGACATGCATGAAGTATCTAGGAAATTGTGTTAATTATTTAAACACAGACCGAAAACATTTTAGAGAGCGCCTTACCCTGTGGTCTCTTTCCGAACACATCAGGTCGAGAGGATGCCAGGGAAACATACCAGACCGCGGTTTTAGTATAACTCTATGGGAGATGTCCAATAGTTAACGGGCGGAGTTTGGCGGCAGTCGTCTCTGGGTCAGCACCTAGCGTGCAAATCAGCAACAGCAATGACTTCTTCACAGCCGGTCTCAGCTTTCCTTCCACTCACTAGCCTCACCACTTGTATAATAGCGACCTGCCGAGTAAGTAGTGCAGCCAGTTTCAGAAAGATTTTAGGTGTAGCAAAACATTGCTCGATGACACTGGATTCAGACATTTATGATGACTTTTAGAGAACTTGCAGTTAGCCATCATAATGTTATGGGACTGGAATTAGATTGGGTAAAGAGATATTTGAAAGGACGGTAACAGTTTGTAAAGTTGGGTAATCACTGCTCTGGATATTTGGACGTTGCTTGTGGCATTTCGTAGATGACACAAATACTTTTGGTACAGGAGGAAACATTAAACAAGTGGAAATTGTTATAAATGTGGAACTGAAAAAAAAAAAATATATATGGTTTGACTGGAATAAATTTGAATTAAATGTAAGTAAGACTGAGTTCATGTTATTTGGCAAAGGCACAATAAACACAATCATGCGAATAGAAATCGATGGGGTTGAAATCGAAAGGGTGCATAAAAACTCATTTCTGGAGGTTATAGTAGATGACAGTTTGAAGTTTGAAACCACACATCAAACATGTACAGTCCAAAGTTTCAAGAAGCATTGCAGTCATTTACAAAGCGAAACAATTACTGGATCATTCATACCATCACTTCCCATTCTGCAGAAAAAATACAATATAAATCCACTTTTTATACAATCAAAACTGACATTGTATCTTTCCAAAAAGCAGTCATCATGTATAAGGCAAAAAAACAAAAACGGCACTACCAGAAAACATCGGAAAAATATTTAGGAAGTTTCTGCTTATCCATTAATGGTGTCAAACTAATGAGCAAACTCAGTGAGGAAGTCAAGCAAAGTCCGAATATCAACCAGTTTTAGAAAAGGTACAAAAATATGTGGTTTAGCGGGTATAATAATGATTGTTAATTATTACTGGTGATGATTTATATTTTATATATATACACACATCTAAAAGAACATGAATGTTTCATTCATTTCTTTTTTGTGTGTTTTTTTGCTGTTTGCTTCCCCAAGTTTTCTTTTATGTATTGTGTTGTGAGGGGAATTTGTTTGGTAGCAATTGGGAAAGCCTTGTATTGATTACATATTCAAAATAAAAAAAAGAATGCGTCAGTGAATAAATGCGAAAATACGCTGACCTCGGTAGCCATTTCCGAGTGAATTGTCTGCTTTGTGTCATTAGGAGATGAAGTATGTACTGTTGACATCAATGGTGCATTTCAGGGTCACATTAAGCGTCATGTTTTTTTTTTCCCCAGTTGTATTTTCGGATAATGACCTCAAGATGTCGCTGTTTACTAGCTGTTTTCAGAGTTGCGTTAATGAACTCATGGGCTACAAGACTGGAAAATAACTGGCCAAATCATACACAGACACACCAAAGACAGGGAAAATCTTATCATAAAGTACATCTTATTGTGGACACATGTGCTCTTGAAGGCAAACAGAACATTCCCAATCGAATCTTTGAAAAGGAAAGTAACTTTCAATACTTGCAGACGAAACTGGTTTATTTTAAAATACCAAAATGTTAAACTGTAGCTGCTTGTGCCCTGCATATGCTCCAAAGAGGAAAAGAGGAATAGCTTTAATTTAGTTAGGCTCTTGTTTAGAGAACATTGAGCCGGTCTTATTGATTGATTCAAATTTTCTTCTTATGATAGTAATGGGTTTTTTTTGGGCACATGGAGACTGTGTTTGGGAACTATTAAACTCAGTAAAGGGGATGGGCATGGGCAGAGGCTCATACTTTTACTTTTACTTTTACACTCAGTCACAAACCACATTGACGTTAATTTTTACTATGTGTGGTTTGCCTCCAATATTTCTTCTCCAAAGAGATGGACAGCTCTTGAGCAGTCAGCCTTAATGTATTAAGTAACTGAAAGGTTAATTAAATGGACAGTTCTGGTCTTCGCTGTGCATGTTTTCTCAGGAGAGCTGATTGAAATAGGATCCTCAACAATTCACCGTTACCGGGAGTGTTTGAAGGTCACATGCTTTTAAGCTCGCTTTTACTTTGCTCCTTCTCTTTGCACTTTCCCTGACATCAATAATACAAATGTGCTGGTAAATTTTGCAGTATTACAGTATTGAGCAGTGGCTCCTGTGTCATTCAGTGGCTGTAAAAGGAAGAAATTAAACGTCTTTTTAAGAATATATCATAAGTAATTTATATCCATATCACATGTAAAAAATAAAAAGGAATGTGTGGGTGTGGGTGAAATTTATAATGGTCTTTGGGACTTGCATACATGTATGTGGTGTACAATATATCCTGTAATGCAAATCTCTAAATTATGTTGTCTCCAGATTAATAAATCAACTCCTACATTTCCAAAAGAAACGTAGGAGTTGACTTTTGGAAACATCTCTACCAGACTTTACTTTCACAGAAAGTTAAGTCTGGTAGAGTGAAAGCTAAGCAGTTGAACTGGCCATGACTTTGTGTCTTTGTTGTGACAGCTTCCAGTTGAAAAACACAAAGCTGCGGTGCGCCTTATGTAAAGTGCCTTGTAGTGACGTTACACATGAACCCGGATGCCAAAGCTGTACTAACATGCAGCTTAAAGGGCAACACCCAGGAAGTCCCTATTGCGATTAAAACGACTTGGGTTTGTTAGTTTACTTGGTGTTTGTGTTTCTTCCAGACCCCCAGTCAGGAAAGTGTTTTCCCCCGTGACTGCTTCAAACAAATAAAAGACATGTGCGTGCTTGGACAGACTGAACATAAAAAATGTTATTTTCGATCAAAGGCTGTTCCTTGTTCTAAAATGTTATTTTCTGTGCATCGTGACTGAACTTATAATGAATCTAACATAGCAGGATCTGTAAGTAACATCAATGGACATGAATGAACGTAAGTTCAATATACTTTGCTCTCATGGTTCATAGAGGGGCTGTCAGAGTTCTGCACAGAGAAAAGTGCTGAGTCATTCGCGAGTGGTTTCTCCGTGGAGTAGAGCATCTTAATTGAGAACATACCCGATCTGGGAATTTTCCGCAGACTTTCCGGGTGTGGAAATTGTTGGATTTGCTTCGCTATTCACCCAGTTGCGTAACATGTACCTTGAAGGATATGGACCCATACAGTACCACTTAAAGTAGCTACACTTTTCTGCATTTTTCTCATGTAGATTTTTTCTTCCTTCTTTGTTTTATTCTTGTAATATCGATCATTTAAAAAAAAAAATCAATTAATTGTTGTCATCTCATAACCTCCTACAAAATAACTTTAAATGTGTTGAACTGACACCTTGACTGTCAAGTATGATGAGAACATACTGTATTCGAATGTAACTATCAACTTAATAGTCAGATTTAATCGTGGGTAATCACTAGTTCTCTTAATCCACTTAAATACTTCCCTAGCAAATGTTTTTGTTTCAGACTGCTGAGTGAGTCGCTCAGTAAGTTGAAGAAAGTTGACGACCTTGTCAACGGTATGGGCAATTTACAACTAAAATGGCATGTCTTATTACATAAAAGGACATTCATACTGAAGCTCAATCTAAAAGCGTGCCAGTAAAGAAAACCGTGACTTAGTGGTGTTTGCCCACAGAGTTAAGCTTCCCTCTTTAGGGTGTCACCCAACAATGTGCCATCAAATTCACGGCTTAGGCTATGAGGAGGTTAAAACATACCCTCTTTGTCTGCACTCTTTAAAAAAGAAAAATGACGTCGCTATTGGTACACCCACAATTTCTCATTTTACATGAATGTTCTTTGTGATTGCAGTAATATAAAACTGGAGGGTACTGTTCATGAATAAACCTGTTATTTGACAGTGGCACTTGAATCTGATGGGTACTTTTGTTCAAGAGCGTCAGATTTAGGATAATTAAAGGCTTAAAATAAGTGCACTCATAACTAATCCGCGCAGACAATCAGGTATTATTTTCGCTTTATTGATTAAAGGCATATTCACATACATGATAGGGTATTATACATATTTGTTTGTTTCTTAACTGGCCATATCGAAACGTATATGTCTCTTCATCTTTATGCTAATCTAAAGCAACTTTCTCTTGGCCTCAAAGTATCAGAAAGACACAAACTATTTAGTTTTGCTCTTTCTTGCTGCAACTAATCACCTCCATACCACGCCAACACCAAACTCACGAAGCAACATGTCCTGTTTGGTTAAACTATAAAAGTTTCCACTGGTGAGGCTGTGAATACCACAAGAGGGGGTGGGGGGGCACTGTATATGGAGTCGACTTTTGAATAAATGTGACCCCACTTGAAGACAGTCACTTTGAATTGTGCCAAAATATTACACAGAAGACATTTTTTTTTTTTAAAAAACTGCCTTTTAGTTTTTACAGTCCGAATGTTCTTCTGGACAAACTGAGATCGTCATTTTCTTCTGCAGAGACTAAATTATTTGCATTTTCCTGCTTTATTGCTATTTTACCATGCGATAACATGACTGCACCAAAACCTGCTAAAGTAGGAAAGGAAGCGTCAAATTATGTGGTCGGCTGAAGAAGGCGAACAGGAACATCCTACATTTGTTTTCAGGCTACTTTTGTCACAGGACAGCATGTGGTCCACCTAAGCCTGATGTGCAGAGCAGGTCATGACCATTAACAACAGTTAAGACTGGAGCATTTAATGCATTTTAAGTCCAAAAAAGAAACTCTAAACACACAGCCGTAGTCGTATACTTTTCTAGAGCTGCAGAATGAGGTGTTTTTTTTTTTGTTTTTTTTTAATGTGAGCCTGGTTACATGTTGCCCACAGGCATGGCTGCCTGTTTTTTGCTAACTCCATGGATACTTGTGTGACCTTTGTAAAATTCCACTATCTTTGACTCCGGAGTGGGGGTGGTGTTGTTCTGTTGCTCTTTAGGTTCCTGAAAGTCTCGGAGAGGGCATTGTAATGATGGGATTTTACAAGGGTGGGGGAGTCCAGAAATGCAGAGCAGCCATTAAAAAGAGCTGCCTTTAGGTTACTTTTGCTTAATTCTTATCAGTTAGTATTGATTGGATCATTGATGGGCACTCGCGTCATTACATTCTGATAGACTGTGAAAACAATTCAGATAGTTGAGGAGGAATTTGCTGTAGTTTGTCCTTCTGTGAAAACACTCGTTCTTGTGTGTGAAGTCACTGCAAAACCCAAGGGAGTCAGAACTTTCACGACTATGTTACCATTTTTGAATTTCACTCGAAACGAAACACAAAATGCGCTTGGGTTGCAGACACACAAACATGCGTTAAAGAACTTTTGGTCCCAGAGGTGTATTAGCAACTTGACACCAGCGAGCCAGCAAAACAGGATAAGAGGGGGGAAGTATTCGGGGAAGAAGCGTCTAGCCTGGTCTTGCCAGCGAGAAAAAAAAGTGAGAAAAAAACAGGTGAATCTTTTGCCCATGTTTACAGCTTCTTTTCTTTGGGATACAGGTCAGCTTACTTTGTTGACTTGTGCCTCTGACAAGCAAACCCAAATCTTTGTTTCAAATGGGCAACAAATTTCCAAGTTCATGACTGAATGACCAAAAAAAAAAAAAAAAAGACTTTGTACAATTAAAGCACAGGCCCTTCTTGTTAGCTCTGACAACTTGTTTTTAACTTCAGCGTTGGTGACTAAACGTTCAAAGAAATGTTCTCGTCATGGTTTTCACTTTCACTACCAATTTTTCTCACCCCAGCCGTAAAACCCAGAATGAGTCACAATAGTGTAATGACTGAAGTGACTGCATCTGAATTACTGAAAAAGAAATATACTTGGTGGCAAATATTACAGTGTGAAATGAGACTCTTAACCTTGTATTGTCAGCACGTGTCATTCGGAGTGTATTAAAGTTATTGTGTGGCATTTTGTAAAAATATGATAATTTTATTTAATTAGAATATTTCTTAATATATATATATATATATATATACACATATATATATGGTGAGCATTAGAGTTGCTGAAAGACAGATGTTGCTTCTTTTTCCAAGTGTTTCCATTGTTTATGCAAAGCTAACTTGCTGCTGACTGTACTTTGAGACTAAAACAATTAAAATCTGGTCACATCTGAAGCCCAGCAATGGGTGCATAATACATTTATGTAAGGGCAGTAAAAGCTGAAATAAATAAACTGGAAAATCAGAAGTCATTAAATCGTATCGTTCATTTGTAAGAGCATATGCATATCAAAGTCTGCAAAATGCTGTGGTACAATATAATTTGTTGCAGATCTCAAAGTGTGGATGCATAGGGCCTTTTTAAAGTAGCTGATCATCTTATAGCAGGATTTTATCAGAATCAGCATCAGCTTTATGGGCCAAGTATGAGTGCACATACAAGGAATTTGACTCTGGTCACTTTGCTCAGTGGTACAAGACACGGCTGTTAAATCAGCATGAGAATTAAAGCGTAAAAAATAGAAAAACTTTACAACATAAATTAGACTGTCAGAATAAAGAATTTAGAGAAAAAATAAAGGGCAGAAGCAGATATATACAATGGCCTTGAGCATTACGTATATACAATTCATGAAGATGTTATTCAGATGTGGTTGATGGTGAGGTCCAGTGGTTTGTTGCCAGCTTTGAGAAGTGAATGCAGAATGTTATATAGCAGCGTGCAGACAAATTCTTGTTTTTTTAATTCACAAAAACAACAAAGTGTAAAAATGATCCATTGCGTTGATGTGGTTGGCTGTGTGGTCGACTGCTTCTCGCAGTCTCATCACTGTGATGGCGTAAAGAGAAACCGACAGCTGTTTCCCTCTAAAATCCCAAATCTCTAATCTAAACAAACCACCTCCTCTCTGGATCTGTGTCTGTATATTAAAGAGCTGAGAGTGACGTCTGTGAGGAAGCAATGTCAAACAAGGGGCTTCAGAACTTTTTTTTTTTTCTTCATCAAGTGTTGCAATTTAAATATACAACAAATAATTTATCCGTGTGTTTCGTAAGCAAGGAGCCTGTTCTTGGGCCTGCCGCTCACTGTTATGCTCCCTCGCGTTCCCTCTGCAGCGAGTCAGCTGTGGCGCACGTGCAGCGAGACGGCAAAACTTATAGGAAACCCGCGCAGGCAGACAAAGAATCTCCTTGTCCAAACATTATAGATTTTTTTTTTTGGACTCCTACTCGAATTGAACCTCGTGGTGTCCCATTATCCACCTGGAGAACTGTGGTCGTGACTAAAAATCTGAGTTTTAAGGTCAAATTCAGTCATTACAGCCAGGACAGTCTTGTTGCGTAACAGCGGCAGTATAAAAGAAAAAAAAAAAAAGAGAAAAAATGGCAACGACATTTGGAACAATTAGCGGTCTGATTTTGATCCACGCTCCTTCATCAAGGTCGGTGACCTCACTGTCCCGCTGCGCGGCTCTGCTTTCCCAGCTGCATAAGTTTCCAACCATCAGTCCAGCCTTATTGCAACAGTTTTTCACGACATGTCCCCAAAACCACCTCCCCAGAGGAGAAGGAAGGGAGAAGGAAGGCTTCGGGGGTGGGGTGGAGGAGTGAGGGGGAGGGGGGCGCATTCATAGCCACCGTGTTGTCACCAGTAATCGTGGTGATAGTTGGGCCTCAGGGTTTTGAAGTGATTGCATTCATGTGATGAGATTAGAACTAATGCAGTCAAGGATGGTGCTTGTTTGGAGACAAGATATTTGATTAGACCGTGGCTCTGTCTGCCTCTCAGACCTTTCTATATTTACAATGAATAGTCTGGGATTTGTGGTGAAACAGGCTGAATGAGAAAAGGCAGCGTGTATTGCTACTTGATACTGCACTGTATTTTTTTTTTTTTTCTAGTGCACCCTGAGGTTTCTGAGCTACACTCTTTATTCTGTGTACTATACATATTCTGGATCTGCCCGTTGTTATGTAATAATCTGGTATGGAGCCCAGCCCCCGCCTCACTGCCATATACCAGATTGCATGAGTTTCTCCTGCTTCTACTCTGGCTGCCATGGAAACAAGGTTTACGGCGATACGGCTTTCTCTGTTCACTTTATCTATTCAGGTTACCTGATGTCAGCCGTCATTTTCACATTGGTAAAAAGATGGAAGTTGTCATTTGTATAGGTCTCAAAGTGGCAAAAGATTTTGCAAATTTTTGTTTGTTTGATGTGTTTCTGTGGAAGTGCAGGAACATTTCCCGAGCTTGTCTGATGGAAATGATTTAAAGAGGCCCATGCAACTCGATGACTTATTTGTTTGGCATTAAAAGCTGTGCCAAGTTGAATTTGGTGTTCTTATACTTCTGTCCAATGCATTGCTGCAAGCAGATACCTCTGCAGGAACGCTGACTCTGTTTTGTTTAAGAGAATTCACGCTAAACCGAGGGAGGCAGTATGGAAATAAACGGACCCTAGTTAGGGACGTACAGGAGTTTTCTCACTGTTGCGTAAAAGGCCTTCATTTTCAGTGCAAACTTGACATCTTGTATATTATATGACTTTACTTGGAACAAGACGTACAGACCCACAAGAATCCTGGAAACACAGACTAACCAGTGAAGACAGACTTTATCTCAGGCCGATTGTGCTACAGTTAAACTAAGGTGGGGACATCAGCTATGACGTTATAAGGAAATGTGGTCCTCAACCTGCCTGTGTGTTGTCCTATATCCCTAATTGGGTTACTTACTTGTGCCCTCTGAGGCCAAAGTTCCATGAACCTTTGATGTTAGTGTGTTTTGCAAAAACCAACACTAAAGGATTTTGGTCAGAATTTTACGCCGATCAAAAACTGGAGCATGGCATGAAACTAATTGGGGCTTCCTCTGCTTACACTGTGTTCCCTTAAGACCACAAAATACCACCATCACCTCTTTCTGTTGTGTGTCCGTGCATGCTGTGCATGACGGTGTGTGCGTGCAACACGCAGTTTTCCTTTACCAAGCGCTTGTGAGAAAACTATTTCTGGTTTTTGTGAGTCAAGATTCAGCGTTGGTCCAAGGTCACCCGGAAAAGACACAACTATTCAAAAGAGACACTGCAAGAAGAGACAATTTGCAACTATCACTACTGACCCTGGTGGCTCACTGGTGATAGTTCACTGCCCCTGGGAGTAACATAAACTCTCAAACATGTTTTCAGCCGTGTTAAATTCGGGATTAAAGACAAAATCATTTACATTTGTGTAAGATTCAATATCAGTAGTTAACACCAGTAAATTGGACACAGTGTATACCTTAATTCATGCCATATAAATCTTACAGCAATTATGCGACATGATTGTGGTAAAATACTCAAGGACGTCCTGAAGAAAAATCTAATATGCTGAAATTAGTATGTGGTACGCATTAAGTGGGAGGGTGGATGAGGAGACATGTCCTGACTGTTATCGACTGAATCACCACCGAGCATCAGGTTTGCTTGTTTTGGCAGGAGAACAAGTTGGACCTGTGTTTGGGGAATAGCCTGCGCTCGGCAGCTCGGAAAATATTGTACTTACTGTAGTCGATTTGCTTTCAAATTTGTCGCTATGGCTATTAAATAAGAGGTAATGTATGGCGTGGGCAACATGGTAAAGAATAAGAGTGTAGCTGCAGGTTTTAAAGAAGTATAGAGTCATTTATAAATTACTTTATATGTGTGGTTTATAATCAGCCCTCCCTGTTAGATCCTGTGACAATTTTTTCCTTCTCATTCTTAAATTGTATTAGTTGCTTTAACTTGTTTAAGGAGCTCTTACGTCATCTCTTACGTTACACAGCACACCGTACAACTAATTGCTATTTCGTATCCCTGACCCCTGAAAGGTTTTCGTATAGATTTCGGTGCAGACTCCCCAAACTCATTTTACCTACTTTAAAAACTAGCCCCTAAGTTCTCGAGGCTCGTCTCAAAACAACATACCAGAAGGACAGACAAGAGCTATTTTTGGGACAGACACGTCCTATAGATGAGCACCATATGGCTGTTTGGCAAAGTCAGTATGCTCAGAAGCATGTCACGGCCACCTACACTATAAATGATGCAGCTGCTGAAACCCTTAAAAAGGTTTGCCCTTTTCCCGGTGACGGGTTTTGCCGTCCAAATAAGTAAGAGGACGTGGATGCAACTCTGAATTAAGTGCAAATTAACCACCATTTGGTAAACATTACAGCTTGTTTTCCCCTAACGTCGGTCACATTTCAGGGATTTATATCAGCTGACAGCCTGGTCGGGACAAACTGGTTTCTGTTGTAATATAACTCGAGGTACAAAATGCGGTGCGTGCTGGATTAAACTGCGGACAAAAGTCACAATATAAAAATGTTGGCTGTTTATTAAAGAATTTGATGGTTATAAATGAAAAAGAGAGACAAATCGGACATGCATCTTTTTTTTTCTTTTTTTAGAAAAAACAAAACATACAGAAGTAGATTAGCTTACATAGTATCTTCACCTACATGATAAAACCACCGTCGTGACAAAAGCCAAAAATATTAAAACATTCAAATGCCTTTGGAATCCTTTGGATGAGAGTTACAGGAGTTATCCGCAAAATGCCCCTGGGTTTAGACAGTTCACATTAGTACATGTTAAACACAAGACTGTGCGTCTATACAAGTGACACCGTGACCCCATTACAAAACGCGTTGCTGACAAAAAGGCAGTGTTCGCTTCAGTTGCTGCACAACACTTAATGCACAAAGGATACGGAAATACCTCATCATTATTTCATTGTTTCATTATTTCATTAACAAGTAAAAAAACAAAGCATAAAATAAAGGTCAGTCTGCAGAGTCTTGAAGTAAATGCAAGGCTAAATACAGTACTGTTTATTATACTTCTCAGACTGTTCATTTGCTGTAATCTGTGGGCTCCTCTCCCTCTTCTCTTAGCAAACATGTGCGAACCAGCGCCTCCGTGACGATGTAAGGGTCGCAGTTGGCGGACGGACGGCGGTCCTCGAAGTAGCCCCTCTTGTCTTGCCCAACCGAGCGAGGGATGCGGATGCTGGCCCCGCGGTTAGCCACGCCAGCCGAGAACTCGTCGATGTTTGAGGTTTCGTGGTGACCGGTGAGCCGTCTGGCGTTGTCGAGCCCGCCTTTAGGATCGTATGCCCGGATGTGATATCTGTGCCTCTTCGCCAGCCTTTCGATGGACTCTTCAATGATTCTGCGGTGACATTAGGAACATTAGGAACAGCCCCTCTCAAAAAAAAACACATTTTTATGTATCATTTAAGCTTTCTTACTTAAGACCTCCTTCCTCTCGCATCTCCTTGGTGCTGAAGTTGGTGTGACAGCCAGCGCCGTTCCAGTTCCCTGAAATTGGTTTCGGGTCAAAGGACGCCACCACGCCGAAATCCTCGCAAACTCTGTGAAGGATGAAGCGAGCAACCCACAGATGGTCCCCCATGTTGATACCTTCACAAGGTCCAACCTGGAACTCCCACTGAAACACGATAAAGACAGAGCTATTAACATTTTATCGGATTATTAACAGTTATTACGCAATGTGTTGCCCTTTCGTAATTGAAACGTACCTGTGCTGGCATGACTTCGGCATTGGTCCCACAGATTTGAACCCCAGCGTACAGACAGGCCTTGTAGTGCGCCTCCACTATGTCTCTTCCGTACGCATTATCTGCTCCCACTCCACAGTAATAAGGCCCTAATCAGGGGGGAGGGAACAGCTATTACAACTTAACAGGCCATATTTATGTTTGATGCGTTACATCTGAATAAGAAAACTGGACAAGTTAAACAACATAACACTCACCTTGAGGACCTGGGAAGCCATTGGACGGCCAGCCAAAGGGATGCCCATCTGTGCCCAGGATGGTGTACTCTTGCTCCATACCAAACCACGGGTGGTTGTTCTCCACTGTGCTCATAATCTGTTTACAGGTGTGGCGCAGATTCGTCTCTATTGGAAGAGGTTCAGACATTAGATTAGCCGAAACATCAAACAGCTTGAACCACAGTAACGCCCAGGTTTGCGCCGTCTTGCTGACCTGCTGGCTTGCGGTTGTACTTGAGCACTTCACAGAGCACCAGCTTGTTGGGGTCTTTTCTAAACGGGTCCCTGAACATGGCGGCGGGGATCAGGAACATGTCGCTGTTGGAGCCCTCTGACTGGTAGGTGCTGGAGCCATCGAAGTTCCACTCGGGGAGGTCTGGAAAATGCAGAAAACTGACATTACAGCTCTGCTTCAACATCCTAAAAAAATACCTTAAACTATGATTTAAGGCAGGATATTAATCCTATCAGAGCCAGATGTTACCTTCAATTGTTTTTGGTTCAAAATCCAATGTTCTCGTCTTGCACCGCAGTCCCTCTCCAGATCCATCTATCCAAATGTACATGGCTTGGACCTTGTCTCCCTGGGAGAGACTCATGTACTGCTGCTTAACAGCTTTGTTCAGTTTAGAACTTGCTGAGGTGGCCATTTTCTTGACCCCAAAACCTACAGAGAGAAGAAGACCCATAATGAAATTCAACACTGATCACTGCGCCCGAATGCACACGTGAAACGAGAGAGGGTGGCAAAAAAAAAAAAAAAACATACGGAAGACGCAAAACACCTTAAAGTTAATGTTACTGAGAAGGAAAATCTCCATCAAGACAGATTATACAACAACAACAACACCGCCAGGGATCAACCTGTCTAGTCATCTGTCGCTCTGTTGATTCAATCGCCCACTTTAGGGTGCGGAAGTAAGTGAAAAAAGGCATTAACACACACACAAAAAAGTAGCCTTAAACAGAATAGGCGAAAAAGTGTTATTAAGCGGTTTCTGCAGCAGATGACAATAAATGGCGATGTACAAAGAAACCCAGCTGTCCGCAAAACGGGCACGCAGCCTTACCTTATGTTAAGTGTAGAAAAATATCAACAGATCGACAGAGTCTCTGGATGTGTGGTCGAAGTGTAGGTTTCTATTGTTTTTCATTCCTGTTTTTCTCACCGCGTCCACGTCGGATTTATAGCTCTGCCGAGCATCCCAGCCGCCTCTGATTGGTCGAGGGAAAACGTGACCAGGATGCCGTGAGGAGAGATACCGTGCAGTCAATGGAGAGGCCCTGTGCCACTACGAATAACAAATGGAGATCCCCACGCAGACAAGCTTCACACATTGATTTAACATTTAACGCATTTTATGTGATGTACACATAAAATAATAATAATAATAAAAATAATAATACACTGTGGGCGATGATGATGCAGATTGACCAGAGCGCAGCGCGCCCCTAGTGGTGCTCAAGCTAATAAACAGAACATATTGTTCCCATAGGTTAAAATCTTTACCGATGATCGGTATTTAGTAAATACTGATGTTAATATAATGTTAATAGTATTAACATATTACTTAGAGACACTCTTATATACTGGGGTCCTGCGTTAAGATCTTGCCGCTATGTTCGGTGTGTAATCTGTGTAAATGTAAAGAAGTTGGTACTGGTTGGCCATAAACAAGCACTGCGCCCTCTGCTGACGCTTCAGCTTCCGTTGTGAGCAATGTTCAGCATTCAGATGCCAGTTAAAAATATACTGCGGGGTCAGGTCAACGCCTTCTGCTGTTCTTTTTTTCCCCATGTATTTATTTATTATTATTTGTTCTTAAATCGTTTTTGTCTGTGTGTGTCTGTGCCAAGCTGCATCCTGCTGGGCACGGCGGCTGCCGTCAATGGGTGTCATTGTTCTAAGTTGGGGGCAGCTGGTCTGGTCTGGGCAGGTGGTACATGTCTAAGTGACACCCACATGAATGCCAGGTCCAGAAGTTTCACAGCAAAACATTGCGTTCACAGTGCAGTGTATTTCACCCACATTATTTACTGTACATACACAACACAGCGGGCTGAGGATGGATCTTTTAGGTGAAGTTCCATTACATAAATAATATGCGTTTGGCACAGACTTTTCTCATTTATATATTTGCACAAATATGGCCAGAGAAGTTAATCTTTATTTAAAAAATCTGCCACTGAAACTTAAAACTTTAAACTTGCAAAAGGCCTACATACAAACCTCGATCAGTTACGCATACCAAATGCCAAGCCTCAGATAATGATAAGTAATCAAATCAATTTAACTCCTGGACTTTAAGATTACGCTCCAGCAGGCTGTATTGCAAAATTCCAAGATCTTGTCCAATCCACTGAAATGTTTTGGTGCAGATCCCAGAGACCCCGCATACGTTATGTCAACATAAAAATAATTCATATTACATTATTCACACGCAACACGTCTATGATATTTCCAAATAAAACTCCATGATAGAGAAAGTACAACTCAAGTACTCATCAGTCAAATCAAAACACTTTCACGTGTGGAATTAAGAAAATATCTAACACTGCACCCAGGCAGTTAAAAATGCGTTAAAGGAGGATTAGTGGAGAGCACAAGGATAGTGCTGAAGGGTTGTACTAGTAAGCAGAAAACCAGTCCGTCCACTTGCATCAACATCAACTCTGCGAACATCTGATTGGAAAGTTCGTTCGTCAGTTCGCCGGTGAACACGTGTTCTTTAAGCCTGAGATCTGCATGGCAAACAGAGATTGTGAAGAGATGTCACATGACATTTCAGATATGTTTTCACTTGTCTGCTTCATCCAAAACACAGTTAATTATCTCTTGCTCAAGGACACTGAGGAAGAGCAGGTATGATGTTTGAACTCACGCTCAGAGTGCTATGCTGTTGTGGTTTCTCTATTACTGATTACTTGTGCTGAAATGGAGGCATCACAGGGTTTATTTACTTTGAGAATCTGCTCTGCCAGTGCTGTTGCTGTTGTTGTTGTTGTAGCTAGACATTATAAAAGCCACAAACACATGTGCCAAATCTGTGTACGACCTCCTCTTGTTATTTATTTATTTATTTTTTTTGTTTAGCCAGACAGAATACGAGGCACTTTGCTGAATTGGATAAACACATATACAGGTTCTGAGATACAGGTAAAAGAGGGCAGATGTCAAGAGATAATGATTGGAAAACAGCCTGACCTTTGACATCTAATGTCATTAACATTAAAACGGAGATACAAAACATTATTTCAAAAGACAAGAAAATAGAGAGAAATGTAAGTGGAATTAAATCTATCTCACTATGAATCTCCCTAATCAAGAACACAAAACGTGGTCTGACTCTGACATCTAGCGGCTCAGATACAGTATTGCAGTTAAATGACTGGAGCTCTTCAGTCTTAAAAAAATGTCTCGGGGCCTTTTTAAAAAACGTAATACTTTTTTTTTTTTCTTAAAAAGAAAAAGAAAAAAAAAGGTCTTCTAAAGTTTTTTGAAAGAAAAAAAAATACATGAATGCACAGAAAACACTGAGTTCAACTACACATTTCATGCAGCCAAACTTCCCAAACTGGCTCACTGGCTCTGTTTGTGTCCTTTCTCTCATAACCACTATTTGCATCTTGTGAAACCAGGTGCACTCAGTCACATGTTGCACCTGCAGATACCCAGAAGAGAAAACAAAACCAACCAGACAGTAGAAAACACATCCAGAAACACTGATGACTCACGGTAACACCCTCTCCTAAAAGAACAAACTAATGTATTACACAAAAAAAATAACGTGGCCTCTCTCTAAGCATGTGTTCTTTTCTGTAGCTGTGCTTGATCCTGTACTTGTACCAGCAAAGCCCAGCACATCAGTCACTGACCATGGCTGGGCTAGAAGGGACAAAAGAGTTGTGATCAATAAGCCCAGTGACTGTAGAGGAACTAAGATATGTTTTCAACCTACAGTACAGTACATTCATCCTCTTCACTATGTGCAGTATGTATAGAAATAACAGAAGACGACTAATGAATCTGAAAAGGTCAAGACTCCAGAAACTGTAGCGTTTCATCTTGTTACCTCTGATCATCAAAAAAACAAAAAACAAACATCGTCAATCAGTGGTTCAAGTAATGTATTAATTCAACAAAATCTATTTAAAAAAAAATGAGTACATGCATACGTGCACTACTTATGAGCGTCCTGTATACGGTAATGAGGCTGGAGGCCAGCCAATCATATACATTCACATGTATCTATGGCAACCGAAAGACAGCTAACAGTGTGGGTTGTGGATGTCATTTCATGATTTTAAGTCCTATCATTGTACCAGACTGGCAGAAAAATGGAAAGTTCAACAAAGGTCAGTTATCAAGGTCTGACATTACTCTTTGTTGAACCTTGTTTGTGAGGTTTATTTTTATTATTATAATGTAACTTTCCAAGATATTCCCAGGTGAACATAAAAATATGAAAGGTTTTCCAGGTCTCATATATGACTCTGGCAGCACATGGTCAGATATTGCGTTGTTTCGAGGTTTTTAAATGTCTTTCCAAAATCTGAGGTAAATAAAAGGACATAGCTAGGATCAATAAAAACTAAACAATCTACAGAGCAGCAAGGATAAAAAAAAAAAATAAAAAAAAAAACAACAGTACAAATTAAAGCACAAGTACACTACAAGTGTTTACTATACAAGCATTAGTTATGCAAGTGTTAGTCCAAAAGAACGCAAAAGACACTGTGGACTGATAAACTGGAGATCTGGAGAGATCTGTGTGGGAGAGTTGCAGGTCCTGAAATACAGCTTCAGACTTGATTTGATGAGAGAACACAGGTGAGTAAGCAACCCAGCCCAGACATAACTCCAAGCAGCGGCCACAGCTTCAAACAACACACCTGAGGCTGAAAGGGAAAAAAAGACAGGAACACCGGCTCACGGCTCACCAGCAGAGGGCGACGCATCCCCTCTTGACAATAAGCAATACTTAAACTAATGTTCAGATTTTACGAAAAAGAAGAGAAACTGCACGTGGAACCGAGTTAGTGAGTGGCAGATGAAGCTGTTGGTTCTGCACCTGAAGCTTCTCAGCCCTTCTTCCTGAGAGGAACGGGTAAGAAGTTCACTTTCATGAACTGAGCCTCCCCAGGAAGTATAGCATTGGGTTAGCTTAATTTATTAAACTAGTGGAGTTGTTGTGCTAGTATGTCTGTGAAGGTTCTCATCCAGGTCATGGTATGTCCAAAAAACAAAGGCAACTGGACTTGTAGAATCTGTTGAGAAGATGTTTTACCACTGACACGTCCTGTGTAAATATACAAAACTGACTTGACATGTTGAGACTCCCTTATGTGAACAGTTGTCTGACCTGCAAATGAAACCACTGCATTTGGCTAAATGAGGATTCTTTTCATACACGTTTCATTTACTTAAACCACAGGGTGGCACAATCACTCCATTTGAGACAGAAGACATTTTTTACCCTTCAAGAAGACCAATAGCAAGTGAACATTTCTGTTTCATTGCATGCTATACATTTTACCACAAAAGCAAGTATTATTTTAATTTTAAAGACAATTTAAAGGGAGAAAATGTGCGTTTATCGTTGAGATTGTTGGTGTCCGTGTGAAGAGATCTTCCTGAGCATCGATACATTATGTAAGATTAATAAATCTGTTAGAATTTCCTGAACAGTTTGCCAGCAAACACTCAAAAACAGACATTGCACTCGCAACACATACACATTTCTGATATGAGGGAATATTCACTTTTTATTTCTTGTGTTTTGCAGTAATTCATGGTTGAGGACAGTTATATTGGGCCCCATAATTTGCTCTCCACTTTCTCTTTTGGCCTGGAATACTAAATATTTGGGTGGGGTGGAGGAGGTGGAGGGGGGGAGGGTTAAAAACCATTAAGTGGAACACATAAAAGAGCGCCAGACGCAGTGATGGTCATTTCACCTCTCGAACGGAAATGGTAATTGGCTAATTTTTGCTCTAACGTGCGCCATAAAAGCCTCGCCAGCCCTTTTAATTACGCCTCCATGAAAAGACTTGCTTTGCACAATAAAAAACGGTGTCAATTAGTATGCGGAACAATGTTTAACATATCAGAAAATTAATCTACACAGCACTTTGAATTAAAAGTTTCTTTCTGGAATAAGTGGGGCAGGCCAGCTGAGAACGCTATTGTATGTGGTCCAAATTACTCCTTTGTAACCGGTGTTGAAAAGCAATTAAAAGAGGGATTCGAGTGCGGCCGTATTCTCCACAAAACCTGTCACTTTTTATGCGCTGGATGTAAAAAAGCTCTATGTCTGCTATCTGCTCAAACTATAGCTCTGGCTCATCTGTGTCGCGGCTCCGTGTGAATTGGCTCCTGAAAGGGTAAAGTAAGGAAAGACTGGAAGCTATAACGGAGAGAGGAGGATCATTGTTGTCAAAGGAAGGCCTGTTTACTCCTGTTATTGTTATGGAAGAGATGAGCTTATCTGATTCCCCACTCTTATTAATGATGAAGGACCGTGCCGCTTGAATTTAAAAGCTGCCTTAGGGCATGTTTTTATGCAGCTAGACCATACCCACACATCCCTCAGCCGCTCCGTGACTGTTTTGTGGCATCATGTTTACATGTTGGAGATTATTTTATCGCTAAAAGGTTTATTACATGACTGATAGCTTTTGTTTTTTATTACATAGTACTGTTTAGTTACTTGTTATTCTCTCCACTGTCTATATTCATACATCTAAATGATCAAATAGGCTAATAAGGATGCATACATGCATGGCTGGAAACGGTCTCGGGACTCAGCCAGCAACCCACTTCCTGGTGGGAACCACCCCAGAGGCGGTAGACGGCAGCTCATTTCCCTAAAACACACTCTTTTAATTAAACAAACGAGCATAATAAAGGAGAGAAAAAGAAAAGGAGAAGCTCCCATTATTCCCGCGTGAGGGAGAGGTTCATTAATATTTAGAGACCCTGTGGGCTTCCAGGCGTTTTCCGTTCTCGGGCCTTTGCTGCTAATAAAGGGAAAAGGTGCGTGCAGCGTGCAGCGTGCTGGTACTGCGCTGTTTAAACGGCTGTACACTTAGCGCTGCTTAGAGGTATGTTTAAAGTACACACGAAAAGGAGAAGACCCTCTGCATTTTAGAGATTGCGCTGATATAATATAATAGACACTTCTGATGTGTTTCCACTAATTTATTTGTCACAGTCCGAGTTTGACGTGCAGTCGAGAGACTGACATGCGTGAGAACATCCATACTACTGTCAATAATACAGTTAGGAGTTAGCTTAGCCTCGTGTCCTGGGACTATCCAAAGATTGAGGATATGACATTTACATTGAACAGGAAACACGCGTCTTTATGTCCCTGCATAAAGGCACATACACGACATCCAGGATTCTGGCTTCTTAATTTCTCATCATCTTATAGCCACTAATCTTTTTCAGTGTTCAAAAACCTGTGTCAGCTACTCATGCGCCACAGTTTTTTCGCAGAAATATTCTAGACTGCATGTACTTGGAGTATTTTAAGACCCTCAACCCATGTGGGCCTGTTTCAAAATTACAGTTGTCAACTACCCGCTACAGCTAATAAGTGTAAAACCAGTTTTTAGTTCATTACCATGATAATGTTTTTTCTCTTCATAGTAAATGAACCAAACTAAATTTAATAAGTAATTTTATTAGAGGGGAGCTGTATTGTAGTGGTTAAAGAAACACCTTGGGAGAGAAGGGTCACATGTTTTGTGTCCCCAAATTGCTACCTGGGTGCTCCCCAAATGGGATTCCACTGCTCTAAGTGTGCGCACCGTGTGAATGAATGGATAAGGAATTTCCCCATGAGGGACCAATAAAGGAATAATTCTGTTCTAATTATAAACACGAAACTAATTCAAGCATTTAATGCTAACAGGCGCTTAAAGTAGTGGACTTATTAACCAAACTGCCACAGATTGTCCACGGTCCATCCTTGACAACAATGTGATTGTGGTGCATGAACGAATCTGGCAAACCCTTTGTCTCTTCTGACATACCGATTGTAGTTTAATATATCTTGGCAGTGTCGAGGCTAACAGTGCTCGAGTGAATTTGTAGCTCTGTTTAACATTTTATATGACTATTTCCTGGATGCATTAAGTACCAGAAGTGCTTAGAATTTGCACAAACGCCATTAGCAAGGTTTGTCCATTCAGCCATTAGTAACTCTTGTTGCTGCTCCTGACCAAGAAATTATCAGAGACGTCAACCCTCAGATACAGCTACAGCTTGTTAATAAGTCTGATTTAGTATTGCCAGTAGGTTTACTTTTCCCTTTGGTTCCACTGTTATTGCCAAGTTAAGCTAACCTTCTTGCTCCAGTTCCATTTTTAATCACATACGAGAGTGGTATCAGTGTTTCAATATTTTAGTCCATCTCTCAGCAATCTCAAAACATTTAGTCCTAAGGGTAAATACTGGACTTTATTAATCAAAGTGAATCAAGGTGGAACAACTCTAACTGAATTCTAATGTAGCTCTGTATCTGCTGGGAGTGTTAATAGGAAAGTACGTTATTTTCTAACAGGCTCTGAGATACGTTCCCAGTTAAACGCGTTTCCTGCTTTTTGGATACTATTTTTGGAGTTTCCCTTTAATTTGAGCAAGTTCACATAGGTTAGCAACATAACGCAGTCATTTTGTGTCTGGATGAATTACTATAATAAAGTGCAATATTTCCAAGGAAGCTGTCTCAAAATAACCGTGGCATTTCAGTTTCTGGAGAATAAATTAGTT
Source organism: Mugil cephalus (assembly GCF_022458985.1). Classification (NCBI taxonomy): domain Eukaryota; kingdom Metazoa; phylum Chordata; class Actinopteri; order Mugiliformes; family Mugilidae; genus Mugil; species Mugil cephalus. Next base: position 13,505,475 of record NC_061775.1, read on the forward strand.
ATCTTTCCTTTTTTTTTTTTTTTTTTCCTTTGGGCCTCAATGCAACTTTTGAAAAGCTCTGCAGTGAATCTGACTTTGATATCAAAGGAATCTGCTGGGTGTGTTGGACTGACACTCCATACTGTAAGCTTGTTGTTGCTTTTGTAGTCGCCTTGTTGCCTGTCTCTTAATTGACAGAGAAAGTAGACCACAGTGTTATGGATGGCGGGTGTTATTTCCAGTCTAGCATCCCCTCAGTGCGCCGCACAACTCGTTTCTCACTTTGGTTGCAGGGGCTCGGAGCGCATCTCTTTCTTACAACCCTCAGAAGTCAGGTGGCCCTCAGCCATTCCAGCTGTCTGTCGGGTGTCATTGTGAATCAGCGTCACGCAGGGGTGTAAAAGACAATCACACAGTTTTACATGCTACATTTGTCTTTAATTGAGGGGAAATTGTGCACTGAGCCCCAAATAGAAATCTCCAGCAACACTTCTGTGCATGTGTAATTAGCACAGTAAATCTCCTAATTAGCTTGTTGCATTGTCAGTGGTTATAGCAGCATTCAGTTTGGGGGGTTGGAGGGTCTGGAGTGTGGTGGTGATGGTGGTGGTGGTGGTGGTGGCGGCGGAGGGGGGATCCAGCAGATGGCTGCTCGCTGTCTTGCAGGCACACAGTCGTGGAGCAGAGGGGCTGAGGCTGTGTCAGACGCTCCTCTGTCAGGGCCACTGCCAGGAGCCCGCCGACCCCGTCGCTCCAACCCCCCCACGCCACAACCCCGCTCCCCTCCACCCCAGCAGCCGCGGAGGCAGAAGTTAAGAATAGAGGAAGTCTTGTCACATTGCATGTAAAGGCATCCTGTGTTTCATGCGGTGATACACACTGGAAACAAACAACAGCCACTCGCCTGTGCAGCCCTGATGTTTATTTCTTTCCCCTAGTTATTAGTCCCTTCTGGTCAAATACTGTCACAGATCTGCACCGTTTACAGCTGAGTTTTGGCCTCAAGTTGACATCATCCATTGCGAACCCTACTGTTAGGTCTGAATATGACACTAGACTACAGTACGCTCGTATCATTAAAGATTTTATGCCGTCAGATATTCTTTTTGCATGTCAGGAGACGGGGACAAAATGTTTTAATGATATGACCAAGATGCTGGGTAGGTTGAGTGTGACTTATTGTATTTCATAAAAGCAGGGAGTAAATTTTTGGATGTACCCTGGTTTGGGATAGAAATTCGCAAATGGAGACAGAAGCTGTAAAAGTCCTCCCTAGTTGATAAAATGCACCATATTTAGGACAAATGATTACAGCTGCCCTACATCAAGCCTACCCGCCTGGAATCTGTACTGACGCAGAGAACAAAAGCAGTTTTCGGGGACTTCTTCCTCCTCCTCCAGATGTTGAATTTGATTCGAAAGGAAAAGGTGATTTTGAGGGGGTTGGGAGGAGGGGGGAGGAGGAGGAGGGAAGCGGGGGAAGCAATAACAGCAGCTGCTGCAAAAAAAGAGAGCAGACTGAGCGGAGCAATACATTGCAACGCCGAAAGGTGAGACAAAAACACAAAAACATTTCAGGGTAACAACAGCACTGGGCAAGGTGTGCCCTTCGTTTGTCAGATGTTGTTGGCAGGGATGGATTTGTCACCGCACCTCCTTGTTTTTCCCTCTTAAAATCAAATTTCTTCTTTGCGGAGAGGTCAGCCCACACATGCACGGTAATCTGGACAGATTGCTGCCCATTGTTTCTGACTGAAACCAAAATAAACTTTATTGTTATTAATTCTTTATTTAAGTCTTGAAAATCATTTGCAGTGATGTCGAGGTGCAACAACAGAAAAATACAAAATCAAACATTAAAACAAGATTAAAACAAGCTCAAACGTTAGAAGACGGTACTGAGTGCAGAGTGAGGTGAGGTGGTTTGAGAGGAATGTCTTAAAATGAGAGTGTCAATCATGAGTGTATTTTGGAGATGGTTCCATGCTGCACAAAAACTAAAAGAAGATTTTCCTGAGCTATTAAAAATATATTTTGTTCAGTTAATTCTTT